>NC_088284.1:72761151-73361920 GCF_036013445.1 Caloenas nicobarica | reverse complement strand
GATTGTACCATGCTACAATCAATATAACAGACCACATATTACAGACCTTTGAATGATACTCGAAAACCCATGTCGTCATGTGATGAGTAATAAATGTATTTAAGCCACCCTTAACAAACACAAATTCCAAAAATGGAGATGAACTGAGTTGAGTAGTTTCATTACAAAATTCTAAAGTAAGACTTACAAAGTAAAATTGTTTGGCTTTCAGCTCCATCAAAAGCTTACAAGTTAGGCCAGTCCAAAGAACCTGCAGAGATTTTATAACCTTTCCAGTAAGCCAGGCCAGATTTCGAAACGATTTAATTTTGACTTGTCAATTCACTGATTTCAGGTAGATACTAAACAAAAACAAGCACACACACTATAAATCCAAGCACAGACCATTGGCACTGTAGCAAGAAAGACTGCCAAGCAGTGTGTTGCTGTTGGGCTTGATTTTATTACTACTTGTATGCGAAACCCAAAGGGAGTGAAACCAAATTCTCTTGCAGACACAAATATCCTTTACAAACCAAACCTATCATTCCTCATGTTGCTTAAGTCATAAGTAGAAGACAAGAATGAAGTGAAAAACCAGAAGAAGTGGAAAACTAGAATTAAAAGAATCAGGAAAATAAAGACAAGGAAAAAGACAATCTGAAGACAAAGAGTGGGAAAAAAATACAAATGCCTTATTTTTAAATGCATTTTGAAATGCATGCTCTAAGTCAAGTGCCATTGCAGGCAGAGAGGGGAGTGCTATTTATGATTAACAGATATAATTAACATGTTTAGCAATTACTGTGCTATTTTAAAATAGAATGTAAGCAACCTAAACTTCTATTCAACTTCAGGCTGAAATTTTCCACTCAGGATGTTTGTCCCAAGCCGTTTCAGTGAAAATGGCTTTTATTTCAAAAAAACAAGATGAGGAAAAACATATGTTCCATCCATACTTATTTGTTTTTTGCAACCATAGCATCTCTGAGCTTTGCAGAAGGAACTTTCAATCTGCAAATTGCATTTATAATGAAGGTGAAAAAACAGACCCCAAACATATGCAAATTGTGGAACTTGTGTAACTGAAGAAGAAACTACAATTTGCACAGGTTTAAGAGATACAATGGAGATTGCCACTGCAATTCTCTGAAGATCCCACCTGCATACAGCCTGCTTTATCAGAATATGATTTCAACTCAAGATTATGTCATAACACATACAGAAGGGGAACAAAGCTTAATTTTGGCAGGACATGGCTTCGCAATTTCAGTAATATCCTTTCAGCACTGTTTCCCTCTCTGCATAGCACAAAGCTGCAAAAACTTTGTAGATGAAGGTAGTCAATGTCATTACACGTTACCCTAGCTTTTCAGCAGGTGATACTTATAATAGGTAATCTTCTATATTTTCCCTAAATACAGAGACATGTCTGCATGGCCAATGAACAAACTAGCTTGAACCTCAGTAGCCTGGCCAGGACAACAGGGATCTCACAAAGGAGTATTTAATTCAATTCTGATTAGTAGACTAGCATGGCTCTCTACTTTATGAAACAAGACTGCCACCAATGCTCTCTGAAACTGCTGTGCAGAGTACACAAACCCTCCATGTCTTTGCATGCAATCAAGAAAGGTTCCCTGGCTGTGGGTCCCGTGAACAAGAGCTTACCAAGCTCTCTTAAAAACGTGGGTCATTGGTTAAAGTAAGTGGGAAGCGTTGGGAAAAAAGACCATTTCTGAGGAGAAAACATCCCTTAGCTACATGATCCTGAGATAAAGCAAGCAGCCAACAGCTTATTTTGTTCTCTGCATCTGAAAGGGCAGCCTCCTGTTCGGGGCAGCACTTTGATCACAGACACAAACTGAGCTAACAGAGCACGAAGCTGTCTTCCTGCTACCTGACAGACTCGAATATTCAGGCACCAGTGGATCTGAGCAGAGAAACAGACAGACGAACAGACAGGATTGCTAAATATTGCCCCTAGAAATCAAAACAAAACAAAGCCACTGAAAAGCTTGGCCCTCATGTCTTGCAGCTGTAACTCTAGACACAGAAACCCTGCTGTATAACAGCAGAGCAAAAGAACAAGGAAAAGAAAGAAACATTCAATATTTGAGGGGGAAAAAAAAAGAGATGTAAGTCTCTTTTTAAATCATCTGTATATATCTAGTGGTGCAGTTTGTGTTTTGTTTCTTTCTGTGAAAGCAGAGTGACATAAGGGACAGGCCACCATTCAGAGCTGCTGGCAATCCAAGTAACAGCCTGCATTGCTCTGCCTCTTGTCTCCAATATTTGTGTGGTGTTTCACATCATTTTTGTTTCCTTTAACCCTGACTCACATTCCTCTATTTCAAGACACCTCTCTCCTTTCCTCTCCAGAAAGTCATTTCAAAAGCTGGTTTTTTTCGTTTTGGTTTGGTTTATTTTTTTTTCCCAACAGAAATTTCATGTATTTTAAAATGTCTGTTCACTTAACCCCTAAACTTGTAAGCACATAGAGAGGTGGTTCCACGGATTTAATGAGCCCTCATCAACTTCATGGACTGTATCTACATAAAGATTACTTCTTTTCATGACACAGCTCTGCAGTCTTTTCTTAAATTGTCAGGTTCTTCAATAAATAAAGCTTAAGAGCCCACTAAACAGTACTTGGAAGTTAAAAGGATCCTGAGAACCTGTTTCTTTGGTATGAATATCCACATCTGCTTCTGATTTTACTATCAAATGAAACTTAGCAACAGTCATAACCCCAAATAAGGTGCCGAATGACCTGTTTAATTGAGAACAGAGCCCATTTGGTCACTACAATCAAAAAAATAATAAGGGATAAGTACAAACAAAACAATTAATGCTCTTGATGATTGCAAGGAAATGCATAGGGCCACTAGGAACACCTAGTCCTGACCATTTTAGTACCTGTTTTCTTTTGTACACTTCTATCACAGGAATGATTGATCGGTCAGTTTCAGTAATCCTTCCAGATTTTAAATAAAACATTCTTTTCACATTAGCAAAGAGTTATTACCATCTGTATTGCATTGTGTCTCTGTTTAGTGTGAACAAATATCTGGCAGACTCGCTCTTTTCTTTGTGCCAATAAGAGTCCTTAGAATTAAAAAATGAAGTATTGTGCAACAAAAGAAGTCGTCGTACAAAATCCTCCTCTAGAAATTCACTACTGTAAGGCAACATGAAATCCTATCAGTACAGTCACAAAAAAACCCAGTTAAAGTGCTAACTTCTGTGTTCTTCAGTTTGTAATACAAAATCGGGGGCTGAGTAGCATCCAAGACCAAAATCTTCTTCAGCCATTTGACAGCCACAGCAATGACATCAAAGGTTCTGTGTTACTGCCTTGGTTATGTGTTCTGCATCTAACCCATAAATATTTGATCTTGGGCCTAATCTCTATCCTTACGAAGTGTTTTGCTTTTAGAGAAGATTTTGACCATACAGAATTAGTTATTAATATATCTATCTAAAGGGAAACAAACTGAAATTGGTTAATCTGTCTCACTTTACAAACTAAACCTTAGAAAACATCAGACAGCCCCAGGATCCTTGCCAGGGGAAGCTTGCCTTAAAAGGTTTAAGTTGGAACCTAGCTTTCAAAATAACACTATCCAAACATTCATCACAAAAATTACACTACTTCTTGTATCCCTTGTAGGGAATACACTACCTAAGGGCTACAAAGGGAATGCTATTTGTTATAGGTCAGGAAGAACCATCACTGCACCTCAGAAGTGAAACAGAAAAAGCTCTTCATCAAAGAGCCATTCAGCTCTGCTGTACCAGTAGCCCTCTTACACTGAATTTGTTTTCACTCTAGGAATTATGTAAAACTTACACATCATGCGATGAGTTCTGAATAGAACGAGACAATTCTGTTTCCCACAGGATTTTATAATATTACAGAATTAGTATAACCATATCTAACACAACATATTCACCATCAAACTTAAATTCAAATAAATAAATTATATTTTATTACAAAACCCAGTATGTTTTAATTTCTCACAGATGGCTTCAGAAGTGGATCTGCACATCATTCACAAAGGGAAACAGCAATGCTAAATCCTTTTGAGAAGCTCACTCTCTGTTTCAAGGTTCCTTTGCTTTCCTCTTTCCTGCAGGTAAAAAATGTCCAAACCTGGCAGGAAATTTTATGTAAATAAATATTCTGGAAAGAATAAAAAAATCACTACTGTGATCGACCATAACTTTTGGTGAAGTCGGGGCACCTTATAACTGAATCCTGAGCAATCCTAAGGAGGTTGGTCATCTCAGAGTAATACAAAGCTACGGGTTGACAAATACTGTTCCCCTTAATCATGATAAAAATTTTCTTATTCCTCTACATAAAAAAGATGGGTATACCTCCCATCTCTAAAACAGCAAAGATCTGATTTCACCATCTTTTCTTTTGGTCACTGAACACTGCTACTTCCACTGCTCCACTCCAATAAATCTTATCCCCTCTTTAGGTTTCATTGCACCTTTTAGGAGAGGCACTAAAAGATATTCCATGGTTAGAGGTTTTAGTTTCCAGTTGGTACCTATCACCACTTTCTTCTGCATTGTTACAGAAGCTCTAGAGAACAAGCTGTTACCTATATAGAAGAAATTAACTAATATAGGAGCTTTCCTTGAATATTCCCCTAGCAGGAACTGCACTCATAGGTCAGGGAAAAGATAAATCTATAGGATTAATCTGGCTATTTAAAGAGTGCTATAAGTCATAGGTTGTTGATGATAACAACCAAAATTTACAAAAAAGAAAAAAAAAAAGATTATTTAAAATGCAGTGATTTCATGCTGGTCTAGTCTTTTATTTCAATGATTTTCACTCCAGTTCAATAATATACTAGCTCTACCGATTATTTTCTCATGATTAATTTATGATTAATTTAATGGTGGGTCATGAAAATCCTGTTCTTAATCTATGCATGTATCTTTTCATCTTTCCTATCCTTCTCATCCCCTCTATCTCCAACCTTCATCTCTTCTTTCCACTCCGTCACACTCTACATGTAATCATCTTGCATTTGTTTTATATCCTTTTCCAACTTATATGTTTTTTTCATAATTGACGATGAACTTTCCAATCTCTTGTCAGTAACAGAGTACAAGAATTCTAACTTTTTTTTTTTCCTAGCCACAACACTTACCTTCCAAGCATCTCTAAGTAATTGGCAGGTATGACCTGAGGAAGTCTCACAACTGAGTCAGACCCCTCACTCTGTGGATCAAAGCAAACAGGTAAAAAAGCCAGGCATGCTCATGTCCAGGAAGTGTAGGGACATGTCATCTGAGGAAAGACTGACAGGTCTAGTATTGTTCAGCCTGGAGCAAAGAAGGCTTGAGGTCCTCTTATCCATGTATATAAACACTTAAGGCGGGGAGTAAAGAAGATGGATCCAGACTCTTCTAATTGGTAGCATAAGCCAAGAGGCACATAATGAAACAGGAAATTTCACTTAAACAAACAACATTTTTACTAAAAGGGTGATCCACCATTGAAACAGGTTTCCCAGAGAGGTTGCAGGATCTCCACCCCTACAGATATTCAAAACGTAGCCAGACAGAGTCCTGAGCAACCTGATCTTGTAGACTCCACTCTGAGCAGGGAGTTTGGACTAGATGGTTACCAGAGGCTACTTCCAACCACAACAATTCAGTGATTCTGTGGTTTTGTGATATGGGAGGAATATATTTGACTGCCAGTTCTTAGCATTTGTTATTAACCTGACCTTTTTCCTCTCTTTCTGTCACATGGATTCTGCCTGTATTGCCTGTGTTACATTTTCAACTCTTTAACTACGGTTGCACAGTTAAAAAATTCCATTTCATGCATTTTGTATAGTTTGAAAAATGAGTAAACCATTCTTACCTCAGAGAGCAAAGCTATGCACTCCAAACTTAAGACAATCATCTTCACGTTGCATAAAGACTATTTCTTCCCCCCCACCGTCAAAAAAACCCAAACAAACCAAACCCCCAAACCACCACTGCCTTTGCAATGACAGGAGCTACTACACAGAATTTTGACCTACACATTTGTTTCATACAAGTCCTAGGACTGTTGGATCTGGTGACTTGAAATTGGGTGGCTTGTAGTTTTGAGTTCTGAAAACAGGACAACCCATGACAAGCTATGGGACGAGACGGCAAGGATAGAGGGGTGGGGTGCTAGTGAAGACCTTCAGCTGGTGGCCCTGAGACATGCTGGCCTCACTGGAGCCCACTTGAAGTCTTATGGAGATGAGCCAGGGACTTCTGAGGTAATAGAGGCCAACAGGAAAACACCAGTGAAATACTTCAAAGGAATTAACAGGTGTTCTTCGAAGAAGGTGACGTAGTCAAGAGCCCAGCTGAAGTGCCTCTACACCAATGCACACAGCACGGGCAACAAATAGGAGGAACTGGAAGTCACCATGCTGCTAGAAAGCTATGACCTAGTGGCCATTACTGAAACTTGGTGGGATAGATCCCATGACCAGAGTGTAGTGATTGATGACTACAGGCTGTTCAGAAGGAACAGGCAAGGAAGGAGGTGCAGAGGGTTTGCCTTTTACATAAAGAGACAGATAGACTGTGAAGAGCTGTTTCTGGAGAACAGGCATGAGCTGCTCCAGAACTGCTAGAATGCAGCAACATGAACAGAGAGTTATCACTGATAAGACTTGTCCCAGCCCAACTGCATGTGGGGGCATGTTTGGGAGAGAAATAGGACAGACTATTGGACTCCCTGCTTCACTGGTTGTACCGCGTATGCTCAGCAGAGCACCACACCTCTGAACAGTAAAACTTTTGAGAGGCTGCCTGTCAGATCCTTCATCTTCCTAGTTGAAATTATCAGAGAGGGCCTGATATCAGAGGTATCAGAGAGACCCTGAAAGAGAGGGAACATCATCATTTTAACAGGAGCTTGTATTTTGAATTGTGTTAACATCATAGAGAAGTAAGTATCTCAAAGATTTGAACAAGGTCCTGGTCACCCAGAGAACCTACCTGTTGCTAAGGGCAGTAGTGCTTTTAATTTCTGTACCTAGGATAGTCAGAAAATTCTGAGCACCACAAACATTCTGTCTCATGTACAATATCTAACCTCCAAATTTCAGCAACGAGTGGAACTGGAGGACTAAGGCTAAAAATATGTCACAGAACATGCAAAATATATATACATACAGAATATTAATGCTGAGTTTTGAGTCAGGAAATACTGCTAATGATTTATTTTACTGGAAAGGCCACTCATAAGTCTAGGAAATGGCTTAAAAATAAAACATCTTTTGTCCTGACTGCTTCAAAATTTTAATGCCTGGAATTTATTTCCCGCTCTTGGAACAAATCGCTCAGTAGATTTTCTGGTTTGTCTTCGTCTCTCTGGAGCAAGGCACATGGTAAGAATGATTTCTCTGTGCAGGTGCTAACTCTAAAGGACTGGGGATCAGAAGGTACTTACTGTCAGACCCCTCCAGCAAAGGCTCTGAGAGAAGAGGACAAAAAATGGTTTTCTCAGGAAAATTAATCTCTGTTCCTGAAACATTTATGAAAACGTCATCCAGATACCATAGTGATGAAAGGTTTAATTCATTGTGCTGTTAGTTCTGCTATTGCATCAGCAAGATTTGTGTTAATTCCTGCAGCAATGTCTCCGATTTCTCACCTTTCCTCTGTCTCTGTATGATACACTGGGAAATGGCTAAAGGGTTTATGGTACTATGCTGTAAATAAAGAGTATGCCTTCTAAGGGAAGCCTGTTCTTGGCAGATACACAGTGGATGCTGGCACACTTCTCTCTCTTTGCATTCTCAGACCTCCTCTCCTTACTTCACGCATGGTTGGTTGACAAAACACAGGTCAGGAAGGCCACTGTACACTGTGCATTGCAGATCCTTCCAGGCAGGAATATCCATCTCAGTTCTCAGAGGTAAAAGTTATGAAAATGTCAGATGTGACCTTGTAAGGTTTAGGATTAGACCAGCTTCCTGTAGTACAGGGAAATTGGCTGAGATAGGTAGGTACATGATAGAAAGACAAGAAACAACCACTCAGTAGTACCAGTTTCCTTGCTGGTAATGCCCAACTCAGCAATGAGGGACACAGAACACCCCGCTTTGTGCCAAAAGGAGTATGTTTTCTTACGGTTGCCGCCTTTTTTCCAGAAAGTTATAGTTCTTTGCCTTTGTCTTTTTAGGTTTAGCACATAAAAATGACTCAAGAACATCAGCAAGGCTAGAACACATCAACACTGGTGGAATGGATCAAAATGAAAAGCAGGCTTCGGACAATTTATTTCTAAAACTTCGGTAGAATCCATGGCATTACTAAAATATACTGGCCATTTGCACAGTTCCTCAGGATCTCTCTTAAACACTATCACAGTTTCTTTGCTTCTGAAAGGCTCCCAATGCACACGTGGTATCTCCTATTCAAAGCAGATTGGAAAGTCAGAAAATGTCAGCTCATTGCTTCATCATTCAACTATATCTCACACAGCATCACCAACAGGTACTCTTTATGGGTGGAAGTCATAAAGCATTCTATGCAGTTATGTGAATGATCAAACACTATACCCATAATGACCATTTCAGCCTTAAAACTTCATGAAGGATATTCAGAAAACAGAACAACTGAAACCAATAAAACCTCATCCACTTTCCATGGAATTTCAATATTTTTGTGGAGAACATGATTTAGATAAAATCTAGCATGTCTTCAAAGTTCTGTTGGCTAAAACCGCAAACATCTTTGAATATCGCTGATCAAACTCAAAGTATTGCAACAAAGCAAGACACAATATGCCATAATGAGCATCTCGAAAATTAAAGAACAAAAAGAGAACTGTAACTTCAAGTTCTTTTGTGGGCTCATTTGCCATTCTCAAAGCCACCAAGCTGAATGAGCAAACTACTTGTCCAGAAGTTGTGCAAAAGTATAAGTATAGATGGTAACTTGAATGCCAAGCCAGGTTTTAGTAAGCCACAAACTTTGCATGAAAATATTGTAAATCACTCCATCCAATAACAGTTCTTTTTATACAACATCGTGCACTGCTTCTACTTATCCCTAGTACTAGAATGAACATATTGTTGGAGTACATTCAGAGATATAAAAACTGTGGTTTGGGAGGGCACGCAGTCCAAAGTGTTAAAGAGAACTGACAAGTAATTTTTCCAAGCAATGAAAATCAATTCTTTAAGAACCAATCAAGAACAGAACACTCACTAGTATTTTTTGCCCTCTTCTGATCAGAACTACCAAGTGTATTGCTTCTAGGGATATTGGAGAAGGAAGAACATAGAGAATAAGGGACAGGAAGCCAGTGTCTAATTCAGAGTCTAGATTCAGGCAGTGTATCTATGCCCCTGCAGCTTCCTGCCTGCTCAATGGAGGGGGAGACACTGGAATAAAGGGTCTCAGCACATCCAACACAGAACCACCATATAAGAGGCACACAGGTACAACCCTACCAGTGGTCTCTACTGGGATACAGACTCCCAGGATGATGCATTTCAGTCTCTGCTCTGCCTGAAGCCAGGCTGTCTCTCTTCTGTACCTCACACTGATGAACTCAGTTTGTCTCGTTGAACTGATGAGGCGAAAGGGTACATAGCAGTGTCCTTCAGTGCTTCTTGTAAGACACATATTTTAGCATTTTAAAAACAAATTGCACTTAAGTTAAATGGAAGATAATAAATGCCTAATCAGCTAAATACCAGACTTCCACACCACATACTTCTGCTTAGACCAAAATGCAGGACACAGTCCTGGAAGCACAAACAGACCGATTTCCAAAGAGTAGGTTTTCAACTGAAGAAAATCTTAACCCTGCTTAGCCCCGTATATGATGCTAAACAGAGCACTTCTCGCCTGTCCCAGCCAAAAAGCCAGAGAAAAAAAATTAACTACTTAATAACTTCTTAAGGTAGCTCCACTTCAGGCTAGGTCTAAAGACAATGAACAATGTGCAGATGTGTATGTTGCATCTGACCCTGTTGTATTAATCTTGTGAGCAAATCCTAGGCAAGATTACAGTATGCAGGATAAATACTTTTCGCAAATGCTACACTGATTAAAAGTGGTGATTTAGAGATGACACTAATAATGGCTGACAGAAACTCCACTCTCGATTTGCTCTGTAATTGCTAACTATCAGCTCCGCAATTTCAAATGTGACCACAGAGGTAAATCAGGTTGACTTCAGTTTTTTTCACCATAATCTTTAATACAGACTTCAAGGCCATGTTGGAACTTAGAGATGCCCACTGCTGTCAGCTGGCTCTAACTGACCTAAGCCATCATCAGATATTCACAGCACAATGGCAGAAATAGGCTAGAATCTGATGCTCTCTCATCGTAAGTTGCTGATTCTGCAGATGTCACAGGAATTAAAATCCATAAACACATTCTTGATAAACATAGAACACACATCACTCTAAATGCTTATCTTCTCAGTGAGATGGTACTACTTTTTTCAAATAAAAAAAATTAAATTACTTACATGGAAAGTAAAGATTTTTAATTTCCTTTGCTTCAACTATTTTTTGTTTTTATTTCAGAATGAGATTCTGAATCTGAAAACGCATTGAAATGAAAAGCCAATTATCCTAGTGGGTGACAATGCTGCATCTTGTACTTTCGTGCTTTTGACATACAGAAGAAACAAAGTCACCATTACTTATTTAAACAAGCATTAAATAAGCATTAGAACTGTTTATCCTAAGTTGATATGTGCTTACATTCTTCTGAGGGCCAGTTTTTCATGTTTGTTAATTGGACAACAGAACACTGAATCTGATGTGCTGGTTGGCCAATCCTCATGCTCCCTCAAGATCAGGTTAGATACAAAAGCCAGATTTTAAAGATCAGATATTCAGAAGATGTGTCACTTCATTCTGTAGGTGCTGTGACGGACCTTCCACTTACATATAGCGCTGACTTCAATGGAGTAAAGATGAACTACAAAAGCAAAAAGCCCAGCTTTTTAATGTAAGAATTACTACAATAACACAGAGCAACTACCAAGGCCTCCCTCAGCTACTGCTTTGCCAAGTTGTTTAGGACAATTGACTTGTCTAAGGCTGCCGGTGGGCTACGTGACTTCAACTCAACAGCAGTGCACATCTATAGTACAACTTCCAAGTTCAGTTTTGAAGAGAAGTACTTCCCATTTTACTTCAATTGAAAGACAGAAACAAGCCTGTCTTCTTAGAAGCAGCTATTATTATTTTGTCAAGAGGTTGCCACATGGAGTAGTTTAAATCATTTGTATTTCATCTTGTTTAGCCCACAACAATCAATGCGGCTTCAGGATGTTTAAACTGTCCATCAATAAAGATGGCACATCAGTGCTGGTACATATGTAACTGTGAATCTTAGGTGCTAAGACAAGAACACACCTCTAAACTTCCACCCTTCTCTCTGTTTCATGACGGATCTGGCAACAGATGCACATCCCTCCCATGATGTGCAATGGGTGCTGTTAGCAGTGCTGATCTCTCAAAATTAGAAGCTTCAATCCAGATGCCTACAGCTGGGGAATTCAGCACTTCACACTACTGAGCTCTTTGGGCTTTAGATACATTTCTCAACTAGCCGCAGCAACACTCGCTCAAACCTGTTCATACTTTCTTCAGTTCTGATTCAGTTCCTCCTCGCTGTCACAACAGGTCTGCAACTTTCCATAATGCAATAAGCAATCTGCTTATCACAAACTGCAGGTAGTTTGTGCTGTCCCACCAACTTGTGATGTGCAAAACTGAAGCCAAAGTGATTTGAATGAATGAGCTCAGTTTTTTCCCTTTTCTCAAACTGTTCACGTGTGCCTTAAAAGGACTGCTGAACAAGAGCATAAGTTAATACCTCTAAATACCTGCTATTACAGATATTTTGTTATGTTAAGTACGTTTTATAAAACTCAACATCTGCTCTTCCTAAGAGGCACAAACTAAACACAAAGCAAGAATCTCAAGCCACCTATATTAATGTCCTTTGAGGGATGTTTTGGGATCTTAAACCGAATTCTGAACAACTTCATGCCTTAACTCTTTCCCTATTTTAAAATTAACTACTGTAGATACCATAGAAGACAAATTCATACTTTTTTTTGGAGAAAGTAAACTTACATTTGAAAACATTTTACTATATTTGTAGATGAGCTAAACAGTGATAATGTCTAAATAAATCTGACCTTGAAAAATGTTACTAAATCTGACTGTCACGATGCAAGTTTGAAAAAATCTTCTTCACTAGGGATTTTTACCAATCCAGCATGACAAACTCACCATCAAATTCCTGCAATCTGAAGGTAGCTTAAGAGGCCTCTGCTACATGTAGTTGCAATAAATTTCCCTCCTGGAATGTAGAGCAAAATGTTTCAGTCTTTTTCCTCCCCCCAAACCTGCGATTAGCTCCTGACTCTGGAGCTCTGGAAAAAACCCTGTGACAGGAGAAACTCTCTGTGATACCTCCATCACTGAGAAAAGTAACAAAAACACTAGGCCTTTTTACAGCAGCAAACGTATCTAGCACTTGCTAGCTCAAGTGTGGCATGAAATCCCAAATAGGGTGGCAAAACTGAACACTGACAGCAGTTCAGCCTTCCTCATCAGGGTGCTGTCTCTTGCCAATGACTCTTGTGGTACATCCTTCACATTTCTGCATACCTCATATAATTTATCTTTAATCTGCTAGGTAGGAATGTCAAAGTGTGCTCCATGTGGCAAAAGTAAGTGTGGACATCTTTGACAGAACAGAAGGTCCACAGTAAACCTCTCTGCAAAGTGCCTTTGGAGAGGATACAAAAATGCAGTGCCAAGGCAAACTCCCTTATTTTTTGAAAGAAGATGGTCATTACATGGATGTGCAACAGCTAGTCAAACTGAGTAGGTCTACCTTTAGGATCATGTTAAATGAATGGTTTTGCTGCCACAGGTTCTGAGACAGTAACTGCTAAGTAAATCCTGCTTCTGTTCACTGATGTTCCCAGGTCAGCCACTGACTGGCCTGACGATCTTGCAGAATTCACTTCTCTGCCTCCTTAGTTCCCACAGAACTGTCATAGACTTGAGTTAATCACTTTGAGAGCTACCAAGTGCTGCATGGTGACTTAAGTGCTGGGATTATTCTAACATCACACTTTCCTTCTTTTTCTGTTACTATGACACATAATCGATACTCTCTTGCAGAATTTGTCATGCTTTGCAGACACCTTTGGTTTTGGAAAAGAAGCAAAGAATTCTGGTTAGAAGCAGAAGAAACACCACATTAAAGCGTAAGAAGAAAACAGAGATTTTAGGGAAGTGAAAGAAGAAATAATTGTGATTGTACCAAGAGACAGTTAAAAGCAAAGGACAGCAGTGTAAGAGCCCATAGGGAACAACAATTTTGTTATACTTAAAATACTTCTTGAGATTTATTCCAATAGAAGTATTTTAAACTTAGAACAGTTATTTTCTGAAGAGTCCCTAGAAAAGAAAGTATTCCCTGCAGCTGTAATTTGTCTCACATGAAGAAGACGTACCGAACAAAACCACAGTACAGGACCTTTAACCAAGAGCCAGCAAGCAGCCCAAAATTTAACTTTGTCATTCTATTGCATTTCTCTCTGCCACCATGCAAATATTTTTCTTCCCACATTCTTATGAGACCGCAGTGCAAAATGACAGACAGTGATGCTGTTGTAACCACAAGGTTTAGCTGGGCTCATAAAACTAAATTGTAGGTTTCCGAAGGGAATTTTTGTTTATTCCATTTCAAAGGTATGATTAGGCAACACTCTGTATCAAGAAAACAGATGGTATTTCTTAAACTTATGTTTTGTTTGTAACAGTTATTTTTAACTTGTATCATTAACCTTTTCAAACAGCACCCTGGGATGGATCTATATTGAAACCTGACTTCACAGAGGAAGATCTCACATAGGATGTGTTTTCCTAAAGCAGGTTTTCCGTGTGAAACCCTGAGCACATTAGAAAATGGTCTTCCTTTCTCCTACCACATGTGAAGAAGAGAATAATCTTTGCCAATTTCACATGCCCAGCACTGATGAACCTCTTGCAGTCTCACTCATCAACTACAGATGAGAGCATGTAAGATGTTTCAAGAAAAGTACACCCAATGCTCTCCCACAGGACACCACTAGAAATTAGATATAAAAATAACAGAAAACTGGACTTGCTTTGGGAATGCTCCTGTGCACAGAGGCCAAAGGTTAAGGAGCAGCCTGGTCTAGCCTTGTAAAAGAGCTTCCAGAGTAGACTGGCTGTCCACAAGCCATCTATTGGGAAACCTTCCCAGCATGCTCAAGTGCCAACGCATGCCCAGGAGCTGCCTAAACAAAATTTGTGCCATCGGACTGTATAACAACTTAACACCACAGATGATCAATTTCCAGTGTCTGGAAATGTTCCTGGACTTGCTTCTATTTATTGGTATACTACACACAGCTTAAGGGCACCTTTGTCAGTCATCAGCAATTAAAATAGTCACCTGACGACAGTATGAAGATATCTCTGACTGCTGACAGCTATCGGGCACCCAAGTCCCGCTGACAAGAAACAAAGCAGACGTTTCAGATGCCAGACTTGACTCATATGTATTATCACTTCTGAAACAGGGACATTGGCTCCATGTTTCCTCATAGTGAATTTCACACATTTGTTTGCAAGGGCAGCCGAAAACATGGGAGCCGCAGGTACAGGCAACGTGAGATGATGGTGACTAGTTGCCCTGACCAGACTATACCACATTTCACACCCCACCATACAGCCCCACACCCCTTGACACTGAACATCCTTGCAAGGCATGCAGAACCACACTCCCACACCACACACTGAGCCATCACACACCTAACCAGCCCAAACAGCACAGCATCACATGCCTCGCATTGCTTTCCTTCACGACTGACAGCTTGACACACCGCACCCCGCACCTCACCGCCACATACACCTCACGGCATCACCGCGCCCCTCACCACACAGCCCATGGAACCACCGCATCCCTCAACACACACCTCGCAGCACCACTGTGTCCCTCACCACACACCCCACAGCACCACCGCACCTCTCACCACACATCCCACAGAACCACTGCACCCCTCACCACACACCCCACGTGGAACCACTGCACCCCTCACCACACACCCCACGTGGAACCACTGCACCCCTCACCACACACCCCACGTGGAACCACTGCACCCCTCACCACACACCCCACGTGGAACCACTGCATCCCTCACCACACACCCCACGTGGAACCACTGCATCCCTCACCACACACCCCACGTGGAACCACTGCACCCCTCACCACACACCCCACGTGGAACCACTGCATCCCTCACCACACACCCCACGTGGAACCACTGCATCCCTCACCACACACCCCACGTGGAACCACTGCACCCCTCACCACACACCCCACGTGGAACCACTGCATCCCTCACCACACACATCGCAGCACCACCGTGTCCCTCACCACACACCCCACAGCACCACCACACCTCTCACCACACATCCCACAGAACCACTGCACCCCTCACCACAAACCTCATGTGGAACCACTGCACCCCTCACCACAAACCTCATGTGGAACCACTGCACCCCTCACCACACACCTCACAGCACCACCGTGTCCCTCACCACACACCCCACACCTCTCACCACACATCCCACAGAACCACCGCATCCCTCACCACACACCCCACGTGGAACCGCCGCGCCCCTCACACCCCACCACTCACCTCATGGCATCACCACACGCCTCACGGAACCACCACAGCGCTCACTCCGCCCCTCACCACACACCTCACCGCACACTCCATGGCACCACCGTGCCGCTCACCACACACCTCACGGCCAAACGCACACGGCGCCCTGCACCGCACGCCCCATCGCACCCCTCCCGGCGCCACCACGCCCCTCACCACACCCCGCCGCCCCCTCACGGCCGCGCTCCCCGGCCCCCGCGCCGCGCTCACCGCCGCCTGCTGGAAGGCGCCCTTGGTGTAGGTGCCGCCGCCGCGGTAGGCGATGGCGGGGATCTCCCGGCCCAGCAGCGCGCACTTGTGCTGCTGCGGCCGCCGCCGCGAGATGTAGTCCACGCGCGGCACCACGTTGCTGCGCGAGGAGAAGGTGACGATGGCCACGCGCGTGGCCGCGGGCACCACGGGGAAGTCGGACAGCAGCTTCTTGACGAAGCGCAGCTCGCTGAGGAAGTTCGCCGGACCCACGCTCGACGACTCGTCCACCAGGAAGACCAGCTCCAGCCGCCCGCTGCGCGCCCGCAGCCGCCGCACCTGGCGCTTGAAGGCGCGGCCCAGCTTCTCCACTTTGCTCTCCGTCGTGTCGGGCAGCGGCGGCGCCGCCAGGGCGGGAGAGGGGAAGGTGGGGGCGCGGGAGAGGGCGCCCGGCGGGCCGCCCGTCCGGCCCTGCGGCGCCGACGGCGACAAGGACAGCGACAGCCCCCCCCAGCAGCAGAGAGCCACAAGGGGCCACATCGCGGGGCGGCGGGCGCCGGGAGACGCCGGCAGCCGCGGGAGGAGAGCGGCTGGTCGCCCCATGACGCCCCACCTCCTGTCTGCTCCGAGGGGCAGCCTGCCCGCCTCCCCGCCGGCCCCCGCAGGTATCCGCGCCCTTTAATCCCCCCGCGGGCCTCCCCCGCGGCTCAGGCGCTGCCCCTCACACGCCCCCCTCCCCCCCCCGGCCCCTCGCCTTTCGGTAACGAGCCCACCCGCCGCTCCCTCCCCGCCTCCCCGTCCCGCCCCTAAGGGTCCCCCCGTGGCTGGCGAGGGCGATCCCGGTCACTGGGAACGCTCCGAGCCGAAGCGGCGCGGTGCTGGGCTCCGCGGGTGGCGGAGGGGAAAGCGGGGCGGAGAAAGGCGGAAAAAATCCCCAAAATCGAGGAGCGGCTTTTCCGCTCGCCCGCCGCGGAGCTGGAGCTGCTGCTCGCGGGGACGGAGCCAGGGCTTCCACTGACACGTGCTGAATTAATCGTGGTTAATTTAGCCCTTTGTTTTGCGGGGAGGATGCGCTTGCGGCTGGGAGGTCTGACGGGGGCAGGCTCGGGTCCCGCTCCTGACTCTGTCACCGTCTCCCTGTCTCGTTCAAGGGGACATTTCATCCGCCTGTGGACGCAATTTTCCGACTTCGAAGTTGTAGCAATACCTTACTGATGAGTGTCTCACCGAAGTGCTGGTGAGGTGTCTGGATGTACAGGGTGAGTGTGCACAAAGGGTATATGCATGAAAGGCAGGGGCAGCATCTGCATATCTACATGTGTACGTAAATGTATATATGCCTGGATGTACTGACAGTGACAAAATCTTCTGTGCTTGTTACAAAAAAGTCCCAGTAACTAAGTTCGAGATTACAAGCCATTTCTTGGAAGGGTTCCCATGCTATCTTGCTGTTTGTGAATCACTTTGGGAGAGAGAAACACTCCCAAAGAGACCTGCCAGAATTCAGAGCCCACTCCCCCTTCAACCAACCTCTATACAGATTTAATTCGCAAGACTGTTATGGGGCGATAACTTGGGTTCATTTCAGCTACTAGTTCAGTATTAAACAGCTATCCAGCTAATCAACTCCATTTCCAGGAGTAACTCAGTCTCAAAAAAATTACCTTGGGATAGATTAGCCATATAAACCTGTTGATGCAGCTCTTTGCTTTTCACTGGTATTTTTCTTTCCTTTATTCATTTTCTAGTTTTCCTCTCTGCTTTAGTTTACTTCTGTTGACATTTGACAGTGCCATGGAATACACAGGTACATTGCTGCATTTGCAAGTCAAACCTCACATTTAAATTTAATTGAATTATTTACTCTTTCTTCACTGGGGTGTCAAGTGGTGGAAAATTGATCCAATACTATCCCTTTGATTTCCCAGCAACACTCAAATTCCACTGCAAATGACAAGAGACTGACAGAAGATATTATTTAATTAGGGACATGATGCATTTGGTATACAGTTCCAATGTGTTTTTACATTCATGTAGTAGTCCAAGTGCTTTACAAAAATCTATTTCTTAGGTATACGTTTGCCACTTGGTGCTTGAAGAGAAGGTAGCGATCAAACACTTACTGAGGCATATGTGAAGAGTAGTTTTGGTACTGGAGGTTGTGTAGCTGATGGGCCAGATCAGTTAAACTGTTTCTGCTCATGTGACAGCAAAATAAAACTGCAACATCATGCCTGGGCTACTCTGCAGCCTTTTTGTCTTGAAAGGGGTAGCTGAAAGTTGCTACAACTACCAAAGTCCTCAGCAAGTTAAGTTGCACCATTGGTCTTTGGAGGATTAAAGAAATGATGCTGCAGTTGCATTCACTGTGGTCTGAGTCACAGCACTAGTATACCTTGCAGTGCTCTTCATCTGCATTGTACTGGACTAGAGATCATGTCAGTCTTTGCACAGACCAGAATGAAAGAATGGAAGAGTATAGCCAAGAACAGGAGGTGGAAACGGAGGAAGTGCCTGGTTTCTGCAAGGTGCTCCTAACTGAAGTGCGTCATTGCAGTTACGATGTGCTACTGTTACTTCTCAGTCTTTAGGTCATAAAAGATTATTTTCTCTAGGCTGGTTTAGTTTGTTGGAAAGCTAACTGTCAATTCCCTTGTTTTCCCCATGTTTTCATAACACTAGGTTTAGGTTATAAATGCTGCACATTTTAGGACTCAGAAGCAAGGGAAAGGAGGATGAATTGAAAACATTTTTCACAAAGGAAGAACAATTTCATATGCACCTCCTGTACTTGCCAGCATGGGAGACCACAATCAGGCATGACTAACTGTGAGAACACAGAGTTAATTTCAATCTTAGTGATCTCATCAGGATTGTGAATGCAAAAAATAACAGGGCAATTATAAATTAGTCCTTGAAATTTGTGAGAATGCTTATTCTCTTTGGTGAAGCAGGCCCTGCAGCCATGCTGCACCAAAGCTCCTACTGGTTCAACGGAAAGCTGTGTTTGCATGTGCAAGGGCAGCAGAGTGAAGTAATCAGTTCAAGTTCTAGATGTATTTGTCACACAGGGAGTTCACAATAGATAAGGAGTAAATAGGTGAACAGCTAAACTCTGACTCTGGATGCAAGACTGAGACCCTAGCGTGATACTGATGTGGAGAAAAATCCAGGAAAATTGAAGTGATGAGGGGAAATTTCCTTTCAATCCATGGATAATTAGTGTGCAAAAAATTTCAAAAAAATCAGTGACCTGTAAATAAATAACTCTCCTCATTCTCTCTTGTCACAGGTAACTCTCTTTACAATCATTGGTATTCAACCTAGTTGTGCAGAGAAGAGACACTAAATGAAGCATTACGTGAGACTACGAGAAGTTAGCATCAGCATGTTTAATAAACATGATCTAATGGTACAAGGGAGGCATCCAAAGTCTTCCACTGTGTTCCCAACATGATTTGAAAAAACTAGAAAATGATTTCTGGAATAAACTGAAACTTAAAAAGCTTGGAGTCAGCCTGTGGAATCCTCAGGAAGGTTTTTTATCCATGGGTTTGTGCTGACAAGAGAAAAAGTCATCTTGCAGATGGTGGCGGAGGTCGTGTGTCTGTGTAAGCAGCAAACATTCTGTTCACTATATGTTCACTAAGCTTTTCTGAGAGCACCATTTCCAGGGGAAATCTCTGTTGTAATGAAATTGCCTTCTCCAAGCCTGACTGCCAGCTCTTTACAAATCCTTTCCATGTTGATGCGCTTAAGCCCTCTGCTTTTGATGGTCTTTTCCCTGTTGTGTTCATGCATATTATTTGTGCTTTGGTTCATACTGATCTGTAGCAGATGGGGAAGTGGAGAGCAGGAGTTTTTCCCACTTTAATTGTCCTTAAGGTCAAAATATCTGCCCTGGGCTTCACCACTTGAACAGAAAATATGGGTTTCGTGTGGCTTCTGATGACAATGTGACAAGAAGGTGGTGCCGGACTGTGACTTTATTCCATTACAAAACAGCAGGTAACAAAAAACACTAGATCTTGTGAATAAATTGCCTTTGTCATGTGACAGAAGAGGGCTGACTGGTCCTGAAAAGGAAAGCTTAAGAGCAGCACTTCAGCTGCTTTTACAATCACATTCCGTATCTCTTTATTTGTCTTATTAAAATCCACAGACTACATGAATTCCAGTAATTCTTTACTGTCTCCCTGCAAGATCATATGGCCATTCAACACCACCCTGCTTACTAAACAAAAGGGAAATCATTACCCCTGGTTAAAAACCCTTCTGCAAACAGTCTGAGGATTGCTGTCCTTTAGCCAGATAGCTTGCTGGTTGAATTATTCAATGAAACATGGCCAAGCATCTTTCCAAATATGGAGAAGAAAAGCATTATATTTCTTCCCCTTCATGTTCCCCCAAATACAGCTGGACAGAATACATCCTTGTACTCAACCCACACAGTATTCATGCAGAGACAGCACCGCAGTCTCACATACCCTACAATTTTTGGAGGAATGCAGGTCATTTTTGTTTTTACAGTAAAGATGTTCCGTTAGCAACTTTGTGCCACAATAGAAACACAGCCACAGCTGAAACGTTAAGTCTTCTGCAGGAATCTTGGGGCATTCTAAATTTTATCTGAACTAGAGATAGGAACAGAAATCAGGACCTGATGTTACTGGGCTTGCTCTAAACCTCTTTGTGCTCAAGCACACAGTGCCCATCTGGGGAAAGATGGACATGGAACTAGCACAACCAGACTTCTTTCTGCTATTTCAGCCATTGGCAGGGTACGGGATTGCTCTGTGCTGTCCATTTGCCTTTGCAGATGTCAGGCAGTATTTCAACAGTAGGTATTTAAGACTCTCTATGAGGAGCAAAGCTTGCAGGAATAGTTTTTATAGAGCATGAGGAGAAATACTTACATTCTCAGAAAATGACCTCTGAAATCTGCCACCGAGGAGCCTGAAGTACAGCATTTTGGAGACTAGTGCCAGTCCCTGGTAGGTGCCATCCAAAGTCTTCATGGTTTAAATTAAAGCAGCAGAGCTATTCTAGGAGAAGGGGAGGAAGAAGAAGGGGCTTTGGGAAGTTACTTCTTCCTCTTTCTTCCTGTACCCTTTGGGACAAAGGGCAGAGAGAACAGGTCCAGCTTCTGAGTTCTCACCTCTGAGTGACAACCTTCACCTCCTACTGCTGCCAGTGCCTTACCTAACTATGGCTCTACATTTTTCACTCACTGCCCCCAAAACCATGACAAAGACCAGGCAGGATGGCAGCCTTGCTGCACAGTCTGCCCTTGCAAGCTCCCTGCAGCGGGATGTGTTGCTGGAACAAACTGCCTCAGCAGCATCTGACCATTGAATATTTCTTTAGTGGCAGTAGTGAAAAGAGCGTAAAGGAGAGATGAGGTTGTATTTTACATTTGATACTGAGGTCCCAAAGCTAGGCAATCAAGATCTTAGTCACAAAAACTGAGTGGATTTCTTTGGCCATTTTAGGCCTCAGCCTTTGGCTTAAACAGAACATGAAGCAACATGCATGGTGGAATTGAAGAATCTTCGGAAAATAAGATATAATCTCTAAAATTATCACTTGTTTTATCAGTAAAAAGACCGGCTAGATACTTTGCAATCCTTTTGAATAGCAGTAATTCACTGGTTTTAATTATTTTGAGATAAATCTTTCAGGGATAGATAGTTGAAGTTCAGACTTCCCACATAAAGTGTTTAAACACAAAAAGTTGGAGGCAGTCAGTTTTGATTTATACATGCAAATCCCATTGACACCTCTGGGAGTTCTGACACAGACTGAAGAGAATACATAGCCCTTAAATGAGGGCAAAATGTCTGTCCACATGACTTTGGAAAAAGATTATTACGTAGGAGGAGAAGATTCAGTCTGCCAAAAATTTCTCCTTTCAGGCAGAGGTCCGAGTGTTTTAGTCTTCAGTAGAGCAAACAAGCATTTGCATGATCCAAGCTATGGGTTATTAGTTCAAGCTATAAAAAAGAAAAACAAGATTCATATTGCTCCACAGTATTCAGACAATGATAAAGTTTAGTCATAGGAATTTCATCTTCGCTTGTGGACAAGCACAGTGCACACTAAGAATATCATATGGCTAGCTTCCAAAATAATAATAATAAAAAAAAAAAGTAGGCAAAATCAAAACATCTGCTGGTCTCTGTCTGCACAGCAGATGTTGAATATACTTTTAAGTTAAGCTCATGAGAGTTCATGAGACATACTTTGTCTATAAGCACAAATTCGATTGTTGGCCTAGTACATTCATGATAAAGTGCGTGTATTTTGCCGTATTCTACAGCCCGAAGTATGTGCTGTACGATTTTTGTAAAGATCTAGGCAGACATTGGATATGAGAAAACTGTGGAAGGCTACTCGGATCATAAAAGGCAGGTTGAAATACAGCAAAACCAAAGACTTTGAAAGCTCTGGTGTGGCAGGACAGAAGATGCAGGCAAGGTCTGTACAGTGAGGTCTGTTCAGGGCAGGTTTTGCTCCTGAATAAGCTGATGCAGTCAAAAAATGTGTTTGGTAGACAGGTTATTCCAGGTTGCTTTTCCAAAACTTGCTGCGTATTGTAGTCTTGAAACACAAAAGCACCATCAGTCTTTGGCTCTGCTTGCTTACAGTGCACAGGTGCTGCTCGTTGTATCTGCTTCACAGGGTGTTCTGCACTAACCAGCAAAGTACGACGGTGCTCTGCAAGAATGAGTAAATTTCTCAACTCTCTTCCCTATATCAAAACACCCGCAAAGAACCCAAGAAATTATCTTGAAATGCATGTTTGGAAAGTGCTTTTCTGAAGGGAGACTTTAGTTCTGACATTTCCAAAGGTCCCAAAGTTTTGAGTCAGGAAGAGGAGGTTTGGGGCATGTGGAGCAGTTCTTCCCTATTGCAACTGAAACTCACAAGCAGGAGAAGTGTGGCTTTTCTCTGTGGATAAGAAAAGACTACAGTCTCCTTGGATGTAGCTTTCTTATTAAAATTCACACAACTTATAGTATCACTTATGAATATCAAATATGTTAGATATAGATAAGCATTTAGGACACTATGATGGCAATAATCCTCTCAGACAAGAAATTATCTTCAGCCTGGAAAAGAGATAACGGAAAAGAGATGTGATAGGCAAAACAATATGATAGATAGTAAGTCATGAGGAGAAACAGAGGTGATGAATAGGGAATGACTTCACTATTGTCTCCACTGCAAAGACTACATGGCATTAAGTGGAAATTGCAGGGACCTCTTTCAAAAGGAGATGCTTCACACAACTGTGTACCTAAGCAGTTGAACTCCGAGACATATAATAATGCAGTGGATACTAAAAGGTTGTGTGTAGAAGAACAGTGGAATGAAAATCCATCCAATACTTTAACACAGTGCAAAGTTCTGTCTTCCATCTCAGAAACCTTGGAGTTGTGGATTCCAGATTTTAAGAGAGTATTAACTACACTTTTTCAGCTTTAAACTGTTCCCTAAAATGTGGGAGTTAAAAATAAGGTTCAAACACAGACAGATCATGGCTTGTATTCATATAACCTCACTCTCTCTCTGTATGATAGCTCATACGCATGTTACTCAAAATATTATTTTGAAATTGAGCCAGCCCAACTGAAGACATGAGAAACAGAAATGCTTTCAGAATTACTGTGATACACATCTAGGACAGAGAGCTCTTAAAAACACTGTGCCAGGAGAAGGAAAATATACAAGGCTGGAGAGAGAAGGTTCTCTCTTTTCTCCTACAGAAAAAAAGTACAAGTTCTGTCAGTAACTGCAGGGGAAGCAGGAATAATTAACACTGAGCTCAGTATGTTAAAGTGAGAGCAGGAAAAAACTGAAATGAGAGCTATAGCAGTAGGAAGGTCCAAGTTACCTCTTCTGTTACACATTAATGAGGAGACTATTGGGACATCCCAGCCAACAGTCATGTCATAATACGGGACAGCTGGAAGAGTGTCAGCCTCCATCTCTTTTCCAGACACCTACTGCATCTTTTGTGTCCTATCAGCAGGTACACTCAGCACCTCAAGAGCTTACAAACCCTTGTTTGAAGTCACACACGCAACCCTGCCACGTCTACTTCGGCAGCCTGTCAGAAGTTAAGGCAAACAGAAGGGAGGACGTGCTGTGTGTTGGGTTTGGCTCCCTCGCCCACTTGAAATCACACTAAAGGTATATGTGTTTGCAGAAGTTAAACCAAAAAAGCATTTGGAGTAAACTTAGTACTTCTTTCAGCAGTCTAACCCATTTGTTTCATGTGACTTTGTGGCTGAAGTGACATTCAGGTTATGTCCTCTTATTGGCAACAGTTCAAAGTGTCTCCTTTCCTGTCTGGTTAACAAAAGCTAGCTAACACTAAAATTTCAGCAAAACAGAAATAAACATCAGGGAACTCAAACTGAGACTGAATGTTCTAGGCCTAATCCTTCCATGCATATTCAGGCATGGTTCCTTTTTATTTCTGATGGAAATTTCGTCAGAGTGAGGGCTAAGAAAGACCCCCAGATTTGGAGTAACTCTGGAAATCAGTGAAACCAATAGAGATGTGGCAGTTGACACCATTTCTGAATCCCAGATTTCAGTCTGAAGCAAATAATCTAAATGTTGTACCTGTATTGTGTTGTATAGAGAAAAGAATTGTCTTTCTGTCTTCACGTACACATGTCCATGTAAGTGATGGCCCTAAAGCTCTTCTCCTGGGGTGTGAAGACACGTCAGCACCTGTATGCTTTGTGTACGCCCCTTTTACATTGTCTGGACTCTGTATAGTAATCATGCCTGGCCTTATATCTTTCTATTTACCTTTTCCGTGGTCTTGTATTTTGTCTACTTGTCCCAGAGATGTGCTTGCACACGTGTCAGCAGATCAGTATTGCACGACCACAAAAGAGGTGGGAATTAAGTGAACCTAGTTCAGTTGACATATGGTCTCACTTTTTTTTTGCTTTTGATGTTTGCCACTAGATGAATTTTCACAAGGAGTAACGCATGTTCCCCAATGGAAATAAAACAAGAAACTGACAATTTTATTATTTGTTTTCCATGTTTTTATATTCTATTACAAATACACGTTTATTGGTTTTTGTTTGTTCGTTTGTTTTTTACATTGTATTACCAAGTCCTTTTCCATTAACTCTTCTGTAACTTGGAAATTACTTATATAGTTTAATAAAAACATAAGGCGAAAATGTCTTCTGAAGTTTTGAACAGTGAGCTTTTCACACATTGCCTGTATTGCCAACCTTCAGACAAGTATGTTAATGACTATTGTGACCCATAAACCCGTCTACCTCTGCTTCTTATAAATTCCATTAAAGGTCAATCAGGTCTTTCTTTTCCTTCAGCTCTTCCTAATCCAAGAACTAGACTTCATCCTTTCTCATTACAGGGAGCGAGGTGAGGATAATTATGACCGGAATAGCAAACGATGAAGTTAATTACTACCTCTTTACAGAGTGTACGATAGAAAATGAGTTGTGTAGTTTTTGCTAATGGACAACTTATACTAAAAGATCACATACTACTTTGAAAAATATTGCTCTATACTTCAGTGCTATCACTAATCATAGGCCAATCTGTGAAAAAGGCATAGAATACATTTGGTGGGTATATTTTACTGTATCTTGTGCAAAGCCTATTTTCATCATAAACAGGAATAAATGGTGGGGTTTTTGTTTTGTTTTGCTTTGTTTTTTCCTCACTGAATTTACTAGAGGTGTGCAAGATCTAAGTCATGTTGGAGAGTCAAATGTAGTCAAGTCAGTGCTAGTCCTCTTCCATTTTATAAAGCTGTTCTACATGTGTTCCTTGGTGCTCTGTTCTTGTTCTAGGCACAGTTAACTGAAACTATGTTTTAAATAAATTACTGTTTTATTTTGGCCCTCAGTCCTGTGACCACTGAAGTGATGTGACTTCAACTGCTGATTTACTTTGTATTAGACATTAGGTTTTCATATAGATTTGGTGTAAAGATCTCCTTTCTCTTACTATGATGTAGTCTTTGTCATTGGTGAAGACAAAAAAGCCTTTCCTCTGTCAAGTGCTGTGGGCGAAGGAAGGAGATGCTTAGGAAGGAAAGAGCTTTGGCTGAGGGTAGCCAGCAGAGAAAACCTTCATTCTGCTTCAGCAGTGTCTCATTCTCAGACATTTTGGGTTACAGAGCTGTTTATCAAGGCCATGTGCTAAATGACACTGCATGACCAAGCTCGGCTTCGACTTGGACCTACTGCTGTTTGCAGCTTTGCAGTCTTCATCATCAGGGATGTTACACCCCTGTTTTCTAGATGAGTTATAATAGCCTAGTGGATCCTGATAAAAGTCTCATGGCTCAGGGACTTCTAAGAGAATCAATCAACTTCAAGTTTGCTTAGATCAAGCCTCTTAAAATCACAGGAGTGAAGCTTTAAGCACACGTTATTACCAGACATGTGGGATGGAATTGCTTAGGGCAGTGTGGAGAAGTTGTTTATATCCAACAGGATGTAAAAATATTTTATAAATACCTACTTAGATATTGGGAGGGAAACACCAAGGCTTGTTAGTAGGCATTAGGTAGGAACTGAAGGTGCTGCTGGATCATGCGCTGTGTGTAAGGAGGTACTTTGGCTCTCTTCTGTTATTTCCTTTCCTGTCCCTTGCTGGTTTCAGTTCTCCTTCCAAACTAAATGTTTGCATTTTCCCTCCTCATCATTTGTGTGTACACACAAAACATATGCTCTTGATTTTGCTCCTTCTTTTAAACATACCAGTGAAATACCCTGCTATCAGTATTCAATAATCAGATTGTATTCTCATCTTTCAGAGAGCTCCTTCAAGTCTCCAGATATCCAATGGCATCTTCTATGTGGAGTAGACCCAGACTATTCTTGTATGGGGCAATTTCCTTTCATATCTTTAAGACACGTTATTCACAGGAGGCAACAAAAAGACAGAATTCCCTGTTAGACACAATCCCTAAAATGTTTTCCTTGACATCAGCAGAAGTATCATAAGAGAATGTAATTGGTTTGAAACCTCTCTTTGTGAATGAAAGCAATGGCTTATTTCACCCACCATCTTTTACACTCAAAGCTTTGTGTTCATGAACACCAAGTTTGCCTCTTTATTTACAATTAATTGCATGTACTTGCAAAATTATTCCACATGGAACACATTTTTTTTTCTCCAGAAGTACAAGAATTGCTTCCTTTTTTGTTGGTGTGCTGTTTTGTTTGAGCATGTGTAATTACCATCCCATGGGTCACTTGTTTGATACAGCTGGTTAAGGTGTTTACCAGTTGAATGACAACACAACATTTCAAAAGGAAAGAGGGAAATTTTTAGAAACAATTATTTTATTACTTAATAAAACTGATGGGGGCACACAGAGTCTCCAATGTCGTTATCTTCAAGAATGTACAAACTCCCAGCAGTGACCGTCTCTGCCCTTTCAAAATTAACACTGTATATGTAAACTCTTTAAAGATAATTGTCAGAGTTGGTACTTGTAGCTGCTAGCCATTTATGTGAAAAAAATCACCTTAAAGCACATCAGCTTCACTAAGACCCAACCATAAAATGTTGCTTTTTGCTGAGGATAAGATCTCTGTTTTCCTCAGCTTCTATGTACTGGAGCCATGTTAGCAGAAGTTTACTTTGTCTCTCCTTCTTTCAGCACTGTTGATGAGAATTTTAACTTCGAAGGACACTTGGCGATTTGGATTAAAAAAATCAGAACAAATTCAACTTACTTAAAACTGTAGAAACAAAGAAATGGCAGTTGGGTTCCAAACATTTTTCCAGACCTCTTATCACAATTGCTGAAAAAAAAAATCTCTTTCCCTGGACATTTTTTCTCACTAGGTGATAAGCCCTTCAAGAACTAGAAAAAGGCCTATAAGGTCACTAACAAAGGTTAAGAGAAAGAGTGTGAGGGCAGCTGGAAAACAGAAGAGGCTCGGGGTTCTTATTTTCAATGATGTGAACCTATCATGGAGGCTACAGAGGCAAAAAAACCCCAACCCACTACACTAAGCTTAATCAAAGCCAGATCAATTGCAAATAAAGACAGATGAACTTTATCTGAACAAAACATGGAGGGATTTGAAGCTTATCTAGATAAATGGGATTTTGATGATAGAGCATGGCTTTTCTCATGGGCATCATTTATTTTAATTATCTTACACATGGAAAAAGAGGATGCTTTGGACAGAAGGAATTTTGCTCAAACATCTTGACCTAATTAAGAGTGCATTGACATTTTATATTTGAAATCTGTCACTAACATGCACATGACCTTGGAAAGACACATTGGTTATTGTTTCATTAAACAATCTTAAACATGAAGCAAAATGGGAAAGCTCATTTATTTTTCTGGGCTTTGAATATAGAAGGATTTGACCACTTACACATTAAAATGCTATGATCACCGCACAAGTATGCCTAGAAACTTTAACTTCCTGGGCCTGGGTTGTTAAATAGTCTGCATAGTTGTGGGAAAAGGTTAAATGGCAAGATGCTTAGTTCACCATTGAAGGTTCTGGCATAGCACGGGTGAACATACAGAACATACAAAATGCATGTGCTATTCACTGTGCTCCTACGATCCAAGAACAAATAAAAGCAGCGTGAAGAGCATGAAGAACATGTGTCTTTCTGGAAAGCTTATGGCTCTGCTCTTCTGATACCCTGATACCATTTTACTACATGCTTTTGTCACCATAGGATTTTTTTAATTATTATTATTTTTTGGCAAGAGAAACAGGAGGAATTGTATTCAGGCAATAAATGTAGGACTAAGAAAGTAATATAACAAAAAAATATTTCATAGCATAGAAATGTTATTAAGAGTGTTTCTACTGTCACCTTGGCCTTTGGGTCAGGGCTTGTGTGGTGAAGCATTCAGCTTCTGTCTGATCCGCAAGGTGGCACTTGGTTTAGAGCTGATAGACCCACTAGGTTTACACAAAGGCTTTCAAAATAACAAAAATACTGCCATCATTTAACAAAACACATTTTTTGACAAAGTTTTATACACAATTCAAGAAGATTCTTGAACCAAACTTGACAGATTTTCTGCTGAGGAGTGAAAGTGTGTGCCCTGGACTTCTATGTCTGGGGAGAGCCATTTTGTCAGATTCTGCTTCGTGAAAGCATTGGAAAAGCTTTGCTTTCCTCTCGCACGTATTGAAAACAAGTTTTGAAACCTTGAGAGCTGTTGTGAAACAGTCATCCTCTGGCAAGCTCTGCTACTTTTGCCTTCCAAATATTTTAAAATTTATATTGTGTCTAGCACACCATTTTTCCAGAGAGCCATGGGAAACATGCAGTCTCTGTCTGCTACCTTAATCCTATATTTAAGACCACTTGAAAAGTTTGAGGGGTACATTCAGGTTGCAAAAGCAGTTACTCTGAGGCTGGGAAATAACACAGCTAGATTGTCTTTTTGACCCTTTGGACACAACTGCTTGCACAGAGCAAGGCAGCAGTATCATGAATAAGGAGCACTGACACAATTAGTCTTGCTCCATACAGGCACACATGAGTCTGAATGAAGGCTGTGCCTCTCACATGGCCAGCTACTCCATACAAATATTGCTGAATATCTAGGTGGACCAACAGCTATTCTTAGTAGTTAACCAAACACTTAACAAGCTTAACTGGTGGTGGAAACAGGACCAAGGGGCACGCAGATCTATTTGCCTCCTGCTTTTTCTTCTGACTCTGTTTATAAACTTAGTGAAGGTTCAGCATTATGTGGATGTCCAGAATGCTTTAAAATCAGCTTAAGCACAGCATCAGGTTTATTTCCTTATACCCAAATGCTAAACATACTGTAGTAAGTGAGCATTTACTACTAATTTTAAAAACTGTCAGAATTCAGCTCCAAATAGGAAAAGGGATCGGCTCCTTTTGTCATGTAATTGTTTTGGAAAGAAAATCCAACAGAAATAGAACAGACATAGGGAGGAAGCATCTCATTGCCATCCACACATTTTGCAATAACTAGTGCAAACAGATGCATATGTAATGCTACATGCTACTCAGATAAGCACCAAAGGTTACCTACACCACACAAAATAATGCACCCACCACTGCAGCCCTTCCTGCCTTCAGGAGAAAGAGGGCAGTATTCAACATTTGAGAATGTGGTCCCCACTTTCATATGTTTGTGCCAAATTAAACTCTGGTGTGGACATGAAAGTTAGGTTTTCATAATGTATTGTCCACAATTTATTTATAGAAGAAATACTAATGCTGGAGCCAAAGTAGAACTGCTACTTCTGAGAGTGATCAGACACCCACATCCCTCAGACTTCCCAGGTTGCTGCTTTTGCCTGGTAATCTCAATTTTGATCGCAGGTTGAAAAGGTGAAATAACACCCAATGCAGCTGACACAGCTCTCGCAGAGTGTTTGTTTTATAGCAGTACCTTTTTTTTTTTTTTTTTTGGCTGAGCTGGTTGTCTGTCCTTTTCCTGCTCCCTCAGGAGCCTCATGAGCCCACTGACTCCAAAGAGACGATGCAGGAAATTGCGTGGATCAGTTTATTATTCTGAGCTGTTTGTTTAGTTATGTGGGGCTTTCACTATCTCTGGCATTCCAGAGCAGCCTTACTTTGAGGACTGTGCTGACGCTAGTTAGCAAATAGGTGAATTAAGCTGTCTGTTCTGCTCTCTCCCTTTTGCCTGAAATACGTCTGAAAGAATCAAGACAAGGTGAAGCAGTTGCACTTCAGGTTACAAGTCCAGCAGTTATTCATTAAAGCTGAATTTCAAAAGCTAATGAACCAGCAAATTTATGACATCTTTGTTAACAGGGTAGAGTCAGATTAGTAGGATGGGTGTAGAATTGGACTGGCTGCAATGTGCATTTCAAATAGCATTCCTGAATGGGTGAGTGAAGAAACGAGCCTGAGCTGCAGAAGAAATGAAAATCCAGATGACTACCAGATTTGTATTTTTACATCAAGTGTAATTTCCACCTGCCTGCTGTTATTGTGGTTCAGATGGAGGTCCAATCTCAATGAAGGAAAAAGGGAGCCCACTATGCATTATGTTGTGACAGTATTCTTGCACTTCATGGATTTCAAGTCCCTGTGTATGTTGCAGGGAGAAAAAAAAGGAATCCTTCCAGCTTCCTCTTATAGATACAGAGAGAGAACAGAATAAAGAGCATTGCATCCTTATGGAAAACCATCATATAGCCCCATCAATATTATTACATGCCTGTTCTCTTGCCTCATCTCAAAGTCAAACACAATAGAAGAACAGAAAAATCACCAAATGTGTGAAAAAACTGTTGCTCCTGGCAATGTGATGTTTGAGAATTCAACTATACAAAGCATAAGTGCAGAGGATTGAGAATTACTGCTCTTAATAATTGAAGGGCCGAAGGCAACAGACTTGCAATATGAGGCAGACAATTGAAACTAACAAAAATAAGTTCTTTCCCCCTTTTTTGATCTCCTCTCCATTGTACATACGACAGAAGTTAGACTCTGACACTCACCTAGGATGGAAAATTGTGGAGGACAGTGATATGAATGGCTTAAAATAGGGTCAGTAGATTCAAGGAAAGGCACTATGTATGTCTGTTAAACTCTATTGAGCTCAGTACTTCAAGTCTAAGCTCAGTAGCTGCCATGCCAGAAAGCTCTTACACTGTTAGACACTGGAGACTAAGACTTTTTCAAGAAGAAGAAGGAGAAGAAGGAGAAGGAGAAAAAGAAGAAGAAGAAGACGAGGAAGAAGAAGAAGAAGAGGAAGAATAAGAGGATTTAACTCTGTCACTGGCATCTACTGTTGGAAATGAATGCTGCCCAAAGCAGCATTTGGCCTCACACAGCATAGCAGTATTTACATCTTTTGAAATACATTTCAGAGCTGGTCACTTAATGTCTTTTCGAAATCTTTTTCTGGCTTTTACAATAATGCATGAAAACCCCTTCTTTCATTGACCAACAGCCTGTGGTTCTAAAGAAATCAATTTGTGTTTGTGGAGGCAGCAAAGGGAACATCACACACAGAAGTTATGGCCTAAGCTAAAGCCAGCTTACTCTAGGAATGCAGAGAGAAAAAATATTTCCCTGCTGTTTACATAACTGGAATGTTTCCCTACTTGTAAGCCAGTCAATACTTTTATCATGGCTGTTCAACAGTGCCAAGATGGAAAATCTTGTTTGCTTCAGGTACCTCGAAGTACAACAAACAGATGATAGAACAGCTTTACAGTTTATCAGAGAACAAGCCACTTACTAATGCAGCAGGACGTGTTCTGCTGTAAGCTGTATCTAGCTTGTCACCGCAGGAGTTGTGTTTGTGCATCCTGCTAACCTGGACAGAGTCAGTGAGAACAGAGCACAGTGCATATCTCAGAGCTGAAAGTCTGTTTCCCACCCATCTTAAAGACAGACAGAGGAGGAAAGCTCACTCCCAGAGGTGTTGTTTAAACATAACAATTGTTAGGTCAGAGCCTTGGAACAGCAGACAGACCTAGAGATACCACCCAAGAGTCGGGATAGCCTGAGAGCTGTGTGTGGAGAGCAGAAGAAATTTGGAAATGTCTGAGAGAGAAAGCACCGCACCCAGCTTCCAAAAATAATGCAGAACAAGCCTCGCTATGCGAACTTATGAAAGGTTTGTACAGACTATATACAAGTTCACAGTAACTTGAAACTGTCATTTTTCATGTTTGCAGGGGCATTTCTTAATCTGTTTCTCTTTGCTCCCACTTCCTTGATTGCAAAAAAATTTCTTAAAGAAGCTTTCTGTTCAAGATGAGGAACAATAAAAAGTATACACAAAGAGGATATTCAGCATCCATTTTTAAGAAACAAGTTCTTATATATGCAATCCAGGGAACATTTTGGTTATGATGGCTCTTCGTTATGCTAGTGCTTACATCTGATAAGACCATGCATGAGCTTAGAGTGCACATTCATAATAAAGGCTAAACTGGATCACAGCCATTACACTTGGCTTAGAGATTTTAAGGTGCCAGAGAACAAATAGATTTTCACCATACTAGCTTCAGTTAAATCATAAAATATCTTTGCATAGAATTAGCTCTTTCTGTCAAACTGACAAGGATTTTTTAGACAAAGCATTAGCAGCACTAAGGAAGAAGATGGCTGTGCAAAATCCTCTAGATTTCTAAGACCGTGATATAGTTAATCCCCATGATGAGAAACAAGGGCTACCATACTGCAACCTATTCAGCCACCTTCATTTGCAACCCAAGTGAGGGAGCTGGTGTGCCAATTTCTTTCTTTGCTGTAAAAACGATCCAGCATCTATCACAAACCTCTCCTTGAATCACATCGATTTTTATCAACTTCAGACAGTGGAACATCAGATGTAGTGCAGTTGCAAACCTAAAACCAGGGCCTTATGTTAAAAGAACCTGTCAGTAGTCAGTTGATCTGTCTTCCCCACATGCATGTGTGTAGGTTGTGTGTTCTGCCCTGGACCACAAAGGCAATAATCAGCTCTCCTGACTAACTTCTTATATCATAAGCAGCTTCAAAGATCAAGTGTGGGTTTTGTTTGTTTGTTTGTTGAGGTTTTCGTTTGGTTGGTTTTTTTGTTTGTTTCGTTTTTGTTTGTTTGTTTGTTTTTCATACGTACATCTTACAGCTTTGGGAACTGTATTGCAAGAGATCTGGTTATGAACAAGGCAATAATTAATTCTAATATATTGTTTATCACCTTTTCAGCATAAGGAAACTAAGTCTCGGTGAATACGTACTGTGTGCATCCTGCATAGTTTTTGAACCTGAGGACTGCCCCTCAGAACAGCGTATTAGAGAGTCTCAAAGACACTAACAGATACTGAGTTACTGTAAGCTTCATGGGAACAACCAGACATTAGGAAGAGAGACACCTTAAGAAGGAAAGACAGGGGTACCCGCTTAACCTTTACTAGACATCGGGGAAGCCAAATCACACAGAGGGCGGTCCCAGCAAAACAAAGCACACGGTCTTTGCAGTGGGCATTTCTTAGGTGCTGCTGATTTCTTCCAGAGGTCACAGAGCATGAGGACAGTTGTTCTTCATGGTCACAGAGCAACTTGCTATTAATATATGCACTGTTGCAGTACTGCTACCACCAAATTACTGATATGTAAAAGCAATAGCATAAAGAGTAAGATTTAATTCATTGCAGGCAGACACATGTTGATATTTCCCTTCTGCTTGCTCTGTCTCATAGGAATTCCTTTTTGACCAGATACTCAGAAGCCTTATTTACAGGCATGCATGGTCTTGCTGACTATAAGAACAAACCTGATGGAGAGGTAATGTTTCTGTCTTAGCTGTGAGTTCATGAAATTTCCGTGTTCCTTTCTCTTAAAGAAAGCAGTCAGGCAGGTGGGGAAGGGACAGCGCAGAGACAGTAATGTCCCCCCACGGGAGTCAGGTGAAGAGAGGCTGGCAGAGAGCTTTTGTCTCCTATCATTCATCCAGCCACAGACCTCTGTCCTGTAGAAAGTGCATGGGGGGATAAAAAAGTGATGGTGGTCAACTAGGATAGATGTAACCCACAGGGGAGACCAAGGGCTTCCTGAGGACTGCTTTGGCTGTTCATGTGGAAGCATCTGAGATCACTCGAACACGCTATTCTTCTCCTGTTGTGCTCACAGTTTTAAAATGTTATTTCTCCTTCCCATTTGTCAGCAGTCTATCCAGGAATGGGTAGCTCAAAGAAGGTGGTTCACTTTCACTTGAGTTCTTCACCTTTTTGCAGCTGTGTGAGTTGAAGCACCAAGAAATCATGCATTTCGGTCAAGATCAGAAAAATTTTGTACATTGTCAAGGACTGTCAGCCAAGATCTTGACAGCTATAACCAGACTCTGAAAGCTGCAGTAGTGACTGTGTGACTTGGCTAAATATGGATCTAACTATTCCCTGTGAAGTACCTGGAAGGCCAAGGACAAATCAGGCAGCTCAATTTCAGTGTAAACACATTGGACTTAGTCTCAAATGTCTTGAGAAAAGAGAAGGGAAAAAAAGCCACAGCCTGTGCTTCATAGGGCAGTTATATTTTGTGAGGCAGATGTGTGATAAGAAGAATTACTTAATCATTCTGTAAACGCAGAATAAATACCACCAATACATACTGAACCCATCACTGTAGAAAAAGGAGGTGATGACAGGATGAGACACTGAGGACTGCTTCTTCGAGAGTCCGACTACCCCATGAATACACTGTGTTAAACCTGTAACAGCTTTTGTGATGCTGGAAATGAACACAATTAATTTAATCTGGTGTACCACACCCTCATATTTTTCTAGTCCACCAGTCTGGCTTCATTTGCTGTCCCAACTTCATATCCAGGCTCGATTTCTCTCAGTCTGAACCTCTGTGTGGGCAGTCTGGGCTGAAGTAAGACTCATGCCTTATTTCTCTTTTGAACCTGCCAGCAGGGCAAGGCCAGCTCTACAGGTGAGAATTATGTAGAGCAAAGCCTTCTCTGTCACATGGCCATGTAACTACATCCATGGGAAGACAGTAGGAGCGACCATGGGCTAAGATGGAGACCTGGCAAGATATCTTTTATTTTTCAGATGTTGTACTGAAGCAGGCTGCCTGATGGAGCCATTGGCAGGCTGTTTCTCACACTTGGTCTGTGTGTCACTCAGCAAGCAGAGGAGAACAAGTCTCACTTATAAATTGAGCTGCTTGTGATTAATTCAGACAGATCTGACAGAAGAAAGTAAACAGCATTTGGCAGAAGTCACTCTTAATGAGAGTGTCATTAAGAAAGTAATTCCACAAAGGACATGCGCGCAACCTCCACCCCTCTCATTTTTCTCCCAACCACTACAAAAACAAAGATGACAATCTGGGTTTGTTTTCCTAAAATTATGATCCTCACTGCTACCACACCACAGATTTACCAGAAGAGTTGTTTCAGCTTCCAGCTAAATGAGGTGGGATTTTCGGGCATCTGTCCTGCTTGGCTGCTGCAGACATATGCTGGAAATAGCTCACCAAGTTCTGATGTTAGGATACCCTAGATAATGTCCCCTGGAGAAGAAAGGAGAGAGAGAGAAGAGAGCTGGTACTGCAGGCTGGCACTGAAAGTGTGCTGCCACACAGGCTTGATTACTCTCAGTGTAAAGTGGCTGGGTGGTCATCTGGGCTGAAACCTCCATTGTCATATATGCAAAATACCTCACTTTGAGTACCCTGAGGATAAGATTGAAGAGTAGAGTTTGGGTGTGAATTGATGAGTAGAAACAGTGCTTCAGCTAAGTTTGTAGTTAAAAGGAAGAATGCATTTTTTCCCCTCTAACAGCTACAGCCTCTGATCCCTGAAGTGGCTATAGCATCATCTAGTGGAAACTGACCAAAACCGAGCAGGTCATGGTTGTGTGATGCAGCTGTCGAACATCAATTCATGCCCTCGTCATCTTTTACATGGGGCAGAAAATATTATCCCCTTTCCTCAAGGGAGAAAAGGTTATCGAGGAAGAATGGCAGGAACAAGAACTTGGCCCAGCCAAGCCAGACACAGCCTGAGGTAGTAGCTGCTAGATCAATGTTATCTCCACCCAGGCTGGTCCTCTCCTTCTGCAGAGCTGTTTCTAGATGCTCACAAATTAAGCCTGCAAAGGCAACAGCGAAGAAAACCATGCATCTGTGAACATTGTGGTTCTCTGTCGACTGTGTCAACGAGTGGAAAGTACATTGGAGTTCTTTGGGGACATAGACAACTTTCTCTTTTCAGTCAGTTTCTCACTCTCTTGAAAAGAACCACTTTGGTCATAGCTGGGAAGCTCCTGAAGACCATCAATGCCAAGGAGAAAAAAACCTCTGCACTGTTGTGTAGAAGCGTGCACCTTGCGGTCCTGTAAGAACTCAAAACTAAGCAGCAACTGTACAAAGCTGTGGCAAATTGCATCCTTTAAACCAGTATTTTAGCAGCTGGTTTCCTTAGAGCAACACTGAAACGGGTAGAAAACAGGGTCCTATTCCCGTGACTTTGCTCTTGAAGCTCAAAGGTCAGAGAACAGTAACTGCTGTTGCTAGTCCTGCTAAACCTGAGCAGTTTTGCACAACTTCCATGCAAGAGCAACAACTAAGGCTCTTCTGGTGGGAATTTCAGTCCGAGTTTTCCGTGCTATCTTTCAAAAGAATAGAGACAGTAAATAACGTTCACTGTTTCCGGAAATGAACATCTCTTGCGGATCAAGAGAAGAAATGCATGGCAAAGCGGGCTCTGTATGAGCTCAGCACTGCGAAAAAGCCGCATCAGACCCCAGGAACAAAGCGTCCTGCTCCCCTCTGGTGATGCTCTGGTGGAACTGCAGACAGCTCACGAGCAGCAGCAGTTTCCTGGGCGGTCACGAACAGAACAGCTCTCTTCAAACCTGAGCCAAACGTGGAAAAGACCGATTTCTGTAATTGCCCGGCAGACGTCTGGTTCTGTTGAAGAGAGCGTGCTTGAAACTACTGGTGGAGATTGATTAAAACGAAGAAGTAAGTCAGAGCTGTGCTTTGCAGTAGGAAAAAGAAAGAAGAAAGGAGAAAGAGGAAAGAAGGAAGAGAGAAGAAAGAAGAGAGAGAAGAGAGGAGAAGAGAGAAGAGACAAGGGAGAAGAGACAAGAGATAAGAGAGAAGAAAGAAGAAAGAAAGAAGAAGGAAGAAAGGAGAGGAGAGGAGAGGAGAGGGGAAAGGGGAAAGGAAAGGTGCAGAAAGGTGCGGAAAGGTGCGGAAAGGCAAGGCAAGGCAAGGCAAGGCAAGGTGCGGAAAGGTGCGGAAAGGAAAGGAAAGGTGCAGAAAGGAAAGGAAAGGAAAGGAAAGGAAAGGAAAGGAAAGGAAAGGAAAGGAAAAGAAAAGAAAGGCACGGAAAGGAAAGGGAAAGGACAGGAAAGGTGCGGAAAGGAAAGGAAAGGTGCGGAAAGGTGCGGAAAGGAAAGGTGCGGAACGGAAAGGTGCGGAAAGGAAAGGTGCGGAAAGGAAAGGAAAGGAAAGGAAAGGAAAGGAAAGGAAAGGCAAGGCAAGGCAAGGAAAGGCAAGGAAAGGAAAGGAAAGGCAGGGAATTTTTAACATATTACTGCATGCTGTATGATCTTTTTATATGTCCAGAAGTCAAGGTGTGGAGGTGGATACAAGAAAGGCTTAAAATTATGCAGGCAACAAATATTTTCATATTATGTATGTAATGACATTTGAAACTGCTTTAGTGCCCAAGAGCTCTGAGCAGAATTTGGGCACTGACTAAGTTACTGAGGTTTTCAAACACTTTTATTCCACCTACAAGTGATTTCAGCACAAATGAGGAAAAGGAAATAATGAAACTAAGCAGCCAGTCACTTCTGCCTGCAGGCATAGTCTCATGTCTCCTCATTGTTTGGGAGGCAGGGAAAAGCCTTGCACTGTGGAGTAGGCAACAATAAGTGGCAGTTTCCCAATGAAGTCTTTTCCAGAAAGATTAATCTGTTTTGAGACTGAAAGAAAATAGATATTTTAAAGCAACTTCCTCAGAAATGCATACTGTTTGAAATATCAGACTGTGCCATTTCAACACTTTAAAAATTGAATTTATCCAAAGAGAATCTGCCTCCATAAATACACAGTTTCATTTAAAGTTCAATAAGGTTTTGTTTCTGTTTCAGCCCAATATTGCTGTTTTTCAGAAGTCTGAGATTGTCTCCTCTCTGTTTAAGGATAGTAGAAAAATAAACAGTCCTGTCAGCTGAAGCAGCAGGAAAGTAATATTTTGTCGCTTTCTTTTCTCATCTCCTCTTCTCTCTGACTGCTTACAGCATCCGTGATCACTTGCGTCACAACTGAGCCACAGGAGGTGGCCCAGCAGTTGAGGCCCTGGTAGATTCGCAGGCAGGCGTAACCATCAGAAACACTGGTACCACAACATTTTAGGCAAAAGGACAGGGAATGATGTTGAGAGTGATGAGAAAAAAAATCTCGTTATGAAGGGCTTTGAAGAGCTGATCCAAAATCCATTGAAGCAGATAAGATCTTTTCCCAGTTCTAATTTTTCATGACTTCTATTTGCAGCTCTTATTTTCCCCTTGTCAGGGACTTTATGAGTTGAAACAACATTTTACAGTGATTTTTACTTTGATCCCTTCTCCCCCAGACCTTTGAGATCACCTAGGAAATGGCAAACTACATTACAGAGCTGAGGAGAGCACCTTAGAGATCTGAGAGAGGCCAAACCTGCAGAGCAGCCTCTCCACCCAGTTACACAGTCCGTTCCCCACAAAACTTCTTTCTAGCCGGGGCTGACAGCTTGATGTTTGCTTGTTGCTCCCTCTGTCACGAAGTCTGCCTGCCATCCAGACCAAAGGCACCTACACATGGCAACCTGTGCCGTGGGTGGCCGTGGCCCCTGCCAGAGCCTCTCCTGTGTGGGCATCATTAAGGTTCAGCCAAGCTGGGAAGGAAAGCCAGGAGGAGCGGCTGGCGTGGATTTTATGGTGCGTTATAAATGAAGATTGTAAACAGTGAGGTCTCACATGTTCTTGAGGGAGACCTTCCCATTTTCTAAAGGCTGTTCGTGTCTCTCCAAGTCTGTGAGTTCTTGTGCTCTTAGGAGGACGTGTCACAAAATAACTAAAATGCAGCAGACCCGGCATGAGCTGAGGCACTGCACAGATCTTGGGGAGGACTGCAGCATGGGTCTTCCTTGGAGTAAAACACTCTTCACAGCTTCTGAAAGGCTGGAGTTGAGAGCAACAGACTCTCAGTGTTAATAGGAATGACCAGAGTTAAAATTTCCAGTCTTTTCCTCTAGGATAAATACTTCGAGCTTTCCTGCCATGAATGGTTAATTTTAACTCTGCCTAACTGGAAGCCACTTTTCTGAGGAGGGAAACAATATCCTATGGCTAACAAAAGATGCAGCCCAATATCATCTGTGAGCTCACCCCTCTCACATGAAAACTGCAATGGTCTCCACCCCAAGATCTGCACTTCTTTTTTTTTTTTTTTTTTTTTTTTTGTCCAGGTGGCACTTAAGAGATGAAGCAACAGTTCTTCCTCTGTTGGAGGAAGGCTGAGGGGAGACCTTATTGTTGTCTACAACTACCTGAAAGGAGGTTGTAGCATGGAGGGGGTTGGTCTCTTCTCCCAAGTGATAGAATGAGAGGAAATGGCCTCAAGTTGCACCAGGGAAGGTTCAGAGTGGATATGAGGGAAAATTTCTTCACGGAAATGGTTGTCAGGCATTGGAACAGGCTGCCCAGGGCAGTGGTAGGAGTCAGCATCCCTGAAGGTGTTTAAAAGATGTGTAGATGGGGTTCTTAGGGACATGGTTTAGTGGTGGACTTGACAGCGTTAATTGTTGGACTCGATGATCTTGAGGTTCTCTTCCAACCAAGACTGTGCTATGATTCTATGATTCTCTGACAGGGCAGGGCAGCTGCCTGTGCAGCAGTCTGCCGGTGTGCACAGGACCCTGGCGCTCGAGGGAGCGACTGTGCCCCATGGGGATCAGCTGTCGGCTCCCCGCGCTCGGCCTTCGCCGAGTGCTGCTGTTCAGCCACAGGCTCAATGTGTGTACACACCAGCTATTGTTATACGGTGTTTGCATGCACAGTACATGACTGTTTTGTGAGCATCTGATCTACTTCTCACTGCTTGACAGAGCTAGAAAAGAGCATCCCTGTTTCTTGTTTCCCCCACTCCCGCTCTCATGGGGAAAAAGGTCTTTTTCCATGAAGCGTGCAAGAGACAACTTGCATGGCTGAGTTGGAGTAGCTCCATGACAAATCAATAGTGTGTGAACAATCTCCACAGCCAAGCACTGTGTCTGCTGGCTTTCCTCTGCAAATCTCTGCCTCGTGCCTTTTATGACAGCTTCCACTGATGCCAATGCTGTCTTGGCTCTTCTGACTGGCATGGGAGTCTGTCTCCTGCCAAGGGGAGAGGAAAGGGAAGCCTGGCTGTCCCCATGGGTCTCCCCATCAGGGTCACTGCTGGGTGGGAATGCCCCTCTCAGCACTAGGTCTAGAGGAGAGTCACCAATAATGCTGCGTGTCTTGGCTGCCAGACTTGTTTCTTGCAGAGTCTTTTAGCTAGGCCTTCCTTTTCAAGTCTTTGGTGGAAAATTCCCCACCGAGCTGCCTGCAGCACAGCCACAAAATCAGTTTCATTGCCCTTCTCAGCCCTCTGCAGTGGCTCAGCTCTTCTTATTTCTGGCTTTGTGCAGGGAGCAGATACAGTCATCTGGGTTTTCCCTCATTCTCCACAAGCCTCCAACACCACTGTGACCCTAAGAGGGACAACACTTCCTGCTTAGACATATGGGAGATGATCAGGGACCAGTGTCCAGGGTTAAATTTGCTTGAAACAGATTAATTAACTGAAGTTAGATGCAGGAAGATTTTTCACAGTGCCCTTCACCAGGCAGGTGCTGAATATGTCTTGGTGAGCTCAGACTCAGCCCCCACTCTAGGCGTTTTATATCTTATGCAGGATGGCCAGGAATCAGCTACATGAATGCAACTTAACCCTATATGCAGAGAGGTGGGGTTTTTTGTTTGTTTTTGTTTTGTTTCCTTTTTTTTTTTTTTAGTGGCATTTCTCACTTCCATCTCACTTTCAGTATAATTGTTGTATAACAGAATTTCATTGACTACAGTTGCAGAAAATTCAACCAAGTCAGACACAATTAGAAGGTACAGCCCTAAGTGACGCTTTACTAAGAAACAGTATGTTTACTGATCAAATAAACCCATATAACAAAATAGCTGAAAAATCTGGACGTTTTTCTTATCAGAAAAGCAGTTAAAGATCAGTAAGAGCTCTGCTGTAAGGAATGCAGAAAGAAAAGGAAAGACAAAAAGTCAGACCATCTTCTTTCAATATTTTTGAATAAGAGTTTCAAGAGTTTCGTTTTTAATTGTAACTTCCTGAAAACAAAACCACAATTAAAATTGCGTCTATATACGAAACATAGACTTTGTTAAAACTCCTCTGGAGAAGCTGAGATTTTTAGTGAGAAAAGGGATAATTCATGGCCTGAATTTCACATGTCACTCAGCTGTCTTTCGTCTTGATCTAGCCAGCTTTTTGGAAATGCTTTCTGGCATGAACTTAACTGATACTGTAGGTGTGTGTGACCACACCAGTGGTCTGGGTCAGTGCACATGTGAGTGCATCTGAAGGGATCCGCGGAGAAGGACAAGGCTGCATCACGCTGTGTCAGCATCCCGCAGACAATTACTTCACTGATCTCCATCTGAAGACAGTGAGGTGAGTGGTGGAACAGATTTGAGTCCTGCTATTGCTGGCTCTGCCAGGAACAGTGAATCCCTGTATTGTGGTGCTCCAGAGTCTATTCAGGCACTTTGGAAACAGCTGGCTTAAAAACCCCCACATTTTGCTTTTCAAGTTTCACATCTAATGTTTTCCCCCTCAGTGGTCTGTCTTCCTGGAATCAGCTAAAACAATGCAATTTATGTAAAAAAATCAGAAAATCCCTTGCAGAAACTAATATTTTCAACATGAGCTGTTCACAATTTCAGATGCATCCAGGAGATGTCAGTATGCTCACGAAGAACAAACCACTGGAGGTGGTTTTAAGGAGTGCAGAAGAGACTCTGAGGAATGAATCCTTAGTCTCCCTTGAGAAGTTACTATTTGAATGATATCTTTAAAATATGACATGGTATCTTTTACATATGATATGGCTTAGGAGAAGGATTCTTCCTGGAGAATTAATATTGTTCAATACTCACATGGGAAAGCTACTAGCATGCCTGCAGCTGTGTGTTACTCATGGACAAGGTCAGGCAGCGGCCATCCTATTTCTAAAATGCAACAGTTTGTTTCTTCTCTGTAGCTCTTACTCAATGAAATGGCTGCAAGTAAAGAGAAACCAGTAGAAGAGCTGAAAATCAGAGCTGGTCTTTACTGAAAATGCCCATGACCCCTGTGTTGCTGGCTCACACCTATCTCAGATTTTATTGGTTAGATACTATTAATATTCAACCAGTGTTTCGTGCCTTTGATTTCATGATCTCCATGTAATTGCTTGTGAACAGACATCCCACATCTCATAAATCAGCACTGCTAACAACTCCCAAAGCAAGTGTGTCAAAGAAACCAAGAAGCGATGGTCACAAAGAACAAGCTGCTCTCTTACAGGCAACATAAAGAAGCAGTAGGAACAATCACAGGCTTTATTCATGTCTTAGGCAGTCCTCCCATTTTCTCTCACCCAGAAGAACATTTTCTAGGTTGATAAAATAGAAGATGACAAACAAGACTGAATTATTTGCCCAGTCAAACTTGCAAGAGAGCATGCCTTTACTTGAATCATGCACTGGACAGTGTCACATGTCATTCAGTGAAAGCATCTATATTCCTGCAAAAAAGTAAAGCATCTCTGAAAAACAGGTATCTCAAGAGCTACAGGAACTGTTTCAAGCTGAATGTGCTCAGCTCTGCTGCTTAGGTCTGTAAGAGTGGCTAAATCTCTCTATATTTGAAGGAAGCAAGATGGTGGATTCCTGAATAGTCAAATGGTATTTATTTTAAAAGTCTTTGTTGCAACCAATAGAAATCATCTGTGATCTACAAGAAGAATCCAGGTGTTCTCATTTTACTTAGCTAAGAAAATATCCATGTTTTCTTGGAAGTACACTGTTGGCTTCCATTGGCACTGCAGCATAGCATTTGACCTGTGACGAGTTTAAATGCCAAAATGAAACATCTACTGGAATGAATTTGTAGCTTTCCTCTACTTCTGCAATGTTTTGTTTTGGCAAATGATGAGATACATTCATTTAGGAAATGGTATGTGCATGTATGCTGTGAGTGTCATGAGTCAAGAGACTGAAGGTCTGAGAGATGGAGGAAGAGATAGGGAAGAACCAGGATATGATGCCTTTTCAAGTTTGCTACCAACTGTTTGGCATTTTATTCAGTCAATCTGAGAAAATGCTCTTCAGGTCTTAATTTGTGGGCACTGTGAAAGCTGTGCATACCCTACTGACACCGTGGTCATGCTTTTCTCAGGCGGTGGTTAGAGAAACTTCATGTGATTTTGGGAACAAACCCCTTCAGGTCCAAACATCTTCCAGTAGAACTGAATTAAATGAAACTTCTGCTGGGATAGAAAGAAGTCACACCAACCTCTCCTAACCTCCAAGGTGAGCAGCGGCGTTTGGCATGTTCCAGTCTGTGTTCCCCTCCTTAGCTCCTTCTCTGGTAAGATTTCTCTGCCTGATGCAAGGGAGTGCCTTGTTACTGACCAATATACCATGCTGACTATCAATGTTCTGTTTTTGATCAGGTCTTAAATATGCATCTGTATTGCTGCAGTGCTAAAAGCCAGACACCCATGGTGAAATAAGAAAAATGGTGTAGTTTACCCATGTCATGAGGGGGATATTGTGTTGTTTCAGAACTTATGGAATATGCATCAGGCTCACAGAAAGCCCTTTGGAAGGAATTTCACAATAGGATCTAGTTTCAAGAGCTGAAATTTCACCTGAAAAATGGGGTTTGCAGACGGAAAGCCCACTGTTATTTCCTCTGTGTATTGTCAAAGCACATCCCGGGACAATGAAACATTTAAGTGTTAAACTACATGTTTGAAGCAATGAAAGGAATTCTGACAGTTTCTGTGTCCACAGGTCCTTTCAGGGATGGATGCATATGTCCTGTGTCCAAGGTGCTGGGAGAGTACAGCATGGTGCTGAAAGTCAACTACCATCTTCCCAAAGATGTCCAGGTCATGGAGCAGTGCACCGGCCTGGGTGAAGGGACCAGATGTGCTGTCGACTCAGGTCTTACCCTTGCAGTACAAGGCAGGAAAACTATTGACTGTGATTCATTGTTGGTCACAGAAAGCAGACATATTTTCCCAGGGACAAAGCTGGATTCCTGCACATGTGGATGAGAGCCTCAGGCTTCCTCAGACCTCAGTGCTGGAGTCTGTTTTCAAAAAAAGGTCGTTTTTCATCATAAGTCTAATTTCTTCCAGCTTTTCTGACTGCGTCACTGTCAGACATTAAAACATTACCCCCTCCCCCCCAAACTATGCTCCTCCAACTTACAGCGAGTTCAAGTTTCAGTAAAGCCTAAATTTAATATATAAAATAAAATCACTTAACAACAGAGAAAGGCTTCTTTGAGCTCTGAAAATGAGAAAAATCTCCTCAGTAGAAACAGTTCAGCATTAGCACTCCTACTTATTCACTCTTCAGAAAGAGAGTTTGGAAGCAGATCTGGAGAGTGCCAGATGAAGTCAGCTAAGTTTGCAGCTGACTCGGTCATAATCCACACTGGCAAACATAGGTTATGCCACCGGTTAACGACTGAACAGGCTGCTGAAGTCTGGGTTTATTGCAGAAAGTGCCGAACATATCCACAGATAATGGCAAAATGGATGCACCAATAGAACAAATTCCAATTTCAACAGGCAAATGAAAAGCAAAGAGGAATTTCCTCTTTAAATATTTTTCTCTAGGAATCTACCTATTTTCTTCTATTTTTTTTTTAGAATAAAAATACCCCTTATATGGAAAGCTGGTCAAAGACTTTGAAATGTTTTTGCTAAATCCAAGGCAGAGAAACTAAACAGGGATTAGAAGCCCATTCTTCAGACAAAGAAACAAACCAACAGCATTTCCAAAGACTCCATGAACTCATGGAATAACTGAGGTGGGAAGGGACTTCTGGCTGTGCAATCCACCCCATGAAACAGGTTGCTGTGTACCTTGTGCAGTCAAAATCTGAGTATTTACGAGGCTGGTGATACCACCACATCTCCAAGCCTCTCTTACAGTGACTGACCACCCTTGTGGTGAAAAGCTTTTCTTAATAGGTAAGCCAGAATGACCCTTTTTGCAAAGGGTGCCCTCTTGCTTCTTGTGCACCACAGAATGGCTGGACAGAAGGTCTGCTCTTCTCTTCCTCCAGGCTGAACCAGCCCATGACTCTGCCTTCCCTCATGTTGCCCTGTACTCCAGCCACAACCATTGCAAGGGCCTCCTGTGGTCACCAGGTAGAATACGTGTCTTCTTGCTTCTTTTTTACACTGTTTCACTGTGTTTTAGTTCTTCGTCAAGAAGCCTTTGAATCGCAAGAAGATGGCATCCTAGAGGCAGTCAACATGGCTTCACCAAGGGGAAGTCGTGCTTGACCAAACTCATAGCCTTTTATGAGGACATAACCAGGTGGATAGATGACGGCAGAGCGGTGAACGTGATCTACCTTGATTTCAGTAAAGGATTTGACACAGTCTTCCACAGCATCCTTGCTGCTAAACTGAGGAAGTGTGGACTGGATGATCGGGTGGTGAGGTGGACTGTGAAGTGGCTGAAGGAGAGAAGCCAGAGAGTCGTGGTCAATGGGGCAGAGTCTGGTTGGAGGCCTGTATCTAGTGGAGTGCCTCAAGGGTCGGTACTGGGAGCAGTATTATTCAATATATTCATCAACGACTTGGATGAGGGAATAGAGTGCACTGTCAGCAAGTTTGCTGATGACACCAAACTGGGAGGAGTGGCTGACACGCCAGAAGGCTGTGCTGCCATCCAGCGAGATCTGGACAGGCTAGAGAGTTGGGCAGGGAAGAATTTAATGAAGTATAACAAGAGAAAGTGTAGAGTCTTGCATCTGAGCAGGAATAACCCCAAGTTCCAGTATAAGTTGGGGAATGACCTATTGGAGAGCAGTGTAGGGGAAAGGGACCTGGGGGTCCTGGTGGGCAGCAGGATGACCATGAGCCAGCACTGTGCCCTTGCAGCCAGGAAGGCCAATGGCATCCTGGGGTGTATTAGAAGCGGGGTGGTTAGTAGGTCGAGAGAGGTTCTCCTTCCCCTCTACTCTGCCCTGGTGAGACCTCATCTGGAATATTGTGTCCAGTTCTGGGCCCCTCAGTTCAAGAAGCACAGGGAACTGCTGGAGAGAGTCCAGCGCAGGGCCACAAAGATGATGAAGGGAGTGGAGCATCTCCCTTATGAGGAAAGGCTGAGGGAGCTGGGTCTCTTTAGCTTGGAGAAGAGGAGACTGAGGGGTGACCTCATTAATGTGTATAAATATATAAAGGGTGGGTGTCACGAGGATGGAGCCAGGCTCTTCTCGGTGACAACCAATAATAAGACAAGGGGTAATGGGTTCAAGTTGGAACACAAGAGGTTCCACTTAAATTTGAGAAGGAACTTCTTCTCAGTGAGGGTAACAGAACACTGGAACAGGCTGCCCAGGGGGGTTGTGGAGTCTCCTTCTCTGGAGACATTCAAAACCCGCCTGGATGTCTTCCTGTGTAGCCTCATCTGGGTGTTCCTGCTCTGGCAGAAGGATTGGACTAGATGATCTTTTGAGGTCCCTTCCAATCCCTAACATTCTGTGATTCTGTGATCCTGGGAAGGATGCAAAGGAATGAAGAACCGCTGCCCGCTGCCAAAGGGACCACATGGGATCCATGCACTGCCATGCTGGCAGGTGAGTGTGGGCAGAGGACAGCTGACTTTGCTGTGAATCGATAGAAAATGAGTTCCACATTTGTCTAGGCACAACTTTTATACCACGAAGTCCTTAGAAGCAAATTTATTTGTGAAAACTGTAAAAATGTACCTTTACAAAGGCTGAAGGAGTCCAGAGCCTTTCTGTGAATCTCAGAGGTGCCTTCTCCAGGGCCTCAGTTTTTACACAACTGTTCCATTACCTAAGCAAAATGACATTTAAAATGCCTTGGCCACAAAGAAGGCAGCACGTACAAGGATGTTCAAGCATGTTTTTGGTTTATTAGTTCTATTACAGACACTTGAGCAGATGAATGTAAGAGGAGAAACTGGCTTTATAGTAAAGAAAGAGACCTACAGCAGTGACAAATTAATTTCCATCCTGTCATGACTCATGAGACAGCGCTACAGTAACATTAACAAAACGTCAGTTAAAGTGGTAGTAATTATTTCCATTGCTAATACTGACTCTGGCTTAACAACATTTACAGGCTTTGTTACACTGTCATAAAATAAACAGTATTATAGAAACAAACCAGATTATCCACTTTTGAAAGAATGGACTTTTTCCCCATCTGTACCCATGACAGAATCATGCCTTTTGAAGGAAATCAGAGATGGAGGCACGAAAGCATCTCATGAAAATTCCCGGTGAGGAATTGCACAAGGTTTTCAGCAGCATTAGACTCAGCGTCAGAAAGGCCGTGGTCTTCTTATGCCAGGCACACTGCAGATGGAGACTGCAGGGGTAGGACCCAAACAAAGTCCCATCCAGTCCAAGTCAACTCTGCAGTTTTTTCTGTGTGTTATAATAGCAGACTGGGAGGAACCAGTGCCCCAGCAGTCAAGATTTTCTTTCCCCTGTTACACATGTAGAATTGCGTTAATTTTTCACAGCTTTATGTGCTATTGGTGTCCTGGCTCTTCAGCTGTCTGGAGCAGCACTATCTGCCACAGCCTGCAGATGGATTTCCTTGTGGTTTCATTCCAGAATATTCAGGATCATCCAGCAAGAAATGGAACAGACCATGCCCTGACAAAGGATTTGTCATAGGAAAACAGACTTTCATATTGAAATTTCATAATAATGACCAATTCTGAGACAAAAAGGCCCCAGGCCAATTATCTTAATAGTTTCAATTTAATCCTCATATCGTGGATGTCCAATATTATCCAATTGCCAGATGCTGGTTTCTAGGACTACTGAAGGGTCATAAGACTGCTTGTTCAAAACAGAGATTTATAACACACACCAGACTGTATGTGATTTCACATCACAGAACAATATTTCTTAAGGGTCGTGATCCTCAACACAGGGCAAAAACGCAGCCGAGCCTGCAGGTTCCCCACGAAATGTCTCCAACCAGCTCAAGCTTGACCCTTTTGGAAATAGACGTCTTGCTCTCTGGGAGTTTAATGAATATTAAATAACATCTGGGGCCTATTCCTGTCCTTTTAGTGGAGAGTGTGTGCAAAGGAAGCAGATCACTCTGCCACTGTGTCTTTAACCAACACAGGGGAACAGGAGAGGACTCACGCAGCGATGGTTGGATACAGACAGTGTCTGGATACAGACAGAATTTTTTTTTTCAAAACAACCTTATTGCACAATCGAACTTCTCACCTGCATTTGAGGTGGTGATAACCTCCCAAGCTCATCCCCAATGTTTCTTAAAATGGTCTTTAGTTCAGTAACTTGCACATACCCAATATACTGTGCTTATGAGCCTCTATCCCTGAAAATTCAGATACCGAGAACCACAGAAGTCTCTTGCTGAAAGAGCAAGCTTGCTGGAGGTAAATAAAGAACACTATTTCAGATATGTGCCTGAAGTGCTGCCTCATTGTGGTGCACAGAGTGAGTCACTTCAGCCTTTGCACTTGCCATTGCCAGGCTCTGTGTTTTAAAACCAAACCACAAGGGATGTTGCTCTTTGTACCCAGTAAGGGTATTATTCATACCAGCAAATGGACATTGCACCACAGAATCCCATTTGTGTTGCCTTTCCTCAAACCTTAACCCCTTCTGCAGATGTTTGAACTACCATGAATGAGACACTAATTAAATGAAAAGAAGATTATCGATAGCCTATTCCTATGAATTATCAGTACTTTGAATCTAATAGAGGCTTTGTATGTCAAAAATCTCCCGGGAAGTAGTTCCAGACTGAATTTTTCTTTTTAAGGCCTCAGTTATTTTTCCTAGTGTTTGGGAGAGTTTAGCTTGGCAATGTTCAATGATCTCTGTTAACTGACTTGAAAAAAGTAATGGCTTTTAGATAAAATCAGACACTTCACACAGTATTAAAGAACGATAATGTGAAGATTGGATAAGAATCCAACTAAAAATCGGGAGACTTTCCTTACATTTTTATTCATTGCTGATTCTTTATATGCAGATCTATAGGACAATTATTCAATGCACAGAAAATCTTATGTAGAAAATGCTTCTCTAGATAACTCCCCGTTGTAATTCGAAACCTTTTGAAATGCATGCATATCTCTGCAAAAGAAGTGGAACAGATCTTTGTAATCATTTTCTGAACAACAACTTATTTTTTAAATTACAGTTATTATTTAAGTTTTTTTAATATGGTCATACTTAATAAAGACATCAAAATTAATGTGCATCACTAGAACAAAATTTTTGGAACTTCGACAGACATTTCAGGATGATCTCTTTGACCATGTGTCAAGGTTTGCTCACTACGAGTGCTTTGTATGTGATACAGCTTGTCCCATTCTGAGTAGCACTGCAGGGCTTCATACCTTTATGGCCACACTGCTGGGGGCAAGGGTGTCCCCTGGAAAACTCTGCAAGACACACAAGCCACTGAAGCTGGTTCCCAGGTCACCAGTTATCTCCAAAGGGGTTAAAATCTACTGGACCTGTTCATTGCTGCGCTATCATCTAACCCAGCGTTTTGTGAGCCCTGTGTGATGGGTTGTCTGTGCCCTCAGGTCACGATGTCTCATGGTGCTGGGTACCATGAGGTCAACACTCTCAGGCCTGAGGCCACAGCCCTGGGGGATTTTCTGTCTAGATTTCTTATTCCACACTCTCTGTCTAGCACAAAAATGGCTTCTCAAAAGGTAACTCACAGGACAGCAGCTAATAAGGTATTATTCTGGCAAGATTTAATCACTGCCTCTTTGGCTGGTGGCACAGGCACTTGGCTGCTGCTGGTGTCCAGTGGTTCATGTGAACACTTACAGATTAATGCCTCCATGCGGGAGCAAGGATTTAAGGAGCATTACTAAGCCAGCAGGCTGGCAGCAGACTCAGGCTGCCAGCACAAGGATGGTGAGAAAGGCACAAAGTGTATTGTAGCTTGTTTTCTAAGAGACTTTCTACTGACTTCAGGCACCCTTGATTCATCTTTGGTTTCTGAGTTTGAGATTCCCAGGTTATGCTTTTTAGCTCGTATGCAGCAAATAGGGAAGGTCTCCCCACCTCTCTCTGAACTGCTAAGAAGCTAAGATGCTCTTTTAAAAAAAAATTTAAATTTTTTTTATTTATCACACCCAGCTTTGTCTTTGATTACAAGTCCCTGTTCCTTTCCTCCAACACTGATGGTGAGGTCAAGTAGTCGCAGGGTGGAGGCAAAGGAGTGTTTCCCACCCCGACTGGCCACCAGTGAATGCTGTACATTGTCACAGATGGGTACTACAGCCCCAGAGAGAACAGCAGGATCAGTCCCACAACTACAGGTCTTCATTAACCCTCACACCAGCTTCTCTTTCTTACCTAACTGAACATGAGGTACTGCATACGACAGCCTAAATCCTGCCGTGCTGGAAGGCAGGACTGATAGATGTAAATTCTTGGCTGGCACACAAGAAGGGCCACAGATCTTTTATCAAGACTTATATAAATTTAGACTGGGGCAAAGCCTGTGTCTGTGAGGTCTCTGAGATCACGCGAGGGTGAGGAGAGTCTAGACATTACCACAGTTGCTCAAAAACCAGCTGCACAGAAAGGACTGTGTAATTTTGTGCCTCTAACAGGCAGTAAACAGCAGATGGGGATGGCTTCAGCACAGAGCACTATACTGGCAGCACCTTTGCTTTCAAGGGCAAAGTCTGATGAGGAAGCACTGCATCCCTTTCCTTAGTAAATGAACATGGTACTTTGTTTTTTGTAACAGAGCCATGGCCAGATGCAACATCACTTGGCAAAGAAATTGTAATCAAGTGCTCTTGCTGGAAATGTTGATACACACTTTCTGAAAAACATGCTGTATATTTGGTCACTGTGTGACGTATGGTAACAAACTGAGGGTGGGTGGATCTGACGGGGTGAATGAAAGGTCTGACAGAGGATTACAGTTATCTATGCTCCAGGAAAAAAAAGAAAAAACAAAACACGTGGAGGATGTGACCTTCAGGGTAAGTCTGTGCTTCTGGAGTTGTTTCTAAATACGGACTTGTCCCCAGTCAAATATGGGAATTGTTTCTCCCTGTGCGAAGTGCACAGTGACATCCCTGAAGACTGGGAACTTGTCCCAGGTCCATCCTCATTGTGATGCTGGAGATCGAGGGCTCCCAGGCCATCTCCCAGCATGAGGGGCAGATTGATGGGAAGAGCTCTGATCTGTGCTAGGAGAGGCTGGGTGTCTGCAAGGGCTTGTGGAAGTGTCAGAAGTGGAGACTTTTTTTTGCTTTTGAACCAAACTTTAGGTCCCCTTGAAAGCCAAGTTTTTAGCAAATAAATAAATGTATTTTAGCCAGACCTCATGCTACACATTAATGTCACCACAATGTGATACACAGGGGACAAATTTTAGAGGAACTCGGTGCATCTATTGAAATACAATGGGACTCATTCTTCCCTAGTAAAGCCCATAAAACCTCAGAAGGTCCTTTGAAACTCTAAACTTTGTTGTGCTAGTTAATTTGTCACTGCAGAAGTCTGTCCCTCAGGGGCTTTTCTTCTATTCAGAGAGACTTTTTCCATTGACTGGAACAAGGCTATCATGTAATTTCTGACAGCCACCATCCAAACACTGCAGCCTGTAACAATTATGGCTGTGAATCACTCCACCAGACCACACCACTGCTGTGGATGTGGGTTCTTGAACCAGGTCCCAAACCTATCACCAGGGCTACACAACTTAGTTTTGCCCCAGCGTTTCCAGCCACTGGGATTTTATCACATTGTCTGATGTTCTGCTTGATGCCCCAGCCCCTAGGGCTATAAGATTATGTAAGAATCTCTGCTTTTATTACAAAATAAAGTTCATTTTCCAGTTTTTCCAGAAGAACTTAGAAATGTGACCCATAATAGTGCAGACAACTCAAGGTTACTAACCCCTCCAACTGTTATGTTTAAGCCAACTATGATTTTTTTTAAGACCTGACTCATAATTTTTGAATGCCTGAGGGACACTAGTGTATTTTCAAAAATACGACTATTGTTCAGCTTTTCAGCTTGATTTCTTATTTCCTCAGCCTGACAGCATTGCCTAATTCACGGATTTTTGTTTCTCTGAACGTTTTGAACACTGTAGCTCTGTAATGCATTTCTGACATTCCAGAAGCAAGCCCCCAGGAGCCTCTGTCATGCATCTGTCATTGGAGGTGCCTTAACAAATGTCCTACAGCATGTTTACAGTTTCAAAATCATGCTTATCCACAAAAAAAAAGTGGTTGACAGATATATCATTTCTGGCACATTTTCCATGATGAATTTTTCTTTAGGATGCAAATTCCATCAATGATAGCAGGGATCTTTCTTTTTTCTGGTGTCTGAAAGCACAGACACAACTTCTGTGAAGTACCCGTGTGTGCACCTTGAGTCTATGTGCAGCCACCCAACATGCTTCTGTGACTTTACAGGTTCAATTAATTCCTCTTTTTGCTGGCCAAATGTCTGGGGAGATGAAGTTGTCTATTGCCCCAGGAGCACATCTATCTCACCCTGAGGTGGCTCCTGGAAGAAAAAGCATTCCCTGTTGTCTGACCTCTGACAATGCTGGTGGGTGGTGTTGCCACTTGCAGTCACTGGTGGCCTGTGCAATGCTTTTCTGTGTTCATAGGAGGCAAAGGAGAGAACTGGGTGGGAAGAAGACAATGCCTCCATCGAAGTGTGACACCATGAACTATTATGCCACAGCTCTGTGCTGAAGGGGGTAGACAGCAGTGTTTGGGAGAGGTTTACTGGGATGAGTGCATGGCATAGGACAAACATCACCAGCTGGCACCAGTGATAGCAGCCGCAAAGTGAGGGCTAGGCTCTCTATAGAGAACTGTCGACAGTTGCCTAATATTATAACTGCCCAACTCAGCTGGGTGTAGAAAGCAATGTGACTGTTGTTTGAGAAAGGCTGTCCAGATTGCTTGTGCTGGTGTGAAGACCACAATAGCACGAGTAGGGAGAGCAGCTCCGGGGTCCACATACACTGGGGAAGAGCTAATCACCCAAATACCCCAGAGACATTTAGTTTGTGAGGCTCTCCTTGCTTCAGTATAAAGGGAGTCCCTGACTTTAGCTGGACATTTCTAGAAGCTCAGGGTCTGTACAGAATCATAGAATCATTTTGTTTGGAAAAGACCCTTAAGATCATCACGTCCAACTGTTAACCTAACACTGTGACTAAACCATGTCCCTAAGAACCCTATCTATGCATCTTTTAACCATGTCCAGGGATGGTGACTCCACCACTTCCCCAGGCAGCCTGTTCCAATGCCCAACAACCCTTTCTATAAAGGAATTTTCCCTAATATCCAATCTAAACCTCCCCTGAAGCAACTTGAGGCACATTTCCTCTTATTCTCTCACTTGTTACTTGGGAGAAGAGACCAACCCCCTCCATGCTACCACCTCCTTTCAGGCAGTTGCAGACAGCGATCAGGTCTCCCCTCAGCCTCCTTTTCTTCAGGCTGAACAGCCCCAGTTCCCTCAGCTACTCCTCATCAGACTTGTGCTCCAGACCCTTCACCAGCATTGTTGCCCTTCTCTGAACTCTCTCCAGCACCTCAAAGTCTTTCCTGTAGTGAGGGGCCCAAAACTGAGCACAGGATTCGAGATGTGGCCTCACCAGTGCCGAGCACACGGGGACAATCACCTCCTTAGTCCTGCAGGCCGTGGTATTTCTGATTCGGACATTTATGAGCTCTTTGGCATGTTTTTTGGCCATGTTAAAACAATTCTCAGGGGTGGCTTGGGTTTTAGGATGGGCCCTTGCCAGCAGACTGTCAAGAGGCTGTCTACCTCATGTGGTTCAACAGCATGGATGTAGGCTGGTGGGGCGTAGTTACTGTTAGAGACTTTTCTCCTAGGCCTGGTGAAGAGAAACTGCATTTTGTCTCACATGTGAGATTATCATGTTATAAAAGATTCAGACTTTTAACAGAAACTTCACATCAAATTGCAGAATCTGGCTCCTGGTATGATTTGGGTAAAGTAGGAAGATACATCCACTGAAATTGTAATTTAGATGCTACACAGCCTCTGTGGCACAAGTCTTCACAGAAGCTTAATTTAAAATGTCTCTGTGGGCTAAAATACTTATTTTTCAGCTGGAGATAAGGTGCAGGAGAGCAGAGAGGTTTACAGAGCATAGCAGCACAGGGAATCTCTGATGTGCAGATAAGATAAACAGCTGAAGTCTCAGTGATGCTAATCAAATACAAAGTACAGACTCAGTTCTCCAGCAAGGGCAAACTGGCATAGCTACACTATTGCCAAGGGAACTACAACAATTTACACCAGCTGGAATCCTGCAAACGTTTTGTGGAAATTCAAGTCCATACTGCTTTTTCTGTCTTGCTTCTTCAATTTTCTTATTGACACCAGTAGGCATTTGGCCCCTGGTGTCAGTGGCAATGGGATTTCCAGTCCCTGTTGAGAGAACAGTGGGTTTTTGCGCATCCATCGTGGAATGTCTCCTGCATCCACAAATGGGTGGGGAAGAGTCATGGATTTGGGATGTGACGATCTATGCCTTAGCATAGGGCAGGGCGGGCCCCGGGGTGCAGCTGATGGCAGCCCATGGAGCTGTGTGTCTTGTCTGAGCATGTGTGGATGGGATTGTAGTTCAGCAGACATGGTCTGCATCAGGATGAGGAGCCCAGTGTGGGAAAGCCCCTGCTGGCTCCAGATGTGCTGGCAGGCACCACTTGGCAGCTGAGGTGCATCGAGCGTGGTATTGAGGAGGGGAAAACCCAGGCCTGCTGCATACCTGCTGCTGTCAGAGGAGACATCTCAGAGATGAATTTGGCCCAGTGCATTTTTTGTTCATCCAGACTCTCCAGAGCTGCCACTGATACTTATGGAAAAAGTGGCAAAAGCTATGAAAACACCACAGAGAACAGCTATGCTTAGAAGCACTGACACTTAGAACTGACTGATTGGAAGTGTTTTTGGGGACCAGTGCTGCTTGCCAAGTGTGGTATCAGGGTGAAGCTTTGGCCACTGCTGCAAAGATGCTCTGGTATCTTACCACTCCTGGGGACCATCTGCATCACTAAACACATATGAGTTTCTCTAACATGGTGTCCTCTCCCACCCGCCCACAGCAAATCTGTCGCTGGTGGGGGTAGAAGTTACAAGGCAGAAATGTGCTGAAGCAGCAATCAGAAAGCCCCAGTCCATCTGGGGTGGGATGGAGGAGGTGAAGGGAAGGAAGGACCCTCACCCAGGCAAACGTCCCCCTTTACTTGCCCTCCAGGGACAGCATGTCATGGCAGGCATATTTAGGAGAAGTCACGCACCCCTCAGCAGCAGCCGGGGTTCTTGGGAAGGGCTCTAAGCCCATCTTCTGAGTCTCAGCCTCTCACAGAGTTACCCAGGGTGGCTTCTGCCCTGTTTGGTTTTTGAGTCAAAATGTTTTGCTTTGTGAACATCTTATCAAGGCATAAGGTGGATTCTGTCCTTTGCCACTCCCTGCCCAACACCTAGATGTTGAATGATCAGTTTACCACAAGGCAATTTCAGTTTAGGTTTTGGAACAGACCCTTGACCTCCATCTGTTTTATGTCCTGACCAGCTGTACTGCTGATTCATTAATTATTCATAATGCCTTACGTGACAGAAACACATCGTGCTGGCCAAACACTTGGGCTGTAGGGCCAGACCCACAGACTGTGATCACTTCTCTTTCTTCAAACAGGTTTAATGATGCTATGTCAACAACAGGCAGAGACAGCACCATTAGGCCGAGTCCACTGAAGTTAAAAGGACTAGTCCTGTAGATGTGCCATTGTTCTGGATCACAAGACTTCTCTCCTCCAGATTTTTCAGGACTACACCAACTCTTAAGGAAAATTACCGGACAATGCTTATAAATATGGTGTGGAAGAGAATAACATCTCAGGGATGGTCATAAATGCCACCTGCTATTCAAAGCCTTCAGAAGTTTCTTCTCACTGTCTAGTCTTCTTCCCTAGCCTTGTCAGGCATGTGCAAAATCACATACCTATCCCTCTTTTGTAGCACCTTAGGGGATTCTGGACTCCCTCCTCTCAACACTCTGTGTATTCCAAAGGCTTTTTTTGCAGGGCTGCAAAAGCTGTGGTGGGGCCTGTGGACGTGGTCATGCTGCTGGGGCACAGAAGCAGCTATGGTTTCAGTAGAATGCAGTGCCATGGCTGCAGTCTCTCCTCATCTGATGCAGGGGCCCACCATCCATGGGAAGCTGTGCTTCGCTAAGGACATTTTCCTGAGGCTTGGGTCTTTGGTTCTGCTCTCATTTCTTGCCTCACATCAGTCATCTGGGTGCATATCACTATTGCAGTGTTTGCTGTTAAATCATAGAAGAGTTTGGGTTGGAAGGGACCTTCAAAGCTCATCTAGTCCAACCTCCCTGCAATGAGCAGGGACATCTTCACCCAGATCAGGTTGCTCAGAGCCCCGTCCAGCCTGACCTGGGATGTCTCCAGGGATGGGACATCCACCACCTCTCTGGACAACCTGTTCCAGTATTTTACCACCCTCATTATAAAAAATTTCTTTCTCATGTCCAGCCTGAATCTCCCCTCCTTCAGTATAAAACCATTACCTCTTGTCCTATTGCAACAGTGTTGGATGTGTCTTTCAGCTAAAGACCCACTGTCTGACTAAGGAGACGTATCCACACATATTGCCATGCTAGTTGTGGTGCTTCCAAATAATCGTAGAATCATAGAATCATTTTGGTTGGAAGAGACCCTTAAGATCATTGAGTCCAACCATAACCTAAATCTAGCACTAAACCATGTCACTAAGAACCTCATTTATATGTCTTTTAAACACCTTTAGGGACGGTGATTCCACCACAGCCCTGGGCAGCCCGTTCCACTGCTTCACAACCCTTTCCATGAAGAAATTTTCCTTAATATCCAATGTAAACTTTCCCTGGTACGACTTGAGGCCATTTCCTCTCATCCTATCACGTGCTACCTGGGCGAAGAGACCAACCCCCTCCATGCTACAACCTCCTTTCAGGTAGTTGCAGACAGCGATCAGGTCTCCCCTCAGCCTCCTTTTCTCCAGGCTGAACAGCCCCAGTTCCCTCAGCTGCTCCTCATCAGACTTGTGCTCCAGACCCTTCACCAGCTTTGTCACTCTTGTCTGAACTCTCTCCAGCACCTCAGTGTCTTTCCTGTAGTGAGGGGCCCAAAACCAAACACAGGATTTGAGGTGGGGCATCACCAGTGCAGCCAACAAGACTGCTCTAACAGGTAGATATTGGGATGGTCCAATACACTATGTCCAAGAATGCCACACTGAGTGCAGTTCAGACTGGGACCTGATCTCTGCAGTGCAAGCCTCTCTCCCATGGAAATGACTGGGATGTCACCAAGGATTATGGCTTCAAATGAGCAGCAGGTGAACTCTTAAGAAATAAAGATCACAGGCAACCTTCTGCTCTCAGTTACACTCCATTGACGTCAGTGGGGTTGCCTGGGGTTAACACAGAGCAGAATTTCATTCCTCATTTTTGATGCATATAGCTGAAGCCCCCCAAAATGTTTTTCGGCATATGGTACAGTGTCTAAAAATGTCATCAGTTACTCCTGGGCTACACATGCTGCAAAGTTCTTCTTCCTATCACAGCAACAGAAAATAGCTATCTTGCCCAGCAAAAGCTCGTGGAGCTGTTTTGTGTGTTGCAGCACCCTGCACATGGTTCAGTGAAATGAAAGGGGATCGGATGCCTCTGGGACTTGTGTGTCGTGCATCTCCTGCAACCGGTCGTGGCAACCCGCCATCAGCTGGCAGAACACAACAGCTCCGTTTTGGGTGTCCCGTTCTGCTGTCAGACACGCTATTGCATGGGTGCAGGTCCTTTTGAAACTTTAGTGTTTCCTTATATCACACCCTTGTGTTGTAACTCCTCCCAGATCCCGTTTGGCTCCAGAGAGGTGCTGTGGCGTTTCAGAGATGCCATAGTGATAGGTGAGAAAGGTCTTTACAGGCCTATGAATATAGATCACTTAGGAAAGCTAATTTCTACACTGTGTACTGGGCCACAATCTTCCACTCGAAGCCAGTTGTGCTAGAGGCTCTGTGTTTGAAACCAAACTGATTGTTTTCTTGTGGTATGCCTATAAACTCCTGCTTCTTGGCTTTCGCTCATCCATACTCTAGAACAGCAATCAAGAACAACAAATAATGACAGCCAAAAATTTTAAATCAAACATTTTTCAATCTGACACATGAGGCATTACAGTTCATAGATTTATTTCATTGTGCTTCTCTTTGGTTTTAGTTTTGATTGTTTTAAAGAGGTACTGAGAATAATTCAAATATTACTCATGGGAGTTCTAGTACAAAATAGCCAGATTCTATTTTGTAGTGCCTGTGTTCATGCAGTGACTGCTATTATTACCATTGGATCAAGCTGGGGTTGAATTTACTTCTTGGTGAGAGGGAGATTTTACAAGGTCCAGTCTTCTGGGACTGAAATTGTTATTTTCCTGGCACACTAGCACATTCCTGTATTGAAGCGCCTCCTCATTTCTTCAAGAAGGGATTCTGTAGGGAGATGTTCTCCTTCACATGGTCCTTACGGCCTGGAAATCCACACCAAGTCCTTCCTTCACGTTTTTTTCCTGGGTGTTTCACTCAGGGCTCTGCTACGATTGTTTCAGGACCCATTTTGCACTTGCTGGCTTGTGGCACTTATGTGATGGACAGCAGATTCCATGTGTCTGCAGCCACCCTGGCCTCACAGGCTGTGCTCTTCTGATAGCAGCCGGAAGATGAAGGACTGAAATCAGAGACTGGGAAACAAGCGGTGTGCTTGCCAGTGGCATCCCTGTTTGGGGAAACACGGACATCTCTGCCTGCCCCCAGCTCAGCACAGCAACAGCATTATCCTTGCAGAGAGGAGGATTATCGAGGGTAGGACCTTTCCCCATGTTACATTGTGGGGCTGGCTGCAGTGGGCAGTGAGGTGAAATAGGGGGCAGATCTTCCAGCAGACAAATTAGCTTGATATATTAATATTATGAAAAACCTACATTCAGTTCAGCCTCTGTGCTATATACACCAGTGCAGAGTTAACTAGCTGTATGACAAGAGATCTTCCTCTTTCATCACAGGATTTATGCTATTTCACTACAGTAACTACACCTCATAACACTGCATAATTTTGCCCCACCACAAAATGTAGGAAAGCACATGAGATCGGCCTTACTCAGTACTGGCAGATCCTGTGAGCTGAAATATTACAGGCAAGTTTGTAGTAAGACAATAGCAAGACATTAATGCAAATCTTACATTTCCCAATATCCACAAAATTTCAAGAGAAGAAAAGAGGACCATTTTAGGTTCAGGCATCAGAGCTCAGTTAGTGTTGAAATATTAGTAGGAGATCAGAGATAGGTCCAGATGGCTGAGGGCAGAGGCCAAGCCAAGTGTGCCTGCAACTTAAACAGAGTAAGTGGGGCTTTGGGATGAATCTGTGTTTCTTAAAGGACTTTAGAGAAAAGTATTTCCTTCATTTTAACAATTAAAATAACTCAAACCTCAAACAAAAAAACCCCATAAGTGCAGGGTAAAGAACAGCAGCAGTGTAGCTTATTCCCTCACATATTACATTTGCTGTTACTGAGACAAGCAACTATACCATCCCAGCCATATGTGTGTTGCAGGTTGGGTTAAATCCCTTGGAGCCGGTGGCTGTAACAGCTGTTTCCACTCAGGATCATTGTAAAGAAGCGAGTTGCAATCTGTAACAAAAGAGCTAAAATGATGTTTACCACTTCCCCAAATGCCAGCATGCATTGTCACACATACCCTCTCCATGCCATACGTGCAGGAGCATATGCTGCATTTAGGTGCTGCTGGCAATGTGGGCAGGGTGGACTGGGAGAACAGGTGTGCCCACAACCCTTTGGCAATGTGACCACGATTCTTTTCTGTGTAGGAAGGCAGGTGTGCAGGCCCATGTGTCCAGATGGGTTTTGCTGTCAAACATTTTGTGAGGATGCCTGTGTCCCAGGGGCCAGCAGCCTTGAGGAGGGAAGCAGCAAAAGTGCATCAGGCACAGGTTTAGGGCATGGGCATGTGCGCCCATGCATCTCAGGGAAAGAATAGGCAGTATATGTCCTTCTGGGCTCTGTGCTGACTGGAAGAGGCTTGGAGCTGGGACATGGGAGCCTGGGGTTTGGAGACCACCTGACTTTTGTGTCTGTACTCATCTGTTCCCTTGTGGCAGGTTAGGGCTTGCTCTTTTTCTGGCTTGATCGTTACATGTGTGAATTGAGCTCAATAGTAGTTCCCTAGGAATTTTTAGACATTCTTCTTGCTGCTGAAAAGCAAGTAAAAATAGCCCGGCCTTTTGTACAAGGCCCCAGATCAGGTCTCATGCTTCCGAGACTACATCTGTGTTGCACTCAAAAGCGTGACTGCAGGACTGGCAGCAGCAAGGCTGGAGACCAGTGGCCTCTATATTTACTCAGGTAGGTTGCAAGCACCAACATTCACAACATTGCATTAAAATGGACACTGGTCAGGCTGGGCTAGTGCTGACTTGGATATTTCTGTGTGAATCACCAGGTGCTGGGTGACTGGGGCCATTGCCAAAGCACCTTCGTTGGGTGCCTCCGTAGAAGGAGTTTGTTCCTTGGCTGGATACTTTCTGCTAGAAATACTTGCCCTAATCTGTCCACTTGGATGAACACCTGGTACTACCTAGAGAGAAGACATCTCAGATGGTGATGTGAGGACAAAGGCAGCTTTCAAAGTATCCAGTGATCAAATAATTTTGCATTAGCATGTAAAACTGTCAGCCCCCAGCAGAGCACTTGGAAGAAGGACAGAGAGAAGAAATATACAGTGGAAAAAGATCATAATTGTTCTGTCCTGCAAACAGTAAAGAGCGAATTTCCCTTCATCATGGTGGGGAGGTGCCAAGCAATTAATTAACTGGAAGACAGTTATCTGAACCATTCAGCAAGCTCTCAAAAATTCTGGCTTTCTTCTCATTTACGCATTTATTTAAAAATATTTATTAAAAATCATTCTGCCAACAATTTGCAAAGGGAAAAATGATATCCAGTGCACCTTGTCTTTGTGCACTGAATTTAATGAACTAGCTTCTGTGGAGGTGTTTGCAGTGCAGAGAGCTAAGCTTGTCCATAAATCTTTGTGGGAACAAAGCTTCGCCTGCAACTCCTGAAAGCCAGGGACTGCTTCTCTTTGTTACTTGTGTAGGCTTCTGGGACTTCATCCGGGCAGAAGACTTGGGGCATGACTACAAATAACAACAGCTGTAAAAAGCAATTAGCTGTAAACTAAGCATCCTAACAGTGTGTATTAGCTGTAAACTAATCAGCTGTAAACTAAGCATCTCAGCTTTGCTAGGAAAACACCCTCAACAGGCAACAACCAGCAAACTCATAACTACTGGGTGTAAAAATTAAAGGAACATTTTACTTTTATAAGGTAAGCCTGGAAAATGCTTGGAATCAAAGAAAATTTGGTGTCACCACTATTTCATTTCACTGATTTCACTCTACACAGAGGCATCTTTCTGTGATGGACACAGATGATCACCAGTTTCCCATATATATTGTTTGTTCACTGTGTGACATGTATAGTTGGAGAACAAAATAACTCCAGCTTGTGCACATGTATCCTCTCTACTCTTATTTATAATGTAAATTTACACCCTTTCAGTTTAGAGCAGCGTAGCTCACTGTCATCATTTATTAAAATTTATAAATCAGAGCAAATGAAATGTTCTGAGTAGTGTGGCAATCCTAAAAATGTAAAGACATTATTAATGTTTAGCAGCCATAGCTGTCAGTGTCATTTCTAAGTGCTGTAATTGGCAAGGAAAAGGGAAAGATAAATTTTTTGACTTGTACAGGATGGTACAGTTTCAAAGTCCTTGTAACAGCCCAGACAGGAATCCAGTGATGTAGAGGTCTTTGGTCAAGTCCCTCCATGGAGAGAATTTTACCCTAAAAGACCAAGTTGCATTTCTATGGAGCAGATTAATTGAATGTGATTTGACTTAAAAAAACCCAAATGAAATATTTGTAAGTTCAGCCATAAGTCAAGATTTCTCTGTCCCCTGGTTGGATTATTGTTGTTTCATTGCTGTCTTGTTGCTTTGCTTTGTTGTTGTTACTAGCTGCAGAATTCTTGGAAGATCTTTAACACGTTTGCCCTTATTCATCTTCAGAGGAGCACTTGTCTAGGGATCTTTGCTCCCAATCAGCTATTGCATGTCCCCAACGTGACATTGCCTTTATCATGCCATGCCAAACCATTGGGATTCACACAAGCATAGCTCTGGCCAGCTTTACTCCATTTGCTTGTCAGAGGAAGCTCTGCCAAACTACATATGTTCATTGCAGAGATAACTCTTGAGAAGTGATTGAAACTGAGAGGATTCAGCAAATAATGGAAATTCCCAAGAACTCAAAGCAGTTTTTACTGTAATATGTTATGACTGCACATTCTCTTTTCTCATACTGTGCCTTTTAGAGGAAAGCTCACATCTGCTCTGCCGATACCATGATGAAAAGTATCTGGAGTCATGTTCCAGGGGATCATCATCAATGAGATTCTCTCCAGCCTGATTCATCATCTTTTTCTCTTCTGCATATACAGATGTTGCCTCCACATCAGCCTCTCCACAGTGGTAAGACTGATTGCAAATGCTCTTCATATGTAATAATAAATATTTATGCTAGAAAAACAGAGTATACAAATGACTCGACATTTTTGAAAAGGATGATGTGATGTAGAGTGCTGTACTAGGATGGGGCAAGACTGAGTTACTCAGGAGACCACCTCAAGTCTGATACTCCTCTAAAGCTCGCTAGAAAATGAGGTCTGATTTTCAGTGTCTTGCTTTAGGCAGAGACCTGGTGGATAATAAGATATTTCTGAGAGATTAATAATGTCAGTATCCAACAGTCTTATTTCCCTACAGCAATGCCTCCACCCGTGCCCAAGTCTCCTGGGTTGCTGCTGATGTTGAAATGAAATGATCCTTTTCTCCTAGGGTATAAACATCACTCCTGCTGTGGATATTGACTTTTTGGGGGGGTCTGTTTCCAGGGCAAGGCTCTGTTTTTCCAGTGTGCTGCAGTGGTTCTCAAACACTGACAACCTCCTTGACAAAGAAGGGCACTTTCAGCCCCCAATGCCAACCTCTCCTGCTCCAGAAAATACATCTGGTAAGAAAAGAAATGCTATCAGCAGGGCAACAGGTGGCATGTTGCAGCCAATCATGAAAAGTTATAATAAGACAGAGGGAGTGCGTGCGAGCGAGAGAGAAAGGAGAAAAAATGAAAAAGAGGAGGACTAAGCTGAAGGAAAATCCAGTGGCAAGCATTTTTTCCACTATTGCACTTACACAGTGTTGAAATAAAGGCCTTGTGACTTTGCAGCACTGAGGTTGGGTACTGCCCTGGAAAAACATTTGGCCATTGTACTCCTCACTATTTGCTTAGAAGGAATTCAGAAGGGATTTGCTTTCTCTTGTTTCATGAGCCCCACGCTTTCACACTGACCGAAGTGGATACACACCACCTGGCCACGTCCATCACTGCTGCCGGGTGGTAGAATTCCTGATTATACTTAGATACTGCAGACCCCACTCCGTCATTAGCAGAGAAGCTCTGCTCACACACCGCCGTCCGAAATGGAGCTGGCCGGGAGCTCCACACACCTCGCCTGAAGGAGCCGGATGCCTTCTGGATCAAAGATGAACGACCTGCTGAAGGTGCCCCTGGTCCATGTCCTCACCCTGGCAGCCCTCAGCGTGGCTGAGACTCTCCCAAAAGGTTTGCTTGGAGGGGCTCTTTCTGCTGCTTGCTGAGAGAGGTTTTGCAAAGGGGAAGGTGTCTCTGGTAATGGGGTGGGTGGTGCGGTCGCGTTCCCAACACATGCAGAAGTGCACTGCCTTCAGTGGTCACTGCTTTTAGAAGGATAAAAGTGAGAATAATCTCATATTAGTGCCTGGGATTGAAGGTTCTTTGTCTAGCCAGAGCACATAGTCCCATTGTAATGGGCAGGGGAAAAGTTTGGGTTCAGCCTCGGTGGCATGGACATTTCTCATGTCAGAGGAAGCTTACAGGTTTTAATGGCTGGTAGCACCCATTGCTGCAGAACCCAAGATTTGTGGTGTTCTGCATGCCTGTGTATGCTTATAAATATATAAAGATCAAAGAAGAAGTAAATACCTATGATGTTTTTACAGAGCGTCTGTATATAAATACAAATACGCATGGCTTGTATTGCATGTAACATAAAAGTTATTATACCTTCCTCTCTTGCGTTCACACATGCACACAGACACATGCACAAACACTTTTAGCAAACACGAGAACTGAAAAAAATCTATTTGGAAAAGCCTTTGAGGTACAAAGTGCAACAGTGGTCTTCTGGACACACTGTCTCGTAAACCTGTGGACAAAAGGTTTTGCTGCACTATGATTGTCAGGAGCCATTCAAAGCATACCAGAAACTTTGCACCTTCAGGAAAACCAAACCAAACCAAACCAAACCAAACCAAAAAATCTAAAGGAGGGTGCCAGTAGTCACCTCTTAGGCCAACACTGATGCTTTTGCAGGGCTGTGCTCACACAGTCGTTGATCAGGTTGGCCTCAAAATGGAAAAAAAACCACAGTGTCATCTTTACTAAAAACTTTTGAAATAAAAACTTTATTATTTTCCTAAGGCATTAAAATGACTTGGTGAATATTGGTCTTTTTGAAACCTGTGGTAAGACAGGATTGGAGAGACAAGAAACAGAAAGAGAAAGGGGGTTGATTTTTTTCTCCCGGTGGCATCATGCAATGAAGAGTTACGCATCCTTTCCTAAAATGTCACAGGTGACGGAATTGCCGTGTTTCCCAAGAGAGGCTGAAACATGACTGAAGCCCAGCAGTGCCCTGTAGACGTTTTGCAGCATTAGCCGTAAACACAATTGAGCAGTTTTTGACCAGAGGAACTGCAGTGTCTGCAATACTGCAGGGGACACTGGTTCCATTTTCCACTTTGCTTTGTTTGCCTTTGTCTTGTTTTGAAAGTGTGAGTCCAAAACGAAAGCCAAGCAACTTGGGAGCTTCTGGTGGGCTGGGGATAGAAGGGGATCTGGCTTTCTGATGGGGCCCATGACCAGCCTTGGGTCATTCTGCTGTCTCAGGAAACCACAGCTGACACCCAGAGAAACAGCATCTGTGTGGCTTTACAGATACAGAAGTTAATAGATTTTCGGTGTAATTAAAAGCCACAAGGCTACCTAAAAAAATGTCAGAGAGCCCCACTTGATGTGCACAGAAAGGTCTGGGGCCACTTCTATATGCCGATAGATATGTCTGTACATCTTTTGGATTTTATTTTCCCCATGTTCAAATATGATAACGAAGGCAGCAGATGTTTTGATCACTTTCCTGAGGAAACACGGTCTAACACCAACACCTGGGCTTTTTGGATGGCTTTTAGAAGCAGGCAACACCTCCGCCATTTTGGGGCTCTCTCGCTACCTCATGACAAAATGGCGGCGCGCGCCAGCGCTTGTTGTCCCCTGCAGACACCTCGTGTCCTCCAGCCTCCTGCCCTCTGTCCCCACACCCCGGCTACAGGAGCAGTGCCATCACCTCCCTGCTGGCCCAGCACTCGGTTTTAATATTGGAAAGGTAACAAAAGAGCATACGGGACAGTGACACATTGCTTTTTTTGCTTTTTGAGGATGTAGAACTTGGGAAAGCAGCTGCATAAAAATACCCAAAAAGTTCCCATTCTGCTTTTACTATAGGTAAAGTGCTATCGGTTTGGACAGTATTTTGTACAAGTATAAGGATTGATTCTGCCCTAAGAACTGTGTGCTGGTTTTCAGGAGATGCGAGATCAGACCCCATGTAGGCAATATTGCTAAGAATACTTCTGTCACATGTTGAATTAGAGAGATACCATGAAAGTACTTAACTGTTTCTAGTGAATTTATTTAATACATAAAACTGACAGCCCTTGTTTGCCCAAAGAATAAAATATTGTCGTTATGCATACTGGCTCTTGGTACAAATCTAACTTTATTCTTCGTGAGAATGGCCATGCTTGTCGTGACAACACAGTTATGAAACTGGTTGCTTTGAATTTTGGTAGCCATAAAAATTTACATTTGTCAGGGTTAAAAAAGCATCCTTCCAGAGATCAAGGCATGTGGACAACAGCAATAAAAACATACTATATAAAATTGGATTGTAAAATTCCATTTCAGCCAGGCTTAATGCCATCAAAATCCAACAAACTGTCATGAAATAGCAGCGTCCCCTTTGAAGCAGATGGGGGTAGCCATTCGTGGCAGTTATTCTCCTAAGACCACCTTCAGTAGCAGGGAAATTTAGGCTTTATGGAAATTTTCCACTTGATTCCACTGGTCTGGGATTCATCTTGGGTGCAATGTGGATGGTTACTTTTATCTAGTGTGACCTGAAATGACTCAATAAATTGAAGCCTGATACAATTTGGAGCAGTGATCTTAAACAATGAATCTGATACAGATGTGTTTTAACTAATGTTTAGTTAATATAATCTGTAGTCCTACCTTGGCTGTAGTTTTAGGATCTTTTTATAAAAGTGTAGTCATTACCGCTTATGAAATCTGAAGTCATATAATATAGAAATATTACTAAGATAGATTTGTTCTAATGCCATTACAAAAACATCAGAAATTTTACGTAAATGTGATAGTGGAAGCTGATCCTCTCTTCCTCTATCTTCATTGCAGCTGAACTCCAATGACATTCCAATGTTTACTCCCATGTAAAACTGAAAAAGCATTGAGGTAAAAGCTTTCTATTATTCCAAGAAACTTAAATGGGAGCATCTTGTATTTTGCCTCCCCCTACCTTTTTTTTTTGAGGGAGGTGTAAAATTGATGTAGTTTATTTTTTGCATCAATTTAAATCTTATTGTACTGAGGAGGGCCAGCAGATACAGTGTGTGCAGGACTGTCCTGTGAAAAGGCGCACAATGCACCAGGTACTGCTGCAGTCAGTGAGGAACAGGAAGATTTCCATGTCTGCTGAACATTTTCTAGGTGGTATGTCAGGAAGATGGTATGAAGCTAGTTCATCTCACCACAGCTGTCAATGAAATCCAGTACAACAAATACTGGATGTGTATCCCTCGCAGCCATAGATTAGAAGTCATTTAAGTGTCTTTGGAGGCAACGGCTGCAATGTATACCATGCACAGGGAAAGCAGTTTGCTGGACGGAGCCTTTGATCCCTTCCAGCTGTGCTTCAAGACTGTAACCAGGGTGATGGAAAATGTTTCTAAGATGTTTCTAAATATATGTTCAAATAATGCATGATAACAGGTCTGTGATAATAAGCATCAGACACAGCTACGAGACTTCTAACCCTGGTGCTGCTTTGTTATAAAAGGTGATGAAAAGAGAATATGTGCAGTTCACGCCACAAATCTGAAAGACCTGGAGGGCCTTTATGAGCCTTCCTTTGAAAAATATAGTTCTATATAACAGGGTTTTTTTTAAAAAGAAGAATTAGTTGAGTGGAACAAATGCAATATTAATGATGAAGAAGCTCAAATCTCATGCATTATGCATTAACAAGGAGGCATTGTGCCCATTCCAGGGGCAGGTCTGCTTGGCTTCGATTTGTATGCTGTTCTTTGCATTTCCAGCCCATGCAATGCCACCCCCATAGCAGGGGGACAACCTCACCTTTGTCCTTGCTGTATGACACCCACTGCTGTGCACCTTGCAGGAAAGGAGGGTTAGAAACAAGGCACACACTGGGCTTGTTGGATCTGCCCCATGCTTGGGCCACTCTGTTTTGCACCCTAAAGAGAGCAAGCGAAAATGCAAAACCTGCAGCAAACAACAGAAGGCTGGAGCTACAAATGCAGAGGTACCTGTATTACAGTGAACACATGGATGGTGTGCAAAACACCTCTGTGCTGGGGAAAAAGCCATGGAGTGACCCTCCAGGGACACAGCTGCCTCCACCTAAGGGGCCTGGCCAGAATTCATGCCTCTCTCTAGGAGGCACCAGGAGGTTTTCTCATTTTCTCTTCCTTCACACAGCTCCCTTGATCAGCACTCCTCTGGAAACTGTGGATGCCCTGGTAGAGGACGTCGCGAAGTTTGTCTGTGTAGTGGAGTCGTACCCTGAGCCAGAGATTACATGGACACGCAACAGCATTCCCATCAGGTAGGGAGCAGCCCTAGCCCTCTCCAGCTTCTTCTGCCTAAATTATCAGTGCTTTCCTTCCTGATAAAGGAGATATCTGGAAACATGCAAAAGGGAAGAGGATGAGTTGCTGTAATTATATAGGAGTCTGTGTTCCTTAGGGAATGATAGGAGCACCTGGGGGTTGCTCTTGCAGATTCACACATTTGAGTTTGGAGATGGTTTCTGCTGAAAGAAACGCAAGGAGTTTGCTTTTCAGCTTCAGACAATGCAATCTGGTCTGTTCCTCTGTTTATGCTTTTACAAAGGAGTCGGATGCTGCATAATATTTAAATGGAGCCTTGCCACACTTGTTGCATGAGTGTCTGTAATGTGCTTGGAAACTTTGCATGGAAGGGGTCCTAATCCTCTGACCCTGGCCTTGTTGCAGGATGGAGTACTGAATTTCCATGGATGTTATTTCCAAGTCAGGTCACCTTTCTCCTAATTCCTTCCCTATCGGTTACACCATGCCTGAAAATCAAATGTGGGAAAGGAAGCCATTCATGCAGGACCATGAAGATTAAATGCCTTTTTCTCTCAACGATCTTTAAAATTTCACTCTCTCTATGTTCTAAGGTCATATGAAAACCAGATTGTTTCTCACTCCAATCCCCACTTCCAGAAGCTGAACGCACCTTTCTAAAAGCTATCCCACTCTTTCTGAGACACAGTGCTTTTTCAGAACATTAACCAAAAAAGAAAATACTGATCAAAAAAGCTCTACTGGTGAGGCCAGAGAACTTAGGTGCTTCGTTCCTTTACTGGGGCTTCTGGAGCAACATTAATAGCAGCAACTATTTCACTTTCCCAAAGCTGTGTTGGCACTAATAGTCAGTGCTGCTGGATACAAAAGTTCAGACCAAACACAAGGAAACAGATAAGCTGCAAATATTTTTGTTACTTTCCAAGAACATGGATGAAAGTATTTGAACGGTGGAAAAGTATCAGATCAGCAGACTTTCATTTCTGAAAAAAACATAAATGTTTATGTGCCTCTGTGTGTGTATGTATCAAGCTTCAAATGGGTTACTTATTGCAAGCGATAAATATAAGTTCTTTTATTTACAAAATTTTTTTCTCTTGCCAAGGCCCCAGCACCCTGAACAAATGGCTAAGCTAACCTTGAAAGCAAAACAGTGCGTAAACATTTAGCTTCAATGGGAATAGTGCCAGGACAGAGGCTCTTGTCAGCACTGGTCTTCTGGAAGTGCCTTTCCTTTTGGCACCAAAACTTGTGGAACTCAAGCAGCAGGTACCCTGCAGCGAGTGAAATGGTTACCTGCCCCATCTCCCAGGACAGAGCTGCCCAGGGTGAGCCTTCCTCAGGGGAGGAATGGAATGGACCTGCATATCTTGCATCATGGATGAGTTCATTTCATTGTACTCTTTCTTCCCAGGGTGAGAAAGGGGAGCGAGATACAAGATTGAAAGGGAACAGGCTGTTGAAAGGAAATATGTGCCTGTACCACCACAAATGACACATTCAGATTACTTGGTGGCTGCTGTACGATTTTTAACAGTAAAGGACAAAACAAGGCATACTTAGGCATTGGGTATTTGTGACAGCTTGGCAGTCAATCCTCAGGTCAGATCTCTTTTGCTACTGTTCATCAAAATCAAAGGCAAGTTGGATGAAAGTGCTTCCAAAAAGCATCAATGAAGGTATGAAAATCGAACATGAGGGAATTTATTAAATGTTATGCAAACTTTGTTCCACTGAAGTTTTATTGTAGTTTTCCAGTTTTGCAATGAAAATCTCAGATCAGCCGTCTGCTTTCTCTCCACCTTTCTTTCTGTCTCTCCCTTGATTTCACACACGCACACACACACATATCCCCACATCCCCTTGCTCACATATAGAATTGATCTTTGCTCTGCAGACTTTGTTAAAATATCCTAGACCTTTGCTGCACCAACTTCAGGGCTTTTCTTGACTTTTCTGAAGTCTCTAGGTTAAAGCCTACTGTCATTAAACTATAGTTATCCTTGAATCCTCTAATCTTTAGATGGCTTATTTTCTTCAGCACATTTCTTTATTTGTTTTCTTCCTGCACACCCCCCTACCTCGTCCCCAACAAAACCACTCCTGGATGCAGACACAAAAATACTTGGGTTTTGGTTGGTGTCTTTTTTTCATAATATTAACAATCTTTCCATACATGATCTTTCCAGTAAGAAAAAAAAAAAATCTGAAGAAGGTTTCTTTAAAAGTCTCCAGCCAGTTCCAGTTACTATATAGACAGTCCTTGGACCCAGCTGGATAAGATTACTTGTGCTCATGCCTGTCCTTGGCCAGACAGAAACCCAGCTGTGATATTTCCTTTACCAGCACCTGACTGGTAGGACAATTGCCACCGTGCTGGTGGCAGTCAGAAACTGCATGGTCTAGCAAGGACCAAACCAAATCTTAAGGCTCAACTCAATATTTTCAGTGCCTTACCTTCTCTTTGCATGTAGAAAATAACGAGTAAACCATATTGCCATTTGTAGAGCCACCAGCAGTCTGCAGGTACAAATGCAATTGCTCCTGTACATCCCTGGCTGTCCCCCTGACAGATTGTGCTGTGTCCTGCAGGCTGTTTGACACTCGGTACAGCATACAGAGGAACGGGCAGCTCCTGACCATTCTGAGCGTGGAGGACAGTGACGATGGGGTGTACTGCTGCACGGCAGACAACGGGGTTGGAGCGGCTGTGCAGAGCTGTGGGGCTCTCCAAGTGAAAATGCGTAAGTGGGAATGTAATTTCTTCCTGACACCATAGAATTATAGAATCATAGAACAGTTCGGGTTGGAAGGGACCTTCAAAGTTCATCTAGTCAAACCCCTGCCATGAGCAAGGACATCTTCACCCAGATCAGGTTACTCAGAGCCCTGTCCAGCCTGGCCTGGGATGTCTCCAGGGATGGGGCATCCACCACCTCTCTGGGTGACCTGGGCCAGGATTTCACCACCCTCACTGTAAAAAATTTCTTCCTCAGGTCTGGTCTGAATCTCCCCTCCTTTAGTTTAAAACCATCACCCCTTGTCCTATACCATGTGAGTGTGTAATTGAGAGCCTGAGCAGACCCCAGGTGTGGCCCCCTGGGGTCTGTGTTCAGGGCAGATCCATGTTCCTGTGGGGCTGTGGGCAGCCCCTTGAGGCAAAGACATGGCATATTGAATCATATCTTAACTGAAAGCAGTTGTGATTATCAATTTTGAATAGTACACATTCATGCTGATAACTGGGGAACTATTTGCATAGCAGAGGATGAAAAACAAGGCTTTGAAGAATGTCCTTTGTACAAAACTTCATAAAAGCAGTGCAATTTGATAGATTAGACCTCTGTAGGGATACTGCACAAGTACCTTGTGAATTTTAAACAGAAGATTTCACTAATCACCCTTATGTCTAAGTATGGAAAAAGCAAGTAAGTGCTGTTCAGATATTCTTAATAGCAGTCTTGAAAGGTCTGGAGCACCGTGGTGTAAATCTCGTAATTCCACAAGCAAGGCAGAGGACTGGTTCTTGGAAAGGACTATATATGTGCTGAGCTTGGTGAAGCTGAACTCACATGGCTGAAGTTATTCACACAAACACTCAAAAGGGCAGCTGAGATATATCCTGGCTAAAGCATCTGTTTGTAGGAAAGGATTTGTTTGTGCTAATGAGCATGACCCTCCAGATCTGGTAATTCTGGGGCTCTCCAGCACCCCAGTCGCCTGCAGGTGGGGGCTGGGAGGTGATGCTCTCTGAAGGTCGTTTTTCTGCTGGTTCAGTATTGTGTAAGGGAGGCAAAACTTCAGATGTCCCAAAAGGCTGAGATGAAGATACTTTTTACTCCCAGCTTGGAGTAAGCTAAGCCATGTTTTCCTTTGGGTAAAATGAATTTGAATTTGTCCCATATTAACTTTAAGGGAATGTGATTTTTTTTTTTCCTTTAGGGATCCTTTCTTCTTTTTACTAGCATAGTTATAAATCCTTCCATTAGGGACATTAATTGAGTTTACATGCCCTTCTGGTTGAGCCTGGAGACAAGTCTGGGTTAAAACTATTTCAAAACCAATTCACTCCAGATCTGAGCTTTCATGCAAGACACTGTTTATGCAGTGAAGAATGTCAAAACCTGGAATGCAAATGTTCTTCAATATTGGAAATACTCTTATCTGGATTTGGATTTTAGCCCAGACCCTAATTCAAATGACTGAGAAACTCCACTCCTGAAAACAAATAACCCATGCAAGTTAGCTGCTTTTGTGTCCATAAACTGAAACTTTGAATGGTGTGCTTTAGAAATTTTTTTCTTTCCAAGGCAGCTCATGACCTACTAAGACGGCTTTATCTTTCAGGGATGTACAGAAAAAGCAGCAGAGAATTTGTTGTCATTTCTGGGCTTGTCCTGTTCTAGTATTTCTTAGCTGCATTTCAACTTTAATGTTTGACTTTTAAAATTTTAGGACCTAAAATAACCCGACCACCTATAAATGTGGAAATAATAGAAGGGTTAAAGGCTGTTCTTCCATGCACTACTGTGGGAAATCCAAAGCCTTCAGTTTCATGGATCAAAGGAGAAACAGTTGTAAAGGTGAGTGGAGAATGAAATTTAAGTAATGCTAAGTATTCGCTAGATGTACTGTGTTAAAATATTAACATAAATTAGAACAGTTGTAAATTCTAGTTGCTAGGAAGCAAGCATTTGGGAAATCCAGGGCTCAGGTCATAAATGTCTGCATCTGCAATAAACCAAACATTCTCTGTGTATCTATATTTTACATTATATATATTTATTACTGCTAAGTGTGGCCAAATGATGCTGAATGCACTTGTGAATGTTTCCATAAATAAGAGCTGCTGAGCTGCTTAGCTGAGATTCAGGGCTCTTTTGAAGTTGTAGTTCACTGATCTGCAAAAAGAGGGCTGGGTGAGTGTGTCACACCAATTCTGAGCAGGAAGAGCTGACCCTAAGTCCTTCAGTTGAAGGATAATACAAATAATTTTCATGCGTGTAAGCCCAACCTTTGCAAGAACATATTTGATGATGCTTGTGTGCAGCCTGCATGTAGAATCCTTCAACTTGATCCTTCCTTCGTCCATCAGGAGAACGCTCGCATTGCTGTCCTTGATTCAGGGAATTTAAGGATCCACAATGTTCAGAGAGAAGATGCAGGACAATATCGGTGTGTAGCAAGGAACAGCCTGGGCACAGCCTATTCGAAACCTGCAACAGTGGTTGTGGAAGGTGAGTAGTGCTTGCACTGGGCTCCAGCTCCATGTGCCAGCTCCTCCTATGTACCTGGCTAACTTGAATTAACCTGAAGTATCACATTGATGTTGACAAAAACATCTTAGAGGGTGACCAAAAGGCAGAAGAAGGGAAGGGAAGAGGAAAAAGGAAGACGGAAAGAAAGGTGCGAAAAGGTGCGGAAAGGAAAGGAAAGGTGCAGAAAGGTGCGGAAAGGAAAGGAAAGGCGCGGAAAGGAAAGAAGGAAAGGAAAGGTGCGGAAAGGAAAGGTGCGGAAAGGAAAGGTGCGGAAAGGAAAGGAAAGGTGCGGAAAGGTGCGGAAAGGAAAGGTGCGGAAAGGTGCGGAAAGGTGCGGAAAGGAAAGGTGCGGAAAGGAAAGGAAAGGTGCGGAAAGGAAAGGAAAGGAAAGGTGAGGAAAGGCAAGGAAAGGAAAGGCGCGGAAAGGAAAGGAAAGGAAAGGAAAGGTGCGGAAAGGAAAGGAGAGGAAAGGAAAGGAAAGGAAAGGCGCGGAAAGAAAAGGAAAGGAAAAGAAAGGTGCAGAAAGGTGCAGAAAGGTGCGGAAAGGAAAGGAAAGGTGCGGAAAGGAAAGGTGCAGAAAAGTGCGGAAAGGTGCGGTAAGGAAAGGAAAGGAAAGGAAAGGAAAGGAAAGGTGCGGAAAGGAAAGGAAAGGTGCGGAAAGGAAAGGAAAGGAAAGGAAAGGAGTGGAAAGGAGTGGAAAGGTGTGGAAAGGTGTGGAAAGGTAAGGAAAGGAAAGGAAAGGAAAGGAAAGGAAAGGAAAGGAAAGGAAAGGAAAGGAAAGGAAAGGAAAGGAAAGGAAAGGAAAGGCGCGGAAAGGAAAGGAAAGGAAAGGTGCGGGAAGGAAAGGAAAGGAAAGGAATGGAAAGGAAAGGAAAGGAAAGGAAAGGAAAGGGAGAAATAGAGAAAGTTTGTCCACACCTGCTCCTATTGCTGGTTGATAGTGAAGTGGACCACCTGTGGAGGGTCCTTGTCAATGGTTGCTGTGTCTCTAGTGGGATATTTGTCAGCGTAAGGATTGCCAAACATGTTTTTCCTTCTGACTGATGGTTTCCAAGATGCCAGCTTACTTCTTGTTCCAAAAGTCGCACCAGACCCGTGAGTTATCCACTATGGCTTGTGGAGAAGGAAAAGTAGAAAGCTGATGGCCCTGGAAACTTGATGAAAAAGCCTGACCAGAGAGAGCTGCAGCTGCAAACAGTGGAGCATTTTGCAGCATTACATGTATGTCGCTCTCCCTTTCCTCTGATTTTCCATCTGAATTGCTTGATTCTTCAGGTAAACAGAGCTTCTCTCTTTGAGGACTTGAGCATTTTCTGTCCAGTAAACCAAACACCAGATTGATTTTTCAGTTTCTGGTCTTTATGTGCTCAGTGTCTGTCTCTTGTTTACAGAAGATGTTTGCTTTGTGGTACAAATCATCACCAGCTTCAGAGTATTGAAACCAGTGGACTGCAGGGAACCCAAATGCAGGCAATGAAGCATTCAGTGTTCATGAATCCTGTAAGAGAAGTTGGGTTAAGCAAGATTATGTGGTGTGGGAGGAGGGTTGACTGACTCAGTAGATGAACTAATTTGTATTTCTTATTCAGCGTGACTGTACTGTAGAAAGTGGGGAAGGGTCTCCATTTGCATAGTAAGCTTCAAAAGACTGTTGTAGGTTTCATTTGGCCCAAGACTATCAGAGGTTACTTAAGGTGCATCTCATTTCTAAGATGACCATTAACTTCTGGGGACAGGATCAAGTGTATTACATCCAACTACAAATTACTGTATGTCTGTTGTTCCCCTAAAAATGCATTCATTTCTCAGTTTTAAGTTTTTCTTTTTATTTTTTATAATATTTACACATACAGACTTCAAGTATGTTAGAAATTCCTTAAATAGCTCTAAAACAGGAAGGCAACTGTTCCTAATCTAGATTCTGAGCTGTACTTCTGCCGAGCTGAAAGCAATGGGTCAAATTGAAGACACCAAGGTCTGGTGGTGAACAGCTTGGATCCTGGGTTTTGGTTTGACCCCATCAATGAGACAGTGGCCAAAGGCTTGTCAGGAATTGACTATGGATGTCAAATACTCAGTGACATGCATACAAACCCCTCTCCATGCTGAAGGGCCTCAGGCACTGGGATTTTGTTGCTCCAGATCTACCAGAGCCAGTTAGGAAACCTAAAAGCAGGCTGGAACTGCACCAAAATCCAGGCTGCTAAGGTTAAGGTCTTGTTTTGTCCCTGCCTCCAGAATTATGCAGCTGCCTGTTAATTCAAGGAATGGCAAAATAATCCACAAATATCCTAATTGCAAAGGAGAGCCTGTATGTGCTCTTGTCAAAATGAGGAAGGCTAGTTTTTAATTAACCAATGGGATCAGTGCTCCCACACAAACTATCTCCTCCTGTTCCATTCATGTGTTGTGTGAACAAAGCAATGTTCTTCTCCAGGCTTACCTTGGTTTCTCTGGTAGGGCACCCATATAATTTACCTCATTTCAGGCTGCCACCCAAACTAGGCTGATGCATACTTGTTTTACTTTTTTGGCTTCCAAAATCCAAAAGTAATAATCCTGACTGCAGCTTGCTGTGTATACAGATCAGTTTCCCTCCAATATTTTAGATTAATTCTCATAGATATTTAGCATTACATACATATGCACATACTTGTGTATGCACGCAGGTATGTGTACACACATGCATCCCTCTCATGTACCTCATTATTTTCAGTATCACTCTCCTCCTACCTCTCCTACCCCTGTAGTATCAGTATTTTAAAATAACTCTAAGTAAATAATAATCTAAAATTACTCAATGCAGGAGCATAGCATTTGCTAGGTTCAGAGAATTTTATGAAAATATGCTGTTTGTTGGTTCTCTGTAATAACATTACAATATTTTTTCTTAAATCTTAGTGTTACCATTCACTGGAGTTACCACCCTGCATAGTGTGGCTTAATATTAAAATAAAATGACTAAGCATGGCTGGTTAACTATGAATATTTAATCCTGAAGCAAATGTGCGTTTGAAGAACAGTGCAAATATTTATGCCTAGCTAAATCTAAATCAGGTGGGTCCTGGTTTCTGACAGAGATTTCTGATATTCTGTTGTCAGTTTCCATTTTAATGGGTTGTGTGTTAGTCCTGCAATTCGTTTCAGGCACTGTTCAAAGTGTAGAGTTGTCTAACTTGAAAGACTGAATCTCTGTCTCCTGCATGTGGTCCGGCTCCTTAATGCATGTAAGGTCAGACACAGGCTTATATGACTTACTGAAGCTGGGCCCAGAAACTACAGCAAGTATGAAATAGATTAAATTATCTTTGCTGGATCCCCTTATTCAAACTGATTATAATCTTGGCCCAGGCATTTACACCAGTGCCTTTACAGTCCTACTTCATGTCTGGTTTCAGCAGTCCAGGATAAAACAGTCTGAAAAATGCTGCTATTTTGATTTTCCAAATATTTTTCCTCTGTTCCATGTTGGCTTTCCTCAACTTTTATACTACTGACATCTATTTATTACTTTTAAAGCAAAGCTTTGATATTTTTAGAGCTTTATTATTTTAAAAGATCTATCCTTTTTAAAGCAAAGTTGAAAAAAATTGAGCAATGATTTTAGGTGAATAATCAGGAAAAAGAAAGCAGTGGAGGACTTTCTTACTGAAAATGATTTTTCAGTTGTTCCTGATTTTTGTCAGCGAAGAGAGGGAAGGAGACAGGGATGTTCTGGGTGCTGCCCTGCATGGGCTGGTCCTTGACCAGTGCAGCCTCTTCCTCTGCCAGGGCACAATTCAGTCACCAGAGATCAGGTGATGAACTAGTGAACTCTAACCAGTTAGTGAGCTTTAGTGTCCAGAACGGGGTTAGGATTTTAACTAAAAGCCTGTCCTTTTGAACGGTGTTTTTTGCCAAGTTTGGGGCAAAGCCACATAAATTGGGATATGTGATGATGAAGCAGATTCTCTTCTTAAAAGGCAGAATCTATTGGGGATGGAAACATGATCCTGACTGCTGTGTCTGTGGGAAGAGCCGGGATCTTCATCAGGAAGTGTGCTGAGCCCTCAGAGAGCATTGCCCTCACTGAAAGGCTGCCTGGGGCACCTGGAGAGTGTTAGCAGGAGAAGCAAATCATGGAGCATCCCCTTCATTTGACACCAGGGAGTGGGCACAGGAGGTGAGGGATGGGAAAGGAAAACTAGAGGCCAGCATTGGCCAAGAGAGCCAAGTGAGAGACCATGAAATGTAGGCAGCCCTCTTGCTGAAGGAGGGTTGCATACTATTTTACAATCTCAGTGTGTTCTGTAGCAATAAAATGACACATATCTGGTTTAGCTCCCAGGGAACACCTCGGAGGAGCAGGGCTGGTTCTTTCTGACACGTGCTGGAGACACTATAAAGGGATCCTCCACCAGCACATTGGTTTCCAGCTGTGCAGAAGCTGCATGAGTGTACTGAGTCAGTTTTCTGCCATTCAGTTCCTTTGTCAAATTAGTCACAGCCCATGTAACTTACACAAAAAAGGACTAGTAGAAGTACTGGCATGAGGCACAAGTGCAATAGGCAGAAACAAGCCTTCTCCACACCGCTCTGCAAATGAAAACAAGTGACCAATGATCACTTTGCTGGTTCTGCTAAAATTAGGGTGTGAGAATCACTTCCTATTGCTCATGTACATCCAGGAATGGCTACAGGAGGTAACACGTGCAGTGAGATAAAGGAACAATATTATAATCTTGGCTGTTTGCCAGTAAACATGTTTTTAGTTTCCTGGAGGTTACATTTCTGACCTGCCGTTTTGTATTAATTTCCTATAATCTCAAGCGTTTTGCTAACTAGCTATGTAATTGCTACATTATTGGTTTTGATAATGAACACTTCTGCTAACCCTAGAACAGAAGTGAAGCCAAAGGATTTAAACAATTTTCCTATTGATTGCTGTACTGATGCCCAAAGTGAATCTGTGGCTGAAGAGTTCCTGGATGATTCCAAGATTCAGGAACATGGTGGAACAGAAGCTTTTGCTTGCTGACTCGACCAGTAGTTCACACAGATGTCTGAAGGCTGCAGATTATTGACAAGATGTTGGCTGAGGTGGCTAAAATGTTCCACCCAGTTTTATCTGAAGACCGGTCCTTTGGAAATAAATGGGAGAGCAGCTATTGCCTTCAGTAATGTTAAGAGTTGTCTCAAATGCAGAAATTCCCATTGATGTAAGTGAAAACTGAGGGCAGGGTATAGAATTTTAGCCTGTGCCAAGAATGCATTTCTTGGCCCTTGCCTGAGCATCTGAGATCTGTAGGGTTTGCGTGATAGGCAGCATTGGTGAGATATCATCTGTTTTTTCCTTCATGTATTGGACAGCTGTTTATGTAATATAGGCTGTAGAACAGGAGGAATTTAAGTTTTCATTGCTATTTGCAGTGACATTGACCCAGTCCACTATTAAGACCAGTTCAGCAAAAGCTATGAAAGAGCTCATCAGGTTTAGCTCCTGGGCCTGCTGCCTAAAATTCTACATGCTCTGCGGTCCTCACAGTTTGACATGTGTAACAATGATATTTTCCATACCCATTATGTATAAATTATGTGACATTGAAAGAATACATTTAAAGCCATGAGCTCTTGCCTGGTAGAGGCATGGGAATATTCCTGTTATGAGCATAATTGTCACTTAGACACAGAGCGAAGCTGCCTGGTAGGTGTTTTTTTTGTTGCCTGGTAGCTGATTTTTTTTTTGTTAAATGTATGAAACAAATTATACTAGATGGTTTTGCTTTAATCTCTTGCTGTACTTTTCAGGTGTGGTGCTTATAGCCAATATTTAAAGTGTAATATATATAATTTCTGCATCAAATAAGAATATTCTATGGACAAACAGCAGTAAACCAGTATGTTTTGCGATGACTTGGTCACCTGACCTGGGATCTGTATTATGCAAGAGTTTTTTGCTTTGTTTTGGAGAGTGTTTCCTTCTCTCTGGGGGTGGGGAGAAGAAAGTGCCACTTTATGAATTGGTAGAATGGGCTCCTGTCCTATATGTCCTAAATTCTTCAAAACAGAAAAGTCACAAAAGAAATTGAAAAGTCAACTGTGAATTGCTAACAGTTTAGAAGTGACAGCTGTATATAGATGAGGCATAAGGCTATAAACCATAAATTTCTTTATCAGCCCAATTTTTAGCTTCAACTATTGAAAAAGCATTTTCTGGAAATTGAGTTATTGCTATTAAAATGTATGGAGGGTTGTGGTGGATTATGCACTAACACAACTGAAGGTAGAATGTTCTTCTGAATGTTCTTGCTTCCATTCCAACAGAAGCACATGTGTGGAAGGCCTCTGCTGTAGGAAGACAGTCCGAATTGTCTACTGTGTTTTTTAGCCTTGTGTACTTGGACCTTGTGTGCAGAAATCCTGAAAAACAGGATTTTTCTTCCCCTAAGGATAAAGAACAACCATCTCATTGTGCCTTTCTGGGTGTTGCACCGAGCCAGTGAAACCTTCGATAGCTTTAGTTTGCCCAGTGATGCATTTTTAATGTGGAACAAGAAAGAAAAAAGCCATAAACCTATGGAGTGTAATGTGATTGGAAAGATACACAGACAGTACTCTTCATTGTGTACTGAGTTAGATGCACCTCTGTCTTGTGATTTACATAAAGTGGAGCTTGATCTCCAGCCTGTGGCACCAGAGAGTTGTGGAATTCAGGAGTTTTGGAGTGTACTGTGTGATAAGGTTTGGTTTTGAAGTCACCACTGTACAAACACATATCTAGAAATTAGCAATCATAAATCTGCCAGGAAACAAATGAACAAATTAGCTAGGACAAGTACTGGAAGATCCAGTATGCTCATCGAGATACTAACTGTATTCTCCATAGATTTAATATCATTTTTGGATCAAATCTTCTTTGCAGTTTCCAGCCGGATGAACAGGGCATTGTTTGAGGGCTACTGATCCCTATTTTTTTCCAGGCAATTTCATTCATCCCTCAGTGTTGCTGCTCCACTTTCTCCTGTGCCGCTATGTGACAGCACATGAAGCAAACACATCAAAACAATGGTAGAAGCAATATTCCTCACTCTCTCCTGACTTAGACTTTGTCTGTTTTTGCATTCCAACTCTCGTAGATAAAAGTCTTTTCCTGCCCACAGTTTATTGCTTATTACTAGCTACTAAAATAATACTCTGCCACAGGCCACAAAAATGTTCCCCTATAAGCCACTTGTGAGAGCCGCATTAGCCTTAAAAATAGGAAGGTTTTCCTTGGAGATTCATCCCTTCAGAGTAAAAGATCTGGCAGGACATGGTAGATTTGGTCTAGATTTTTTTTTAATAGTTTTGTCTAATTCTTGGAGGCAGTGAGGGTACAGCAGACTAGATGACAATAGAAAGCAATGCCTTGGCTATTTAGTGAACAGACTATGGTAACAAAATTTAAAGCATTAGATTCTTTCAGCCATTCTGTGGATCTCTTACCTAGTTTTGGGACAAATTTGCATCACAGATAAATCCAGAGACAAGAAAGTCACACCACAATTCAAGTAATAAGAATGAAAATATGTATTTAGTCCAGCTAATCTGTCCATTTGGATGGACCACATTCCAGAGATGGGCCCTATTTCAAGTGAAAACTGACTCCAGATGTGCCATCCAGGAAGTTATCTACAGTTTTGTGTCAACACGTCTGTACTTGGCGTAGCCAAAATAGGAAAGAGAGATACCACGAGACCACCAAAGCAGCCAGTCAGCCGGCACTGTTTTCCTGACTCTTGCCACTTTGCCTGTAGATCAGCTATTGACGTGAAATCTGAGTTGTTCATCTGTGCCGTCTTCTGAGGTAGGATATTTTGGGTGAGATGGATTGCCAAATAGCAGACTGACAAGGAAGTCTGAAGTTTTGCGTTTACGTGCTGGACAAAATTTCCTTAGCGAAATTCTGATACCGACACTGAGGAAGAGTGTTTGTCTCTGTTGAGGGAAGAGGCAGAAACCCTGGGAAAGGATTGCCTTCCCTGTCCACAGTGTTGCGGGTGTGTGTACCAACAGGCCGTGTCCAATGGCAGTAGATGGTGAATACTGCAGTTTGCTGCTAAAAATTGCAAGAGGTTTTGAGGGAGGGGGCATTACAGAGGGAGAAAATAGTACTGAGCTTGCCTGTAATTACACCAAAGTAATTGACTGGCCTCAGCGGGGTGGCCTGGGCGTAACTGAAAGCCCAAAATATCTCATTTAATCTCCTCCTACCTACTGCATTCACCATCATCATCCCGATGTTCTCAGATGCTGCAGATACAACTGTAGCCTTAATTACAGGGTAACAGGGCAAGCCACAGGAGAAAGAAAACTGTCCCAGACCCTCAGCAAATGAACAAACAAGTGTGAGCTATTCAGTTTATTCCTGAGGCTTGCTCTGCTGCAACACACCAACAAGGTGCATGCTACCTTTGAGTAATTGTCACAGGGTGGCCTTCTGCACTGGGGAGCTGCAAAACAGGCCTCCCGGGAGCAGGAGATTTCTGACAAGGCATATATAAGCAATTATTTTTTAATGGGAATTTGAGGCTCCTATTTCCCTTTTGCAAAACCTCTTTCCCCTAACAAAGAGTTTGGAAACACACTGAAAAATATATGAAGTTCTCACACCATTGCATGAATTGTGTTTTTAAGAAAAAAATAGATATTGTAGATAAAACCCCTCTGGCTTGTAAACTGTGTTGGTAGCTGGGAAGCATATGCTTCCTGCACAACAACAAAGAGTTGAGGATAAAGAATATCCACAGTTATCAGACAAAGGAGGGCAGAGCAAACTGATACAACTGTCTTGAAGTGACTGTGTTTTCACACTGAGAAACCAAGATAGAGCTGGGGCTGAAGACAGAGAAAGGAAGGTTTTGAAGGCATCCTTGAAATGGTATAGAATCTATTTAGAAGTCCATTTTTGATAAGTTGTCTATACTATTTTTCTGAGGCTGATGTTTTCTGTCCTCCGAGGTCCTGTTCCATCATTTTCACTCAGGTAGCCTTGGTGGACGTGAAAGGCCCGCTCTTATTTTCCACTATGACTGACTCTGCCAAACTGTACAACTCTAGATGTTGCTTCTAGCACTAACACCAGTTCTACTGTCACACAATATTTCTAGGGTGTATATTCCTATAGTGTGGAACAGAAGGTGTCTGCTGTTGTGCTGGTCTGTGTAGGAATGGTGCCCTCACCTATCTGAAATTGAATGTATCCCCAGGCAGCCCCTCTCAAAAAGGACATCTCAAACTAGGAGTTGAGAACAGGGAACAAAACTGGATCTCTGTGTTAGGAAGGACTAGTAGAGTTTTTGGCTTTGAAAATGAAGCATGCACAGTGGATAATGTGAACAGGGAACAGGCTACTTGCTGTCACTCCAAAGTAAGGAACATCCTAGCACCTATACCAGCAGCACTTTAAAATAGGAAAGGAAGTACTTTCCACCTGGTGTGTAATTAAATTTATGGCACTGCTGTTACCATTGCTAGAAACCAGATGTCAGCGTGCTGCAGGGCTTATCTCAGTTTTGGGTATCCCAGTGATTCACATAATTGCCTGCCTGGGAGAGAGGGAGACTTGTGTGCAGCTGTGGATATTTCAGTATGTGCAGGCAGACTGGTAGCCTTAGCAGAGGTTGTGATGGGTCATGATCGTGACTGGAATAAGCAGGAGACTTGCTTTTTGGCTCAGGAGTCTGGGAACTTCTTTTCCAGTTTCATATGCAGTAACAGGTAATGGCAGAGTTAAATGGCACGTGGTTTGCCTCCATACTGTAGAAAAGCCAGAGCATGGGGAGGTTTAGAAGGGTCTTTCCGTCTAAGAAACCAAACACATACATACGACCAGTGCTGACATGAAAAGCATTTCCTTATTCATTTCCTTGGGAAGTAATTTGAACATGTTATCCTCACTTGTCCTTGAATCTGGTGTTTGCTCTGTATATAGAAATGGACACTTGTACAGAACAGGTTTTATATAGTTACACAGGACATAAGCTATCTATTTACATTTTACTCCTGGTTATTATAGCTTTGCATATTTGCAGGGTCTGCTTTTAGGATTCCAGAGACATCTACATGCGATGCAAAGTCTTTCACAGCTGAGAAGTTCCTGTGCTGGCTGGTGCATTTAACATTACATGAGTCCTTCCACTGATGCAAATTGTCCTACCATCTATAAATCTTGGAGCTCACCTTAAAATAAGGTTACTTTGAAAAGGTATTGCCTTGCTAAGAAAAACGTGCTTTGATTTTAGACAGCAGGTCATAGAATCAGAAGGCATATACTTTGGGATGGAGATGCTGTGGTTTCCTCCATCTTCCACAAAGATATTGAATTGTCCCTGCCATCCATCTTACAGCCTCAGGCTCCTGGTTGAGTGTCTGTGTGTTGCTATGCTGTCTGGCCTGTGCTGCATGAGATGTTAGAACTGCTGCAAGCCCCAAACCTCCCAAATCATGCATCAGGAACCAGAAGAGCATGGAGGTTTTGAGATTTTTGTATAGAGCATCGATATATCAAATTGATTGGAGGGTTCTTCTCCCAGATTATTATGATAACCAGGTGAGGGGCAGGCAGGTGATGAAGTACTGCTTGCTTACAGTGCTTCCACAGATTCCTCTACTGGGCCCCATACCGAATAGTGCTGTTCCTTGAGAAATAATACAGCGGTTGTGTGCGTTTCCTACACCATCTGTACGTGTTGTTAGTGTGGTGCTTTTTTTTTTTTTTTTTTGATAATCTGTATACATGCGGCTCTCTGGCAATAAACATGTTTGGATGGGGATTAAATAAAAATAGGTAAGCAATTTGACAGAGATAAGTGGAAGTGCCTCATATCAGCTTTGCCTGTGGCATTTTGCTTCTTTTTGTGATTACTAGGTAGGCTTGAAAAAAGATAAATATTGCAGTTTTCATAAGTAACACTCAGAGATCAAAGTGAAACTGACCTCGCAGTTATCTTGGGATTTAATTATTAACCCAGTAGTTTTGGAAGGGGGTGTGAGGGTGGCAGCACACCCTGAGCAGTGGCAAAGATACAATTTGAGCCATTCCCATATGGAGGCATGTGGTGAGCCATGTGCAGAGCCGACTGCTGCTGCTGTGAGAGGAGTTGCTGACTGTGCCTATTGAAGATTTCTTTTGTTCTCCAAGCTGGTTTTTGGTCCTGTCATGTCAGCTGTAGAAACTGTGCCTCAGTTGTTCAGCTCTGGCTCTTGGCATGTGATTAGCTGCTGCACTGTTGTGGTTTAATCACAGCCTGCAACTAGGACCATGCAGCAGCTCACTCATCTCCCCTCCTAAATGGGATAGGGGAGAGAATCAAAAGGGAAGGGAGAAACTCATGGATTAAGATAAGAAGAGTTTAATAGGACAGCAAAGGAAGAGAAAATAATAATAATAATAATAATAACTATATATTTATATTAAAAAAAAAGATGCACAATGCTATTGCTCACCACCCAGTGATACCCAGCCTGTTCCTGAGCAATGACCGTGAATTCCAGTCCTGTACAGCCAATCCCAGAAGAAGAGAGATCTGGACAGCAGTTCGTGCTCAAACACAATCACACCGAACAGCTGGTCCCAGAAAAAAAGAGCACCTCGGTCTTGAACAGCTGATCCCAGAAGAAAAGAAAAGAAAAAAGAAAAGAAAAGAAAAGAAGAGAAAAGAAAAGAAAAGAAAAGTGAGCCAGAAAAGCCAGCCCAGCTATATATAGAGCACGATGTGGGCAATAGTAGTAGGGAATATCTCATTGACCAGCCTGGATGTCAGTCTAGGTGCTGTCCTGTTATGCTGCCTCTCAACTTCTATGTGCACCTGCAGCTGGAAAGTTGAGAAAGTCCTTGATCTCCTTAGCAACAGCCAAAACATCAGTGAGTCCTCACATTGTTTTCATACCAACTCCAAAACACAGCCTAACTACTGAAAAGAAAAAATGAACTATGTCCATGGGAAGTTCAATGTGTTATCACATTATTCTCATACTAAATCCATAACAAAAGACTGTACTAGCTACTAAAAAGAAAAGATTCTAACTATTGTGAAGAAAATTAATTCGATCCCAGCACTCACACAGCTTGGCATGGCTACCTCTGCAACTCCTGATCTGCAAGCGTGACATGTGGTATGTTCTTAGCCCTACTATTTTAAGAATTGTTGGGATTTTACACTGGTCAATTTGAAATGTCAGAAAACACAAATGCTGCCACTTTCTATGTGTTTACAAATGTATTTGTCAGACGTCGCCTCATTTGTCACCAGTAGAAAGGAAATGGTAGCCCTGCTTGTTACCTTTCCTTGACTGTCTGGGTTATACTTGTCAGGAAGAGTGTATGGATGTGAGATGAATGAATCTGAATGAGGATTTAGATGACTGCACTTCTCACTGGCAAAAGACTGCAAACACGTTGGCACAAGTTTATGGTTCTTCAGAGCATATAGGTGGCAAGCATAAAATGCGTGTTACGGATTAGTAAGCAAGGTCCAAGCCCAAACAACTCCTCTGTAGAGAAGGAGACATTTCAATCTGTCACACTTTAGATATGAAAAAGTGACGGGAACATTGGTGAATGCGAACAAAAAACGTTTGCAGTTTAGCTCCTAAATGCTCACACATGAATAGTACGCAGCACAAAGGCTTTGCCAGGGTATTTATGTCAGGAAAGTTTCTGAGGTGATGTGTAGCTTACCAGTTCTCCTAGCAATGCAGACACATTGGTTCTCAACACAGCATCAACTGTACCAGAGGAAAACACCTTTCGCACATGGGAGTTGCCTTTACCCACTGTATTTTGCAGCTTAGCTGGAAAATTTTCAATGTGAGGCCTGGCTGTAATCACCCAAAATGCTAATTTTCATGACAAAAGCAAACCAATCAAGGAAAGTGGAGCAGGTTGAGATATCAGATTTGGCAGTATGGACACACCAGGTCTGGCTCACGTGTTAGACCAGGCTCAGACTGCAGTGGGAAGGGAGTGCGAACTCACTGTCACAAGGTGGTTGCTGATACAGGTTTAGCTCTCAGTGGCCTTATCTTGCTTTGGACTATCAGGTATCCTTTACACTATGCCAGGACTAGCAATAAACTCATGGATGGGAACACGCGCGGACGTTTACAAGCTGGGTTAATTCACTTATATTGGCAAATGTTGCATGTATTCTCTGAAAACTGAGGTTCACCAAAGCCAGTGGAGGCTTTGGAAAAAGAAACAACCACCCCACACCCCAAAACCAGTGCTTGACTGGGCCTGGTCATCAAAGCCAACGTTAAGGCTTTTGAAACCCTGACTAGAAGAGACGTTCTCCTGCAGCAGGGCTGTGTGCACGAGGGTTCCGGTGAGCTCTAGACTCACTTTGTCATCTTCCAAAAGCAGCACCCAGGCCATGCAGGGTGCAGCATGGGTGCAGAATGGCTCCATCCAGCCTGCTGCAACAAAAATACAAGCCAGTCAGGGGGCAGGCATCCTCCAGGACTGCAGGATTTGCCCCCATACCCTGGAAACACTGATCAGTCAGAGAGGACAGGAAAACAAAGTCACCTGGAAAGAGTTAGCCGTTCAGACTGGCGGAGGGGATTGGGACCCTGCTTTAATCTTTTTATAGTATAAAAGTTTCGTGACTGAGTTAAAGCCCTACTGTTTGGACTGGATGATGTTACCTAATTCTCAGAAATGAGAGCAGCTGGCTGTGGTGCAGATACCTCCTAGCAAGCCCTGCAGTGCACAGCACATCATTTAGCAGAGCTGTAAAAGAAAGGACATTTATGAGGGGGCTTGGGAAGGAAACTTTATGTGCTGGCTGGGCTTTTAGCTGCCCAGATTTCATTTCCATCTCCTCAGTTTTATTTTCCATTTAAATAAGTAAATAAATGGAGCCCTCTTCACCCACCTTCCCTAACATTTTTTGGCATGCCTTTGGTTAAACTCTGTGCTGAGATCCCGAGGGTCTTGACAAGAATGTTGTTAACCTTGTGGCAATGTAGCTAAAAAGGCAAAGGTCCTGTCAAAATCCACTTTTGGGAGGATCTGGAAAAGGAAAGCAGGTAACAGAGATGTGAAAAACCACCTGATTGTTGGGAATTTTAACTTTGTGGCAAAAGTAAAACAAAACCATGTCCTGAGCCCACCAAATCCTGTGAATTTCACAAACATTTATTGGCATTTCCTGTTGCTTTCCCTTCCTGCCTTTCCCCCACCTCTTTCTGCCAGTTGCTTAGGTTGACACCATCAGCGTTGCCATTTCTTCCTTGCCTTTGCCTCTTTTCTTTCTTTGCCTAATACTGTGGGGGAAAAAAACCCCAAACCACAACACCTCATCATTTTGGGGGCTGGGTTCTTCCATTTAGCTACAGGACAGATTTTCTTGCTGATAAGTTTGCCAAAATGGACCTTGAGCTCAGCCTGGTGGTCTCACTCCGCTTTGCGCTGGTGGAAGGTAGCACTGGCTGCTCTTGCACAACCCATCCTGGCTTTTCCACAGCACCTGAGTCTGCTGGCAATGGCAGTATGGCATCATCCACCCATAGATTATGGGGCTGAGAAACAGCTGATTCTATTTTTTTTAATGCTGTTTCCCAAAGCAATGAAAAGCGCTTTGGAAAATGTGTCCCTGTGTATGCCATTCTGTGGTGCTCCAAAGTCAATTGGGAGCTGGGGAATCCAGCCCTTGGCCCAGGGAATTTCTTACTTAAAAAAAAGTAAAAAACCCACAAGTTATTCCATTCACAGTATCTAGAGCTAAGTACCTAAGTTGAATAGCTAAACTTTAGGTAACATGCTTTTAAAAGCATGTGAAATGTTAAAGCATTAAATCTGTAACTTCGATTTTGAAAGCCCTGGAAATGCACATACTGGCCCTGGGGGAAGTAGGAGCTTCCATTCTTCCATACATTGGAAATCATCTTATTTCAGTATAGGTCCACTTTTATTTACTTATCGCTTCCTGTGCTAGGTAATACACCTGCAGTACTTTCCACAAGAAACATGTAAATGCTTAGCAGCCATGGCTGGAATTTTTTACCCCTGTATTTGGTGTTTTAGGCTTAAATGGCCTGACCCTTTGCCTTCCCTATGCTGGCAGTATTAATTAAGCTGGACAGGACCTGAGCAGTAGAGTTGTCAGGCTGGCAGTGTCCCAGCAGCACACTGGGAAACAGACAGCAGCATGAGAACAGCACCAAGAGCCACATTCTGGGTTTGGGAGCTGGCTTCAGTGGGACTCATGTGCACGTAACTGCTGCCAGGGGACTGGCCCAAAAGTTTAGTGTTTCTCTGAACAGAATATAAAAGCAATTATAAGCTTGACCTGGGATGCTTGTGGCTGAATTCATAGCCATCTGGTGTTAATGGCCTGAAGTGAAACTTCAGGCAGAGGTTTCATTTTGCTTATTATTTGTCAGGAAAGTCCCTGGCCAATGACTGCAGCTTTCCTTCTTAGCACTGGAGCTTCATACTTGCCGTGCTGAGTGGCAGGGGGGCTGCAGCAGTCCCAGTGCTGCTCTACTTTGACTTCAAGCAAGTGGCACCAAGCATAGCAGTGAGGGACTGCTTGGAGACCACAGAGGAATTAACAAGCTGAATGTAACACATGTCCTTCCACCCTTTTCACTTCAATGACATTCAATTTAGTCTTCCTAAAAACTGCTGCCCAGAAACCTGTTGAATGGCTGTGCTCATAAGGCAAAACATTTCTATGCTGAAGTGTAACCCTACTGCTGCCTATTCACAAGCAAAAGATGTTTTTAGGCTCTTTGTTAACACAAATCTCAGTCCCTTCCCAGGCCATGACTTGATGAAAGGACTATGTGGAAAGCATATACTGTTTTTTCATTCCAGCTGAAATTTTGCACATGAAGCGTTCCCATCCCAAATGGTGGGGACAGATGTTCAGTCTGAAGAGATCCTTATTGGTCTCCTAATTACTCTGCACTGCAAGTCTCCATCTAGGAGCAACCAGTGGCCATACAGAGAGAAAAGTGGCAATCAAGGTATCCGACTTGTCTGAGAACTCCAAGAGAAACTTCTCTATCTACTAAAATTTCTGATGGAGGGTTTTAGTCATTGCTGTGCAGGCCAGAAGACAGAGACTGAGAATTACTTTCTAAGCATGAGAAACTGGAGTAAGAAGTGGCAAAGAGCTATTCAGCCTGCTTCTGCACAGACATTCAGACATCTCCATTAAAAATTTTGGGTCAAAACTAAAATGTTCCCCATGGGAAATATTTCTCTACTCTGCTTTCCTCTATATGGTCCAAGTACGGCAGCTGAAATACAGCTTGCGAAGGCCATCAGAGTTGTGTTTCTGGATTGAAACAAATTTTCAGCAAAAGTACTTCGGTTCTTCTTTTCACAAAGAAAAAAAAACGGAGCAGGGAAGTGCTTGTCTTGCTTATCTTCAAACTGCCCAGTAGCCATATTGCCACAAATGAAGCAAGAGCAGAAGAAATGAAAAGTCACTTTAAAAATATACTTTTCTCCTGCAATCTCAGCTTCCTAAAGTCTTTGCTGGCCATTATCCTGTAACTCGATCTTAGACTTTGTCCCCTTAGGTTATGTTGTTGTGGCATGGAAAATGCTGGGGTTTGTGGCTCTCAAGTCCTAATCAGTGTCATCACACCAAGGAGCTTATCTGACCCTTAACCTTCATAATATGTGACTTCGCTGGTGGTCCCCCTTGATGGTTTTGAACAAGTTTCACTGAGGCCATCATTGGCAGGTCAGCACAGTAACTTGCTGAGTATTTGCTGTAGGCTGTCCCATCTGCATGCTGATTTCGCCCTTGGTTTTTTTTGCGTGCCACCTCCTTTGAGGCATTGAACTCTGACAATGTAGAAATTTCCAGAGGTAAAATTTTGGTCTTTAAGGTGCAGAACATATTCATGCTGATCACTTTCTTTCTCCTTCTTGTCCCATTTCCAAGACTCGCTCACCGAGAAGTCTGTGTTGTGCTCTGCATGTGTTTGTGGGGCCGTGGCTTATTTCAAGACCTCTCTGGGAGGATTCATCCTCATGCCAACACAGCCTCAGCTTCACATTGCTATTCAACTAGCACCTTTGTGTTCTCCTGCAGTTTTTGCCAGAATCCTGAAGGCTCCCGAATCCCAAAATATCACCTTTGGGTCTGTGGTGACATTGCGGTGCACAGCGACCGGCCTTCCAGTCCCCACCGTCTCCTGGCTGGAAAATGGGAAAGCTGTAAGTGTCTCTTTTCTTTCATGCTTTTGGCACCGGAGGGTTGGTCACATCCGGAAACGCAGCCCAGGGATTAAAGTGTGGGGCTGGGAGCCAGTGCCCATGGTTTCTATTCCTACCTTACTTAACACCTCACTGTGTAATCAAGTTGAGCCCTCATGGCTTCCTTGCTGTAGTTTTGTCCCCTGCAAATCACTCTCCCCCTTCTCCAGGGTGTTGCATGGGTTAATTTGTTAGGATCTGGAAAGCCTGAGATGAAGAATGCTTTAGAGACTTACAACCTTCTGCTGAGCCAGGGTTTCTAGGACTTTATTGTGAGTCTAAGTGTTTCTGCAGCTACCTTTCCTCTCCTTCCTCCTAATGTGACAATAATAACACAGCAAAATTGCCTCTTTGACAAAATTGCTTATTTGACAAAATAACACAAACTGAGGTAGTTAGGTAGAGCAAACTTTCTTGAGACAAAATACCTGAGGGACAGCATATATGCACAGCATATTTGCAGATTAATAGATCTGAAATTTTCTACACTGACATAGGTGACACACTGAAGTATGTCACCAATTTATTCCTGGCTGGAAGCATGTCCTCATGAAAGGCACACCATCTCTAGCAGCAGGCACCAAGAGGTGCAAATCCATTGCTTCTCGCAGGAAATTGTTCCATGGTCTAATTATCCTGACCATTTAAAATAGGTGTCTGCTTTGATTTCATCTGGCTTTCATGTCCATGTATAGGCTATTACAATGCCTTCCCTTCAGCTGAACTGAAGAGCTGCCTGACACCTGATATTGCCTCCCCAGGAGTAAGCAGGGCACCACGGTCACAGCAGCTCTGCAGGCTGAGACTGCCATGGGTATACTCCAGTCTTCACATGGTTATGATGAACGTGCTTTATACTCTGTGGTCTTTCAACAGGTTTTTTTAAGGATGTGGGCCCCAGGGTGTGATGGCGTGGAGGCAGGTGAAGCAGCCACTGTGTGCAGGCCAGCAATTTGCCTCCACTCTTCCTCACTGATCACTTGTCAGCTCCAAGTCCTTCTGGCCACCAGCTAGCCACGGCCATTCCTGTGGACTTGCTTGTCCAACATGATCAATAAATCCTCTTCCTGCAGTTCCTTAGTTCAGGAGGCTATTTCCATCCTGGCCTGTATCCTTTCTTTTTATGTATTAAAATACATTATGAAAGAGCCTGGGCTACTCTGCCAGCTTTCTTGCCTTCCTTATCTCCTCTAAACCTTATTGTGTCCTCCAGTCTGATTAGGGTTAATTTTCTATATTCTCTCGGGGTTGCTAGGGAGAACAGCAAAGTGATCAGATCAGCCTTTGTATAGACCCATGAGTCCAGTTAGTTTCTGTCGATCATTATTTTGAGACAACTGTGGGTGTTTGTTCAAGGTGTCTTCCCCATTGAGTAAGAAACCTTTCGGAGCATCTGAGGTCCCTGGCAAAGGCAGAGTGTTTCTGGAGCACAGCCCTGTGCTCTGCCAAGTTCCCACTGGTGTGTCAGTCCCACAGAGAGCTGTGAGATGATGCTCATCCCCTGCCCGGGGGCACTGCCTGGCTGGTCAGATCTGCTCTGCCCCATTCCTGTCTGCAAAGCAAAGCCCAGTCCCAGGAGGGTGGTGCTCCAGACAGCCTCATCTTAAATATGGCAAGGAGAACTTAATGAGATCCCAACTCTGGGAAAGTCAGACAATGAAGTGGGTGGACTGGAGTGTATGTATCTGAGGGCTGGCTCACGAGCAAGCAGCAGTGAGTCATTTGAAGATGCACCATGCCTGCAGCATTACGGTCTCTGAAGGCTGACCTGTAGTTGTTCTGAGGTTTAAAGAGTGGGACTCTGCTGAGGTTGCTGAGCTGCCTTTGAAGAGAAAGATGGAAACTCCCCTGTGCAGCAGCCACCTTGCCTACCTAAACAGAAACACATTTCATTTGCCTCCCACTAAGGATGGCAGGGGATCATGGACATCAAACTGTATTTTTCTGTACTGCAAAGAATGAGTGAGCCAAGTACAAAGATGTGAAGAGGTCTCTGCTTTTGTGGTCGCTGAGGTGGTGTTTTAAAGGCTAAAAGAAGACCTGCTGGAAACAAAATCTCAGGGAACACATTTGAAAAAGGAAGGGAATCATTTAACACAAGGGAAAAACAACAACAGCTGGCTGGTGTGGAACTCCTAGGCACAACTACCTGACACTTTCACCCGTGATTTTCCACAGTGTACGTGACCACGTGTACTGCTCATACCACTTGGAGCTGAGTGACCTTTTGCTCCATTGGCCCAAGCTGGAGGAGCAGTCCTGGCTCTCTGTGCTCACCAGGCACACTCCAGTGCTGCCGGGAGGGGAGATAACAGTGTGGGGTATGCTGGAGCCCTGGAGAGTAAGAAGGGAGAGGGGACCAGATCAGCACAAGTGGCTCAGGGCAGGCAGCCACCTCTCCTGGGTGGATGGGGACAGGCAGGGTCAGCCTGTAAAGAAATTCCTCCTTTCCACCAGGAAGGTCCTAGCAGTGTCTTAGTGCTGAGTGGTTTCTGGGGAGAAAAAAAAAAAAAAAAGTCTGAAAATAAATCTGATCAGCACTGTAACAAAAGAGCAAATTGTGAAAAAATATCTCCTGTCATCCACCTGAAGTAACTACACAACATAGGCCAAAAAATATCCCTGGTTCCTGCATTTGCAGAGTGACTGGCACACCACCCATCCCTGATGAAATACTTACAAAAACTCTGTTTTTCTGGTTATTTAGTGATTTCTTCCCATGCACATTGCCTGACCACAACTCCAAGTTGAGCTTGAGTGAGGCAAAACCAACATATTTTTTTCAGCTTTTTCTTTTTAGAGGTAAACTGATCTGTTTACTAAAGATGTGATACAACACTGATGCATCCCTTCCAGCTTTTTCAGTTACCACTGTTACTACCTTTGGGAGCAGACACAGATCTCATTGAAATCATGTTTCTACTAACTTCGAGGGAGGTCAGATAGATGCCTCTGATCTCTCAGATAGAAGTGTAGGTAGAGTGCTTTTCTGGGATCGATCCGGGGAGACCACTCTCACTGTCCTCAGGGCCAGGTCACGCCAGTGGGATCCATGGGCAACCATATCTTGCTTGAATTACACTTGATGCTTCCTCTCAGTATGAAGGGTAGAGCAGGCGATGCTGCTGCTTCCTACTGCCTTTGCAAGGTAGAGTCTTGGTGAACCATGTCCTCCTACTTTAAAGCATGCCATATGAGCAGGATAGACATCAACTGGCCAAAATCAGTAGGTTTCGAGCTCATTTACCTGGGAATTTCTGACCTGGGAAAAGAGCTGGCCAAAATCACCACATCTGCAGTCCCTTCCATATTTCCAAGTATGAGATAAGAAAATCTTACAGGTATCTGCCAAAGCGTTGAAGCCAGAGCACTTGCTTTGCTCACAACTGCTTTGGAAGTGTGGTGGTGGTTACATTAATCCAGAATCAATGACTTTCAAACTATTTTAAATTCTCCCTCTGTATAGCCAGGGTTTGCAAAGCCACCTTGTGCCCTTCCTTGCTAAGGCATCAACAGGCAAACAATTGACTAGAAGTGGTCCTGGAGTAATTAGCCAGCTCAATTATATGAGTAAAACTGAGACTACAGCCCTCTGGCACAGAAAATTAATTGCAAAAGTATTGCTGAAGTGTGAAATAGGAGAGGTCTTTAACATTTGCTTTTGTCTGTGAAGTCAGCTGCTGTGAAAGCACCAAAATGACACCAGCAGCTTTAGCTCTCTCCCACTTCTGTCTGTTTGCTGCATCTTTCTCTGACAATTTCAGTGTTTGCGACCAGGTGTCTTAGATTTTTACTTGCTTTGTCTGCTTGCCTTTGTGGGAAATACAGCTGCACTGGGCTTTTCACTCTCTTAGGTTTCTGCAGGGTCTATAGTGGAAAGTGTCAAGGACAGACTGGTTGACTCCAGACTGCAGGTGTACGTCACCCGACCTGGCCTCTTCACTTGCCTCGCCACGAACAAACACAGCAAAGCTTTTGGAGCTGCAAAAGCTGCAGCAACCATCAGTGTTTCAGGTATGCGGGGAAAGACCGGGTTGTTAATTTTTTTACCCCTGCAATCACAATCCTAGCTTCCCTTCTCAAGGAGAGGAAAGGAGCATGAAGTATTCTGGAGGAGGAGGGAAAGCCTTGGAGAGCTGGTAGTGCACAAGGGGCTAAATTTGAGTACTAGTGCATCCCCTGCCAGGCTATTTCCTCATATGTTCTTACACTTTGGAGACTGGCACAGCTGTCATTTCCTGAATGTTTGATGCTGTCTTGTACTTTGTGTCCCAGAAGCACACTTGGTAAGTTCATCCATGCGGAGGAAGTCGTGGCCATGCCCCAGTGCTGGTGTCACCTAACAGCAAGGTGAAAATAGCTTTCATGGACACTTCGGCTTCTCAGGAGGTTGCATCCAGAAAGCAGGGAGGTTGCTGTCAGAGCAGTCCACCACTGTGCTTAGGGTAATCTCTGATTCCAGGGACATCTCCCACATGGAGAAAGAATGATCCAAAGAGGAGAAATAACAATGGTCTGAGCTAGCTGACAGCATTCATCCTGATTTGTATCAGGAATAGTGTGGCCAGCAGGACTAGAGAAGTAATTGTGCCACTGTACTCAGCACTGGTGAGGACCACCTTGAATACTGTGTTCAGTTTTGGGCTCCTCATCATAAGAAGGACATTGAGGTACTAGAAAGAGTGCAGAGGAGGGCAACAAAAGCTGGTGAGGGGCCTGGAGCACAAGTCTGATGAGGGAAATGGGGCTGCTTGGCCTTGAGAAAAGGAGGCTGAGGGGAGACCTTATTGCTGTCTACAAGTACCTGAAAGGAGGTTGTAGCATGGAGGGTGTTGGTCTCTTCTCCCAGGTAGCAAGGGATGGGACAAGAGGAAATGGCCTCAAGTTGCACCAGGGGGAGGTTTAGATTGGATATTAGCAAAAAATTCTTCATGGAAAGAGTTGTCAGGCCTTGGAACAGGCTGCCCAGGGCAGTGGTGGAGTCACCATCCCTGGAGGTGTTTAAAAGATGTGCAGATGAGGTTCTTAGGGACATGGTTTAGTGCTAGAGTTAGTTTGGGTTATGGCTGGACCCTATCCTGAGGGTGTCTTCCAGCTGAAATGATTCTATGATTCTATGATTTGTTACACCAAGAAAAAGGGGGCAGTTTGTTCCTTCCCTGTAGGAACAGGCAGGAGGGTTTGATTAGAGGAAAGAGGAATCACCTAGGACTCCAGACATGGGTGGTAGCCCTGGTCCTGCTGTTAACTAGGCATGCACCTTGCCCCTCTGTCTGTGCCTCAGCTTCTACTCTGCTGAGAAAATAACCATACCCTTTCTTATATTGGGTATTGTGACCCAGCAGCAAGCTCTGCCCCATAAAAGACTCAGCACTTGGTACTGTATTTCACACCCCCACTTCTGCTTTTCGCCTGGGCAAGGCTCTATCCCAGGAAGCAAATGCAGTAGGGAGGGCAGGTGCTTTAGGCTGGTGGGAGAAGCTGCACTGCCCACCTCCAGGCTGCCTGTGCTCAGCAAGAGGGGAGCAGCTCCCTAGGTTTGAGAAGGAGCCTGCCTCAGCTTTGTCCCAGCTCGCCAGGGTTCCCTGGCAGAGATGTCCTGGTCCTTGGCCGATGCTCAGTGCCTCCTCCCCATGGCAGTGCAGCTGCTCGAGGTGCTGCAAGAGAGGGCATGGCGATGTGCCTGCGCTGCTCCTCCAGCTCTGGTTTCTCCCACCTTTTACAGCTGCTGCCTGCAGTAATGTATGCATGGGCAGCTTAAACAGAGGATGCTAATTACTGGTTATGTAGGACCCAAAGGATAAGGGTAAAAGTGTGGATTTAGGGTGCAACAGCCCATCTCAGCAAGAACTGCAGTCAACAATCCTTATTCCCTCTCCCCATAAAACATCTATTGTTGCCAAACTCTTTTTCCCCTCAAGGAGGTGCAAAATAAGGTCAGAATTGAGCTGCATCCTTTTCAGACAGCTTGCAGGTCTCAGACAGATCCCCTAGCATGGAAATCTTAACTTCCACATCTCAGAGAGGACAATGAAGCATCACTGATGTCTTTTCCATTTTTTCTTTCTCCTGACTCATGACAATTCCTGGATCTGGTGCCTTCCGGCAGAGTGGAGGTAAGAATGACTTTCTGTGACTGCCCGAGGGTTTTCTGTGGGACAGGGAGGAGAGAAAAATGAACCAAGGAGATTTGGTTAGTTTTGTTTAAATGAAGAGAGTTGGTTTCTGGACACCAACCATGCAGATGACGTTCACCAGAAGGGAACACTGGCGTGATTGGACACTGGGACCAGGTGGATAGGGATGCTTCTCTGTCAGGCAAGCAGTGAATCACACATCAGTAAAGATGTTTAGAATATGGCAGTGAGCAGAATATTCTGGTGTAAATTCTGTTCACAGTTACACATCTGCAGTGTCACTGACCTAATGAATTTACAGACAAAAGCTTAACTGCAAGTTAAACTCTTATCTGTACACAGCCACTAAATGTATTTTGATTCACTGATCACTAGATTAGGGCAAAAGAAGTTTAGACATTTGTTACAAGCAGAGTTAAGCATGGGTAAAGCCAGTTGTATGTGATCAGACATGCACTTTTGCCTAGTATTTTTTGAAGTACTGAACAATTTTGCTGGTTTTTTGTGTTGTGTTGTTGTTGTTTTGTGGGTTGGTTGGTTTGGTTTTTTTTTTGTTTTTTTGTTTTTTTGTTTTTTTTTTTTTTTTTTGTTTTGTTTTTTTTTTTTCCCTGTTGTTTTTGGTTTTGGTTTTTTCTTTTTAGAGTCATAGCATATTTTTACATTTTGCACTAGCAGATCAGTCTGGAAGGAAAATGAGAGGGTTAGCCTGGGAGGAGGACTGGGAGCTACAGGCCCTTGAAGTGAAGAGCAAAGCCTGAGAAAGTCCGAGCAAATGGCTTTGCCACTCTGCTGACACAAGCTCCTGCCAAGGCCCTTGCCTCCCTCACAGGGGCCTGCAAGATTGATTCAGGAAGTTTGTAAATGATTTAGTGACCACCCAATGATGATGATGGCAGACTCATGCCTTACACCTGCACCTGTGTAGGTGTGACAGGCATGAGAACAGTGATTAAATGCTCAGCCCTTCTGTCCCACAGTTGTTCTCAACATTTGCTGCATGAAATTCCCTTTCTGTGACAAGGCGTTGTGAGAAACACATTACGGCTGCCTCTCCATCGCAGCCTGGTCTATGTCTCCCTGTAGGTTTTAAAAAAGCAAGGAAACACACTATTAACACTGGTGGCTTTCGTCAGGTTCCTTCTGCAGCCTGCTGAAATCAGCAGCACAGCTGTGTCATGCACACCTATGCCCTTTTGCCTTTTTAGCACAGGAAGGATGCATCTTTCAGATTAAGCACAACAGGCACCGTCAGGAAAATGTGAATAAGGTGACCCCTCCCGCACCAAGGATATCTCTAGTAGGGTGCTAGGGGAAGTATGGTGCTGTGGGAAATCTGCTTTGTGCTAGGGGGATGTAATGGGCTCTGGAATGAGCACAGGACACCAGGAGTGCCTGTGTCACACCAAGGGGTGTCTGTGGAGCCTGAGGTGATGCAGGGTGTCACAGCTTCACTGCCATTTTGGTACTACCTCAAGGAATCTGTGCCTTCCTGTATTTTTTAGGCAATGTGACATATAGGACAGAATGATAATTAAAAAAGAAAAAAAAAGACATTAAGCCCAAAGTAGTGCAGCCAAACTAGGTCCAGAGAGTGTCATCTGCAGACAGTGGCATCTGAAAAGCTGAAATTTGGGCATCCTATGTAATCCCTTGTCCATGTACCTCCAGCTTTCTGAAGAAAAACAGCAGTCACCTCCAGGGTTGACAATGGGTGACTACTTGGACAAGGGAAAGAAATAAAAGGCAAAGATACAAATAGCTCTGGTGGCTACTCCAAATGGTTGGCATGTTGTGAATTGAACTCCCTGACCCCAGTTAAACCAGCCGAATGAGCAGTGGGGACAGCTGCACCCAACCCTCCTCCCTCCCTGATTCGGCTGTCCCCTGCTCACCAGGGAGGCTGCTTTCCCAGGTTTCCAGCCCCACGGAGGGCCCTGCATCCCACCGGCTGCCTGGAGGGCACGTTCTCACCCGCAGACCTTGCTGCCGTGGGGTGGCCACGGAGCGTGGCTGACCTGTGCATGCCCTCACCCTGCTGCTCCCTTTTGATGGCTATGGGGAAGAAGGGAGGGAGGGATTACAGCCATCTCCTGCTCGATGCAAAAAGAAGCAGGAAAGATAAATAAGCAGACCCAGAAGAAGCCAATCCTGCTGTGCTTTTTATGGCTCCATCATAGTTCTGGCCCCATGCTTTGCAACAGGAGTTTGCAAATTGCGAGATATGGTGAAGAGACGAGAGGATGGACCTTGGAGGAAAGCACCAGAAAGAAAACTGCAGAGGCTTCTGCCTTTCTTCTCACTGTGTCTCCCACCTAAATGTGTGTGGAGGAGAGGCAGGGTCAGGAGGGGTGCAGGAGCTGAGGAGGAGCAGGCAGGAGCTTGGCTGCTCTGATCTTGTGAAGAATTTTCTGGCACATGTTGGGTGGGACTCACCTGGCTTCTGCTCATAGAGTCCATCCAAAATTGAGCTTTTGCTAGTCAGGAGAGCAAAAAATCTTGAGTCATCACAGGTGTGCAGCAAGCAGTATGGCTGATCTCTACCGTAGGGAAGCAGGAAAACAAAACATTTTCCCATTAGGGCCCGAGGGCAGAGTGAGGGGCCATGCCAGGTCATGCTTGTGCATGATCACTCAGTCTTTTTGCCTACTTGCAATTCTAGCAACTGCTGGCCAGATCCTCAGCCCTGGAGCTCACCATGAGGGCCCTGTGCTCACATTAAGGTTCCTCGTAGAAGTTTCATTTTTGGATGGTATTAGCTGTTTTTAAGTGGTTTTAACCACCTACCCTTTCCTCCACCCTCTGTTACCTTACAGATGCCACTTTATTCAGAAACAGAGCCTAGGCACCCTGCTTCTGCGTGGAGGATGCTCACTGTGTGTATGTGCTCTTGTCCTTGACAGCAAGCTCTACAAGGGTGATGCAGGCTACTGCAGCACGTACAGAGGTGAGGTGTGTAGTGCTATCTTGGCGAAGAATGCTCTTGTTTTCTTCAACTCCTCCTATGCTGACCCAGAGGAGACCCAAGAGCTGCTTGTTCACACTGCCTGGACTGAACTGAAAATGGTGAGTTCATTCTGCCAACCAGCCGCTGAGTCTCTGCTGTGTAACTACATCTTCCAGGAGTGCAATCCCTCGGGAGCTGGGCCAGCTCCAAAACCCGTGTGCAGGTAAATGAAAAAAAATACTGATCTTTCACTTTCATTTCGTGGGGATGTGTAGGCAGCAGGGGAGTGGTGAAGGTCTATCCAGACACGCAGTAGTGCTGAGTGAAAATGGGCCCTCTATGTTTGCATGGGTTTTATCTTTGCTCTCTCTGTACACACAAAAACGACCTGATCCAGCTCTCTCTGTGCCCATTCCTAGGGCATGGACTGACTTTCAGGCCCAGATCTCTGTGTTATATCAGGCTTTTAGCAAAAAGTGTTGAAAAGAAATATCAATTTGAATGACATATTTGATTTAAATAATTAACATATTGCTATTGGTTGCATCTTACTAGGTCAGTATGTACTCATTATTTCTATCAAAAGTAATTGCTTGTTTGAAATTTTGACTTAACATGGTCACTGTGTGTGCAACAACTCTGGCCAAGGCAATACACTAATCATTTAGCACTTCCCACCATGACAATGATGAAACCAAAAAAGATGACACCAGAGACACTGCCAGTGTAATTGTACCTGCTAAACTAAACCTCTCATCTGGCTCTTGTATCCACCCATATGCAGAGAAACGTGCATTGAAACGGGGCTGGCAGGGACCCTGAGGAGTCCAAAGCATCTACCACTACAGCTAATCCACTGCTGACAGGCGTTGGTGCAACATGTCCCAGTGATAGAGACACTGCTCCCTCCCTATGCAACCTCCTGAGAAGCTCTTCCCCTATTGCTCCTTGTCCTCCCACCATGGCCATGGACATGAGTGTCTTCCCTTCCTCTCTGCAGCAAGATTTTACATCTTCCCCAACTTCTCAGACTAGAATAAAGCAGGTTTTCCAAGCTTTGCTCATAGTTCTTGTTTTTCCAACCTCTGGAGCTTCTGCTCATCACCTCTCCTTTTGCGCTAAATATATGCATCCTCCAGCCCAAGCTCTGTTAGTGTCAACTATAATGGAATTATGATTGCTTGGTGTGCCTTGCAGAGGACAGACCCACATAGATGTCCCAGGGTGAAACTTTCTTTTTTCCTAACACGACTGTCAGCCATGACTGATTCATATCCATTTTCAGCCCCTGGAGGACTGTTGCCTGGTCCTTACCCGTTTAATGTTTGGGCAGCTGACGTCTCTGCCTAAGTGCAATACTTTGCACTTGTTCTGCTTGAACTGCATCTTAAAGCATATTATTCAGATTTGTATTTATTGAGAGTGCAGCCCTTACTCTAACATCTCAACTAAAAAACAAGTTTTCTCTGCAGACATGGCAAGCACACTGCCAGCTGGACTTGGGCCAAATGTAGTCTACTGGCAGTTGTTTTTCCAGTTATGGAGGGGCTTTTTAGGACAATCAGCAGCCTGTTGTAATCTGGACCTTTCTGATTGCTGCTCCTTTAGTATCTTGAAAAAAAAATGCACAGAAGAAAATCCTAGTCCAAAGCTTAACAATACATTGTGTTCTCTCTTTGATACCTGTGCTATTTGGTATTCCTCCACCAGCATGGTAGTGGCATATATCTTAAAAAAGAAGTGTGTGTGCAAGTATCCACAGACAATCATGCAGCCAAGTACTGAAACTTGTTTTTTGCTGGCAGACTCCTCCCTGCTGCCTTGTTGTTCTGCTCTTTGTCTTTGAGCCGTTTAGTATATGATCTCTCTGCCATTTTTCATGATGTGTGACAGTATTTATATCTGAGCCACATGTGCACAGCACATTTGTCAGCTAAGGATTTTGTACAGTGCTCCACAAGCCATTTCAGTGAGATGTGGGTCTTGCTTCATTTACCCTTGGTTATGAGTGGCCTTGCAGGACCAGAACTCGTGGTGACTTGACTGAAGACCTGCACTTCTGGGGCACTTATGAAGTCAAAGTCATATAAGTCTGCACTTGGTCTCAAGCTAACAGGCAGAGTATCTACAGATATGTCTAAACCTTAATGGACTTGCCTGGTATCATCTTTCTTCAAATCCATGAGTCAATATTAAATTCTTTTTCTCTTTAATGATTTTCCCTCATGATTTAAATGCAGATTTAAATGCAGCTTTCTGCATGACAAGAGTCTTGGAACCATATCCTTCCTGCTTCCTGTTCCCAGAGCACATCAGCTGGACAACAGCTCTTCTGAAGCCCTAACTCAATACTCCTTTTGATAACTCAGACATCTAATACATACTTCTGAACAGTTGAGACCTCTAGGGGCTCTTGAACACATTTCACAGAGTCTTGGTTACTTCCAAATATCTTATCTGCTTTTTGCTGACAACTTTATACCTCTCTACAGAAACTGGCTAGACTACACCAGTTTTCAGCTGAAATGCTTCATGAGTAAGAATTTAACTATCTCAGAGGCTGGAGAATTCTTCTGTTTTTTGGGAGATATATTTCCCTTGACATATTTCTGTGGTTTTTTTCCTTGTTATTTATTCTCCGCACCATTTTTTTCTCTCCCCATCTCTTTCTTTTTATGTTCATTTTTGTTTGAAAGCTAGCTAGCAAGAATAACAACTGACAAAAAAGACTGAGTAAAGCTTTTATAAAAATAATCAGGGGGTAAAGCAAGATGAAGTGAAAGAGAAGAAAACAACATTGGAAAAATTTTACTTCATGTAAATCAAAATGGAATTTGATTAAAATTAGAGTTTTCCTATTTTTAAGAGAAAGTCATGTCTCATCCTATAATTCTTGATTACGTCTGCCTTTTTCCACTGGTTCCTTCTGTGATAGCAAAAAAACCCCAAACGAACAACCTTAATTTCTGTTTCAATCACTGCTGATATGAAGTGACCATGCTGTAGGGAACAGTCTTGTGCTAGGAAATGTCTCACTTTGGTTGGGTCTGTGTGTCCCCACCTCCTCTTAAACAGTCCTTTATGGTCTCTAAAATGCTACTGGTCCACATGTCCTCTTCTGCTGCTACTGTTCTTTGTCCATCTGTCATTTACATGACATACAATTTCTAATAATAATCTGAAGTAATCTTTGCATATGATCTCATCAAGCTCTTGCTGCGCAGGATTAAGTGTTATAACAATGGTATGAAGCCAGCTCGAGGAGACTGACCATCTCTCCCTCTGGCTGCCTCACCACAGTCCAGGGCTGGATTTGTGGGTGAAGATAACCTGGCTTAAGTGATGGAGTGGACAGGATTGCGGAGAAATTGTCTTTTGCATTTTGCAGTTACACACTGAATAAGGGCCTTGATTAAGGATGCCCAGGCTTCAGAAGTGAAGGCAGCTAATGCAGTCCAGATCTCCCAAGTATTGGCCAGCACTTCAAATGCAAGATTTTCCCATTTCCCTAGCTAAACGTTTCTTTACTATAGAAGGTCATTCCTGTTCCACATGTTGTTTAACATAAAAAAGATATATTACACCATCTGGCTGCATTCTGGCTTTCATGGAAGTGAGGAAGGAATAAACCAGCACTGGCTAAAACCAAACACGAGGCAGCTGGGCTTTGATGGCTTCAGCTGGGAGACTTAAAGGGCATCCATCGCTGTTGCAGGAAAGCTGCTGCCCTGGTACAATTCCCAATGGCCTCTGTCCTTCATGTGCTTTAGAGGGTCTGTAGCATTGGTAGTCAACCCCAAAACTCATGGCCATTGGCTCTGGCCAAGACTGTTGGCAGACTATAAGTAAAGAAACTACATCAGCCCACCAGGTGATGAATTTGACTAAAATCTTCACCATGGACCCAAGCAGTACTTCTCTGCATCACTGTGTCCTCTCCAACACCTGCCAGCAGCCACGGTGGTTGGGAAGGATATGGAACTGCAAAGGACTTCAACTGAGCTCAGCAAAAAATAATCTCTGCACATGACCTCAAAGCTAGTTTTGTGACTCAGGCTCTCAAAAATGAGTACAAAAATAAGCAAATCACTGATAAGTTGACTAATGCAACAAACGCTCAAACTTTCAAGTGTGGTATCTTTTTTTTTTTTTTTTTTGTAGAACAGGTTTTTCTGCCTTGGCCTTCTTCACAAACAGTTTGTGATATAACGAACATGTAAACACCCAAAACAGTTCATGCCAGTGAATGTTTCACATTATTATGGAGGTAATATATTAGGTAGGAGACAGTTAGGTCTCGTTTTCCAGGCACTGTAGAGGTTTTGCTGCAAAGAGCTGGCAGATAAAAAGGGGACTGAAGGCGTCTGTAGAGAAAAGGAGAAAATTGGATGGGTGATTCTGTGAGGCTAAAAATACAGAGAAATATTTACTTTAAGAAGATTGAGAATTGCAGCTCACTCCCTGTCTTTAAGAGGTGACACTTTAATGTACAATTTACAGAAGACAGGCGAGTCTTTTAGAATGTACTGAAAAATGCTAGACAACTCCCACTCATGATGTTTATTAGTAGAAGATGGCAATGAATCTGTAGGAAAAGATGGGAATGAACTCCTCAAACACTGTTTTGTGTGTTGTGTTTTAAGCATAACCCTGCTTCATTAAAAGTGTTTCCTAAAGGAAGCTGTTAGATTTTATACAGAGTTTCCTTTATGGTTCATGACCCAGACAGACCAGCTTAAAGAAGCATAGCCCCATTAATGAATTTGTTTTGGCCTGAATAACCCCTGCACACCACTGCTAAGTGCAGCCATTGTTATCAAGCCATTGACTGCTGTATTCCACTGTTTTTTGCAAAATAATGTAGAGAGAATTGCCTTGCTGTAAAGGATCTCTACTGCTTTAAGGAATGGCTCTCAATGGAGGAAAACTCTCAGAAGGGGATTTACAAGCCAGGGCTGATGCTGCTCACCCTTCCCGAATGCAACAGGCTGCCCAGCCTCCACCAGGACCCCGGCGCCTGCACCCGCATCCCTTTCTTCGGTAAGGTGGCACACGCTGTCCATTGTCCTGAGAGCTGTGGTCTTGGTGAGGGAGGGGGAAGGATGCAACCTGTAATTTACAACTAAAGTCTGATGGTGGGTACTGTCCTGTCAGTGCCTGTGCATGGAACTGTGACAGCCGCACCAGCTGTTTGCCTGGCTTATCAGACTGGGGTGCAGGAAAAAATCCCTCGTGTAAATAAAGCCTGGCTCTTTTCTGAGAGGGTCATAACAATCTCATTGCCAAAATCAGTCTTAATGATGATTTCCTTTCAGGTGCCATTGCAAAGAAATAAGCTGCTTAAGCACTGCTGGGAGGGAGCTTTTTACCATAGCACGCTCCTGAGCAAGCACCCAGTTAGATCACATCCTGCACAACCCCCCTTACCTCTTGTCTTGTCTTTTTACAGATATTAAGAAGGAGAATATAACCAGTAAGTAGACGGCTCCAGACTTTACGTTTCTAGAGGTGGGCATGATGTTCTTTGTTGAAGATGCAGCTTGCACGTTTTTGTGTTTTGCTCTGGTCCTGGCTGGCTGGATTCAGGTTATTACTAGGGAATGCCTGAGCTTCCATATCGAAGGCATGGGAAACATGTTTCCAGCTCTTCAGAGCTTGAAGAGAACATGTGCTGGTAACTATTGAAGGTGATTGGAGAGGCATGATACTTTTAGGTGGTACCCTCCCATCCAGCTGTTTCTCTTTCTTTCTGTCCATTGCTTGTAGTTTTGCTTTACCCTTTTTTGGTATTTCTGATAGAGCTACGGAGGTCATTCCAGCCTCACAGGCTGTCACTGACATGGCTACCTACAGCAGGCCAACCTTGCAAGACATTATTGCCTCAAATGCCCCAGCATTCTCCTCCAGTCACTTCTGAAATCTGGCTGCTTCCTGCATGACCCCCTAACGACCAAGAGTGAGACCCAGCCAGCCCCTGTGGAGCTGCTGTGACTTCTGCCGGTCTCCCACCCTGCTGCTGTTCACAGCTGAAACATGCACCTCCAGCTCTTCCAACAGACACGCAACTGCTGTTGGAAGCTCAGACACTGGACTTGTCCTCTTGGAGAAAGGAAGAACCTCCTTTTTGCCATGCTTCTGAGGAGGCGAGGTCTGCAGATTTGGCAGATGCAGGCACTTTCTGCATAGAGAGAAGAAATGAAAAAGATGAAATCGAGAATTTTGGGCTCTACCTGGTCATCCAAGCCAAAGACACCTGGTGCTGCACACCTGGTAGAGAAGCACTTTAGCAACCCATGGGCACTCCAGCATCACTGCCCAATGCTGACAGCCTGCAGCTGCATCCATCCCATCCCTGGGGAAAGGAACATGAAGGAGGGATGCCAGCAAATGAGTGATGCATTCACGGGGTGGTTTCAGCCTCCTCTTGGATGTCTGCAAGTTCAGAACGTTGCCGCTGTCTTCTGTGTAAATGTGTGACCTTTTTGTTCAGTTTCACAGTGTTTTCCTGGAGTGGCATTGCACAGATGTGCACTATTCAGTCAAGAATCCAGGACGCATAACTGTAACATTTTAGTGGTATTTCCCCCTCTTTTTAGCTTTAGAGTCATTGTTATGTGCACAAAGATTGGGGAGCATGAAGACAACCACTTTCTAACTTGCCCATCAAAGTTATTTATTAAAGTCTAGTTGGACCACCTTTATGACTCCCTCTGTCTTTGTTGTAGCAAGACCATGTATGAGAGCATCTGCATTTTCCAGGTCACCAAGCACTCAAGGGTGCTTCCTTAGTGTCCCTGTTGCCCCTAAAGTTCTTCACATCGCTCCTTGAAGGTGTCATTCTGATGTTTATATCAGGCCTGTGCAAAAGTTTTTTCATGTTGGTTACTAGGTCAGTCATGAGGCAGGCTTCAGGCTTTACTTTCCTTGCCTTTGAATGTGAGGCATGTAAAACGCTGCGCACAGGCACACAACTATGTTCTAGAGCAGCTTAACAAGATTTTGCACCTCTGCAGAGCCACAGGTACTGGTCATGTGGGGGCTGCTATCTTGTTGCAGGTGTGAGACATAACATGGTAGCTTACACATCTGTCGAAGAAGTCCGAGTTAGAGCATTTTACTTTGCATTTGTGATGGGTTAAGTGTGCTCATGAAGTCAATGGCCACTCCTACACTGCTGTATTTGCATGTCTTGGGCTACAGGAACATAATCCTGTGTTTGAGCTCACTCACCTGGAGCAAACATTGTCATGGTGATATTTCTACCTACCCATGTGGTGAAAGTTCAGGAAGCTAAAGGTCTATAAAAGACCCATAACTGCAATCTTGAGTGCAGAGGGTGACGCAAGAAGAAAAAAGCAGATAGTGATTGTGATGCATTTACTATGTTCTTCCTACAGGAGAAACAGGACAATCTGCAAGGGTAAATTAAAACATATAGCTTTTGTCTAAGAGTTAGATGAAAACTAATGCAAAGCTTTCATGAAACTGAAAAAGATTTGCTTTAAAAAGCTTTGTTTTAGAACAGGTCAGGTTTCCTCCTCGTTTTCCTTTTCTGAGCTGTGAGTTTAACAACACAATAGAAAATAAAATTATGACAACAGTGTTTTCTGGCTTGTTAATTTATCTAACAAGGTTAATAATGCAGTAGACCCTAATGCATGCCATCAAACAGAATGTTAGACTCTTGTCAGCAGAGTTTATGTAAGACTAGCTAGCATGTGTTAAAGTGTGTAAAGCTGCATGTTTTCTGCTTTCTTCCTGCTTCCTAGATTCTGCCAGCATGCTTTAAAGACTCCTATGAGGATAGGTGTTGTCTACATTTATGTTTTGGGAACATATTCCTGCAGTAAAAATGCTCTCAAAATGTTCTGTTTATTTTTTATGCAGCTGGAATAAGCCTTGTGTTTGGAAACTGAACTATGTATTCTTCATTATAAAGAACATTATTTTACACTGATACTATTCTTTCAGACCTGTAGTTGTCTTCAGTGTGTGGTTTCCATGCATGCTAGGAACCATAATTTGTTTCCAAACATTCAGCCTAAGAGGACAAGCACTGTACAGAGGCAGGGAGGAGGGATCCCAGATCTTTGCTATCTACCCCAGGAATGTGGGTGTCTTCCTAATAGTCGCCCCTGTAAGGGTGCAGGCTGGCATTCATGCAACCAGCACTGCAATTTGCTTTTTGCCTTGCTTTGGCCTGGGTGGCTTCACTGTGGTTCTGCTCGGCACTTTCTGTGTGGAAGCACTGTGGATTGGGTAGATGCAGGGCAATCATCCCAGGCCCATGGCCTGTTTTCTTCATCTGAAAGAACTCCAGTTCCCTCTTTGGAGTTTTACCAGATTTCATATTGTGTTTTGAGCAAAAAGTCCATGTAAGTGTGAACAGGAGGCTAAGCAATTCCCTGCCTGCGATTGTCTGGTTCTTTTATGTGCTTCAGATCTGTTGCTAATTGCCACATGCTCCTGTGTAATGACATGAAGTTTATTCTCATGAGCCTCCACAGCAGGATGTGGTCTGAGATGCCCTGATCCCATGTTGTTTTTTATTTTTTCCTAGGGACTTGCTACAGCGGCAATGGTCAGTTTTACCAGGGCTGGGCCAATACCACGGCCTCTGGCATTCCCTGCCAGAAGTGGAGTGACCAGGTGCGCATCAGGGTGAGACCCGCCGAGCAGAGAGCCGTGCTCTGCCTTTTGAAAGAGTTTCCCAAAGCTGGGCAGCTCAGTCCCGGTGGAAGCTGACCAGGAGACAGGTTGCCTTCATTCTTGAGTTCATTGGTGTTTCACACTCTCTTCCTATTTCAATTTGCAAGTTCTCCTTCCCATGGCAAGATGTGTTCTCTGTCGTTCTGGCAAGCTACTGAAAGGCTGTTTTACCTCTGTGTTTCTTTGCTCGTTTGTTTTGCTAACACCACCAGGAAAGATTATACTGAACCACTAATCCATTTTGTTTCCTCTCCTAAGGCTCCCCACTTGCATAGGAGGATGCCTCAGGTTTTCCCTGAGCTGTCTGATGCTGAGAATTACTGCCGCAATCCAGGAGGTGAGAACGAGCGTCCCTGGTGCTACACAAAAGACCCATCTGTGACCTGGGAATACTGCAGCGTGTCTCCCTGTGAGGATGGTAGGCAACTGCAGTTTATGATTTCTGCCACTGTGATTGTTTTGGGGCCATGTGAGGTGTTTGCATTCTGAGTGCTCATGGCCTCACCGATCTGTTCTTTATTCTGAGTTCGGCCAGTCCTGGGTCTTCTCATGGATTCACTCAGCATCTTTAGCCAGAAGATGCTACATGCAACTTAAAGATGGGAAAATGAACATAGGCAAATGGAACACCTTGCTCCAGATTATGTTAAGGCCAAAGAATGAAATCAAATTTCCTGTGGTATTATGAGAAATGGATTTGCCACACTGCGTTTTGATGAGAAGGCAGGGTTTCAGGCATATTTTCCAAAGTTGTTTTGCATTTGATGATTATTTTCAGTAATAAAAACCAATTCTAACTAAAAAAAACCCTAAAAAAGATGGAAACATTATCGCTCTGTGATGTTGAAACTAAGTCTTTCTGTTGTTTCTTGTTCAGAGAACAGGACATTTTTGAAACATATTTCATCCAAAAATCGTGTTTTCTGAATGTCAGTGTTTGGAACTAAGATGATTCTGCTTGCACAGAGAACAGGATTGCTGTGGATTTAAGGGGACACAAGTCAGTATCAGTTTAGCTGGCCTCAAAAAGAATGATTTAAATTTCTTTCTGTTCTCAATCATTGCATGTACAGATTAGCCTTTTCTAGAATGTCTCGGAAAGTACTCATCAGGTGGCTACTTGAGTATTAAATATGATTTTTTTTTCCCTAAAGAAAGAGCCCAATATATTTTACACTGGTTTACCATTTTTTCCCCATAGAGACACTGAGATGCAAATTGTTGGGGGCAAGGGGATATTTCAGGAAAGTATCACTGAGTACTTGGTTTTTACACTCCTCCCTGCAGATTCCTTTCAGGACACATGATACATTGTGGTCCACATTGTAAACCATTGGTCTTTCCCACTGCAGACATTACTATATTTGAATACTGTTGAGGCCATCAGATGTGATCTCCCATCTGCATCTCTTGCAGACTATTCCTTACCAAAATTGTTTTCCTGGCTCAATGGGAACTGTGTATTGGTCTTTACCAGATTGTGGGTTTTCACATTTGGCAAGCAGAAATGGGGTTTGCTTCCTGCAAACTAGGCTTCCCTAGTATGGTCCTCTCATGTAGTCATGCAGTTGTATCTGTAATATCAGTAATTCCTAGGATGTCAGGCTAGCTCTGTAAATATCTCTTAGAGAAAGCCCTATAAACTAGCAGAGACATAACCTCCTGATTTTTTTTTTTTTCATTACAGCATCATTATCACTAGGAACAAGAAAACCAAATGGAGATACTCCAAATCTCCCCCCTCCTCCTCCCTTTTCCCCCACATACTCCATGACTGTTATCATCTCAGTCATCTCCAGCTTTGCTCTGGTTGTGATTCTCAGCATTTTCACCCTGGTTTGCTGCCGTCGGCGAAAGCAGTGGAAAAACAAAAAAAGGTAAAGCTTGGGACTTCATTCAAGGTGACAATGCTGCTTTGAAAGAGGGCTTGCCTGTTTCTGAGAGTACAGTCCTGTGAATTCCTGGTAGAGGGCAATAGCCATCCCTTTGCCTGTGGCAGCCCAATGCAAGCTCTGCTGAGACTCTGTGCTACCGCAGAAGGTGGTCTGGTGGGTCTTTTGGGGACAAGGCATGACACCTTGCTGCAAGGCTCTTTCAGCAGCCCTGCTGCACTTCCTTTTTCCATTCTGGAATAAACTAGCTCCGGAGGAGGTGCAGATAGTTATCTCCTGGTTGAGGGGTGTGTGCACACTGACCAAAAACTGTTCCATCATTTCAGAGAGTCAGAGACACCAACACTCACCACTCTGCCCTCCGAACTCCTCCTGGACCGGCTGCACCCCAACCCGATGTACCAGCGGATGCCCCTTCTCCTCAATCCAAAATTGCTCAGCCTGGAGTATCCCAGGAACAATATCGAATACGTGAGAGATATTGGGGAAGGAGCATTTGGGCGAGTCTTCCAAGCAAGGTAGGCAGCCTATGTGTGAGACCTCTCTACCCAGAGGTTCCCTGGAAAAAATTGCAGACAGGCACTGGAAATGCATTCACTCAAACTAGAATTAAATGCAGGTGTGCAATGTAGTACAGTCGGTCTCAAATAATTGTTTCTGTTGTTCACTGCTTTCTGTTTATATTTGTTAACCTTTTGACATAAATGACTCTCCTCTGTAGTAGATGCAATGTCTTACTCACATACCAAAGTCTGGTGTAAAAGCTTAGCTAAATTTATCATCACTGTTTTTGCCAAGAGTATTGTGACGTGACGTGTTGTGAAATTCTTGTATTTCCCAGTATTTGGGAAATATCAGTGTGTGGTGTTCTCCATTATAATGCCAACACTGGCCAGTAGTTACCATAAAGGGCAACATGTCATGCTACAGTTAGGTCCTGACCTAGTTTCCACTTGATTCAGTGGCAAAACCAAACCGAACGAAAAATCCCCTAAAAACTCAACCCACTTAGGCCATTTTTTTTTCCTGGTGTCCCCTTTAGTTACTCATTTTTTATTATTGGAATTTGCAGCCATTGTTGCTTGTTTTAAATTTAAAATATTAGATGAGATCCCAGTTCTGTTAAATTTCATGGGAAGTGAGATCATGCACTTCTTTGAACATGAAAAATGTTTCATTGAAAAACCCAAATATGAACCCAGTGTTGCCTACACTGAGGTGGGTGTTTTGGCAACCTTGAGGGAGTCCATAATTTCTGCAGGACAGTCTTTGGCCAGTACTGGTCTCCTTGGAAAATCGCATCCCCAAACTCCTGAAAGAAAGTGGACAGACTGTCCAGTTCCATCATTACTGTCCTTTACAGTTGTCAGTTTTGGGATCTGGCTGATTTTGTAGCTGTCTCTGGAGTAGTGTATGATGACCTCAGAAAAACCAGGGGAGTATCAGCATCCCACCATGGGACAAGATGTGCCTGATGGAACTGCTCCCATTGACTTCAAACTGCTCCCATTGACCCTACTTGTAAAAAGCAGTCATAATTCCAGATACTTTGAATGTTTATAGTTATGCTGTTGATATACCTGCTAGGAAGTGAACTACACACAGGTTAAATGTGTTAGAGCAGCAAAACAGCTTCAATAGCTGTGATGGATTTTTCTTCTAATGAGGGGACAAGTTTTTTCTAATGGAAGAAATGCAGGCATACTTTTCTTTAATATAGAGAGAGCTAAAAATAACAAAGTTTGTAGGGCGTGCAGTGGGAAAATCACAGATGCTTAGCCTGTGATTGATTGTTAGCCTGGATGGCAAAGCCAAAAGCATCTGAGCTTGAGAGGAGAACAAAGCTGTAGGAACTGCACCACAGGAGAGCTCAGGTGTCGGGTGCAGGGGCACAGGACAGCTCTCATCCAACTGCAGCACAGCTCTCAGGTTGCCCCACGGAGCATCGTTGTCCTGCTTGCACGGCGGGGGTGTTCACTGCATGGCGGGTGTGCAAGCAGGACAGGTGGTCTTCCTGCCAAATGCTGCTTTGGCCCTGAGCTGGGAGCATAAATATAATTTAAGTGCTGCACAAAACTTTCTGAGCTGGAAATCACTCCCACTCACATGGATCAGAACCTCTCAAAGGGTATTCAAATGTCACTAAAGCGCTGGGTTAAGCAAGTGCTAAAGTGGTGTAGAGACCTTTGTGTGGATTTCATCCACCCCACTGCTGCAATTTCTTTTAATTAAACCTTCTTGTCACTGGAAACTGGGAAAAAGATAGAGGGAAAAAAAAAAAGCAACACATCTTTGCCAGCATTTGCAAAGTGCAGAGTACCATATTCTGTGAAACACTTGCTCTCTGTGGCTTGGAAAAGGAGCCACAGAAATATTGCTTCTGAGTAGCTTCCTTATTTTTATTAATATCTCTAACAAGAGTCCCTCCGAGGCCTTATATTTCCAGGGAACTTTTAAGCCACTGGCACTTCTGCACACCTCTGGCAGATCAACATAGACTGCTGATCCAGTAGCGCCAGCTGTGCATCCCTTGAGGTTACTGAAGATATCACAACTCAAATCACTGCCTTCCCATCTCAGATGGATAAAATGTACTTGTCTACGTGTGTTAAATGGACATTTCAAGCTAAGTTTAGCAACCCTTTTACTTCTCCTCGTCTCATGTTTCTCCCTGTCCTGTAAACACAGCTCTGCACATGGCGCCAGCAATGCCTTTGCCAGTTGGCTTGCTCTGAGTCCTGATTCAGTGTTTACTCACTCCTGGGTCAAGCAACATGTTAGGACAGGAAGCGTCTGGCTATCATTTACCAGCTTCTCCTGAAAGGCTGCTGTCTTAACTGAGGGTAGCTTCACACTGGAAAGGATGAGGAAGTAACCAGTTACCCTAACAGATGTCCTTAAGACAAGATTCAGGACCTGGCTCAGGTCTGTCCTGACTGGGTTGTGATGGCTGACTAAGGATCCTCTCAACCTGGGAGGACCATGCTGGCCCCACATGCCACCAAAGCAACATCCCCATGTGATTCAACACAGCTCAGCTTGCAGATTTTTTCACAGAGGTGGTGCTCCATGGTCCAGACTAAGCCTGCAGCTCAGGATTGCCTAAAAGCCTGGATGTGGAGTCTTTGCTAGCAGACAAAAGCACAGCTTGTTTTGTCTGCAAGAGACAAGGCTGGCCTGAAGGTCAGAGTTCCTCTGACAGAAGTTTCCTCCTGTTCTTTCCAGGTGTAAAAGGTGTTTCTTTGACCTGCTGTCTCAAATACAGCTGAAAAACAGTACAGATGTTAATTAGGAAAAAAAAAAAAACCACAGCAAAAATGAGCCCCTGCCAGTTCAGAGCACTCTCCCGCCCGTGTACAAATTTCCCATAGGATAAGGTAAAAGTACATCTCCACCAGCCTCAGCAGACAATTGCATCCTTTAATGATCTAACAGAATCTATCCAGCTGTGATGCTGAGGAAGATGTGGGGCAGGACACAATCTCAAATACAGATGATGATCCTCAGTTTTTTCACTTACTACTCTGGAAAGAAAAACCGACTGGAATCTTAAAGTCAGGCACTCTTTGTAGGTACTCTCAGGGCAAAATCCCTGACTGCACCACTGGTTAGTTCTTCAAATGGCAGGTACCCGAAAGCCAAATGCTGCCAGTGTTGCACAAATCCATTAATGATGAAGAAAGAGAGGACAACTGCTATCCACCCTGTGTGCTTACAATGGACATTTCTGCTAAGGATTTAGATAATCATGAGAAAGGAAACCCCAGGTAGTTTCTGTTGATGCTTCCCAGTTCTAGAAGAAATTTGCTTCTTTTCTAGAAAGCACTCCACAGTCTGGCCTGCCACCTGAATTCTCCTGGAGCTGTGCTTACCCCTCCTTTGGCACCGCACTATGTCTGCTAGCCAGTGGTGAGTGGTAATCTACAATGAGGCTGGTTTGAAGAGATAAAAACACTCCTCTTTTTACTTTTAAATGCTCTATTGGTTTCTTCAGGCTGCTGCTGCTGGCTTTCTTGAGCGTTAAATTCAAGCAGCAGCTGGTGGGTGCTAGTACTTCTCCTACTAGACTGGAAATTCGCTGCCAGCACAAGAGTAAAAAAGGGAGACGTGTTGCTGCAATGAAGGCAGTAGCAGACAAGTGTGGAGTCTGCTCCTCTGCTCCGGCGTGCCGGACCTCCTCACCCGAGCGTCTCAGCTGCGATCTGGCCACCTGTGAGATCCCTTTCACAATGGGCACCCTGCCATCTTCTGACATTTGACATTTACAGCATCCAAGTGCAACTGTTGCAACAGCCATATGTCTGGAGTAGATGACAAGGAAACTGGAAGTTTGCTTTGGAAATCGGAACCTCATCTTGGGGCTACTGAGCAGTAAAATAACCTGGCATTTGCGCAAGGAGAGGGCAGTCGGGCCGGCGTATTAACACGACATGTAAATGGGCACCACTCTTCACGGGCTCTGGCTGATAGGGAGTGTGTTTTAACTGCAGGAACCTTGGGAAGAATTGGTGTGGGCAACAAAATGCACATCTGAGGTTTGATGCATGTTTGAAGAGTGGAACATGACTCTCCTTTGGTGACATCTAACCCTAAATTTTTGGCAAGCCCATCTCATTACACTTGTTGAGGGTGCAGTGACCTGTGGATAAGAAAATGAAATGAGTCTTTGATTACTCTAAGTCAGGAAGCTGTTTCCTATGGATCTGTGTCTCTAAGCTCTAGCTGAACATTCACCAGTGTCTTAATACAGGTGTAGTCATGCATTACCCTTTTCTTCAGACAGGGCACATATATCCTTTTCCCTTCTGTCCTGTCACTTTTGTCCACAATACTTGCAGGATTGTAACTATTTCCTAGACCTCAGCTCCACCATGTTAAATTCAGATGAAATTAGCTAATGGATTTATAACTTATGGAATTACAGGTACACACACAGGCCACACATACACATAGAGAATGGGGGCAAAAGGCTATTTTCCCTACAAAACCCAGGGAACACACTTACTGTAATTGTTACTTTCACTCTAATGGTAGTCAGATATACCAATGCCACCATTGTGCCAGGTATGGGATAAGACACAGTGTAAAGAGGCTCTTTCAACATTTTTATATAAAATACATTTATTTTTAACTCTGGTAAGCTCAGTCACTACATCCCAAAAGTGAATTGGTTGGATCGAAGAGTCCATCCTGCCCTCTATGAAGTTTCTGATGTGACCTCCAGCCCAAGGAGAGGTTATTGCTTAACAATCTGTTATTTATCTACCTCTTTACCAGTCATTTAGTCCCCCCTGAAGTAAATTATGTCTCTATACCATGCAATACCAAGGTGGTATTTCATGTTCCTTCAGTCAGTGCCAGGGCCTTATACCTTTTCCACTTTTTTTTTTTTGCCCTGTAAGCCTGTTCTTTTGCACCAGAAACAGAGCCTATGCTTGATGTGCATGCATCCATCACTGATTCTTGCCTTTCTCCCCTCTCTTTGCAGGGCCCCAGGGCTGCTGCCTTATGAGCCTTTCACAATGGTAGCGGTGAAGATGCTGAAGGAGGAAGCGTCCGCAGACATGCAGGCAGACTTTCAGAGGGAGGCAGCCCTCATGGCTGAGTTTGACAATCCAAATATCGTCAAGCTTTTAGGTATGTGAATGAGATGCCCGTGTACAGGTACCATCTTCTGCAAATCCGCTGTGGGTTTGTTGGGGGTGCAGGGATGATCACACATGCATGACCAGTGTGTAATGCAAATAGCAATGCTGGTCTCTTTTACAAGAGCAAATGCCCCTTGTAAAAGAGGTGAGCTTGTCTATGTGCCATCACACGTTCTGCTAAATTGTTCACCATAACAAGTCTCGAAACGTAGTTCTGATGCTGTCACCTTAACAAGATGGTGCACTGTAATAAACCCTCTTGGTTCTGCATTGAGTGTGCTGGACATCTTTCTGCCTTGCTCTGCTTCCAGCTTAATGGCCTTGGCACAGATGTCTTACAGGAAAGATACAAGCTTCCTGGAGCTATGATTTACTTTGCGGGTACTTAAAAAAATAGGCACAAGTCTTGTTAGTTTTATGGGTCCCATTTACTATTGTGATGTCTGAACACTCAGCAACATTAAAAAACCAAAATGAAACAAATGAGCAAAAAAAGCCAACCGCAAAAATGGTCTCTTCCTTCCCTTCCCAGCTGAAAGGAAACCCCAGTTTACTGGGTTTTTTAGAAAGTCTCGGTGCCACAGCTTATCTAATAGGGCATTCTTCTGTGAAGAAAGCTGCCGACCAAATTTGTTTTTCAGTAAATTTTCATTTTTTGGCCAAAGTAGAAATTGCTAGAAACCCTCACCAGGCAATCCTGTTCTAAGTTTTTTTTAATGCAGATCTGGTCCCTGTGAACAGGCAGCTGAGATCTTAATTTATTTCAATAGGAAGCTCCAAAAAATATGGAAATACATAAATCCCAGTTTTGTGAAAACTGGATTGATGCAAGTACTTTGGGTACAGAAGAGAAAAGCAGGAAATGCCCCAAACTCAAATAAACAACACATTTTAGGTCAGGAAAGGACAAAGGTATAGGAAAAAAACAGTTTCACGTCGTGAGGGTGTGGAGAAAATGGTCACATTATTGAAGACAGCTTGGATGATAAAGCTCTCACATACACTCCTCATGCTTGTCAGATCCTGATTGTATCACACTGGGAACAGCTATCTGTTTTTCCTCAAAGATTCAACTGTTAGGTCATCAACAAGAATTTCAGATTTCACAACAAATTGGATCACCAATTGCTAAATGATGGCCCTAAGAAAGCAAAACACATGCATTTTAAATGCTGACTTTTGGTAGTTGGCAATTTAATAACAGGCATGGAAATATTTTTGCCATATCACTGTATGCTCAGTAAAACTGCTGGGAGGTGGGTCCTGTACTGATGCTGGCTCCCAATAAAGCTAGTGTAGGGCCAAGAATGTGCCCTTCAGTGGGACTAGGTTCTGCACCTGTCAGATGTGGCAAATCTCTCCTTTCTGATATCTGTTTTTCCTTTGTCTTTCTTGCATATTTGAGTATCTGTCATTCCAAAACTAATTTCTGCAACGAACATTTTTTGCATGAGCTGTTTGAAAAAAAAGGGAAACCCCAAAGAAGCTGTGGTGGGAGCGTCTTTGCATTTCAAGTATTCCACTGAACCCCTGAACATGTCCCTTGTGATTACTCCTGAAGTCTCCCTGCATATGTGTAGACCTTACACTCATATCAGTATAAATACAATAATTACCACAAACAAAAGTATTAAAAAATACTTTAATCAGAACTATAAAGGTCACTTCCTGAAAGTATGTCCTTCTGGTTGCACCTTGGAAAAAACAGAGCTTCTGCTAATGCAAACTTAAGCAGAACTGGACTTTGAAGTAAACCTAGCCCCAAAAGTGTATCTTTTTCTTGGGATGTCCAGACAAATCAATCATGATGTGTTAGCATCTTCCACGGAGCTCAGCATTAGATCCTTGGTGAGGGAGCTTCAAATACCCAAAGGCATGCATGCAAACTTGACGGTATTTGCATTTTCATCCTTATCTCTCTCCCTTCATACATTCTAGAAAGTCTTCTCTTTGTGTAAGTATTTTCGTTTTTTTTCAGTTTTGCACAACAGAACTCTTTTCGCTACCCAAATGACTTTTATGGTGTTTCTGTCTTGTTCCAGGTGTGTGTGCTGTTGGGAAACCCATGTGCCTGCTGTTTGAGTACATGGCCTACGGGGATCTCAATGAGTACCTGCGCGACCGCTCGCCCCGCAACCTCTGCAGCCTGGTGCGCAGCAGCCTGGAGGCGCGGATCCGCCTGCCCAACCCGCTGGCTCTCTGCTGCACCAGCCAGCTCTGCATCGCCAAGCAGGTGGCTGCCGGCATGGCGTACCTCTCCGAGCGCAAGTTTGTCCACCGGGATTTGGCGACCAGGAACTGCCTGGTTGGGGAGAACATGGTGGTCAAAATCGCTGACTTTGGTCTCTCGAGGAACATGTATTCAGCCGACTATTACAAAGCGAATGAAAACGACGCCATCCCCATCCGCTGGATGCCCCCCGAGTCCATTTTCTACAACCGCTACACTACTGAGTCTGATGTGTGGGCCTACGGGGTGGTGCTGTGGGAGATCTTTTCCTACGGCATGCAGCCCTACTACGGGATGGCTCATGAGGAGGTCATCTACTATGTGAGGGATGGGAACGTCCTCTCCTGCCCAGACAATTGTCCCCTGGAGCTCTATAACTTGATGCGTCTCTGCTGGAGCAAGCTACCTGCTGACCGGCCAAGCTTTGCCAGCATTCACCGTATCTTGGAGCGCATGTATGAGAAGGCTGTGGCCACCCCGTCAGCCTGAGGGCTGTGCCCAAGGGGTCCCCTGTGTTCACATGTCCAGACTGACTCAGACCAACCCATGGGCTCCCAAGTGGTGGCTCCATGCAAAGACCTGCTTTAGCGGCAAGAGAAACAGCTTGTTCCTCTGCCAAGCAAGACGTGTGGACTGCACCCGCATATGGGGGGATATACTTCCCTGAGTGGGTGTGGGACTATGCCTCCCAAATGACAAGGCTGACCCCTGGCCACGAGTCCTTGCCTCCTCGGGTTGGCGGAGGTCCTGGCCATGCTAACTCATTACCTATATTAGGCATTTGCAGGAGCGCAGAGTTCACCAGCGAAAGCAAACCAACATTTCACTGGTGGCACTTCCCTTCCTAAGAGGTCCTACCATGTCCTTCTGCATTTATGCTCTTGGCTTTTACCTTTTTCTTCCCTTCCTCAGATGTTTTCAAGTTTTATTTTTTAAAAAAAAAAGATTGCAGAATTCAGTCTTTTTGGGGATACTTTTTACTATTTTATTTTTTGTGTACTCACTTTTATAGAAAAAGGACATTTCTGAAGCCATAGCCACATTCTTTTTTCTTTTAACTTCCACCTCCTCTTGACACTCATGAACATAGCATTGACAGAGTCAAAACAGGAGCCTGCAGGACCACTGGCAGCCTTCCTCATCTCATGTTACATGGGTGAGCAAACGCCTGTCAAGCATTGAGCCAAGCTGGAAGTCCATGGTAAGGTTCATTTGATGTTTGTTAAGATCTCACCCAAATCTTGCTTCAAGCATTGCATCCCATCTTTCCTGCCTTCCCTTGCACCAAAGCTATTTGGTGCTAAGGGAGAAATTAATCCCAAAGGCCTGATGGCACACCTGGTAGGTCTCCAAGGTGTATTTATTTGTCTCTGCCTGCAGTACAGTCCTCACTGTGCTGAGAGCAGGGAGAAACGCAGCTCCTCTTGCAGAAATGTGGCAGATTGTTTTAATTATTTATCCCATTTTCCCTTCCTTTCTGGTTTTCTTTTCCTGACAGCAGCTCCTAACTCCTGCAAGCCCCACTGCAATGCTTGCTGGCCACCTGACTTTGTGTTGTAGTTTATAGGCACAGAATTGAGGAAGGTAGATGCCTGCCATCAGTGGCCTTCAGAGACAATCTAACAGTTAAGACAGGTGGAAAAAAGGTGAGTTCAGACACCACATGAAGTGTTGCAGCCTGTCCATCTACAGGACAAAGGTTAGACTACCCCAGTTACACACTGTCCACAGCCAACCTCCAAACACCAGATATTGTTTATCTGCTAAAAGTGCTCTGGATTTTAATGCATACTTTGGCACCAGAGAAGATTGTGTTCCTCTGAGGACAGGTTTTACCTTTTTGTTCCTTGGGCAGCGAAGAGCAGTTGTTCCAGATCCCCATTGCTGATCTGAAATCTAGCCAAGGCAGGGATGTGCATTATCCCCCCAGAGCAGGAGCTCCAGTGAGTGAGTGGTTGGTGTGGCTTCCATAGCTGGGATGCAGTGGTTAGGTCTATCCAAGGAACAGCAGTGGAGAGCAGCCGTCTCTAGGGCTAAGCTTCAGGATGAGCTTAAAAAGCTCTGTCAACCATTATGAAGAACAAAACTGGAAAACATGTACCTCCCTCTGCTCTTTTCCTGTAATGTGAGCTAATGCCTGCTACATCATAACTTTCTTTTTTCTTTTTTTTTTTTTTTTTACTAATCTTAACTCATTCTGCTTCTGGCCACAAAAGCATAGTTTAGTGTTTTCAGACCACTGATGTCAATTTCATTTGAAGCAAAGAGCTCGCAACTACCCAAGACAGTGAGAGGAACAAGAAATCTCTGTTTGGGCTTAGAAACATCGAAATGGTAAAAATGCTTGGATATTTGCACAGTAAGCAAAAAATGACCAGTGCTATCTTACTCATTCAGCAGTCCTGTCATGATGCTACTATGACAAAATAGTGAGGTCTAGATACTTAAAAAAAATCCCACTTGAGAACCTCGAAATCCTAAATTCAAATAAAATAATTACTGGAGGTCATTACATAGCTCCTTACGTTATGACCACCTCACAGCCCTCAGCATTAAATTCTGTTAGGTTTTGTCAGCCACCCGGCTGTCCTCCCTGCTCTGTGGCAGCAGAGGTGAGGAGACGAGTCTGAAGGGAAGGGGATGAGCTGCACCCCATCTGAGCAGAGGTCCCTGCAGCCTCCACAGAGCTGAGCCCTGGAGCACAGCCCAGCAGCTGCTCCACTCCTGTAATGCAAGGCGCAAATTGAAGAGCCTTGTGGCACTCACAGCAGCAGGGGTCTTGTTGCTCCCCTTAGAGAGGGCAGGGTCAGAACTTGTACATGGGTAGCACCAAGGCAAGGGAGCAGGAACAAGTTGAAAAACTTGTACCACATGCTAATGTGAGCACACACACCTGTTTACAGTCCAAAGGATGGTCTGCCTTTCTGCCTTCTAGCATCACAGTGCTGGCTTCAGTCACTCACTCTCAATTTCCCCCAGCTAGACTGCTTTGAAACCACAATCACGGTTTTCTTCTTGTTTTCATGTGGGGTGAAGTTTTATGCCTATAATGTCACATGCTTTCTTTTTGAAAGAGGGACTCTCGCAAACATGGAAGAGTACCCTTTTCATTGCACTTTTTTAGCCCAAATCCTTCTCCCAGCTATCCTATGTTCAGGTCAACGTGGGCCTGCATTTATAAGAGTGTGGAAAATTTGGTTTTCCTTGTCCAGCATTCCAGCCTTTGCACTATAAGCATGCATTGAACTGTGTGACAGCGAGTGACTGCAGATCAGGATTTAAATGCTGCCTGTGTAGTAGGAGGAGAGACATAATTTCAAGATGAACTCACAGAGAAGCTTTCTGCCGCATGCTCTCCAGGGATGATAATCACGTCCCCGTTGAGATCCAGCAGGAGGGCTTAGCACCTAAATGGCGACGTCCTTTGAGGATTAAATGATAGAGAGACCTTCTGCTGCCTTGGCACATGGCTGGATTTTACCCCGAGAATTTCTTCCTTTTGTACACTTTACAGCTTGCTAAAAGCTGGAGGTTGAATTTCTTTAATGATTTGCCTTCTTTCACAGCTTTCTTTTCTCCTCCTTTTGTTTAAGACTTCTGCTTTCTTCAGTGTATGTTATACAGTCTGTTACTCCAGAGATGCAGAGACTTTTCTGTGTAACTATTACATAACTCAAATTATTTTGAAAGGGAAAAAACAAAAGGATTGTGAGAGAGTAGAAAAGAAAGGAAAATTTGTTAGTCAAAAAGTTGATTGCAAGCAAAAATATTTTGTAGTCTCTGGTTTGGGTTTTAAAATTCACACAGAGAAAGAAGATGAACCAAAAATGAACATTTTGGTGCTTCAGTTCTTGCTCCCACTGACAGCAGAAGGAGTCTTGCAGTCCATGGCACTGGGTGACAACCCTGAGGAGAAGATCTGCAGCACGTTTGATGTAAGTTTCCCCTCTGCAAGGGCCCTGCCCAGGGCATTTGCAGCACTTATACAGCTTTGTCCTGGATGACACATTGTGAAATCTGATCCATCAAACAGCACAGAAATCCTCTCATGTTCCTATGACTCTGTTTAACAGTTGCATTTAAAATGCGAGTTAAAAGCATAAATTCCATAATTGATTGAACACTGCCTGCAACATGATCAAGTTTGGTTTAGAGGAATTGCCTCTCAGACACCTTGTGGACTAAACTCAACCGTCTGGTTTCCTTTCTCCAAGGGTATATAATAGTTATTATCATGTGATTGTTTGTTATACATTTTGTGAATGATGGCTTTGAAAGACATCCCAAGCAGAGATGTACATTTCTCATTATCTCAACCTGTGTAACTCATGTGTGCAATATTTTATAAAATAAAGACATATCAGAAAAATATATTCTGATCTCTCTGTTCTCTTCCTCTTTCAGCACTGGATTAATTTCTGATGCATTTCATATTCTTAAAACAGATCCATTACTGCTTTAATATCACAGTGGTTATACTGTAGACAATTGCAGTTATAAGTTAGCCTACTATGTGTGCTCAAAGGCATGTTTTGGTGGGTTAAATTGGGTGCTACAGGAACGTATTAAGAGACTATAGACTCAATAAGATGCTTCAAACAAAGCAGCCAGTCAGGCTGATCTGGAGGAGGCCATTTTGCAGGACAAATACAGGTCCAAGCAGGAGAGTGCTGGGCCCTCAGCATGATGGGTCTCTGTCCCGACACTAATGGTGCGAGGAGGAGAGAAAGGAGGGTGTTTTTACAGCAGTGTGGGCTGAAGTCCCTTGACCACTTTTCCAATGTGAAAGATGTCTCATGTAGATGGGAATGACATCTGCCTCCCCGCTGATTTCTGCTGGCGTTTGTGCCTGGGTTCTGATTTCACACCTAGACGTGTTGAGAATTAAAGCACGGTGTAACATCAAAAGGAAATTGAGTTTGCTGTCTGTAGAACACAGCTGAGAAAAGTTTGTCACTAATGGGCCTATCTAAAAAGCCGTTAACTCCTTTTTCTGCACGTGATTCTTGAACATGAACTCCTTCTGTAAGTCTATGGGAATTTTACCTATTATAAAATTCATTGCAAATATTTGACAATCAGATTTAGGAGCAAACCAAACTTCTTGACAACAATTAGCTAGGCAAACCATAAGTATGTATATATATATATATATATATTTTTTTTTCCCCCAAACACCATGTGAAATGTTTTCTGCAGATCATTGTACTTGAAATCTTAGAAAAAAATAAGTGTTGTGTAAATATTGTCTTCACTAGAAAGTCAAAAATGAACTAGGAAAAGAGTTACTTTTTTGTACTTTCAATTGGGGTGAATCATACTAAAATGGCTGGCTCTTGCATGCCACATTTTATCAAGGCACAAGAAGAAGAAGGACCCCCATTTCCCATCACAAAACCAAGTAGTTTTTGAATCTTTAGAGATGATTTTTTTTAGCCTGGGCTGAAAGGTTGACCCTATGACAGAACCCATTGCCTTCCACAGCATGATCACCACCAGGCTCCCCTCCCTCCAACCCTCTTTGGATGACCTGAGTTGGCCAACACAAGCAGATGCCCCCAACGTCATGAATGACCCTGTGTGGGAGTGGACAGGGTGAGGAAGCACGCCTTGTGTAGAGGGAGAAAGAGATTTCGTTCAGCTGCCAGCACGAATTTCTCCTTGTGCCTTTCAAAACCTTCACTTCACCCATTTCCATTCGGCTTAAAACTTCTCATCTTCAGCTTCAGTCATGACACTTTGCTTCCTCAAAGGAAACCTGAGGTCCTGAGATGCCTTTACAAAGTCTCTGACACCACGGTGATGTGGGAGCTGCTGCCCCTCTCTGCTGCTGGTGTGGAGCTCTGAAGTGAATGTGAAACTGCTTTTCATATTTCATAAAGAAATCCAAGGCTGCCATTGGTTCTCAAATGCAGGACTAAGATATTTTTCTTATTAGCAAGAAGGAAAAAAAAGGGGAAAAAAATAATAATTCTGTCAGTTTACCAACTCCATCAAAGATATAGAACCTGCTGTAATACTGTCACGGATGTTTTTCAAGTTTCTCTACCTTAGGAGAGCAAATATGGACTAAGCAAATATGGACTAATTCACTGGAAAATCTTTAGAAACTCACTTTTTAATATAGTCTTGCTGTATGTAGACAAGAGCATTCTCTAGAGGTAGCTCTCCGTACCAGCGGTGCAGTGGCCACCTGTAACCGTGAAAAAGGGGAAGATCCAAGGAGCTCAAAGCTGCTCTTAAAGCCAGTGCTTACAATTTTCTTCAACGCAGGAGGTGGTATCCTGAAGTGAAGGCCACACTATATACCACTGACATATTTCTGTACTAACACAGCATTTCATAGTGTCCTGCAGCTTTAGGATTAAGTAAATAAGAGTTCCATCAGCAACTGATAGACAGGGTGTTTTATGACAGATTTAGACTAACATAAAATCAATTAATTAATTGATTATGTTTCTTAAATAATTTTTTTTTCTGTCTGCTGGGATGCTTTAAATCTCATGCCATTTATAGGCCTCTGTGTTTACTTTGACTCTGAGATAACCACATTATACATTTCTACTGGGCATGAGTGAACAAGTTGAGGCACTTGTATGTTTATCTGCCCTCCCCCATGCCTCTTATGTAAAAGAGATGTTACAGCTCGGGAGTTTATATAGGCTAGCAAACTTTAATGTAAACCACCAGCTTAATGGAAGAGGGGATCTGTGCAGAAACGAGCAGTGCTGGATGAATGAATGGGGGTTATTCAGTCCCTTGGATGCTGAGCTCATGCTGTGCTAAATTTAACTTCTTGTTTAAAGTGGTGATAACTTCACAGCAGTGACACTGGAGAATAGGCAGGCTTTGGTTGTGGTGGAGATGGAGAACTTCCCGTGGCCAGCTGGGAGCAGGCGGAACGACACAGGATCTCCGCCTGGAAAAGGCAGGAGGCAATGGGGTACTGGTGACCGGAGGAACTTTGCCATTTTCCCGATGGTTGCAATACTGTGCATGTCTGCTCCTGTGCTGGATTCACTTGGATTTGCCTGGGATTTGCTCCCAGTGTCTTTCCTGTTACTCCTGTTCTGGCGCACAATGATCTGTCTTGGTGCTCCAAGATGCTGAACTCCTCACACCTTGCATTCTTCTCAAGGAAAGCAGCAGGACAGCCCTGCTCCCCTCTCCCCGCCCTCCCTCCCAGGGCTGCACCCCTTTCATCTGGCTGCAGGGTCTAGGCAAGTGCACGTCTGCAGAATGAGACAGCGCTGGCAACAAGGTGAATGTTTCCACAAGTAAGGGATGTTAAGTTTTTCCACAACTCCTACAGCACCGAAGGGATGTCGGCAGCGTGGTCCCTGCTCAGATCGATGCTACCCCTGCCCCAGGCAGGTACCTGATGTGTGATGTAGCTGCAAGTCTCTGTGAAGCTGCTGTGCCTTGTTTAGAAAGAGCTCCTGGTGAGGACTGTACAAAATGTTCAGATCAAAACCTCCAGCAATGCGAAGTCACTTGTGTTTGGGTGTCATTACTCGCCCTGATGAGGTTTGCTAAGAGGATCTGCGAGGTGCTAGGCCGCTGCTCAGCTCCATTTCAAGAGAAACTGGCCTGATTTATAACTTGGTGTCAGTAGCACATCGCAGTCCAAGAGTCGTGGACTGGCAGGGAACAGGCAGGATGACTTGGTATCCATATATCTTGCATGTGAGATCTTCAAGTCAATAGCAAAGCATGCTAGTGATCTGTCCTCTCATTAATCTAGGATGTGAAAAATTGTGAAATACAATCTGGGCATCAGGTGGCACCTGTCTAGACAAAACAATAAGTTTTTTGGCCAATTTATTTTATTGTGTGACACACCATATGCAGACACGACACTATGATACTCATACACTGTGCTGAACAGGGTTGCTGTCTCTTTTGCAAACTATTGCACTTCTGCACCTTTTCCCTGAGTGTGCAGGGCAGCAGATATTGGATTTGGCTTGCATGAGATAAATCCTGTCAATGAAAGGGACACACTGCCTTTTGGAAACATACCCTGACTCAGCAAGACTTGTACAAATATTTTTCTTGGACAGCTACCATACAGTCAAGTAGCTGCTACTACACATCTGCCCTTTTATGCCACTCCAGACAAAGGATTATCTGTTAGCAAGAAGATTTTTAACATAACTTGAGATAAAATATTAGATTAAAATCTTACAGACGAGATAAAAGTATCTCTGTCTATGATAAAAAATATGCACAGTTCATCCTTTTGTGACTCTGAGATCCTCTTTTGCTTCACTGGAAATCCCTCTAACTTTACTCAGAGTTTACATGGGCTGCTTCTCCCAACACAGAAATGAAAGGGCCTTCAATGAACTTAACAACAAGGAAGCAAAAAATCTTAGGGCACAATTACATGAACAGGAGGCTACAAATGCCCAAAGTATGAACAAATTTAAAGAAAAAAATCAGATTGCATAAATTCACACAGGGGAGGTCTGCCAATTTTCATTAAAACTGATGGTTTCAATCCCTTACAATGCTGTTATCTAGAAACTTCTAGAGGAACAAAGGGCAAAAATCTTACTTTATGGATGTAGGTTTGATCTGTTCTGGTGCTTTTCTTAAAATATCTGCTAGTGACAGCTGGAGTTAGGATACCAAATGTCTGATCTTCTGATGCCTGATTTACTACTTCTATTGTGAGATTCATTTGCAAAAGAGTCTGGGTTGTAAAATCTGGTGTCAGATCACAGATGTCTCCTACCTGGAGGATATCTGGTTGGTCTGAGCTTTACATAAGACATGTAACCGGACAAAAAAAATGTTAACTTTCCATTTTCCTGTGCACTGTTTTAGTGTCTCTTGGATAATGCTATAATACCTGACAAACCAACATCTGAGCACCCTTCAATGGGCAAATGCCTTGTGTGCATCTGCAGGGCCAAGGGGATCAGAAAAACTCTTGCTGGTGTAAATCAAAGTGTTACTACCCACTGACTTGTGTGAATGACTTGAAGCCTTTTCCATGGTTTCAGCTGAAAAAGATGCAGCAGTACTAAAAATCAAAGGGAAATAACTGGAGGTATAATGAAAAATAGACTAGAGGATACAGAGCAAGGAACCAAGCTCATCTGCAGAGTCAACTGATATTGCCGCCCATGTGGTACCCGCACTGCAACGGGGAACTCCAACCCTGTGATCCCACTGCACTGGCTGGGATTGCACACGGCCATTTTCCAAGTTAAAATCAAGAAAACATGCATTGGGAGCCCTCACCTCTAAGCCAGCCATAGGGAAATATGTGCTGAAAGATGAATGTAGACCCCACTAATTTCTGGAGTCCCGTCCTGTTCCTAAGGCTACCCCTGAGCTGAACTGATTTGATACATGGACATTTCAGGATCAAGTAATTTTTTCCCGTGGATTCAGCAATGCCTCTATTTGTAAAGCACCAGCACAGCATAATCAGCAACATTTCTTAGCAAGAGCTCTTTCCATTCAGTCATTACCACCTATCAGTGCCTTGGCTTCAAATGATTGCGGCCAAGTGCGATTCTTTTAGTTCCAAACCCTGAAACAGTCAACCTAAGCAGCTGGCTGCCTCATCTCCCCTGGGCAGGACTTCTTCCAAGGAAATCTGTGATTCATCTGCAGATGGCTCCCTGGATCAGTAGGCAGCTCCACCCACAGCCGAGAAAACCGGCAATCCCAGTGCTCACTGCCCCAGTAAGGACGCGAACCCTGGTGCCTGCACAGATGTCCCCACACTGCCAGAGCCTTCTTCAGAAGGCTCTACCAAGGGATCAGGACCAGCTGGATCAATGGGCTGAGGACAATTGTATGAGGTTCAATAAGGCCCAGTGTTGGGTCCTGCACTTGGGTCACAACAACCCCAGGCAGTGCTACAGACTTGGGGAAGAGTGGCTGGAAAGCTGCCTGGCAGAGAGGGATCTGGGGGTGTTGATGGACAGCAGCTGAACATGAGCCAGCAGTGTGCCCAGGTGGCCAAAAAGGCCAACAGCATCTTGGCTTGTATCAAGAGCAGTGTGGCCAGCAGGACTAGAGCAGTCATTGTCCCCTTGTACTCGGCACTAGTGAGGCTGCACTTCAAATCCTGTGTTCGGTTTTGGGTGCCTCACTACAGGAAAGACACTGAGGTGCTGGAGAGGGTTCAGAGAAGGGCAACAAAGCCGGTGAGGGGTCTGGAGCACAAGTCTGATGAGTAGCAGCTGAGGGAACTGGGGCTGTTCAGCCTGGAGAAAAGGAGGCTGAGGGGAGACCTGATCGCTGTCTGCAACTACCTGAAAGGAGGTCGTAGCATGGAGGGTGTTGGTCTCTTCTCCCAAGTAGCAAGTGATAGGACAAGAGGAAGTGTCCTCAAGTTGCACCAGGGAAGGTTCAGATTAGATATAAGGAAAAATTTCTTCATGGAAATGGTTGTCAGGCATTGGAACAGGCTGCCCAGGGCAGTGGTTGAGTCACCATCCCTGGAGGTGTTTAAAAGATGTGCAGATGAGGTTCTTAGGAACATGGTTTAGTGGTGGACTTGACAGTGTTAGGTTAACAGTTGGATGTGGTGATCTTAAAGGTCTTTTCCAACCAAAATGATTCTATGACTCTGTGATTCTAAGATTCTATTCTCTGTGATTCTATGATTCTGTGATTCTATGATTCTGTTCTTGTTCATTTTGAGCTCAGTGCTTGGCTGAGCAGTAGGAAGAAAACTGACTTGTGGGCACATCATATCTGTGGTGAAACCTTTCTGCTGCAAATCCGCCTTGCAGGGACAGTGTGATACTGCAGGATGACATCCATGAGGCACCCCAGGAGGGTTGTGACTACTTTTGGGATGGCTTCTCTGTCCTCCCAGGGAACACAATTTGTCCTGGCAGAGCAGCAGCAAGCGTGTTGACGCTGTTACCAAGTAACAGGCACGGTGAGGTGCGGTACGGGTAATGTCCTGATCCACTCCATTTTGTGGGGAAGGAAAAATGGAGTAGAAGACTCAACCCTCACCCTTCACCTGCAGAATCAGTGCTGCTCACTGGCCCCCGAAGATGAACTTCCCTTGATTTTGTCACCAGCAGGAGAATTTGGCTTGCTCAGAGTGTGCTTGAAAATGCCACCCTTGCTGTTGACAGTGACGTTTTCATAATGTCCGTGGTTATGCAGGGCAAAGATTTATAACATCTATGCTGATGTGAGTCCAGACAGTTTTGATGATGTAATGCAGCTTTTTGAGTTGCTGCATATTCGTGCTGGAGTTATATAAGAGTGACCTGTACCTGACCTCCCCTGGCACCTTCCTGCGTGTAAGCAGAGATCTCCTGGTGACAAATTTATGCTCAGATCGAGACAGTTTGGCAAATTCCAGATATAGTAATTTCTGGCAAGCTGGGAATCCAAACAGGCTGATGCTGGTCCTGGAACGTCTTCCCCAGGGGATGCACACTTTTGGTGGCAGATAGACAAGGGAAATATCTCCTCTCCCTCTTTCCCCTTTCCCCTTGCTTCAGAGGTATTTTCATAAGGAATAGACTCCTGGTATCTGCTGCCTAGCTGAATTAATAGGTTTCAGCAAGCTCTGGGGAAGTGGCCTTCCTGTGAAGTTTGTCTTCTTTAAAATCAAATGTATGTTTGATATGGTCAGAATGCTGCTGTACGCCACTTACACCAGAGCAAATTCATGCTGTGAGGCTCCCAAGTCAAAATGACAAGACGACGTTGAATGTCCCCTGCCTCCCTAATGCTTGTGACACAGTGTTCATCACTGGAGTGGAAGGAGAGCTAGTGGGAAAAACAAAGAGACCTAGAACACCTTGCTAGGTCAGGTAGTTGTCATCTAAACCTGCAGTGGTGGGACGGGGAAGCTGTAAACCATGGCTCTAATCAGGCAAGCCGCCAGCCCCAGGATGTAATTGAATGGGACTCCTAGAACAACAGGGGGTACAGTGCTGGCCCCATGGGAAACCCTGGCAGACAAAGGCTGTTGGAGCCATTGAGATACTTTACCTCTAGTTTTACCTACAACAACTCTAGCTTGAATGAACAAGCAAATGGGTGGTGTTAGGGCCGTGATGTGTTGCCCAGCAATGTTCAGTGAAGCAAGGATTTATCTAAACCCCATTTTCCTAGTTCTGTCCAAACAGAGGCATCAAACATACACCCTCAGTAGCATAATGGAAATTTTGCAGGACCCACCACAGCCAACTCATTATTTGAGGCTCATACAAAATGGGATAGTCTGCTGGTGAGCAAAGAGAAACTCTCCACTGCTATTCTGAATGGGTTGGGATCAGCTAGTTGTGTATTTTGTATGAGGTGCTGAGAGACACTCCTGTGGAGCTGATAGGTGAGGATACTTAGCAGAGCTTGCCATAGGGGTGTGTGCAGCTTATCTCTTTCTGAGCACAAAAGTTCAGTGTTTGACACAGGCCATAAAACATCTGACTGGGAACCAAAAAACTATTACCAAACAAACAGGATAGCTCTCCGAAACATTCTCAGTCATAATCTTCACTCTGCTTTTGCCTTTTTTTTTTCTTTTCCCCAAATCTGTAGTACAAATTAAAATAGGGTACGTGTCATCAGAACTATTTATTATATGTAGCATAATGGGGTCTGATCCAGCTTCCATTGAAGTCAGCTGAACAATTCCTATTGACCTCATTTGGGAGACGAGTACAATCCACTGCAAACTGTTGTTAATTCAGACACAAACTCAACCATTCAGAAATAAATGAGGGGTGCCACAATGGCCGCTTTTCCCTGGTGTTTGCATCCTTGGGGATGCAAGACAATAAATGTGACTGAACCTTTCTGGGAGAAGTTATTTCATGAAGAAACAGGCCTTTTCATAGGCTCTTTCTTACAGGAATGAACCAACTTCTTCCACAGAGGAACTATACTAAATCAGTTAGATTGAATGTGTGCAAAAACAGTATTTGGGAAACTGTCTTGGATGCAGAGGGTGAGGATATCTGCTGCTTTCTTTCATTCCTGTGTATATCGCTTTGCTGGCTGTTGGCACTGGCTATCCCCTGGCTTTCTCTGACAAAGCAGTGACAAATTTCTGCGGTGTCTTGGGACACAAAGCATTGGTGTTTGATGGATAGCGGACAAAATTGATACTGCTGCAGACTTGGAAGCGGTTTGGACCGCACAGGTTGCATCATCACTAACAGACAATGCTCCTGGCTGGGAACCCTTGTGCTGTCTCTGTTTCAGTGTTATTTGTTCAAAGGAAAGAGAAGAGGGGTGATGGGAATCCACTCTTCAGCTCTCACACTGATTGCCCAAAATTTTCACAGTCCTGACTAACGGAGACTTTCTCCCCTCTCCTCTTTTCAGATGCTGAGAAAACAAGGGAACAACTTGCAAGACTCAACACCTCTTCAAGTCAGGTTGCTTCACTCTCCTCCCTTCTCTCATTGTAACAGCAAGCTGAGGACAAGATAAGGCTAAGCAGTGCACTCAGCAGCATTGAGACATGTGGAGGCTGAGACATGACTAGTCACTAGCTCTTGACTGCATATAAAGCTACAGGTCGCATCTTTATCAGCTGGAAGGACAGAAAGTTAGAAATTCAAGGAGGGAAAAAAAATCCTAATAGAAATCACCTGTGGTCCTCCACACGGGATTAAGAAATGCTAGGAAGAAATAAGTTGCTCCCTGAAAAAAACAAAAAAAAAAGAAAAAAAACCCCAAAACAACAAAAAAACCCCCAATCCAAACAAGAGGGGCTATAACTGCTGATATCCATGGCTTGTGCAGTGGTGTGAGCGATGCAGGTGTAAAGAGTAAAGGGCTGTGAAAATGACAACAGGTTTGTGGAGGTTGGAAATCTTGGCAGGGGTGTGTGCCTGTTCTTTAGGGGATGCTGGTCTGCCAAAACGTGATGCACACTCAAATTGCAGCCGCAGAGTATACTGCCACAAGGGAAAAGACAGCACAGTGTATTTTCTTCTGGGAGGAGAATTAAATCAGGAGAGCCAGAAAAGCAAAAGCCATGAGGTAGGATCTGACTGAAGGTCATTTATCAGTTCCTTCAGTTCAGTTCTCCTTGCACACCCTGTGAGGGAGACAAAACTGACTCTCGGCTAGCAGATACCACTTCCAGGAGGGGAATCGTATGGATTTACAGCTTTCATTTCATGCTTTGTTTCTGGGCCTCTGTTTTCTTTGCCAGCACATTTCGTGTGTGTGCGTGTATGTGTGCTCACAAGCTTGAAGCAATGCCTGTGAACTCAAGAAGGCTCGGACCACATGCAGCAACGGTGGGGTCTCAGAAATAACAGGGAATTAGCTCATAAATATTTACAAGACTGTCAGTTACTGGGATGCAGAGCTGCTAGCAAGGCAGTTCTGATCAAAATATGGGGGACATGCCTGACTAATCTAGTCTGGTAATTGCCCAGCAAAATCATTTATGAGCACAAGGAAAACAGTTTCGCTCCCTCTGCTTCACAAATAAAGCAACAGCGTACATTGGAGGAGGGCTGCAAAAGCCAGTACTGCTCACAACATGATCCTTGAGACCACATTTTTCAATCCATGTTTAAGCACTCCTCTTTTTTAAAGGAGCTAAATAACTTGTCCCCACACCCTTATGTGTTGAAGGAAATCAAGCCTGGACACACCATCTTAATCATCACCCAAAGTCCCAGCTCATACAGCCACAGCCATGCCAGTGTCAACGGGAGAGAGCCAAAGGTCACCCCAGTGTCTTGACTTGCTGCCCTGCTTCCTAAGGAGGAGACACGGCCATGCTGAGCATCTTCTGCAGGGACAAATGCTGCTCTTTCCCTCCTCTTGGTAGGGTGGTCCAGGGACTTAATGGCAAGGAGCTGATGTCTCTGGGAGAGGGCTTGCTCCTAATCTCCCTTGGAGCTCTCTGTGGCTGGGTTACATCTGCAAGCACTAAATCAGACCTCTGAGGGTGACGTTGGCCTTCACAGAACTAGAAATTCACTGCTGCAAGCTGGATACTGTCCTTGTCTAAAGGAGGCAACTTGCACACTTGGAGGACAGGCCCATTGGAAAAGTAATGCCCACCTCAACAATTTTTTTAAGAGGTTACGAATTATTTTAGTAGAAATTTAGTGCTGAAAATTAGAATTTTTTTTTTAATGACCATGTGATTAAAGATCTCAAGGCTTGGCACAGGGTTTTGAACAAGAGTACTCCATATCAGTAATCCAAGGGATAGAAAGGAAAAGAAAAGATGAGCCACAGTGGTTAGGGAAGACACTCCAGCACATGAGGAAATTAGTGGGTTGATACTGCTCATCTCATTTTCCCTGAGCCAATCCACATGAGACATCAGCAGAACCCAAAATCTGGGAGTATGGGCTGGGCTGGGCTGCAGGAAGCTCAGCAACAGGGATCAGGAGGGACTTGGAACTACTGGTTTGGTCAGAAGTCCACAGTTTTGTCAAATGTGTAAAAGTTAAAGGGCTGTGGGCAACACACCGAGCTAAGGTCCATTGCTCCATTTGCAGTTTCTCTTCTCATGCTTCTTCTTTAAAGTGCTTTTTGGCCCAGCATGTGGCATTGGCTTAGGACTTGTTCTGACTGACCTATTTTGGGGCAACTTCCCTTACGCAATGCTCCAGGTATAACCCTGGAGCACACGAGGCTCTATCCACATAGGTTTAATTTCAGGATCAGGTCTTCAAGGCAAGATCTCTTGGAGAGAGGTTGCCTCTTAGTCTGCATTTTTCCAGAACTCAGCTTAATTGAGGTGTGGTCCCAGTCAAGTCTGGGCACAGGATCGATGCAAAAATAGCACGAGAGCAGCGACCTCTTCGTGTATATTATCCATTAGGCACTCACTCTGTAGCGTAACTATGTGTTTTAGGCTATGCCTCATGTTCAGGAAGGGTTTTGGTCAGCACATCTACACATTCTTGGGTCTATGTAGAAAGACTCTCAAGTCCTGCTCTTTTTGCTGGTTGTTTTGGCTCTCAGTTACATTAAAAAGTGGGAATAGAAGCAGCTTTGTTAAGTTTCCTCACGGCTCTTGCAAAGGACAGAAACTCAAGGTATTGGAGACCTTTTAAGGTGTGCTGGGAACAAAGGTACCCTGCCAGCAGAGGCTGGATATCTTGAGTCATGCTTAACTTAAACTGCCAAATCCACCCTGGGGAATTTGTGAAGTGAAGAGCAATGGACACGCTTGTTGCACCGGTGATCACAGAAGAGACTCTGTTGTCCAGCAAGATGAGACGAGTGAGATGCCCAGCATCTCCAGGGTGTCCAATGAAACAAGAATGGAGGCAGTTGGTACATGAGATTTTTGCTGACGATACCAGTAATATACTTGATCCTGCCCAACCTGTGTAGCCCTGTGGCAACTCACAAAAATCCTGGCACCAGCAGCTCTGCTGTCCTACCAGATGCTGCGGTGGTGAACATCTGCAGGGCTAAGTCCTAACACAGCTGGAGTGATGGCACAAAGTTTACTGTCTCCCATGGCATCAGTCACTCCACCCTGGACATGAGTCCCAAGGGCATGCCAGCTCGTTGCTTCTCCACTGAAATCCTCCTTTCAAACGCTGTGTGCACACTCTGCTTGCTCTGATCTGGCAGTAAATTATAGATGTTGTTCGTGACTTCATTCTGTGGAAGGTCTGGAATCTCCAGGAGGCCAATGAAGGATGCTGAATGATGAGACAGACTCCCGCATGCACTTGTCATAGCTCTCAATTTGCCTCATAAAATATGAACCACGAATTTGATAACTGATTTTGGAGATGAATTTAAAAGGGGAAAAAGAATGGAAAATAATTAAGTTATGATAAAAAAGCTGGTAGTCTGACCAACCTAGTGGCATTCTAGGATGGAGTAACTACATCAGTGGACAAAGGAAAGGCTATAGATGTCATTTTTCTGGACTTCTGTAAGGCCTTTGACATGGTCTCCCACAATGTCCTGTCACGAGGGAATAATTTAGGATTCTGCTTACTGCTGAACAATGTTTAGATTTCTCAAAGAAAAGCACGACTTGAAAGAGTTCAGTGGCAGGTTGACTCTATTATTTACCACATGGAGGAAATATGCCAAGCCGAACACTGCTGACCTTCTCTCCAGGGGCCTGATACTTGTTCATGAAACAAACTTTCAGGTGTCTTCCCTCCCTGATAACTGTTCACTCTGGAGTCTATGTTTTAGAACTCCAGAGGCAAACTTTCAGGTGAGGCCTGATAGCCATTCATAGAACAAACTTTCAGGAAACAAAATTCTCGGAAATAAAAAGGAAAAAAAGGAGTACAATAGCAGGAGAGATGGCTCAAGCTGGGTACCTGCACAGAGGTCTAACCTAACCATAGAAAACCATAGACATTTATATGTCTACAGACCATTCATGCCATGATTCAGTCCAACAGCAATATTTCACTTTGGGGTCTTCTTGCTTCTCATTGGATCCTTTTCATTGATCTCATATGTGCCTTTGTTTTGTTCAGCTGTAGATATTGTTCATAGTCCATAGCCTTGCAGGTGCTGTTTTGTCTGAATAAATCCTTATCTTCTCAGCGAAGTACAGAACAGGCCCTCTTTTGCAGATGTCTGTAGTGTCTTCGCATGAGCCTTGAAATAGTTAATTTTTCCCAGTCAATTTTTTTCTTCCCAGCAAAGTGCGAACTAGACCTTATCTTGCAAGTGTCCAGTGTAGTTTGTAGTTGCTTTTGGTACATATGAGCAGAACTTTACAGCTTGAGATTTCAGCAAATCCAGCTTACTAAGTAACATGAAGCAGAAAGTATATTATACTTCTAGATGATTCATTATATTTAGTATACATTTACTTAAGCTAAGTGATTGATATGAAAAGTAAACTGGTCTCCTTGACCGACCTGTGAATAGTAAAACCATCACCATACAGCCACCTTGTTTAGCAGAGAGCTCACAGTAGCTCACCCAGGTTGTCATATTTGTGGAATAAAGTGCTTGACTTGTAGTCACATTACATACAGTGGGAAAGGTCTGCACGAGACTCCTTATGTGCACAACTTATCAGTTTTCAGTTGCTGTTCTGCTTCCTTGTGCATTTCTTAAAAGGAGTTCTTGGCCTGGCTGCAGCTCAGGCCTTCACCTCCTCTGGAGCCTGGACCAAAATGCTGCTGGTTTGGCTGTGAAGGTGTGGGGGAGGCCTGTCAAGTGCATCTGCCACACATCCTTCTCTCTAAATTGGATGGGTGGATTGTTCGGTGGCTGGGGAACTGTCTGCATGGTCACACCTAGAGAGTAGTGGTCAATGGCACAATGTCTGTTTGCACACCAGTGGCAAGCGGTGTCCTCGGGGGTCCGTACTTGGACCAGTACTGTTTAGCATCTTCATCAATAGCATAAACAATGGGATCTGTGCACCCTCAGCAAGTTCATGGATGACACCAAGCTGAGAGATGGGATGCCATCCAGAGGGACCTGGACTAGCTGGAGAAGTTGGCCCATGCAAACCTCATGAGGTTCAGCAAGGCCAAGTGCAAGGTCCTGCACCTGAGTCAGGGCAACACCTGATATCAATACAGGCTGGGCGATGAAGGACTTGGAGATACTGGAGGATGGAAGACTGCACATGAGCCAGCGATGTGTGCTTGCAGCCCAGAAGGCCAGATATATCTTGGGCTGCATCAAAAGCAGCGTGGCCAGCAGGTGCAGGGAGGTGATTCTGCCCCTCTGCTCCGCTCTGGTGAGACCCCACCTGGAGTCCTGTGTCCAGCTCTGGAGCCCTCGGTACAGGACAGACATGGACCTGTTGGAGAGGGGCCAGAGGAGCCACCAAGATGATCAGAGGGCTGGAGCAGCTCTGCTGTGAGGACAGGCTGAGAGAGTTGGGGTTGTTCAGCCTGGAGAAGAGAAGGCTCCGGGGAGACCTTATTGTGGCCTTTTAGTACTTAAAAGGGGCCTATAAGAAAGATGGGGACAGATATTTTAGTGGGGCCCTTTGCAACAGGACAAGAGGCAACAGTTTTAAAGTAAAGGAGAGGAGATGAAGGCTAGACATGAGGAAGAAAATTTTTCACGATGAGAGCAGTAAACCACTGGCCCAGGTTGCCCAGAATGGTGGTGGATGCCCCATCCCTGGAGACATCCCAGGCCAGGCTGGATGGGGCTCTGAGCAACCTGATCTAGTTGAAGATGTCCCTGCTCATTGCTGGGAGGTTGGATTAGATGAGCTTTGAAGGTCACTTCCAACCCAAACTATTCCATGATTCTATGTTTTACAAAAATCAATGCCACAGTATGCAAGGACTCGCTAGAGTGTTACTATTTCTTTGCAGAGGGACAGAGAAAAAAATACCACCATTTTTGGTGGGGAGTCAGTCTTTTGAAGTGTAGAACAGCATGCCTCTTTCCAGTGTCTTCTGCATTTGCAGTGTTCTTGTGGAGGTACAGAAAGATAAAATTAGACCTATGAAGGATAAAACTAGATGTCTGAGAAAAGCTCTGAAGAGGCATGGCGAATGCAACAGAAGGCAAAAATAAGAAAAATCTGTAAGCAAGATACACACTTTTTTAAGAGGTGCAGCCTAATTTCACTACTGTGTCTGGCTCTACAACAAAATCAGCAGGGCAAAACTGGACTCAAAGGGTTCTGAGATCAGAGGCTTTTGAAATGCATGCTCATGTTGGTCTCAATTACATGTAGAAAAGGAAAAAGAAGTGTAACACAATGACTTAATCTGACCTTTATGCTATACTTAAAAATATCACCTTTTCCTTATCACTGGCCTCAATTCTACTACCCTTCCCTAGTCAGGAAAATGCAGAAATGCATGTTTAATTTCAGTGATGTGCTTAGATGCTTTGCTGGAATGTTACAGAACCTGAAGTCCCCAGCTGAAGCTGACCTTTGCAGGGACTACTGTGACACCCCAACATGGCGAGGCTGCCAGGGCTTTCCCTGCCAGCTTTTGCAGAGCTAGGAATTTGCTCCAGCAGGCCATGGGAATTGCTCAGTGTGTGAGGGATCGAACTAATCTCTTTAATAGAAAACAGGAGCTGAAATGTGGCTGACCATTTGGGTCCCAAGCTCTCATAGAAGTGCAGCCTTCAGCTGTATCGTCTCTGGTTTCCCCGCAGCAAAGCATTAGAACTGTAAACATGTTGGCAATATTATGTTGCTGGACCTTGCAAATGGTTTCCTGCCTGCTTTCTGGAGAAGGAATGCCTGTTGCAGAATCACAGAATCATAGAGTCATCTTGGCTGGAAGACACCTCCAAGGTCATTGTGTCTAACCATTAACCTAATGCTGGCAATAAACCATGTCCCTAAGAACCTTATCTTCATGTCTTCTAATCACCACCAAGGATGGTGACTCCACCACTGCCCTGGGCAGCCTGTTCCAATGTCTGACAACCCTTTCTGTGAAGAAATTTTTCCTAATATCCAATCTAAACCTCCCCTGGTGCAACTTGAGACCATTTCCTCTTGTCCTATCACTTGCTACTTGGGAAAAGGGACTTATAAAAGAGAGTGAACTTAAAACTTTCACAGGACACAGTAAAGTGTCAGGAACTACAATATATACTCTGTTTAAGGATGTATTTGTACCACGTTAGTTTTATTAAAGAACTTCAGAAAGTCAGGGTAGAGGCAAGAATCCCTAGAGGACAACCTTGTGTCACTCAAGTCTCACTCCTTCTTTCTGCATCAGTAACTTGCACTGACTTCCCAAAAGAGAATAAAGACCAGAAAATGTATAGTCTTCAGCCAGTGCTTTTCCCCTAATTAAATCATATCTAAAGAGTATAGAGACACTATATGATTTGTTTAAGAAATATGATCTCTTAATGTCTGTTATGTGTTTCTGAAACTTGTTTCCATTACAGGCCATCACCTCTGTATATATAACTTATACAGCATCCCACTTCATCAGCAGGCAAAAACTTGCGAAGAGATATAACCTGAGCCTACCCTTTCATTCACATGTACCAGGTCAAATTCTTCCCAATTCTTTAATTCTTTTTTTTCATTGAAGATGCCATATAAATTTCCAGCTCAGTTTCTGCTACAGGTGGGCAAGAAACTCTCATCTGAAAAGACAAGATCTTCCTGTGTTATTCAGTGCAAAAAAGAAGTGCCCCTCCCTGCCCAGTGCATAAAGCCCTGGAGCTCCTGAAGTCACCACCCTGAGAAGCACAAGGCCTTGTAATCCTTGCTCAGCAGGTCCCACATGTGGACAAGTGTTTGCCATGATGTAAGAGGAGGGTCACAGCCTTTGAGACATGGCATGACTCAAACAATGGGGACAATGTCTTTTGTGCAGAGGAAGTACATTTCCCGGAGGGGAACATGTATTGTGTTTCATGCCATGGAAGATGGAAGCTGTTACAAAACTTTGGCTGCAAAGTTGTTCATGTTTGCAGCCCTGGACATCCTCCGTTCCTCAGCTCCATAGCAGCTAGCCAAGGGAGGCTTGCTAATAAACAATTAAACAATATTGTCGGGGAGAAATTTTTCCAGGAGTTATGTAAAACATTGTGGTCATCTGAAAACAAAACAAGGCCTGATCCCTGGCAAGAGATGTTCAGGACATTGGAGGATTGAGCCTGGGCTGAGCCAAAATAAATCCCAAGAAGCAACAATAAGTCAGCAACCTCCATGCTAAACAAGAATTTCCTTCAGTTTATCCACTTATCTAGTGTTACTGCTTTGGTATCCAGATTGTGAAAAAAAGTTTTCTCACAGACTAGAGTTCAAGAAAGATTCTTCAAAAGTAATAGACACCTCTTCACCTCTCACAGTGCTTAGGACCACACACTACTGCAAGCTGTGGGCACACCTCCAAAGAGAGGAGAGGAAAGTTTTGGCAATACTGTCAACTGCAAATTTTAAAGCTTTGCTGCTGTTACCTTAAGAAAATACTAACAATTGCCCTATCTGCAAGGTGCAGAGTGAGGTTGCCCCAAGCCAGTCCTTTAGGAGGACACTTCTTGCTGCTCCATATCAAACCCCAGCAATGCAAAAGCAAAGACAGTCTGTCCATTAACATGTCTGCAAAGGTATGAGTTGGGTCAGGGAGATTCTTCTGTCTGACTGAAGACTACCACAGAGTTGCCACTGACGCAGGATAGTGCAATGAACCCAGTTTGAAAGAACAGATTGGGGTTGCAAAACCTGACTGCTTAGTGCTGTGAAGGCTACAGGGGATCTGAGTGAGCTGAGTGAGCGAGGATTACAAAATCACAGAATCACAGAATGTTAGGGATCGGAAGGGACCTCAAAAGATCATCTAGTCCAATCCTTCTGCCAGAGCAGGAACACCCAGATGAGGTTACACAGGAAGGTGTCCAGGCGGGTTTTGAATGTCTCCAGAGAAGGAGACTCCACAACCTCCCTGGGCAGCCTGTTCCAGTGTTCCGTCACCCTCACTGAGAAGAAGTTTCTTCTCAAATTTAAGTGGAACCTCCTGTGTTCCAGTTTGTAGCCATTGCCCCTTGTCTTATCATTGGTTGTCACCAAGAAGAGCCTGGCTCCATCCTTGTGACACTCACCCTTTACATATTTATAAACATTAATGAGGTCACCCCTCAGTCTCCTCTTCTCCAAGCTAAAGAGCCCCAGCTCCCTCAGCCTTTCCTCATACGGGAGACGCTCCACTTCCTTAATCATCTTTGTGGCCCTGCACTGGACTCTCTCCAGCAGTTCCCTATCCTTCTGGAACTGAGGGGCCCAGAACTGGACACAATATTCCAGATGAGGTCTCACCAGGGCAGAGTAGAGGGGAAGGAGAACCTCTCTCAACCTACTAACCACCCCCCTTCTAATACATCCCAGGATGCCATTGGCCTTCTTGGCCACAAGGGCCCAGTGCTGGCTCATGGTCATCCTGCTGTCCACCAGGACCCCCAGGTCCCTTTCCCCTACACTGCTCTCTAATAGGTCATTCCCCAACTTATACTGGAAGCTGGGGTTGTTCCTGCCCAGATGCAAGACTCTACACTTTCTCTTGTTATATTTCATTAAATTTTTCCCTGTTCAACTCTCCAGCCTGTCCAGATCTCGCTGGATGGCAGCACAGCCTTCTGGCATGTCAGCCACTCCTCCCAGCTTGGTGTCATCAGCAAACTTGCTGACAGTGCACTCAATTCCCTCATCCAAGTCGTTGATGAATATATTGAATAATACTGGTCACGGTACTGACCCTTGAGGCACTCCACTAGATACAGGCCTCCAACCAGACTCTGCCCCATTGACCACGACTCTCTTGCTTCTTTCCTTCAGCCAGTTCACAGTCCACCTCACCACCCGATCATCCAGTCCACACTTCCTCAGTTTAGCAGGAAGGATGCTGTGGGAGATTGTGTAAAATGCTTTACGGAAATCAAGGTAGACCACATCCACCACTCTGCCATCATCAATCCACCTGGTTATGTCCTCATAAAAGGCTAGGAGTTTGGTTAAGCATGACTTCCCCTTGGTGAAGCTGTGTTGACTGCCCCTAATGACCCCCTTATCCTTGATATGCCTTGAGACGGCACCAAGGGTAAGGTGTTCCATCACCTTTCCAGGGATGCAGGTGAGGCTGATTGGTCTATATCTACCCAGGTCCTTCTTCTTGCCCTTTTTGAAGACTGGAATACTTGGGGTAGAGCACAGAGCAGGTGAAAAGGTAACACAGAGTAACCTCCCTATCTGGTTTCAAACACAAATCTCCAAGTTCATTTGATTTCAACTTACAAATTCAGCAGATTCTGGTGTTTAAAATCTTAGAGTTGGCATCTCATATATCTCTGGAATAGATCCCAGCATTTGTCCAAGTCCATACATGGCCTCTGCAACTTCCTGCAGCTGATTGGAAGATGTTGGAAAAATACTAGAATAACTGGAGCTTCCAGCAGGCAAAAGTACCCTCTAGTATTTTTAACTATTCATGGCTTTTAATGCAATGTCATGGCTTGTGGATATTTGAATCTAGAACTAATGCTGAGCTTTGATACCACAGCAACGCATTAAATCCTGCGTCTTCCAAAAATATTGTAACAGGCATGGTCTTTGTTGCTCAGAGGCTGCGTTCCCACATCAAACCTCTGACACTTAACCACAGATGCAGTTGCACACTGCAGGGTTTAAATGCTGAGTTCCACACCATGGATTTTTAATGCCTCCGTGTATTCCCTCACTTGGTTCTTTAATATCTCATGGTATGTTTATACTGTTACAAAATGATTCATTACACACACAGAGTCATGTCAGAGCAGCCAGCAATATGAAATCACAAAATGCTGAAGAACGAGGTTGCCAAAGATCAAAAAAACCCCAACAAGTTGACTTAACTACTTTGGGACAGAACAACAGAAGTACAGGAGTGTACATTTATTTTCTTGTAAGAGGATTAAGTGAATCAGAAATAATAGTAAGCTCACTTCAAACTTTAATATGCTAAATGATTTTAAAAGAATCAAAGTCAACTTAAATTTCTGGGTTCATATTGAACAATTGTGTTAAAATGAAACAAAATATAAAAAGCAGCAGGTACGAAAGAAATTGTTATGGCTACTGCAGAAAAACTTGAAGAGCTGAAACTTTGATCTTTCCAGAAATGTACAGAAATGACAGTGCTTGATCCCATGTGCATGTGGGATTTCCAGCTTCATGCAAGCTAGGAATACAACAGAAAGCTACTCTTTCTGATTGTTTCATTTCATTTCATCATTTCATTTCATTTCATATTTCAGTTCATTTCATCAGTTTCTAGTCTAAGCCATATGCAAGCCTAGAAAATTAAGGAAAAAAAAAAGAAGAAACTGACTGGTTTTGATCTTGAACAGATTGCAGATCTGGAGAAGCTGCAAATATTGGTGCAGGACAAGAAGAGTCCTTATTTCAACAAAAGGGACTGGTGCAGACCTGACTTTACGGGCACTGGGCCCAATCCTGTAGCCTCTTATAAATAAAGTGTCTAAACTTTGCCAAGTGCGAACAGGCAAATCCATGACAGGATCACTGAGATGGATCAAAAATAGCAGGATATGTTCCTGGTGAAAGTGGAAAATGGTTGAAAGTCTGTGCACATGTGCAAACTAATATCTGCCTTTTCCCCTTCTCCATCTTTTGCCTAAGGCCAGCATAACACAATGATCCAACTAACAAATGGACTCCTGCTCTGTCTTTCAGTGGCAAAAAACACAGATATCCATTATCCAGAAGGTCTGTCTTAAATGATAGGGAGTCAGCAAAGCCAGCCAGGGACTGTTTTTGAAGACTGTGTTACAAAATAATAAGATGAATGTATTAAGCAGCTTGGGAAACTTCACTATTGGCAAACTCCACACAAGAACTTACCACATGTTTTCCAAGCAAAAAAAACCACCCCCAAACAAAAAAAAAAAACCCACATATCTCCCCCACAAAAGCCAGCAGCTTTGTTGCTGCCTGGCTGCATTACACCAAGCCTGCATGGGAATGAGCCACAGGCATCATTCTGCAGCATCACTTTGCACTGCACTTTCTGTGTGTAATGCGAAAATGAAATGAGAAAGGGGAAGTGAAATCCAGAGATGAAAGCAAGAAGAGGCAAGATATGTGAAATTAATGGAGCAGAAAGATGCTGAAAGGCCAAATGGCAGGGTTGTGGTGTTCCACCGGGTTCTGTAACATGGCAAATGGCTCAGGATCTCTGTTGTTTTATTACAAGCAGATCACATGCAATGGCTGGATCATCCATCCTGGGCAGCCCAGTGCTTCTGACTCCTTGGCCCTGTCTGGAAAAGAGCTTTTTTTCTCCTCTTCACGTTTCCTCTTGTTGTTTTTGCCCGTGTAGTTCAATTTCTGACAGCAACAGAAAGCATGTTAGCACATGTCATTTAACCATGGTGCCAGCTAGATCTCCACCCAAAAGATTGAGAAAGTGGCTTGTTGGCCAAATCCCAGCTTTCACAAGACATAAGTCACATCAGGCTGCATCGTTTGCCTGCTGATTTGGATGCATTTGGATGGAGCAGCATATATGGGGAAGGAAGCGAGAGGAGAGAAGGCACTACTGTTTCCAAGTTCTCCAAGCCCCAAAAAGATTTACTGAGAAAAATCCAACTGGAAATAAAAAAGACCATCAAAACTCAATGTTAAAGTCAGAGGTCTCACATATCCCCATGGTTTCCAGGTGCTGGCACATTACAAACCTGTGAAGACTGAAGGGTGACGTGCCCAGTTTGGGCTGGGGGGAGTGGGCAGGGGCAGTGTAAAGCCAGCATGCCAGAGCCTCATTTTTCCAGGTCGGGAAGCACAGACTGCCCAGCTGTGGATCACGAGTGACACGTAGTGGAGGGGTCTTTGAGCAGACAGGGGATGAAAGGCAGGGTGAAGCTAGAAAAGAATGTATGTTGTCTCATGCTGAGCTTGAGAAAAAACATACTGTGCAACTGCGGGACTGCTCCTCAGCAATGCCTCCACCCAGTGCTCCCAGGCTTCCAGGAGAGGGACTGTAAACAAATAGAGAAGAGGAAATAGAAGAGGAAAAAAAACCCCAACACTTTTGTCAGGAGGAAGTTTTAACTGAGAAAAAGCAACATAACAAAATAGGAGCTCCCCACTTCAGCCTACAGTTGAACAGAAGACAAGTTGGACAAAAATAAACTTTCCCTTTTGTGCTCTCCAAAGAGCCCCAAGCACACCTCTCGTCCCAAACCTCAGCCCCTGTGCCAGCCTTTGCTATTAACTCCTCCCTCGCTGCAGTGGGTCTCTGAAGGTCCTCCCTGGCCAGCTGCATCCTTGTTGCTCTGGCGCAATAATTCAGGATGGTTAGTCCTTAAAAACTTGTAGTGCACCCAGTTTTGTGTAGAAAAAGATGGAAACTAGTTTACCTCCAAACACCTCTTTATGAGTTTTCCATAGAGTGTTTTCTAATAATCTGAACTGATGTGCAGAAAATCTGATTTCCTAATTACGTGCTGAGGTTTTTCCTAGCTTTATGAGCCAAGGTATTAAAACTACCTCATTGCCTTCTTTTATGCTTTTTCCTTCTGCAAAGATGGACAGGCTGCTCTTACTTTACTGCAGAGGAGTAATGGCATGGCAGGGTAGTTAGAGTGCAGATGCATTTTCCAGGGGCAGGGCAGGTGGTTTTGTCATCTGGAGGAGTGTGTATCTGCTCCTGCCTCTGTGCCTGGCAGGCACAATGCCTCACCCATCCTGGCTCTGTATTCTGCATTGCAACTGGTTGAAAACATCTCCTACTTGCTATCTCTCCATGAGTATGCGGCCAATTTTCTCATTCACGGAAAAAAAAAAATCCTCTTTTAGAATAACACAGGCTGTGGGATAGATTTTGCCTTCCTTGGTCAGTATAAGTTGTACTTTCCTTGGAGAACAGGTCCTTTGAAATCAGTGGATCATGCCATGAGCTCCAAGTAAGCAATTTGTTGCCACAAAACAGGGAGTTTACAGATGAAGAAGGTTCAGAAATTAAATGTAGGTCATAGTTTTCACTGAGGCTTATATACAAGTAACTTACAAAAAGTTATTAATGAGTACTTAATAGATCACCTTAGTGACTGACAATAAATTTTTAAGGAGTCCAGAGGGCAATGAGTTGCCTCTAGCCATCAATTATTTCCGAGTTACTAGAAATCCACCAAGACACACACTAGGCATGAAACACTTAAAATCTTGCATTAACCGATAATAAACCTTTTCCAGCACTCTTCTCATACAAGTTATGACTGAAGCTGTTCTGCAGTGCATGGTGCCCTTTCTGTCTGGATAGATGTTTAAAGTGGCCTGCAAAATGGACCTGTGCCACCAGGATGATACAGGATAAGATGACCGGCCTCTCCTGTAATCTTCTCCAGGGTAGTACCTTAGATTTGGAAAACTGAAGAGTGACTTTGATGGGACTGTGATGAATTACAGGAATTTGTAGGAATTTGGGTTGTAGCCCTGTAGCAGTTTTCCACTAAAAGTAATGGTGGTTATTGCTAAATCTGCTAATGGTTTCCTCAAGTTTTGATTTCAAGGCATGTGGCTGAAAGGAGTGATTTGGTATGGGGTCATTCTATTTTTTTCTCTTCTTTAGAGTCACTTTGGGAACAATTTTTCATCTTTGCATATGGTTGTACTGCTGCAACGTGATAAAATTCCCATACCAGTTGTTCTCTCAGAATTTTTTTTTCTAGATAAAGTGCCCCTGCGACTAGCCAAAAATTCCTCCTAGAATAGTTTCATGGAAAACAGTTGCCAGCTCAAAGAATTTCGATTCATTAACCAGACTGCTGATAGGAAGTGGGCTGGGAATAGACTTGAATGAGTTGTATGAAGTAACCTCCAAACCTTCCATATTATTTAAACAGTCCCTGTGTGCACACAGTGACCTTCTGCTGCTTGCAGTGGCAGGAGTGACTCCACACCTGCAAAAAGGATGAGCCGGGACACCTAGCCCAGGTGACACTTACCTGCTCATTCACTCCCACTAAAACCAGTACAACTGGCTGCCACTGACAACCAGGTCAAACGAGTCTGATAAATAAGAAGATATTTATATTACTATTTACACAGCTATTTCTTCTTGTGCTCCTGTTTCTCAGTTAATGGCATGCAGCTACAGAAGAGGAAAATGTATGAAACAGAAAAGGGAGAATTCTGATGTGCACAAACAAAATGAACAGGGCAATATGAAAAAAGGGGAAAAAAAGTGGCCAGTAAATACACATCTACCAGGTATCTTCTCAAACTCATGTTAACTGCTCCCCACAGTCCAGACTTTGTTTTTTCCAGCAAGATTGTTTCAAGTTGTGGAATTCAGAGAGCATCAGAAAACATCTTGCCTGATTTATATATTCACTGATCCAATAGACATTTTCATAATTGAATCAGTGTCCTTGGAGGAGAGATTGTATATTTGTCCAAAAGCATTTTAAAGGGCTTAGCAACAGATCGAGACAGAACTTCACACGCAACACTCCACACCACCAAGTATGCAGTTCATGAGTTTGGCATGCTATTTCTCTGAGAGCAGACTTCTTCCCTTGATTTAACATCCAAGGATAAGCAGACTAGAGCCTCTGAGATATTTCTTTCTGTAGGGTGGGCTCATTTAGGAAAAAAAAAAAAAAAAAAAAATCGCTGTGATTATTACACATTTGCAAAACTCCAAACATTCATTTCTTCCTGGTGGAAAAAAAATCCTCAAAACATATCCCTTGACCCAAATTCAACTGGTCTAAATTTGCTGTGAAATTCTTGGTGGTGCCCAGGGGCTCTCTGTGAAGTTAGGACCTTATGCTGCTAGGTGCTGCAGAAGCATGCAGGAAAGAGGATATTTTTGCCCCACATCTATGACGACATGCAACAAACGGAGGAAACAAGAGGGAAGGGGAAGAGAGGAAAGAGCAAGACAGCAATACAGGGACTTTTTCATGTAGACAAGTGCAGCTAACTTGTTGCGAGCTGCTATCAGATGTCAATCTTCTGCAGATGGCTTTCTTCCTAGATTGTGAAAACTGCTTCTGCTCTTCTCCTGGCTCTTGGATGCAAAGAGATGCTGAGAGTGGATGTTCCTATGGAATTATGCTTCAGACATCCAGAGCTACAGTTCAGAGCTTCTTTCACAAGACTGAGACGTGAGTTCAAATTGGAGAGAAGCGTACCTTGAGTAGAAGTTCTGAGAGATATGAATATTGGGTATTGTTTCATCTTCAGATCCTGCTCTTGCAGATGGTGGAATCCAGAAACAGAAGAAATTTGCTGACGGAAAGAAACCTGGAGGAGCATTGGTCAAAGTGGGTAATGCAACAGGGAGCAGAACTGACTGGCAGAGCATCCCTGAGTGAGGAAGTGCTTGGGAGATGAGAAGCATAGTCAAAGAATGATGAGGAGAAGGTGAGGTGGAAAGGGAAGGGCCCTGTTATGTGGCAACAGAGCTGAAGCAATCAGCATCTGCAGCTGGTGGAATATGAGGAATTCTCTGTTTTTAAGGAGGAATCTGCAAAGGTCAAGCTACCTTTCAGCTGCCTTGAGTTTTTTCCAGGCAGTTAGATTTTTCCAGATCACCTCTAGACTTTTATGGGAGAAAAGGTCACTTAATAACACCCCTTCTTGCAAGAATCCATCCCACAATAATTTCCAATAACCCCTTGGCCATTGCATTGCTGAAATATGGATTTTCCAGCTGCAGGAGGAGAATTGTTAATGTGCACAGTCCCAAATCCCGGGACAGCTTTTTACAGCACTGCTCACGTGCCTATGGTGCTTTGCACAGTTTCCTCAGAAGCACATGTTTTGATTCCCTTTAAAATAATTTAGAAGATAGACTAGTTGATTAATCTGCTTGTTCTGGACACAGACCTAAGATATGCAACGTTAATGGATTTCCAGATTCCTATTTCACCACAGAGAGATGACATCTGTGGATGAATTCATCCTCCTGCACTGACACACAAGGTTTGGTCTGTTCCTCCCAGGGTCTGCAGTCCCAGAGGCTGGCATTCAGGCACATTGCTTTGGACCCCTTTGGGGTGCAAGGATTTCTCAGTGGAAGACAGTGACATTTTCTCCTTGCTGCACTGATGTTTCTTGTTTCTTCTCAGGTGGCTCAGGACAGATGCCTGCCTGCCTTTCCTCCTCTTTGGTCTGCTGGTAGCTCAGGTTTCAGCTGGAATTACAAACATTTCCTGACCACTGGTGTTTGGGTTGTGTCAGCATAGGAGTTAAAAGGTTTTCCCATCTCATAGTAACTGGTGAATGATCCTTTTAGGAAAGGAAAGGAAAGGAAAGGAAAGGAAAGAAAAGGAAAGGAAAGGAAAGGAAAGGAAAGGAAAGGAAAGGAAAGGAAAGGAAAGGAAAGGAAAGGAAAGGAAACTCTTTGTACTGGTTTTGGTGTTGTCCTCTTCTGTAGTGGAAACTGGCATTACTCCTAGGGAAACACGGCTGACATGCTGTTTCCATGCTTTTGCATGTCAGTATTAGTGTTTATGGCTTGCAGAAAGGGTTGGATCTTTGGCCTAGTACCCTTAGACCCTCTTGTTCCTCCTGCACAGCACAGACTGATATTGTCCCAGCCTCATGGCATAGTCTTGCTGCAGAGCTGGAGCAAGGGGGGTCCGGCCTGTGTCCTCCCGGGGCCCCTCCTTGAGCAGGGGGATCAGCCCCCCAGGACACAACATCCAACCAGCTGTAACACATCTCCCGCGCTTCCCCTGACAGGGCCACCAGTACACCTGTGAAGAGTGGCTGACACAGCTCCTAGAAATGCTGCCTCTGGGTCATCCACACTGATGCATGAGTCTCCCAGCTCTCCAAGGGCTACTGGTTTTAACTGCCTTTTAGCCAGCAAAAGCTCTTTTTCCAGCCAAACTTTGAGAAGTGACGTTCTGAAAAGGATTGCTGTGTCAGAAAACATTGGAAAATATAGTGAATGAGACCACAAAACCCCAATCCAATTCTTCATGAAAAGTCAAATCGATCACACAATAAGTACTGGCTGCTTTTTTTCTTCCATTTTTCTTTTTTTTTTTTCCTTTTCTTTAGCCTTTGCGAAATAATGTGCTCCTCACATGATCTCCTACAGGCAATGATCACATAATATTTTTCAAACTGGCTATGTGTATGGATTTAAAGTGAGTTATCATATCAGCTGATGCTAACAACAAGATGTTTGTCTCCACACATCGTTTGAGCTCAAGGAGTTCTGTCAAAACTTTGTACATCGCCAAAGAATCAGCAGTGACAGACCAGCAGGACAGGATTTGCTCAAAGATCAGCCAGATTTAGGAGTGATACATACGAAATAGAGTAGCACAAGAGAGATGTGCAAGAAGCAGGAAGAGGAATGATGGTTTTCAGCAAACTGTGGAGCTATTAATTTTTGACATTGATTGGTCCCCTCATACGTGAAGCTGGTTGTGCCTGTTTGCTCATTTTCCAATGGAATACTAGCTGTGAGCAGGATTTTGAGGGAATGTCAGCTCCTCATCGCCAAACCAAGAGGGAATGGATAGCAATGGTAATTTAGCTGCTGTTTGGGTTTACATTGGTGAAATCCTGGCACTTGTGACTACCACTGAAGCCTACAGAGTCACAGCAAGTCACTGGCTATAGCTAGTCAGAGCATGGAAAATGGGAGTTTGAGAACTGTCCAGACCTGGGTTAACTCTTTCTGAAGCCACTGCGAATTTTAGCATCAGTTTCAGAGACAGGGTAATGCCAAGTGCTATGGAAAAAGACACCTCTGGAATCATGAGGAAGTTGTTTTAAACGACCACATGAGAGAGACAACTACCTGGGTCCAAAAGTGTGTGCACTGGGTTGGAATACCCAAGGTGATAGTTCTCAAACCACTTTGTGATGACACCAGTCCCTGGATCAGACAGACTGAAAACAGTCTGTCTGTGTGGGCTCTGCTTGTAGTTTCCATTTCCTCTTTGCAGCCCCTGCGCTTCCTTTTTCCAACGATTTCTCCCTTCCTGCTCTTAACACCTCTCCATACTGTGAATGTCATCATGCCATCCCTTTCCTAGTCATCACTCAGCTCATTTCTAGTCTTCCCACATCATGTACTAGTCCTCATTCACAAAATAATAGGAAATGCAGTCAGCGCTTTTACCATGTCTGTGCTAATGTATGATGGATTGTTTCTGGCAAGACTTCCAGCAGCCCATTCTCATTTAACTACGTTATTTCTGTTCACTCTGTCAGAGTTTGCTGTTTGTTGCTCCAGAGTTTGCTAAGGGCGAGCGGTCACAGGGCGGCTCTGGCTCCTCAGCCCTCCTGCTGCAGCTGCAGATGGGAGAGGCACCTTCTGGGATATGTGAGGGCTGGTGATACACTGGGCCCTGCCTTGCAACTCCCAGAAATAATCCTTGGAGGTCAAAAATGCTAGGTATTTTCTAAGGGCAGCCCTGTCTTCATGCCTGGAGCTGTGAGCATTCCCTAGCTATTTAAGATCATCCCTTTTGGCCGATAAAGCATATGCCAAGAGCATCCCTCAGCTGGTCTTCTATACATTCCCTAAGCTTTCCACTCTCCTCACCATCTCATGACCTCTGTTTATGACAAACATCACGGCACAGTGAGGAATTTTGCATGAGGGAGTGAGTTACCCCTCAGCAGATGTACAAACTTTGCTAACACCTCCTGAGAACAACCCACCACAGAGCCAAACTGGAGGGGTTTTTTTGAACAGATGAAGAAGGCACTTACAGGTCAAACACTGCACTTATATTTCTGGTTGTCCTCTTTTTCACTTTTCTTCTTGTATGTCAACTTACTTGCTGAAAAAGAAATATTCTAAAGCAAATCACTTTGTTTACCAGTGTAAAACTTATTGTAGCTGGATATCCAGCTAAGTAGCAGGTGAAATCAGCCAATATCAAATTAAACTGTAATTAGTTTTATCCTCAGCTCTTCTTTTGTTCTGAGAAGAACGATGGATAGTGAGACACCACTGAAAATCTGAAAGGTAAATGCATTTCAGTAGTTAGCTTCCAGGAACATGAGGTCTTAAATGTCCACAACATTTAAGGAGCTGTAGGAAAAGGAGGTTGCTCCGCTCACTCTGAAACATACATTTGATAATATGAACACGCATCCTGTCTCTTTCCAAGGTTGCCATCATGTTGCTGTCTCTCCAAGCATTCCCATTTCCTTCTCCAGGGAGGATAATGTGCCAGGGAACAGGCATTTCCCTCACTGGATGTGGATCATTAGCTGAATTCAGAGCTCCAGTTTTTCAGCAACCAGAAAAATTTCTTACTCCTCATTCTGAAAATTCTCAGAAATACATATATGACAGGAATGGCACACAAATTTTAAAGCAGGTTTGTAGGAGATGGTGAAATTGGATAGGAATGGTTCTCTGAAACACATTTGCAGTGTCAGTTTAGGATTCTCACTGTTTGTGAACGAGATTTAATTTTTCCCCATAATTAGCACTCATTCTGTCTGAGATGTTCAAAATAACATTTCTTTGGAAATCTCAGCAATTGCATCAGTATGACTTCAAAATAAGAACTTGATCTTTACCTTAAAAAAATCAAACCCAAAAGTATTATGAGGATAACAATAAGGACAGTAGGAAATCCAGGTTCAAAGCCAATGCTCACCCAAGTATTATCAAAGTCCCACAGTCACACTTGTACCCTTCCACTTGCTGTCACGGAGACAGCTCAGAGACTTAATACTGGTCCTCATCACAGGGAAACTTTGCCTCTGACCTGAATATTAATGTGGACTTTAGCCTTTGTTTTTATTTTCAGAAGTTTTGGAGGATTACATATTGCCAAAGGCAAGTTTAGCTCCCAGTTGAAAAAGAATAGAAGCAGTGCTCAGGTTTTCATCCTGGTTTTATAGACATACACCTGGAATTCCTTTTCTGATTGCAATAGGATCATCTGGCTTCTACAGAGAAATGAGACAAGATTATGATTGTATGGATGACAGTAACACCACTTTCTGTATTTCATCTCATGTTGTTCAAAAAACAGCTTAAATGTTCTGCTTTAGTAAGAATTTAAAGCAGTTTACTTTCCACAACTGATTTTTCCAGGGTATGGCACCTGCAAATCTGTGAAAATAAGTTAATGATCTTATTGCACAAGTAGTTCCCACCAGTGTATTGAACATTGCAGCAAACCTGATGGAGACTTCATGAAAGAGGAATGCTGTCTTTTCTAAGAAGGAAAGAAAGGCCTGTCTGAAGAGCATTCATTTGCTCTAATGGACAAATGCTCTTATCAAATGGACACAAATGGTTGGCATTGTGCATTCCAGTTAAACCACTGCTGAAAAGGCCAAAGTTGGCCCTATTGAAGTCCAAGGTTGCGATTCTGCTTGGTATTCTGTTCCTGCCACATGAGATCTTGAACTCCACCATCTCAGGATCGCTGCAGCCAAGGCAGCCCTCAACCTGGTTCAGCCTTCTTTTCTGCCTCCAAGGAGATGTCCAAGGACTGAGTGGGTATTGGCATCCTGAGCATCCTGAACATCCTGAACATTCCACCCTGAGGCGTGCGGCTGGGCAGTGTGGGAAGCTCGGTGCTGGCTTCAGTCCCTGGGACCACTGCTGAGACTCACGCTTCCCTCCATGGCAGGCACCTTCCCACCCAAACCTCTCTGAAGTCATCAGCACTTCCTTTCCATCACCTTTAATCATCTGGGAGAAGGCAGTAGACCCCTGAAGTCAATGTTTTTTCAAACAGCTTAAATAAGAAGGCTTGCATGTGCATTTGTAACTTCATTTAATCTGGAAACCAAGCCGTTCCAATGGCACCAATCTTGTCGTGCTCAGATGCCATCTTCCCATTCAGTTATGCTTGCACTTGCAGGGGAAAAATCTATGCTGCCTTCCTTTCTGCTTCTGCGCAGAGACATAAGCACTCTGCTGTGAAGCTGATTTTGTGCCACTGAACTGCCTTCCTTCAGCTTGTCTGAAATCAATTGTTACAAAAAATTCAGCAACAGAATGTCAGGCTGACTGTTTCAGCAAAACATGGCTATGGCCATGGCCTTGGCTCTGGTAAGGGAAGCCAGGACCACATTTCCAGCCATCACAAAGGGAAGGAAAAAAAAAAGCCCAACTAAACTCAACATAACAGGAAATAGGGGCTGGCAGCTGGACAGCTTGGAGTCCATTCTGCAAAAAGTGCAATGGAAACTAGCCCCAGCAAGGTGTCAGCTGGCCCACAGAAGGTCAGTTCCACATGGTCACCAGAGCCCTTCTCCTCTCAGGATTAGACATTTCATCTCGGTATTTATGAATGAAATCTCCTAGCTGCCCCTGTGGATGAGCCAACTAGAAGAGGTGCGCTGCTGGATCTCATCCTCACTAACAAGGAGGGTCCGGTTGAAGCAGTAAAGGTTGAGGGCTGCCTTGGCTGCAGCGATCCTGAGATGGTGGAGTTCAGCATCTCATGTGGCAGGAACAGAATACCAAGCAGAATCGCAACCCTGGACTTCAATAGGGCCAACTTTGGCCTTTTCAGCAATTGCTAGGGGAAATGCAATGGGAAAGGGTACTTGAAGGTAAAGGGGCCCAAGATAGTTGGTTAGCATTCAGGGACTGCTGCTTCCAAGCTCAAGATCAGAGCATCCTGACATGTAGGAAGTCAAGGAAGGGAGCCAGGAGACCTGCATGGTTAAACAGGGAACTGCTGGGCAAACTCAAGTGGAAGAGGAGAGTTTAGAGATCATGGAAGGAGGGGCTGGCCACTTAGGAAGAATATAAGGCTGTTGTCAGAGGATGTAGGGAGGCAACTAGGAAAGCTAAGGCCTTCTTAGAGTTAAAACTGGTGAGAGGGGTCAAGGACAACAGAAAGAGCTTCTTCAAATACATGGCAGATAAAACTAACACCAGAGGCAATGTAGGCCCACTGATGAATGGGATGGTTGCCCTGGTGACAGAAGATACAGAGAAGGCAGAGTTACTGAATACCGTCTTTGTCTCTGTCCACTCTGCCAGAGGCTGTCCTGAGGAGCCCCGTATCCCTGAGGCTGCAGTGGAAGTCAGGACAATGGAGGAGTTTGCCTTGGTTGATGAGGACTGGGTTAGGGACCAGTTAGGCAATCTGAACATCCATAAATCCATGGGTCCAGATGGGATGCACCCGCGAGTGCTGAGGGAGCTGGCTGAAGTCATTGCTGGACCACTCTCCATCACCTTTGCCAAGTCTTGGGAAACAGGGAGAGGTGCCTGAGGACTGGAGGAAAGCAAATGTCACTCCAGGCTTCAAAAAGGGCAAGAAGGAGGACCCAGGTAACTATAGACCAGTCAGCCTCACCTCCATCCCTGGAAAGGTGGCGGAACACCTTACCCTTGGTGCCATCTCAAGGCATATCAAGGATAAGAGGGTCATTAGGGGCAGTCAACATGGCTTCACCAAGGGGAAGTTGTGCTTGACCAAACTCCTAGCCTTTTATGAAGACATAACAAGGTGGATTGATGATGGCAGAGTGGTGGATGTGGTCTACCTTGATTTCCATAAAGCATTTGACACAGTCTCCCACAGCATCCTTCCTGCTAAACTGAGGAAGTGTGGACTGGATGATCAGGTGGTGAGGTGGACTGTGAACTGGCTGAAGGAAAGAAGCCAGAGAGTCAATGGGGCAGAGTCTAGTTGGAGGCCTGTATCTAGTGGAGTGCCTCAAGGGTCAGTACTGAGACCAGTGCTATTCAATATATTCATCAACGACTTGGATGAGGGAATAGAGTGCACTGTCAGCAAGTTTGCTGATGACACCAAGCTGGGAGGAGTGGCTGACACGCCAGAGGCTGTGCTGCCATCCAGCGAGATCTGGACAGGCTGGAGAGTTGAACAGGGAAAAATTTAATGAAATATAACAAAGGCAAGTGTAGAGTCTTGCATCTGGGCAGGAACAACCCCAGCTTCCAGTATAAGTTGGGGAACGACCTGTTAGTGTAGGGGAAAGGGCCCTGGGGGTCCTGGTGGACAGCAGGATGACCATGAGCCAGCACTGTGCCCTCGTGGCCAAGAAGGCCAATGGCATCCTGGGGTGTATTAGAAGGGGGGTGGTTAGTAGGTCGAGAGAGGTTCTCCTTCCCCTCTACTCTGCCCTGGTGAGACCGCATCTGGAATATTGTGTCCAGTTCTGGGCCCCTCAGTTCCAGAAGGACAGGGAACTGCTGGAGAGAGTCCAGCGCAGGGCCACAAAGATGATGAAGGGAGTGGAGCATCTCCCGTATGAGGAAAGGCTGAGGGAGCTGGGTCTCTTTAGCTTGGAGAAGAGGAGACTGAGGGGTGACCTCATTAATGTTTATAAATATGTAAAGGGTGAGTGTCACAAGGATGGAGCCAGGCTCTTCTTGGTGACAACCAATGATAAGACAAGGGGCAATGGCTACAAACTGGAATGCAGGAGGTTCCACTTAAATATGAGAAGAAACTTCTTCTCACTGAGGGTGACGGAACACTGGAACAGGCTTCCCAGGGAGGTTGTGGAGTCTCCTTCTCTGGAGACATTCAAAACCCACCTGGACACCTTCCTGTGTAACCTCATCTGGGTGTTCCTGCTCCGGCGGGGGGATTGGACTAGGTGATTTTTTGAGGTCCCTTCCAATCCCTAATATTCTGTGATTCTGTGATTTTGTGATTCTGTGAATTACCATGCATGAAAGGACCATAGATCCAGGAGGGACAACCAGGGAAAATGGCCAGGGAAAAGCCAGGTCATGTTTTTTCGTAGGATGTTGTGGATTCATGCTCCCATTCAACAGCCATCTCACCTGCTAGTGAGTCTGATGCTGTATGTTCCAGCCAAGATCCTCCATAATGGATTCTTGTTGTCAAGTCAGACTGCTCTAACAAATGCTGCTCTGTGCTGTATCTGCTCTTTTTTTTCAGGCAGAGCCTATCCGCTTCTCTCTCCTTGCATGTATCACAGGCTCACCTTTAACAGCCTTCCACAGGTCCACATGGTCCCACTGATTTTCCATAACCCTCCTCAGCAGCTGCAAGTGTCTGGGTTTGCTTAAATGATAAACATGATGACTATCTCAAGCCTTCCAGGCTTTCAGGAAATAGAGGCATTTCCTGCTGGACACTACTTCAGCATCCCACTTTTCAGCAGGTCCATTGATGGCTTCCTCATCTCCAGTCCTGCAGAAAATCAAGCCTTGCAGTGCCATTAGTTTTCTGGCTATGGTCCAGCAAAGCTGAACTGCAAGAAGTTTTTCAACTTTACATTTAATCCATTACATATACTTTTTCCTAGATTTGTCCTCTTGGTTTACCATCACTGAACATATATTTTGCCTTCTTGCTTCATTAGTAGTTTTTGGTGTCCAACTGCATTCTGAGGTAATTCCTTCTTTCTGCTTTCCTGTCCAAACTCTTCTCCAAGAATGAGGTAAGTACAGTACTAGCCAGCTCATGCCTGAGCTGACAGTGAGTCAGCTGGGTGACTGAGTTGCTCAATGGAGACGCTCTTGTGTCCTGCACCAGAAATGGCCTCATTTCCTGGTGGAAATGCTCTGCCATGGAGATGTTCATTTTTTTGCTCTGGGTTCTGCAAAAACAGGTTAGAAAGAGGCATCCCACATACTATGCAATTCACAGTGGAAAGGGAGCAGAAGGAATAAACCTGTTGCCTCTTACTGAATTTCTGAGGGGAAATTGCCTAGCCATATACAGCCTGGGGCAGAGACAGGCACTATTTCTACCTCTGGAGTCTTGGCACAATATTTTACTGAGATGGCTGTATTTTCCTCTTCATTTTGATTGTTCCTTGTATTTATTGACTGGGTCTCCAGATTAGAGGCAGGACCAGAAGGGAAGGCATGGGATGATACAGTGACCGGACCGCTGCATCATATCACGCAGTGGCCTCATGGATGGCCACTGAGCCCCAGGAGAGTGGCATGGAGCAGGACCACAGCCACAGCCCTTCCCAGCACATCACTCCACCGCTGGCTGTGGGGCAAATCCAACCACAAATGGGTAGAAGACAGTTGGGGGAGAGGGAGGAGGTAGAAGCCCACCCAGTCTGGTGGTGGCTCATGTAGCTTTATTGATGAACCATTCTTTGATGAATGACTGGATCTGCTTTTTTTTCATTGCATGCTTGACTTGCATGCAGTGTAAACTAATGAAATCATGGTTTTCTTTATTAAAATCACACGTATGTCACTGTTAGTTCAGAGCAAACAACATGGTTTCATAGTAAATTTATACACTGGGTAATTTTTTTTCTGCTCTTAATGAAAAACACACGGTTTTGTTTGGACTGTCTCCAGACTTTTCAGTTATGGAGTTACTCACTGAAGGTGGAAGCATGTGGGAGGTTGCTTTAAGCAACATTACTAGCAAAGCCACTTACTCTGAATGTTGGCTGCTCTTTTACTTTATTTGGATGAAGAATAGTATTTTCAAAAGCGTTTGAGCTACTTAGCAGTCCATGGCCTACACCAGAAAAATTTCACTGCTGCATGCTGGACTGGATGTGATGTTTTTCCTTCAATGGCTGCACCTTCACACAGTAATACAAGGCACTGGAATAAAGGTGCCTTTTACTACTGCAGTTTCTTTTGGTTCCTGAACCAGAATAACCTGGACGGGAATGGGCAATGGCAGACTAGTACAGATATACTGATGCAAGTGGAATCATGACTCTTTCATTGTACTCAGCAAAATGAATGCAGCCACATTTGTGAGTGACCTAGGAAACTTAGAAAGAAAAGTCCTTTTGACTTTCAGCCAAAGTATTCTACCAAAACTTCGTGTTTCTACAGCTATGCAAATGCTCTGAGGAAATGCTAGCCTTACAAGTAAAGGTACAGAGCACAACATAACAAAAAAAAAAAAATCTGTCCTACAAAGGCTTTCTTTTATATCGCTTTTATCCCACTCTGCACTGGAAAATGGGTAAAAAAAGCAGGCACTTGAATTTTGCGTAGATGACTTGGATGTTTTTTTTTATACCACTGCCTGGTGTCTGCTCACTAATAAAACATCTAGCTTGGCTACAGCTGTGCTGCAGGAAATTTACAAAACGCTATTCAAATGCTGAAGAGAAAGAAAACCCCAAGCCCTGTTGCAACGTGTGGAATGCAAGCATCCTGCTGGTAGTATCTGCTGCAGGATGGATTCTCCTACCATAGCTCAACTTCCCGGCCAGGCAATGCAAGCCAGAAATGCCCACTGACTGGGAGCCACTGGGGAGGCAGAGGGGCCATCAGGCTGTCATTTTTTCCACACTCCTAGGAGGATCCCCTCATATCAACCAAATCGTATATGTTCTTTGACATGTCCTTCTTAGCTCCATTGTAGCTGTAGAGCACAAGTTCAAGCCAGTGCTGAGGAGCCCATCTCAAGTCCATTGTGGAGCACTGCGACTGACATCTCCTGACAGTAACCCTTAAAGCCTCGGCCCAGACAAAATTTATATCCTTGCTCTCTGGGCCAGGTCTGCAATCATTATAATCTGCATTATGGGTTCGTTGTAGCTGTATAATTCCTTCCAGCCCAATTTAGTGGTGTTCTGTTGCATTCCAACAGAGATTTCTCCTCTTTACAAGATGCTACAGGCAGGGAAGAAGGCAGTCCAGCCTGGCTTACATCATATCACTACTTGCAAACATTTCCCTCTTGCAACATGGCCATGGGGCTCACACGTGGCTGCTGCTCCCGGCAAGGCTCCCCAGGTGCAGCTGCCCGCCTGGGATGGTTTCTCCCCACTGGAGACACATGGAGGTACCCCCTCCCCTCCACAGCCCATTTGGTCCCTGCCTCCCTCTGCACCGCTGCAGCCATGGCAGGGCAGAACCTGGAGGCGTGAACAAAAACCTCCCTGACTGCATCCCATTCCCTGAGCTCACTGGGCACAGGTCAGACTCAGAAGCTGTTGAGAAGAATTTTCATGTGCAATCCTTCTACAGCAGCTAGGTTTACACGGTTTGTTTAAAAAAGTAAGCTGTCATCTACGGATGGTGATAAAAAAAAAAACAAAACCAAAAAAACCCACAGCACATCATTTGTCCCTTTACAGTTGCTCTTTGTGCAGCTCTTACTCAGATTCAGGGTGAGTTCTGCTTAGAAAAAAAATAAAGTAAGGATGCCCCATGTCTGTCAGTTTTCTGCACAGAAATCTGAAACAATAATGAAAAAATACACACGTTTAAGTGAAAGTCTTCTAATCCTGCAAGTTTTCATGGAGTTTGTCTAAGCAAAAGTGTTGCCTGTCTCGCAATTGTGTTTTATTTCTGCACTTAGAATAAGTCATTAAACATGACTGGTGTTCCCGGACCAAAATAGACATCACTGCACAGACACCAAGCATGTGTCCAGCTGATGAGAAAAGAGGTCTGATAGTCAAGAGCCCCAGTTCCTGCATTACTTTCCTGTGCACTCTCTCTGGTAGATCAGATGTGGATGACTCATGCTTTTAAGCACATGAACTGAAAAGCAGGATTTCCACTTTACGGGAAATTTACAGGTTGGTGTTTTGTTTTTTTTTTTTTCTTTCTTAGCGCTGCCTTCTGTTTTTGAGGAATGATAATCCACAAGGAAGATGGGTGCTTCTGAACCGCTGGCACCTGCTGTTTGCAGCTTGGTCCCCTGCTGCCATGGGTCTGCAGGAGCTTGATGCGGTCATGCCCAGATGTCCCAGCCCAGCCATCCCTTCCCCAGCACAAGGCTGCCCTCCCTTGCCGACATGTGCCAAATAGCTGCCAGCCCACCTGCACGAGTCCCTACGACCTGGGGATCTCAGAATCCTCCCCCAAAATGTGGAAGCTGTCTTTCTCCTGGCTGAGGGAAGAGAGAACAGGCACATCAGGTTGCTCTTTCTTGGATTGGTGCCATCACTGTCCCTGCAGGTGAGTGCACGACCCATTGGCCAGCACCACAAAAAGTCTCAGATTTAGGCTGGGCCCCTGTGTGCCGGGTACTTTATACCCCCAGAGGAATGTTGCCACCTGGACATCTGAGGTAAAATATTAATAAGTGATGTGGGAAGGGGAAAAGAGCCATGAGTAAAAGTAATGCCAAGAACCAGACTTCTGCAGATGTCTGCAGCAACAGTTTCACTCTTCATTTCCTCAGGCATGGGCTGGAAACCTTCCTTCTCCTTTTTCCTCCTCCTCCTTTTCTTCCTCCTCAGTGTGCTGGCCACCTCTAAAATGAGTGGTTGGCACTGCCCTGCTTGGGATCCAGGAGCCCACCCGGCATTGCTGACACCAGTGGGTCAGTGCAAGCCTGTGCTGGCCAGAGCTGGACCATTCCTGAGCCCTTTGACAGACCCTCTCCTCCTGCGCATGTCCCAAGTCGAGCACTCCTCGTGCCACCACTGTCACTGCTGGGGGTAGCAGGGCCACTGACTGGAGAGTGTGCAGCTCTGAACAGCAGGAGAAAGGGCAGATGATCTGAAGACTAAACAACAGCTGACCCCTAAGCATGTTCGTACGAAGATGTAGGAATGATGTTTCAAAAATAAAAGAAAGGTCAGTCATTTTCAAATCCTTAACCCAGTCCAGCCCTGGAAAGTCTTGTTTGCCTGATGTGCCTCTTTAATAAATGCCACAGGGGCAGCCAGCTTGCCTGCAGCATATTGCATGAGCTGTAACGACGTATATACGATAATGGCATCTCCCCTGACACGAGAATTTCTAAACAAAATAATTGACACTTGCTCACATCTAGTTGTGCCTCAAAATCAGACCTCGCTGTGAGCAAATAGGAGATGGGGTCTGGAAGGCAATAGCAGCTGGACTAGCTCAAACCAGGCACATTTTTGAGTAACTCCCTTGAACTAAGGAGTGTTTACATATTTTGAAAAAGCAAGATTGCAAAGAGACACTTGAGGACAAGAAGAATGTACAAACTTCAAAATCTGTGGCAGAACAAGCATTAAAATACCCAGATATCATGAACCCTGGAAAAACAGAGAAGTGAAAAAAAAATAACCTACGTGAGTCCTTGAAGCATCCTTCAATCTTTTGGTGGTAAAACACCATTTATATAAAAGAGGTTTAATTTTGTGTAGAGCGTGGGTGGGAGATGGGAAGGCTTCTCCTTGTTTCACTTGGCCTTTTGAGCTCTTAAATGAAACACACCTAAAACAACAAAGTCTTCCATCAGACCAAAAAAAAAAAAAAAAAAAGTAATGCCATGGAAAGAGCATTATTCTTTCAAGGAGAAAAAACCCCACAACCCAAAATCTTTTCCTGAACTTTCCAGAAAGCCTTTGAAAGGATCATAAACCAAATCCTGCACAGAAGGTAGGGGGTTCTCTCCCATGTTGTTCCTCCCTCTCTGTAATTTTTCACTTCTGTGCTCTCCATGTATTGTATTTATTTCCCACCTCATCCCCCAGGGAATTACAAAGAAATCGCAGCTGTGGTGGAAAGAACCTGACATTTACCTTGCAGCTTGATTCAGAGACTGTTTACTACCTGGAGGAGGCACAGAGGAAAGCAACACAAATGAGGAACTGGAAGGGCTCTTCAGAGGGGCGGCAAGACAGTCCAGCAAGAGGTTGAGCATGCAACAACTAGAGGAGGGAGCAGCAGATCCATAGCCACGTGAAGGTTAAGCAGTTAAGAAAAGGAAAGCTTTAAACAGAGAAGCTGTGTATGCCCCATCCCTGGCAGTGTTCAAGGCCAGGCTGGACCGGGCTTTGTGCAACCTGGTCTGGTGGAAGATGTCTCTGCCCATGGCAGGGGGGTTGGATCGAGATGATCTTTCAGGTTCCTTCCAACCCAAACCATTCTGTGGCTCTATGAAAAGTGGAAGAGGCGGTTTTGCGTGTGCTCTTGCTGGGAGCAGCTCATCTGCAGCAGTCCTGTCCTCCCAGTCACACCTGGCCTGAAGAGGCAGATTTCAGAAGGCGCAGAGCAGGATGGGGGGGGGGCTGGCCCATGTGATGCTCAGGAGTGTGCCACGGGCTCTGGGCATCGTCATCGCAAATGTGCTCTCCCAGCTCCTGCTCTGCACGCTGCCTACTGCGGGCTGGGGCTGCGTCCTGCATCGCTGCACGCGTTGTGTATTTAATGTTAACAGATCGCCATATAAACAGTCTGACTTTGCCAGCAAATGCTGATCCTGGGCTTAAAACAAAAAATCCCAGAGGCATTGCAGTGCATTTTCACAAGGCGTGATTTATTTAGCAATTGTGTATTTTGGCTTTCTGCTCGTTACGTCCAGCAATCAAGCTCTATGGGGCTGCTTTACATTACACATGCCATGTCATAGAAAGACCAGCACCAGGGCATTAGTCATGAATCACCAGGGCTTAGGGAAAGGAAAGAAATAAAACTTTTCCTTTTTCATATTTTTGTACTTACTAATGCCTCAAGTGATTAGTACTGCACTTTTACCTTAGGAACGCCAACTTTATTTTCTGTTATTTTGCTGAAGCAGATGCTTGGTTTCTCTCAGTGTATAAGTGATTAGCTCCTCTTAACAAAAGGGAGTTAATCAACCCTCTACCTAAGACCTCTAGTCTTCAAAATGTGAAATAGGAATTAGCATAAAAATAGAATCCTAAACCAGCTACGCTCAAACAGCATTGAAATAATGCCCACCCCCCCCCTTTTTTTTTTTTTCCCCAGCTCTTCCTAAGGCTTTGCAAGTCTCTTTGTGGATACATTAGTTTCTACATATAAACCTATCAGCTTTGGTTTAGTCAATGTATGACATTCTTTGGTCAAATCGAAACTGGGGACATATTCTAGGACAAACGTGTCCATGCACAGTAAAGAAGGAAAGGAAGAGGAAGGTAAAAGGGAGAGGGGCATAAGTAGAAGGAAGAGGGAGAAATGAAATAGGAGAGAGAGCGAAAAGAAGCAGGAGGTTTGTTTTCTCTGTGCAGGAAAACATTTCTGTGGAGCAACAAGAAGAGGCCTGAGGTTAAAAGGTGCAAATGTGGATTTGAAGGAAGGTAGACAGGTAGGAATGAGGAACAGAATTGATTATTGACTGATTTACATGAAATAACCCACCTGTGTTTCAGCACTATTCTATCTCCTGGAACAGACCAGCTCTTTCTTTCACACAGACACACTTTTTGAATAATTCCACTCCACATCTAAAGTAGCAGCTCTCCCCACAAAGGGTATTTCTTGCATACTCCATATTACACATGCTAAATACTTTATTGTACTAGATACAACCTCTAAACGTTTACAGTAAGTGCACTTACAAGCAAAACTGTTTGCCAAACCTCACTGGCTCTCTCCATACTTGCGAGTTATAAACATGGTTTTGTTTAAAAAGGAAAACAAATGATCAGATTCCTGAGTCTCCCACATACACTTCTGGTTATCAGAAATTTATCACAGGCAAATGGGAACATTTCATGGAGGCTCTTGTGAAAATGCTGGCAGCTTATCAGTGGGTTGAATTTCCATATACCACAGATGACAGTAGCATTGTTTCATATCCTTATTTTGTTTGTGTGTTGGTTTTTTTAAATTTTCTTTTGTTTTGTTTTTTTATCTCAACCTCTTATTTTCTCCTTGATAGACTTAGAAAACTGGAGCTGGGTGAATAACTTCTTGGAAACTCCTCTAAGTGAAGAAAATGGGAGGAAAGGGCACTTTTTCTTGAGAAGGCATGGCCGGACAGGTGTGAGAGTTAATACTGCTTAAGCTATCTATCTATTTGAAGAGGCCTTTCCAATCAAATGGTAAAGCCTGGGCGACTCAGCTGAGCAAATAGGATTGCTGTTGCATAGCCCCTCCATCCAGACATCAGTGTACAGCACAGCCTGATTGCTAACAGCAAGAACCGACTGGAAAGGACATAACAAGTAACCCTGCAGTTGCAAATTGCTCAACAGGAAAGCCCTTTAGAGGACCAGAAAGGAAAAGCCTGCATTCGAGTTATGTTACTTCTGCAGCAGGTGGGGAAGAGCCAGTCCGCTCTAGGCTGACCTCTGACAGCTCCATCCTCATGGTCAGGAGCGACCCAAAGGAACGACAGGAACAAGCAGGATGGGGTCACAGCTCGGCACGGGGTGGGGACAATGTCCTGGAGAAATGCCTTTGCCATGTCTTGTTTGCATCACCTCGATTCACTGTGATTGAAAGACAGACTATGGGTGTTTGCATCAAAGCCTCTCCATCTGGTGATGTCGTCTTTAATCTCACTTGGAGAGAAAAATCTGCTGGGTGGGCTTCTATTTCTTTCACAGAAAAAGCAGTATGGTTTTAGTCCATGGACACCTACTGCAGCAAGGACAGAGGTGGTGGTGGCAGCATTGCAGTCAGAAACACCAGCTGGCTTTACAGCAGTTAAGCCCGGTATCTGGTAGCATACTTCTCGGGCAACATAGAGGTCACAAGAAGCTACAAAACCTGCCTCAGAAGCAGAGCCCGCTTGAGTTTTCCATAAGAGATTGCCTCTGGTACCCAGACTGGCCATGGCTCCCCTGCCGACCACCACAGAGGTACACACAAAAAGACATACTCCTCCGAGTGATCTGAAAAGTTTCATCTCAGTGCAATGCGATACCAGGAGAAATTTATGCTGATACTGAAAAGTTACTTTGGAGGGGAAGCAGAACTAAGGTACTGGATATAAAAATATGTCCTTTCCTCTTTGACACCTGAGTTACCAAGGCTTAGTTTGCACCATGAACATAGCATGCCTGCCCTTTCTTTTTCACTAAGTGACCTATGCCAAGACTTCCCTGCCAGCTTCTTTAAGCAGTGCCACAGCTGTGACTAGCTGGTAAAGACAGAGTTATAAAAGCAATGGTGGATTTTGGGGCAACTATTTAAAAATACTTGTTGTTGGTGCACTATGGACAGACAGGTGTGCTTGTTTTTAGGAATTGCTGAAAAAGCTCTTAGTTGATCTGCCCTTTCTCCTTGTGCAAGCTATCTGCCCAGCTTTGAGCACCCCCGTTAGCAGCCAGTCTGAAGCTACCACAAGATCTCAGAGAACATGGAGCAAAAAAGGGGTTGACAAGAAATGCAATGCATGTCAAACACAGAATGTATTTTCAACTTCTCACGTAAGTGCTGTGATTAACAGCTCTGTGGTCCAATGGGTCACCCAGCCTCTTAAATATGGCAGCAACAGGGAGGTAAAATTCAATTTAATAATCCTTCATTCAAAGGCAATCTTTTTGCTCAGTTTTCAGACTTGAGCTGTCACTGAAAAAGCAAAGTAGGAAAAACATTTTCTTTGGCCTGCAAATGTTTTCAACAACCATATACTTTTTAATGCACAACTCCCCACCACTACAATTGCTGAAACAAACATCACTGCATTCGAACTTCAAGAGGATTTACTTGGACCAGAGGCAGCCAGCAACAGAAGAATTTTAATGACTGTGGAAGGATCGTTGGTATTTTAAGAAGTCTTCTAGAACCGTTTGAAGGATTTGAGATAAGTAAAAATAAGTGGAGCAATTTTTTTTCCCTAAGTACTTTGCACCATGTTTTCACATAGCAGAAGTGAGTTCTACAACTGCACAATTCAGCTGCAAAATCTGAACAGAGAAGCAAAAGTTAAAAAAAATCTAAGATGAAACCAAGTGGCATGGGAACCACTCTAAAGAAGAGAGCAAATGAATTCCTCTATTCCGTTTTCTGCTTTTTATTCTCTTTGCTGACAGCAGCTTTAATTTTATTAGTTTGCAAAGAAACACTCAATCCACAGATCAGATTTCTCAAGGATATAGGGAGATCATGTCAACAAAACAAAGCACTAATTAAATTTTTAAACAGCAGCCATATGCTTAGTGAGTTCCTCTAGCAGAATTGTACAAGGAACATTTGCCTCCTGTTGCCTTTGATCTAAACCATTCCACTTCACCTTTTAGAAGAGAAACCCATCTGCTGCCAGAAGTGCTCCCAGATTAATCTACCCCATGACTGAAATTTAACTGCTGTTAAGACTTCCAAAGGTCCAGCTTCTTGAATTGTCAAATGCCTCCTTTGAGAAGGGCTGATGGATGTACCTGGGCAGCAACTGTCACCCCTTGCCACTACAACGAGAAAAGCCTCCTTGGGCATCTATCTTCACAAGGGGCCTCTGGACTCACCTGTGTGTCATGAACGATCGCATCCCTGGTTTAAAATTATTTACTCACGGCTTCTCCAAAACCACCACACTTTGAGCATATTAAACTAGGGTGAATGATTCACTGCTATTTCTTAACATCATCCTCCCACCCTATCCAGCAGAGATTCAATAAAGAGGATGCAAACAGCAGTAAAAAGGACACTTAGAAAGGGCAACCCCCCAAAGAAACAGGGTGTCTATGATGTCCTTCTTTCATGGGGACATTGGGGACAGGAAAAGCTCTCCCTGGATCCAGGGAAGAAAACAACTCCGAGCATTCTTGAGAAAAGGAAATTGTTTTTCAGTTAGGTGTCCCGGGTCTTTGGAGGCATGCTAACCCTCTCCTTTCTTCTGCTTACCTGCACTAGCTCAAACATTGCACAGGCACTAACAAGAATTTCTGAGTGGATTGGCAAGCAGATGCTTTTAAATGACAAAGTTCATACAGCCTGTTCTTCTCTTTCTCAGCCCAGTTATGTGGATAAAAACCAAATCAGCCTTTACATTCACTTGCTCTCGAACACAGTCAGAAAAAAGAGCTGTTTTGTCAAAAACAAGTATGACATTCATTAGCTTGGTCAACTGGCAGATAATGTTGTATTTATCCTCCCTGCCCACTCCATCTTTCACAGTGTCCACACAACTTTGGCTTGACTGTATAGGTGAATTTCAGTTTTACTGAAAGCAGTGGCAAAGCTTTTACTTTATTCAGTCGAGACAGGTTTTGGTCAGTTGCTGCTCTTCCCTCCCTCAGCAAGGAACTGCCTTTCCCAAGCAATTTTATGCTTGGAAACATAAGATCCAAGCATCTTTTCCAACACTTTACTTTTTGCTGGGCTGACCCTCTCTCCTCTGTTTCTTCCCTGCCCAAATGGGAGAATATTGTCCTTTATGTTACATTCCAGTATGGTACACTGAAAGATATAACTCTGATTTTTTGTTGTTGTGGTTGTTTTTGTTGTTAGAGAGGCAAATTATGATGAGGAAAATGGCCCCATTTACTGTTGATATATTTTACATTGTTAGGAGAACACACAGTTTCCCAGAAAGAGGTCCCAAGTTTTTTTATCAGCAAGATCCCATCTTTGGTCACATTTACCCCTACCAGGAGTTTTGATTAATGTCACAAATTCTCAGTAACCAAGATTCACGCAAGTGGCATTTCTCTTTGAAACAACTATATATGAAAAGTCCATCTCTTAGCTTAGCTATTCATAACAATGTGTGTGTGTGGCTACTATATGTAGCACAGTCCAGTCATTTGGAATAGGCAACTACCCATGTTCTCTTGATTTCAGAAAATAAAATTGTACCTTGGTTCTCAGTAACCCTCTGCTTTTGAAATGAAAGAAATTAAAAGATACCATACAAGAATGTACACTCTTTTTTTTTTTCCACATTAACAATCCCTTTGCTTTCTGCCATGAACAAAAACAACCATTCCAATGCCATAAATACCTGTTTTTACATCTTCCAACCTGACTTTAGCCCTTTAAGAGCCTTAGGGATATGTCCTACTTTAAGAACTTGTCCATGAAAAAGCTTGGGACCCATCACACGTTACACATTTATTTCATAGTGGAGTTCAAAGAAGAATGTTAAATACCTTGTGACTAGAGTATTGTTTATTTCTTAATCTAAACAAACACTGGAACACAGTCTATACTTTTCTACTTTCCTGCAGACTTTACAATGAGCTTTTTTTTTCATAATTAAAACAATCTGCATACACACAGAACATGCATGCTTTCTAACATCAGTATTGAAGGTAAGAAGAGTTGGTTTCCATCATTTTCCTGTTGCCTGTATTAGAAAAAAATACTTTTGTTTTTACTGTAGTTATGGCAGTGTGGCTAAGGTTACAAAGACTAGAGCACAGTTTTACTCCCTGCACAGAAAATGTTCATCACAAGCATGCTGATGGTGATAAATATTACATGTCTATTAAACGATAGGCATACTTTTATCCCCTTTACTCCCTTTTTAAAAAGACTAAGTGGCTACATGTAAATGCAGTGAAGCAGGTATAAGGTTAATTAATCAGAGTTTTTTCAGACTGGCACCAAGACGCAGCGAAGTCCAACAAAGTCCCAGCGAGGCCTCCCATGGGCCTCCGATGACCTCCACCACAAGGCATCTGCCTTCTACTTTTTGAAAGTAGAAATCAAAGGCCTTGCGGCACGGCCAGTCCTGCGGACGGGGCGGACCGCACCAGTGCGTCGAGCCCTCCCTGGCAAAGAAGCGCTTGTAGTCCATTAGTGTTTGAGAAAACCTTGTGAGTGGGTTACCTCCCCTGGGGCCACATGCCCACCCCATGCTGCGGTGTCGCCCGCTGCTCTTCGTCGGCCAGGCGGCTGGCCGCGGCTCTTACACCACCGAGTGGTCGTTGCTGTGGACGCCGGCCAAGATGGTGTGGTTGAGCGAGGATGCCGAGCGGTCCGAGCCTTCGGTGGGGCCGTTGGCGCTCTCGCTGCGCTGGCAGCAGAGGATCTGCTTGAAGGTGGCGCTCATCTCCTTGTCCCGGTAGGAGTAGATGATGGGGTTCATGGCGGAGTTGAACTCTGCCAGGAGCAGGAAGAATTTTTCATAGGCCAGGACATTGCACTGGGGACAGCAAACATCAAGGAGCAGCAAGACTAATCCTGGGGTCCAGCAGATTATGAAAGCACCTAGGAAGAGAAAAAGGGGACAAAACACAACAAAACCCACAAATATACTAATGCGGCATTACTCTTCAAAACACTATGAGAACCATCCAACTGGAAGCAGCAATGGTTAATTTTCCTCTTTCAGGACTATGGTTCCCACACTATTTCTTCACTGACCTGATGAGAGGGACGCCTTTCAAAGACCTGTAAATGGCTATGGGCAGCACATCAAAAGAGCAAGGCATTCCCCACCACACTCACCATCTGAAACTCTGCTTGGCAAATACATTTGCATTTAAAGTCGATAATGAGGAACATTTTTTCCCTTCAGCTAGAGACCTCTGACTAATCAATCTCTTGATCAGGACAAACAATGCTGCAATTTACTTCTCAAACTAATAACAACAAAGAAAACCTTTCTGCGAGTGCTGTGACTGAAGAATCAGCAATACAAAAAGAGTGGTGCAGACAGCAATTCTCAAGAAAAAGAAAGCCTGGGTCTTGTTAATCCATTTCAGCCCCATTATGTAATGGAAAGTCCTAAACACACATCCTTCTTGCACTGAAATGCTGTCCTTCAACAGATCTACTTCTTTTCTTAGGGCTCTATTCAACAGAAATTCAGAGGCTCCTCAGGCTTCAATAGTGTAAACGCCAAAGAGCCTTACTCTGATTAAAATGCTTCCCCCTCCTTTCTCTGTTGTGCAAAGCTCTGAGGGGAATAAAGCCCAGAACAAAATTCAGAGTTCAGTGCAGAAACTAAATCAAATATCTTGCACTTTATTGGGAGTACTGAGTTAAGTGAAGATGCTGACTCCTTGCAAGGTTAAAGAGGTTTTAGATATAAGCACTGCTGGGGAAGCCCTCACACACTGATCATGTCAGAATGAAGATGGTGCTCCTGAGATCTTCCAGGCTGACATGCTTGACTGAGGTGTAAACCAAGGTCTTATCATCAGCGGGCAGGCTTAGTGCAGGCAGCAGCAATAAGGGCTTCCCAGTGCTACCTGGTGAGCACTGTTCTCAAACAAGCTATCCTGTCACTGTGGTATTTAGTTGTTAACATACTGCATCTGCTTTTTCTACAGTGATCGTAGAATCATGGAATCATAGAATAGTTTGGGTTGGAAGGGACCTTCAAAGTTCATCTAGTCCAACTCCCTGCAATGAGCAGGGACATCTTCAACTAGATCAGGTTGTTCAGAGCCCCGTCCAGCCTGGCCTTGAATGTCTCCAGGGATGGGGCATCTACCACCTCTCGGGGCAACCTGCACCGGTATTTTACCACCCTCAATACTGGTCTCTGCAGGTCCAGCAGCTGAGTACAGTCAGTCTCTGCAGCACGCAGACTTTTTGCCATGCTTGCCAAGAAGGTGCCAGCTATTTTCAGCTTGCGCAGTGGTGGCTGTAAGCTGTGCAGACACCTTTCTTTTTGGATAACCAAACCCACCTAGACGAAACAGAAGAAAATTGTCTGAAGGACTTTGCAAACACACAGGGTGTGCCAGGCTACAGACACTGGTTGCCAACCAGGGAACCAAACACAGGATTTCTACGTAACCAGAAAGCATTCCTAAACTGAGCTTGCTTGCAACTGGTGGTGCCACAGTGCTACTTAATGCCTATCACTTTGCCAACCAACAAAGCTTGCAAAGAGAAAGAGGCTGGGAGGCGAGCTGCCAGCTTCCAGTACAAAGCACTGACGTCTTTGGCCAAATTACTTTGTCAGGGGCTGGCAGAAATTTTACAGTGTAGGAATGAAACTTTCCCACGCTGAGGTGGCATCAAACACATGAATCCACTTCATAGCTTTTGTCTGCAGCTCTTTTGGATTCCAGCAGCCCTGGAAAAGACTACTTGAAACCCATGCAAAGGACTATGATCTTTTGTCCCTTCCTTGTACCTGTTCCCAGAAGAGTAAAAAACTGTGTCTCTTTATTTGTCTGTGTTGATACAGAGAGGCTGCCCTCTGCGCAGAGCAGCTCTGCTGAGCTGGTTTCTGCAGAAACCAAGCCAATCTTTCAAGTTGCTGAAACTGTGTGTGTTATGTTTAACCTCCTAGCTAGTGAGGAAGCACTGGACTTTGTTCCAGCTTAAGCATGTATTTTCTTCATTACAGGCTGCCTCGAGAGAACAACATCAGAGACGGGAACACTGCAAGTCATGGGATGTACAGTCAAGGACAAAAGACGATGACAGCATCCTCACCAGGCCTGTAGCAGAAAAGTCCAATGTGGGAACAATGGAGCTGACAGGAAAGCTCTCATAGTGTTGTTCAAAGTTGCAATTGAAAGCTTCCAATTTTTCCAACTTTTTTTTTTTTTCCCAAATCCGTTGTTGAGAAACTAAATATACCAAACAGAACATTCTGTTGCTATTATTTTTGGGTATGTTAAAAACAACAACAAGCAGCAGGTAAGGCAGGTAGGCATTTACCCTTGAGAAAGCCCTGAAGTCCTTGACTAAAGTCCACATGCAGCCCACTGCACTGAACACTGAAGCTGGGTAGAGTTTCTGAGCCTCTCTGGGCTCCCCAGTATCTCAGATAGGTCTAGTAACCTATATGCTGAGGCTTGGTGTGGTTGCACTCAAGAAAAAGTAGACTGCATCTGAGCTAGCAGCTAAATGCTCTGTGCATCTCATGCTACACCAAAAAAAAAAAAATTAAAACAAAGGGTGGCCTTCTTACTCAGCTCTGCAAGAGAATGAGAGTCATAACTCTGCAAGTTGTCACGCTGTTGCTCATGCCAGGCCTGGACTGAAGTCACTGCCATGCTGGCAGCCAGGCCGCTGAGAGGAGAAGAAACACACACTGTCCAGCTCCAGACCCGCTTGGGTAAGGTGGGCTTTTGGCTGCCCTGGCCCCAAGCTGCAGACCAGCCTGGATTTCAAGCCTGTTTCCTTCACGCGGCAGCGATGGCTGCAGAGGAGCACCCAGGATCCCACCTTTGTGCAAACAGGGACAGCTTGAAGCTTCTGAACAGAGGGCTCATTTGTTACTGCGAAGTAACAGCCATTGATGCCAGTCTCATTGGGTCTAGTGGGTTTTATTTTACTGTAGCCCCTGGGATTTTCCTAGCCAAACTTCCCACCATGCTAATGGCTCCTGTGGCTGATTAAGTGCTTGCAAATGGTGACACAAACAAAGCCTCGGGTTTTCTCACTTGTTATTTAACTGTCAGTACCCTGGAAAACGCTGGAAAGCAACACACACAGTGAGGCCATGTTTGAGTTAGGTACAATGAAAGGAACATAAAAATGTCAGGCTCCTGTTACTTTAGATTCCAGAAACATCGTATATTAAACATAGAATTCTTTCCCTGGAAGGAAAAAAAAAGCTTGACATTTATTTTTTCTGCTTCTTACTTGGAAAATCCGTCAATGTAAAGTGATACTAAGCTAAAAGTCGAGCTTAAGTTCTGCCCTTTCTAGAAATGTTGTGCATTGATTACACCAAGAATGAAGATCTAAAAATATCACATCCAATGAAACAAGATCCAAAAGCTTCCTGCTGCCATATACTGAAAAGCCTTAATCGTACACCAAAATCTTGATATACTTTTCTGCTCAAGAACAGAACTGAGAGCAGCCCAAACTATAGTGTAAGTAACTTCCAAGTGCATTTTACAAACTCAGTCAAACCCACCTTACAATGACACACAGAGAAGATCTATTGCATTCAGTGAATCAAATCTGCTCATCTTTGTGGATATATCATTGCCATGCAATGGCAGTATGAGAGCCCAACATGCAGGAATAAAATTGCAGATGATATGTTCTTGGGTGGCTGAAGACCACTGTTGCCGGGACAGTTATCGCCTTGGGGTGACACCTCCAATCCTGGCAGTCCTTAGAGGTGCTAGCACCACACAAAGCTGACTGAGTCATTCAATTGCAGCAGGAGGAACAGCCCTGTGGTGCATGGCCAAGGTCTGCAGGTCTGGCAAGAGAGGGCTGGGTGAGGAAGAAATGCCCATCAGGCTGAGTCGCAAATGGCTGGCCATGAGACAGGAAAGTTGGAGGGAACTGGAGAAATGGCACTGCTTCTTTCAAAAAGATTTAGGGAGACAAGAGTGTTGCGAGTGTGCGCTTGCAGCCCGGAAGGCCAATCGTATCTTGGGCTGCATCAAAAGCAGCGTGGCCGGAAGGTGGAAGGAGGTGATTCTGCCCCTCTGCTCCGCTCTGGTGAGACCCCACCTGGAGTCCTGTGTCCAGCTCTGGAGCCCTCGGTACAGGACAGACATGGACCTGTTGGAGAGGGGCCAGAGGAGCCACCAAGGTGATCAGAGGGCTGGAGCAGCTCTGCTGCGAGGACAGGCTGAGAGAGTTGGGGTTGTTCAGCCTGGAGAAGAGAAGGGTCCAGGGAGACCTTATTGTGGCCTTTCAGTACTTAAAAGGGTCTATAAGAAAGATGGAGACAGACTTTTTAGCAGGGCCTGTTACGACAGGACAAGGGGTAATGGTTTTAAACTAAAGGAGGAGAGATTCAGGCTAGACACAAGGAAGAAATTTTTTACACTGAGGGTGGTAAAACACTGGCCCGGGTTGGCCAGAGAGGTGGTGGATGCCCCATCCCTGGAGACATCCCAGGCCAGGCTGGACGGGGCTCTGAGCAACCTGAGCTGGGTGAAGATGTCCCTGCTCGTGGCAGGGGGGTTGGACTAGTTGAGCTTTGAAGGTCCCTTCCAACCCAAACTATTCTATGATTCTATGATTCCATTAAGAATGGAAGGGTCCCTATAGGCTGAGAAGCACCTTTTACAGCAGGAAATCCGAGTTACAACAAAGCAGTCATGGCACTTATCTCATTTTCTGTTGCTAAGTGCTACCTCCCACCCAGGGCTGAAACTCCAGCTCCTCGTCTGTCTTGCGGCACTGTGACAGAAGCTCACAGGGGACTTTCCAATGATCATGATTTAACTACATCACATCTGTCCTGAAATCTTGCCTGGTGCACCAGTGCAGATTTTATTTTTATGACAGTTGGGTGCTTGAAAACTCCTGGGTAAGCGTGGCATGGCCTCACAGCCAGATTTGATTGCAAGAGAGTAAAAACTGTTGTGGGCAGTACACATATGAAGCCAACCATGATAAATCACACAAAAAGGAGTGACTCGAACTCAAAAAAACAGCAGCAGAAAAGAAACAAGCTAAATGAGAATAAACACTGACAAACTAGTCACTCATTACTACGTCCTTGGTCCTCTCAGGAATGTTTGCAAAATCAATGCAACGAACTGCAGATATTACAGAAAGATAAATCAGGAAAAAAGGATAAGATAGAAACAGCTTCTTAGAAAACAGAAACATTGATTTAAGGCTGCACTTGAATGACAGATCACCTCTGTGCTACTGTAGTCAAGCGTGCCTGGTGGTTTAGTTTATCACTATGCACTGACCATTTGGGATGACTTTTTTTCCTGCTGATGGAGACTGTCCTAAATGCCTGCATTTACAAAATCCTGGTAAGAACCAAAGCAAGTAAGAACCCCCATTCTGAGAAGAAGACATATCCAGAGGATCTGACAGAGTGGAAAAAAGATTGATGAGAGGGGAAAAATATTGTCAGTCTGTCTTGCAGAGCTTTCTTTTGTATTTCAAAGACAGATACTGCACAGATCCAAATCCAGGCTCAGAGAACTGACTTGCAAGAGACTGTCCCTCTATATGCATGGCAAGAGCATTTGGTCCAGCTTTATCCTAGGGCTGCAGATTAAATCATTTTATTGCTGCTGCAGATATCTGGAAAGAGAGCCTTGTTTTAGCAGGACATTGAGTAACTGCAGTATGCTTTTGTGTTAGGCTTTGCTCTGGGGAGGATGCAAGAATCTCACAAACAACATGCTGGTGGCACGCTGGCACCCAGCTCCTGGGGACCGCCTGGGGACAGACTTGGCAGGGGGTAGCACCCTGAGGTTCAGCTGACACCCCCCTTCCAGCAGCCCCCTGGGGCCACGGTGCCTCCACGCTACCCTGGGGCCAGGCAGCAGGTCAAAGATGAAATTCAGCCTCCAACAGCCAGCCTGGACATCAAGGACCCACACATGGCCACCTCCCAGTGACCAGACTAGACGACTACTCATGAAACATCTTTGGTTAGCAGGAGAAACACTTCCTAAGCAGGACTTTTTTTTTTTTTTTTACTTTTGCCTTGGACAGCATAAGTCTGCTTTTATTCCATGAACCTTTACTTTCCTTTAACTCGCAACACAAAATAAAAGAAGTGCCTCTGCTCCTGCCAAGTAACACACCACTGTCTCTTGGAGGCTCTGACAGGATGCAGCTCTTGTCAATGTGCACCTATTCGGAAACACCTCTTTTCTCCTGCTTAACCACGTTGTGTCCCTTTTGTATGCCCCTTCCACCAGTCTTGGGCGTTGACCCTGACTTCATTGTTTTCTGGCATGGCTTCACACTCACCCTGCAAATTCCTCATACAGAGAAGTCCATATGTAGGGGAAAAATATGGAAAGGGTCCCTTTTAGGGAGTGAGAGAAAGGGGAAAAAGGATCTTGCTTGTGTTTGCAGTTTTGTTAAGATTACAGAAAGAGGATAAGGCACCACCGTATCAAAGACAGAAAAGACTCACTCCAGCTGAACTGCAGGGACATTTACATTCTGCCACTGTTGCCCAGCTCCCCGTGTCCACCTGCTGTCCTCTCCAAATCCCCTCTGGTTGCCAGTGGCACTCGTGATGGGCGGCTACACCATCTCTTCCACTGGGACAATGGTGACTGAGAGAGGAAAGAACACTAAGCATCATTGCCAGTTACCAACAGGGAGAAGGTCTTGCTGCACTTTCTGCAGGGTGAAAGCAGTGCTCTGGGAAGATGATTTGTTTTATTTAACAAAACCATAGCCAGAAAGGGCTAGAGAAATGCCTGGCGTTTTCCACATCCCAATACAATCCCACCCTCAGCAGGGAAAGTCACTTGCTATGCTAGCTGAGAAGCAACCTCATCAGCTGCAACACGACCACACTTCCTTCATCCCCGGGCTATCTGTAAGCTGTATCAATAACCCTCCTTATCACATTGCAAATTATCTTGTGCATACCATGAACAGAGATAAGTACTGCATGAAACAGCACTTACTTACAGCTCTGTATTGTTTTCTCCAGATACGAATTACTAGAGAATGAAATCTGAAATGAATGCTGAATTATTATATATGCAAAAGATCCATGAAGATCATTTATCACTCTGTAAATGTACGGAGTGCAGGAGTAATTCTTCTAATTGTAGTCTGACATAATTTTCCCTAATTTTGCCAAAACATTACTACAATACATCTTTTAGTTCTTGATGGATGAAAACACAGTTGTTGCTGTTTTTTGTAGTTTCTGCTGGAAATAGTCATCATTGGGGTAAGGTTTGCTTCCACCCATGGAATTTTATGTGAAAAAATAAAATGTGACTACCACATATGGACCAGATTAAGAAATGTAAAATAATCCTATGCTCAGTTGAGCAAATTCTTCAGAACTTCAGATATACAAGGCTTGCCTCTGCATCCACACACTCCAAAAGGCTCAGGGAGGATGACAGTGAGAGACAGTCCTTGAAAAATACCCCAGGCAGAGGAGAGCGGCATACAGCATGCCAGTAAGAATAGTCTTGTTGAAAAGAGTGCTATCAAAACCTCTTCCTTTATTTAAGGTGTCTTTATTTAACGAAGGTGTATGAATTTTGAATGAATGAGAGATCCATAGCACATTCCTTCAGCAGTTTTTGACTGAGTGCAAAATGCTGCTTTCTGTGATATATATCTGGGAGACTTTGATACAATGGCCCCTTTGGGTTTCAAGCCAAACATTTCTCTGGTGGGACTGTGTGAAAGAAAGGGGATATCTCCCTAAGTGTAAATAGGAAATGAGAAACAAAGCAAAACTAAATAAAACCTACATTCATATTCATACAGCAGTATCTTATGTGTACTTCTCATAAGATGATTTGGAGCAAGAGGACACAAGTAAGTAAGAGAAAATACACAACTAGGGAAAGGTATGAGCTATCAGCTTGTCTTTCACAACATTATATGTGCCCCATCCCTCTGAACACCCATTCCAGTCTCCCATGAGCTGAACAGCTCTGAACATGCAGATTATAGATAAAATCTTGACCTCGGTTTTTCCCAGTTATCTGAACTTGTGCTGGTTTAGATGACACCAAGTTAATTTTCTCCATGCAGTTAGACTGTTTTCTTCTTAGTAGCTAGCACAGCCTTTTGTTTCGGATTTAGTATGCGAATGATGTGATAAAGTGCTGGGATTCTCAGGCACTGCCCGTGAAGAACTAACTTATTTATTTCCAGTAACTAAGTGTTTTGGACTTAATACGAAAAGAATGTAAGAACACACTGATAACTTCGTTGTTACCAAGGAGACCAAGGACTTCTTTCAACTTTGCAGCTGCAAAGCAGCTGGGAGGGGGCACAGACAGGATAGAACCTGGATTGACATCCAGGTTGATCAATGACATATTCCTTACCATTAGTGTCATGCTCCTTATATAACTGAAGTCAGCTTTGCTGGTTCATTAGTTCCATTGGAATTGGGCCTTCTGCTGTTTTGCAGTTAGCCTTTGGCCTGTTTGCCTTATGCTTTTTTACTCTCCCACTGGGATCAGCTGTTCAGGACTGAGGTGCTCTCCTTTCCAGGACTGGCTGTTCAGCATGATTGGAGTTCATGAGTAATTGCTTGAATATCACTTATTTCATTATATATATATATTTATATGTAAAAATATTTTTATTATTTTAATTGTCTTATTAAACTGTTTTTATCTCAATCCATGAGTTTCTCCCTTCATTTTGGGTCTCCCCTCTATCCCACTCAGGGGATGGGAGGGAATGAGTGAGCCGCTATCGTGGTCTTTGTTGCTAGCTGGGGTTAAACTACAACAGAGCTCCACATGAAAAGCTGACAGGTTCGCCATATTTTTCAGTCTACGGCACCCATGGTTTGCAAAGGGATTTAACAATAAACTGTTTCTGCTAGTACTGCATCCATTCACTCATTTCCTACATTTTCCACAGCTATATGTACACACACATTCCAACCTCTTCTTGAATCTTGTTTTGGGATTTTCAGTTGTTGAATTTGGTCAAACTTGGCACAAAATAATGGCTGGATCATGTAGGAACACAGAAATCATGTCTTGCTCCAAAACTTATTTCCCCTTCCCAGAAGGAATATACTATGTGTCTGCTTCAAACATCTGTCTTCACCTTTGAGCTCCTGTGCACAGAATTAATACAGTGTTTAAGGCATGGCTGTCTTTGTCAACCAATCACCCCATCTCTGAGGAACTTGGCTACTTCCGTCTTGAAGCATTTATCTGGTTTAAAACATGCTAATGACTTAACATGAAAGCTTCCTTCCAGTACTCTAGCTGGCCTAGGAGGACCAGCACACCCTGCCCCCAAAGAGTGAAGTTCCAGTGTATGTTACCATCACCTCATTAGGAGCCTTAATATTTAGTATTTTACCTGTTCAGCCCTTTAATCCTCATCACCTTATTTATTTTCAGAAAAAATAAAATAAAGTAAAAAACTCTTCTTAAATGGACATACAGTCTTGACCACACGTAATACTTCTGCTGGCATAAAGACTCCTTTGCTACAGACTGGCCTCTGTTCTCCTTATTGTCTTCCAATGCTCACATCACCATGTTGCTCCTGACAATTTATCATTTAGATACGCACCCTTACAAATTCCTCAGTGAAATCTTTAGGTCAAAGTCCTCCTTTTAAACTAGACGCACTTTTGCATCTATACCTGCTGACTGCAGGGCCAGCTGAAGATACACCTGATCCACCGTGGTATTTCACAGGGTGCTGACAACAACCATCAGCCAACAATCCCACTAGCACCGCTAGCCACCTGAGCACCATCTCTGAGCATAGAGATGCTCAGACAGAAAATGCCTGTGGTTGGTGGGGCTGCAACTATAGCCATCATGCTGTCACATTCCTCAGGGTGGTCAATGCCTTTATTTTTCTCTTATTTCTTTGGGCTGCAGGTCCAGACCAGAGGTAATGAAGAGGAGGTTTTTCTCAGTAGGACTCACAAATGGCAGCTGTGGGAATCTTCATGAGCTTGCTCTCTGCAGCACTTTGCCTTGCTGCCCCTGAGTGCTTGCTGTCAAGTGCTGGAGGCAGGGTGCGCTGACATGGCCTCCAGCCTTTTCTTCTGGAGGTCCTGTCTGCTGGGTGTCTTCCCACCTGGGCCCTGGGTGGCCTTTCCACAGAGCCTGGAACCAGCTGTGGATGTTTCAGATACCACGTGGGTCTCTAAGCCCTTGAGTATCTTTGTAATATCTGAAGCTTTTGAAGTTTGAAACACCAACAGGCAGAAAAGCCTGGGGAGGATCGATAACAAACCAAAACAAACTGAGAAGAAAATGAAACATGGTCAAGAGCAAGCTGTCAAAACTGACGGTTTTATTTCATGGGTGCTTAATGAACTCTAGCCCAGGTTAACTCTTGCTTGGTGTCATTCTCTGTCTGCTGCGTGCAGTCCTGTAAAATGGGTTTGCTAGTCTCTGGCCAGCTGATCCAGCCACCCTCGTGTATTCCTTGGCTGACATTTCTGAAGAAGAAATCAAGCGCTAATGCAAATGGAGGAGACCAGGACTGTTTTTCAACTGACATCTGCAAACCAAAGGTGTTAAAATACCTCGTTTCAAACATATGCTTGTCATGGTTTTAAAGGTCAACTTGCAAAGATGGCATGTGCCATCCACTTTCCAAAAAGAAAACCAAAAGCTTGAGCTCATGGCAATTTCTTGGCATCCATTTGATTCTCTCAGCATCCATTTGAATCTCTCAAATCAAAAGGTTGTTAAGGAAAAGTGGAATTCACCACTGATCTAGTGACTGCAGGAGAGAGACCGGTACTCTCCCTACTGCCACCCTCAAAATATGAAAGCATTTTATCTATAAAAAGCATTTTAAACAAAAACAGGAAGTCATTAAATGCCAACAGTCAGGGTTCCAACTGATTTCTAAATTCATAAAGATATGTGAAGCTAATCTCTGAATAAAAGCCTGGCGGTTGCCAAAGCAATCTGAGTATTTGTCTCTGTGTAAAAACAAACAGTAGTCCCTGTGGACTTTTGCTGTTGCCAAAACTCAGGCAAACAGAGAACATTTTGGTGTCTTTTTCAACTTTCAGGCATTCTAGACAAGCCTTGATGCTGTTTTATGGACACAAATGCTCCTACAGTTTCAAATCAGCGGTGGTAGCTTGGCTGCAAAAGGAGCACAAAATCCCAGCTGACAAGAGGCTCCTGAGGCTCATGGTACTGGTGTCCCTGGGTCATGGTTAAAGAGGACAAAGAAAAGCAGGCAACAGATTTCTGTGGAAAATTAGAAGACAAGAAACCACCTTTCAGTCCATATCTGGCATCCTACATCCCAAGTCCGAACTCAACCAGGATCGTCTTTTACGGGCTCTGATTGCTCATGGCCATGACTTGGGGTGCCAAGTGGGGGGCAGACCTGTCCCGGAATGGCAAGAGGACCCTGTCCTAGGGATCTGGGTGAGGCTTTTAGGTCCCAGACGTGGGACAGCTGGAGGTGACCAGGTCTGGTGGGAATGCGGACATGTGGGGCAGCTGGCACCCTGCAGGCTGGGCTCACAAACTGGACTCTGTCCTATCTGCCTCCACAAGGTATATTTAGCATACTTGGGACCTGGGTGTTTCACTAGTACCTGCAGTTTTCAATCACAGAAAAACCACTCACGGCCATGTTGAAAAACCCCTGTTCTGCCCACTTTTCCTTTGGAAATCCATATACCCCCTGCGGTACTCTGGTACTTTCCCAAGGATGGTCACAATGCTACACTCAAACAATACAGTTTGTTCAGCAGATTTCAAACGGCTTTAGTCCAAGAGATTGTTTAATTGTATTTTCTTTTGTTGTTAAGGACATTAAGCGTTACTGGTGTTATGTCTGGATAAGCTCCAGTTGCAACACAAGTTTCCAAATGAAGCAGGAGTGGATGCAATTTAATATGTAAAGGACTGCTTTGATTCTTACATAAGATGAAACTAAATAATATTAGAAAAAAAATTAGCCTGTATTTGCTTCCTTAATAGGAATGAAATTTGTTTCTCCCATGCTAGTGCCACACTGTGAACTGGAGTTAAGTGTTACAAAAAGGTAGAGCTACTTAAAATGACTGTATTATATAACAGCTCTACCTCAACTGAAAGAAAACTGTGTGTGCTTTTATCTTTATATAGCCATACTGCAATTTGTCTGATTATAGCTAGCTGGCTAAGCTGTGGCAGACACCCCTTGAGGCAATGGCTTGAAGTTCATTTACACAAACCAGTCTTAAGAAGCAGAATCCACCATGACAGCTGTGTTCCTCTGCGAAAATGAAGACCAAGGGCTCAGAGTGAAGTGGCAACAGTGGTAGAGTCCTCTTGGTAAAACGGATGTCACTCCAGAATAAATCTCCCTAGAAAATCAGTCAGTCTTTTGGATATGTTAGGATAGCCTCCTTCCCAAAAAGACCTTCTACTCCTCATCTCGATGTTAACAAATGAAAATACCTTAAAGCAGAAGCAGACTTGGACTGACTGTACATGAACAATAGTGCTATAGTAAGTCACCTCTACACCTCACCACCCAAGTAATGTGAAGGCCATCAATGTCGCTCAGGCTATCAGACTACCAGTGAGGTGTCTACAAATAGCAATGACAAAACAGAGAAAGGATAAAGCCTCATAACAGCAGAGAGACACAGCATTGCACTTCACAAGAGAGGCACTAAATGAAGAACCACCTGAATTTTGCTTGTGGTAAGTACATACTGACAACTTATCAGAAGGGTTAATTCTAGGTTTTAGCACATAATTCTATATATACTCATTTAAGCCTGTCTAGAAGAGGCTGATAATGGGCTGAAAATATGGCTTTTGGTCTATATTTCTACACTGAAGGTGAGACATGGTTTAAAGGGACACAGCTACATCTTGGTAGCCTCTGATTTCCCTTGGAATATCTAATTTTTTCTATCTGGACAAGATGCCATTACACTGTAACTTATGTCTTAGGTGTCAGTGAGAATGAAAGATCAGCATTTTATCAACTTCTGTGAAGCCAGTCTCTGGATTCATTAAAAATACTATCATGCAGAGAGAAGCACTGCAACAGTGTACAGTAGGTACATTTTTTCCTGTCAGAAGGGTGTTTCCCATTCTGCAGCATATAATTTTACTGTGGTAATGACAGTATTTCCCATACTTAAAATGGGAAATACAGTGAACAAGTCTGGAAATGGTTCATTGCTGGTTCATCATCTGGATGTTGGTGGCAGTTTCTCTGTGATTTCCTTTGTATTTACCATTATGGAATCTATATTGATTTCAAGTCTTTGGGTAAACGCAGAAGATAGCCTTTATTTCAGCTCATAGCTTCAAGAATCACATTGCCAAACCATGCATTATAGTGGGGAAAAAAGGTGCATCTTCAGCTAGTCCTTTCTCTCACCAATATGCAGCTGTGGAAAATCCTGAGTATGCAGCTATTGGGGCAGCAATGCTATGCACATTTCTGGTTTATGTCATTAGGTCAGTAGAAGTAGACAAAAACCAAAGTTTGAGTTTGATTCAGCTTATTGAACAGATCCTGCTGTGTTTCAGTTGCTTTTTGGGAGCAGCACTCTACTTTTGGCAGCGTGCTTTCCCATTCTAAATTTAACCCCCGCTAAGCAAAGTATGGCACCTAAGCATCCAAGAATAGCACTTGCCTTTCAGCTACTGTGTTAATACCACACCCTGCGTCACTGTGGCTTAAAGACTTTTATATAAATAGCCTCTGAAACCACAAAAAAGAGCACAATCATACTTTTCTGAAGGTTGCTCAATCTGCATGTTTCTGAGGATGTGACTCCTTTGACCTCTGGCACACTGTTCGCTCTGCTGTCCCCACAAAAGACTGTAGATTTTGGCTATGATAAAATAATTATGAAGGGAAAAAAAAGCACTAAGTCTTCCCTTTCAGTTTATTTACTCCCTCCCACCTACTCATGAAAGAGCAATTGTAGCGCAGCAGAATACTGAAATACTTTCAACAACAAAACTGATTCCCAGCCATCTCTTTCAAGGGTGTTCATGAGAAATGCCAGGCAAAGGCCATTTAAATCCAGCCCCCAACTACCAAGCAAGGAAGGAAGAGGCATTAACATTGCTGCTTTCTTTGTAGCATGCCTCGACTACAGCTCGGGTTTGTCCTGGGTCTTCTGCTGCTGGGCATGAAAGAGCCATCTCTGTTCTCACTGAACTTTTGGCCCATTTAATAAGACCGCCAAAGATGACATTAATTATTTTCTACTGTCACCTGTCTTCAGACTCAGGGTGAAGCCATCTCATTTCCCGCAGTGACACGGAGAAGTCGAGCCACTGCATGGGCAGAACTTGTGGCTCTGCACACACAAGTGCTGACGATGGACCTGGTGGGGATCATGCTGCTTCTGCAGGGCAAGAGCTTGAGAATTCTTCCCTTTTAGCACTCTGCTTGCCATGGGCTACAGTCCTCAAGGGATAAGGGATTTAAACGCCATTCAATGTAAAATCTTTGGCAACTGAAAACGAAACCGTCTGGAAGCTTTCAGAAGATAAAGGACCACTAATAACCACTAATAACAGTTCAATCAGACATGGCAGACCAGCTACATGCAGTTCAGGCACACCAGTGGCTGCCAGAGCCAGAAGATACCTGTGAAAGCATTTGCTTCACACTTGGAAAGCCTGAGAATGCATGCAGAGAATGACAAAGCAGCGGCATCCAAAAAGCAAACCTAATTTGTTCTGCATGCTCTGATGGCACTTAGATCCGTCTAATTCCCTCCAACTGATCCTACACGCTATGCACACTGGCCACATCTGCACGGCATGCTGCTCTGGTCACTTGGTGGAAACCAGTTCTGGATGCAGGGTTGGGATGTCTGCTAAAAGAAAGGGGACAGCATATAAGCAGGGAGCCAGCCATCAAAGAAATTGTAACTCTGCTGACTTCCAGAAGTGGCTGTAAAAACAAACAGTCGCAAATGGTGCAGCTGCATTGAAAGCAGGCCGCTAAGAGAAAAACAAAAGGCTCTTCCACACTCTTTCTGTGGAAAACCACAAGAAGTTTCTGCAAAGTTATCATTCCTCAGAATAAGATCTTAGTAAGTCTAAGCCATCTACTGGATTGCATTCTTCTGCTTAAAACAATACATGGTTGTGATCATGGATACAGGTTAAAAAATATAAAACCTAAAAAGCATAGCATCAGCTGTTGTTCCCTGATGAAAAAGGAACTGAAGGACCAAGACTGCTATCAAACCATAAAGGCAATTTCCAGCTGGGTTACCTTCAGCAGCTGCACAGGTCTGCAGCTCAGCTATGGGGCTGACGAGACAGCAAGCTGACAGACTAGCACAAGCGGTGAAAAAAGACCGTGGTGATTAAAAAAGACACCTCCTCAAATTCCTGCTGCCAGCTTCTGGATTGCTCCATGTTAGAAAAACCTACAGCACCAAGCAGACAGGCTGAGCCCACCAGTATTGCTCAATGGTACCAGCATGCGTTCCAGAGGTGGAACCTGGGGACACAGGAAATATCTTTTATTGCAACACCAGCTAATTAAATCACCTACTCTGAGTACTCCTCCTCCAGCACACGCTCAGAACAGTGCCTGCAGGATCATTCAGATGTTTTAATTCAGCACTGCTCATAGTAATTTAAGTCAGAATATTTTGGGACAGACACACTGATGTATGAATTCACAAGATTTCTATAGTTGGTTTTTTTTAGCAGATATTTGTGGGCTTGCACCTAAAGCCAATGGGAAGCTGCATGAGATAAACTGAGACCTCTGAGGCAAAAGGACTCCACCGAGGAATTTTTGGGTTAAAAAAAAAAAGGCAAAAAAGCAATTAGTGCACTGTAAGCGAATTGCTTGCAAAATCCTTCTACTCAGCAAAGTAGTTGCTTCTAAGAAGTAACTCTGCTGCTCTAAATGAAATACACAGCTTTTTTTTCTTCTTCAGAAAGAACAAAAATCCCTGAACATTCAGCAACAAACTGAAGGAAACGAGTAAGAGCTGACCTAAGTTTCCTTTCAAATGTTTTAACAATGAAAGAAATATTGAGGCAATCTCCAACATAGCAGCATGTAAGGGAGGTGCATAACAAAGGAGCCCTGATGTAAACTCGGATCAGTCTTTGCTGGACTTAAAGCTCTTGGCAATTCTTGCTGGCTTCTCACCATTTTTCTGCAGAGCTCAGAAAAACAGGGAGAAATGCAGCAAGGCAGAGAGGCCATTTTAGTGCTGTAGGAAAAGCCCATGTCTCCAGCTGCCTGTCCTTTACAGGCAGGCTTTGTAGCCTGGGGATTGATCACAGCTGTGTTTCAAATCATGAAGACCCAAACCAACCAGCACAACAAGCTTCATATCAGCTGGGTTTTGTTCTGCAAACTATGAGGGGGGAAGAAGGGCACACATTTTCCATCTTGGGTATCTTCTTTGAGACACAAGCAACACGGGATAAGTTAACGTGTTCCTCCTCCAAAATTAATCAGCATTCAGCTTCCATTTTCACTGGCACCAGTGGTCTCTCCCTGTTGCCCTGCAATCTGAACCTTGGCATTGTAACTGTGTTCATTGAGGCTCTATCTATAGATGTGAATATACATGGCTAGGAACAGGGTAAGTAACAGGCAGGTTTTCCAGACTGACCTACTGCAAGGCTGATGATTCCATGGTATTTCCAGCACATATTTTTTCTGAAAACACTCAGTTTTTATATTTATAATTGACTACACTCCTGCTGTAAATGGCATTTATCAGAGAATTTCAGCAGCTCTAAAGCTTTTAAAGATGCACTATACATTATATTCATAAAAGAAGAAAGAAAAAAGAGAAAAAAAAAGGTTCCTGTAACTTATCTGCAGCCTAGATGCTCGCCATCTCCCCTTCCTTATTCTGCATCACAGAATAATACCTTTATTAATCAGGGTTACTTTGGGCAGGAGTTCAAGTTGATGGTCAGGCCTTGAATCCTGTGTTTGGTTTTGGGCCCTTCACTACAAGAAAGACATTGAAATACTTGAGAGAGTTCAGAGAAGAGCAATGAAGCTGGTGAGGGGCCTGGAGCACAAGTCTGATGAGGAGCAGCTGAGGGAACTGGGGCTGTTCAGCCTGGAGAAAAGGAGGCTGAGGGGAGACCTGATCGCTGTCTGCAACTACCTGAAAGGAGGTCGTAGCATGGAGGGGGTTGGTCTCTTCTCCCAGGTAACAAGTGATAGGACAAGAGGAAATGGCCTCAAGTTGCTTCAGGGGAGGTTTGGGTTGGATATGAGGAAAAAATTCTTCCGAAAGGGTTTTCAGGCATTGGAACAGGCTGCCCAGGGCAGTGGTGGAGTCACCATCCCTGGAGGAATTTAGAAGACAGGTAGATGAGGTTCTTAGGGACACGGTTTTGTGCCAGAGTTAACCATGGCTAGACTCGATGATCTTGAGGGTCTCCTCCAACCAAAACTATTCTATGATTCTATGACTGCTGAGATCTCCCAGGGTTCAGCTGCAGCTGTCAAACACTCCTCCAAGCAGCAGGTCTGAGCTTGAATGTTGCTGCAATGCAAACATTTGAGTGGAAAGCTCAGTCATTCACAGTAGATAGTGCAGGGCACAGGCAAGAGGAAACATATAAAAAAGTGAGGAAATTAGTTTGTTTGCAAAATGCAGTACACAGGAGGATTTGAGATCAGCAGTGAGATGAGCACATACAGCACAACAGCACAGTGAAAGGCAGAGGAAATATCCCAATGCCTGCAAGTGTGTTGCATATCACTGCAACAGACACATGTAAACATTTACAGATGCAATTTAAAACTTAGTATTTTCCCCAGAAACGTTCTATCAAGACGTGTAAAACTGATGAAAAGAGACAACCTCAAAAGTTGTTTACAGGAGAAGAGGGCCATACGTGACCTGTCACCTCTCCATCCTTCTCCCTAGCCGAGCTTTCTAAATTTTGTGACACTATGGAAAGTTGTTCCACTAAGCCGGCATCACAAGAGCATGAGCTGTCTCCTTCCTGTGCGGAATATCCAGCAGCACAAACTTGCTGACAAAACCCTTCCTTGCCACAATTCTTAGGTAATTTTTCTGGAAATATTCATACTTAAAGCAATCTGCTGCACACTAAGCAAGGAGAAGGAAAGGAGTGCATGTTAAGGAATGGAACAGATATGTCTCTCTGGCTCATTTAGCACTGCTTGGCTTTTCAAAAGCATGTTGTTATCGTGGCTAGAAATTATTTAATGCCACTGTGGCATTGTCTTTGTGTTGCTTGCCTTCAAGGACTTTTTTGTTTTGTTGTGTTTTTTTGAAGAGTGGTGAAAGCAAAGACACTTCCATGTCAAGGGAAGTGATGGGACTCTCTGGGGTTCCTTGCTGGAGGATGCCCTGAAAGGACGAGGAGAAGGAGCCAGAGCAGACACCACTTTTGGCCAAGCAGTGCACAGCGATCGGCCAGGGAGAGTCATGGCTGCCCTCCGTAACGCTCTCTGGCATCGTGGCATTGCCAGCGACATAAAAACCTCACTCATGGGAGACAGTCGCAAGCCCCAACCCAGACTCTCTGACCCAGACATCTGTTGGGGTTCAGAGACAACTGCAATGACCAGAATTTGGGGGCTCATCTTCCTGATGCAGACCCACCACCTACACCATTTTGGTTTTTTTAAGCATTTGTAGTAACTCAGGGACATGACACAACCGGAGGCAACTCCTGACAATGCATCACGTGTGGACCAAAGGCACATATATCCACTCTTGGGTGCTCATGAACTCTAAAGCAAGTCCTGGAGCCAGAGCTGACACTGCCACAAAGAGGGCAGCTGTGGTCACAGCAAGGACGGATCCCCTGGAAAAACCTCACGCCAAGGGCACAAATTGCAACATACGTACACAGCCTTTAATCTCAAATGATGAAAATAATCTAACACAAGTCCTCTCCATCTAAATTAAAGAGCAACTCATGCATGAAGTGAGCTACCAAATGATTAAATATTTCCAGATGTATCTGTTACTGATATCTCTCATGCTGGTTCAGAAACTTCCTGAACTATCGCCAGCCTCAAACTCTTCTCTCTCAGCTCTTTAAAATGCTGGCAATGTGCCTGTCTCTTCCAAGCACTTTGCTTTTTATTTTCCTGGGGCACGAAAGATAGAGGTGTTTAAACAAAGCAAATATACTTCTAAGCTTCTGAGCGTGAGGAGGTTTTTTTGTTTGTTTTTGTTTTTTTTCTTTGTAAGTGGTCAGTCCATGTCATGGGAGTAGAGGAGATGGTTTCAAGATGTGGTGACATACATCTTGTATTATCACAGATTTCAGCACACAAAGAACTCCACAATATCAGTGTTACAAAATGCTGCCCCCAAAATAGCATATGTGCAGCTTTACGGGCAATTATATCAGGATACTAGTGCCTTTTCTATGCACTGTGCTACGAGTACTTTCCTAACAATAAAAAACCTTCACTCCTTAAATCCATATGAGAAGCCTTCTGCTTGTGTTGACTTTTTGTTTGTTGTGGTTTCTGCTTTCTTACGTACATCTGAAGAGATGCTCAATGCAATTGCTGCATCCAACAGGCATTTATCTTTCCTGTTTGAAAGCAACGGCAGCAAAAAGAGGCAAAGAAAATTAAAATAATGATGTCTAAGCTTATCTAACAAAACCTCTGGCAAGTATAATGCTCCCTTTAGTCATTTTTGTTATTTTTTAGATCTGCACTTAACAGTTCAATATGCAATGGAGCCATCCCATAACTGACACTCTGCAAGACTCTCTCTTCTGTATGAATCAAGGGTGACTCTCGATAGTCAGGCTGTGGGTGCAGAAGACCACTCCTAAAACCTTTGGGAGAAAAGCATATTGTTTCAAAGTGAAATACGCAAGGGCAAAAGCTCATGAATGTATCGTGCTCAGAGTTTCTAATACATTTCATCACTGTTTTCTAAGGTCAAGTCCGGGTTTTAAAATCTGGTTCATGTCCCTGCTAATATTTCACCAACATTTGCAGTGAAATCCTGGTGTTAATGCAGCCAAATGCAGAATTTGTGCTTCAGTCAGCTCTTGATCCAGCTCTCTCCACTCATTTTAAATGGACAAGATGTTAGAAATTTGAGGCACTGTCATATACACTGTATCCTGGACAATTGCTACATCTGTGGCTGAACATCCCTGCCAAAGGGAAATACTCAAACAGGCATAATTTCTTTCTGGATCAAGCCTTGACCGGTAATGATCTCTGTGCAATTTACTTTTCCAATTACTGATGCACAATCAGGTCCTGAATTAGGAGCCGGAAGTATGTGACAACTAAGTTAAAATAAAATAAAATAAGAGAAGCTGGGAAGCAAATGCCTACAGGCAATGAGCCTACCCAGCTCTGCAGGCAAGGCACTCAATACTCCTCCTGCTGAGGTAGCTCTGTCCTTCAGCCAGAGAGATAAATCGAAAGGAGGGTGACTACTTGATTGTACTGTTTTCTAAACCTTCAAAGGAAAAAAAAAAAGTTCCATAACCAAAATTAATAGGTGATTTTCATTTATTTATTTATTTTTAATTGTTAGCAACCCGAAGTTTCTCGGGAATTCAGAATTTCTTTTGAATGGGAGCAACTTGCAAGAGGGCTGCAGGGTATGCAACAGGCAATTTCAGCAAAAGCAAAAAGAAAATCCCTGAAACGCATAAAAAACTAGAACAATAATTTAAACAATTTACCAAATGCATAGTGAATTAGCAGCTCCCTGTTAATTACATGATGTGTGCTTGTAAAATCAACGTCGATATCCATAAAAGAAATGTAAGAGGTTAAATCCTCAATGCATGTTACCAATAACTCATAGTTAATTTAGATCTACTCTTATGGTTTAAATACATCTATTTTTAGTGCACACTGGAAAAAACATGTTTTTACCACTGACAGGGGAAAAATGCAAGAAATGCTTCTTCCATTTCACAGCCTGGTTCTAAAAACTCAGGAAAAAGAATTTCTCTTCTTCCAGGAGTAAATCACGATATGCTGGATATTCGTGCCTATGAAAACAGTTTGCAGGAAGGTGGATACAGGTTGTTTTCTGGAAACAGCCCTGGAATTGCTTTTCTTTGCCATGCCAGGAGTGCCCGGCAGCCCCATACGTCTGAGAGGCACCTGAGACGGGGCCACCGGCGCTGTGGGATGGGGTGGCCCCGTGACAGCCTCCCACAGCCCAGGCTCCATGTACCGTCCTGGCGGCTGCGCTGGCTCTCAGAGGTGCTGCTGCTGCCCAGCAGCTGAACGGGGGCAAGGCCACCGAGATAAAGTTATAAATAAAGAAAGGGAGAGGAGAGATGGGAACAGAGGGAGAGGAGAGCGAGGGTGGGCGAAGAATTAAAAAAAAAAAAATAAATAAAAGGAACATCTCATGGGAAACAGCATCAATCACTACTGTGTTCTCTGGAATGTGTTTAGAAGGTCACATTTCTTGAGTGCATTTGGCTTTATACACACCTCTCACGCAAGCAAAGCCAGTGCCGCCTATGTGAAAGCCTTCTGCTCTTTAACACTACCACAGAGCAGCACACGGTGAATGGAGCACTCGGGTATGTGATGGATTAATAGACTGAAAGCTGAACTGTTCATCTAAAGAATGCTACGTTAATTATTTCCAGTTAATTAGTTTGCTTTGTTTGCTTATTTAAATTGACCCCTCCTCACTCCAGACTGAATCAAGTCAAGCTTTTCTGCTGGAAAGATGGAAACCAGCACAACTCATTTCATGCAGAACGCTGGCTAAACAGCCAAGGATTAGATGCTGATTACTGTCAGTGAAGGACCATTTTTAACCCTCAGGGCCTATAGAAGCCACATAGCCTATTAACCAATATGCATTTCCTTTACCTTTTTTTTTTTTGGGTGTGACAACAGTAGGAAGCATGTTAAGCTATAGTAAATCCAAAATGCAATTGAAAGGCAAAGCCCATAGACCAGGTTGAGCATCAGGCAGCAAGCAAGCAGCAAGTGATGATCCCTCAGTGCCCAGCACCCCTACACCTACATGCCACAACACTCCTACCCGGGGCAAGGGCTTTTCGGGAAATGGGTTGCAAAATGCAAAAATGCACAAGAGGGACATGCAGAGTAATGTCGAGGGGCTGAGCAGGAGAGGGAGGTTTTGCAGGTAACTGAGCACCCTCCCTGGGGATGGGAATGATGTGGGCAGATGCCCTTGCCGAAATCTAGAGAGGAGGGACCAGAGCCAGCAGCCAGATTAACAGCTCTCTCGGGGAGTCTCCAACTTCTCTCCTCACCTGGGGCTGACAAGCTTTTTCAACAGAGATCTCATTAAGCCTATAGTGTGCCTGAGAAAAAAAAAGGAAGGAATTCCCAGATCTTCACATCTTCAGAGCTAAATCCTGCATATCACCCTATATTCTGGCATCAGAACAAAAGCAGATGGAAAATCCAATTTGCTTAATTTCCCATTTTCTTATGTTACATAACACACATGTCTACTGAAATAGTAACAAAAAATTTGTGATCTCTTTAAGGAGCAATGACTACATTCCACTGCTGTATACTACAAAAGATACTTCCAAAAGACACATTTTTGAACTAAATTCATAAATCTCCATGCAGCACTCACACAAGTTCCAGAAACTGTGCCAAGCATTATCAGAAATGCCAATTTCTTCTGTATTTCACAACACAGCCAGTACATCAGCTTCAGGGACCAAGGTAATGCATCTCTTCCACTCTTACCTGAGAGTTATCTTCTTTTCTCTAATATGAATTTTTGACTCACTAGCTTCAGAACGAGAATTTTAGTCAGCACATTTTCTTGGGAAATGATTCTTCAGTTTCCTAAACCCTGCTTGGTATGAACCAGAACACAGAGGGAAAAAAAATTGCGTCTGTCTCTATGCAAACCTCTCTGTTTCCAACACTCACACCTGCAACTGAGGTAACTTAATAGTTTTATATGTAGATAGTGCAGTTACTACACGGAGATTGTGCCTTTAATAGGGCAGTTCCTCAAGAGCCTACAGCAGAAGAGTAGCTGACCAAGCCAGCCTTTTACTGTTCTGAAATTGTATAAAACCCCTCCATATCCAGCTGACAAACTACACACTTGAAGTGAGGCAGCAGGTACAAAACCAGAGGTTTAACTCTGAACTATCTAAAATGTGGACCATGATCGCTCTGTCTCCTTCGCAGGTAGGGAAGATGGTAGAAATCTCTCAGTCTCACATGCAGGATGAGACTGGAACACCTGAGCATGCCAGCAGGACCACAAGATACTATGTTCACGTCTTGCCTGAAGGTAGAAGAATAGCTTGTGGTCTCCTTAGACACATTCCTCTGCTCCTCCAGGGAGCAGGAAGGGCAAAGTTTTGAAGTTGCAAACCGTTCATATATGTTTGGAAAGCTAAACACATGGTTCAAATCAGAACTCCAAGAAACACATAGTAGTTGCTTTTGTGTGCAGCAGCATGTAAACAAGAGAGCTGCTGGGGAGGGGAAACCAGATAATATCGGTAGGAAACCCAGACAGAGCAAAGGCTTTTGATTCACGAATTAAAGAGCCAAGTCTCTCTCTGCATTGACGTTACTTCAGAAATCAGCCGTTGTAAACTAAAAACACACTACTTTTTATAAGATGGAAGGGTACTCCCCTTCATACTTGTGGCTTCCCTGCAATCCTTACATTTTCTTTTTTTTCCTTGGGCACATGCATGGCAAAGGCAAGGGGTCTCCTGGAAAGCAAACTGGTCAGCACTCAGCTCCATTTCACTATTTGCCTCTGGAGGAGGAAGCAGAACATGGTGTGCCCTGCTGACATGACTGAACATCAAACACTAGCAGACACGCTTTGCAGGTCTGCCAGCTCAAGACAAACAATTTTTTTATCATAAATTTATGTTTTGACCTGTGCAAGCAGAGGTTAGAAACACCCACACATCATTCCCACTCTGTTTCCTACAGCATGGTACGAGCAGATGGGAGCTGTTATGCATACCCATTTACAGAGAAGACATGACTTTACTCCTTCAGCCTGTGTTTTTCCTCATCCACAAGGCTCTCCACAGCCTGGAGTTGACTCTTTGTAGCCCCTTTGCCAATTAATTGAGAGCAATGGGCTGTTTTTCATGTCACTTAAAGTTGACAGTTTCTTACTATGTATTGAAAGAAATACGTTTCACCATTAAATGCTTGTAACCTGAAAGCAGACACCTCACTGCCTAAAGTATGTACCCAAACTCATGGCTATGCTAATAAATTTTTAATTGTAATCTGCCAATATCAAAAGTAGACCTTGTAGCACCAGATGCTGATTAAAAGGCACAACGTGATGGACTTTTAATACTGTTATGCACCAGACTCTTTGCTCCTCACCCTGGCCTGTTTTGGGATATTAATAAACTGCCCCAAGTTGTGAAGAGTGAGCACAGTTCCCCCTGTACCCTTTTCTCTTATATAAGCAGGATGCAGTTATGGTAGAAAATGTGTGATTAAATATGCTTATTTTCCTAACTAATAAAGGTAAGCAACTTTAAAAGAAAATCCAACACATCATTGAGGAAATCCAGTTACATATCTAAACCCATTTAATATATTTTTTAAAAAATGTCCTTCAGTTTTCCTTTTTTGAACTACAATTTTCAATATTAGTTCTACAAATATTCAATAGATTTACACACCTTTTTTTCCTTCTCTTTATATACACAGCTTCTGCTTGGAAGATGCATCTCTATGTTACTCCTTGTACTTTTAGAAAAGTAAAAAGTGGGCACTTAAAAGCAACTTCACACATGGAAAGATGAGAATTATCAATGCCATATGTCAGAACAAGTTCCTTCTGAGGTTACATCAATACCAGAAGATGGGAAACAGCTCCCAAAACTGCTTTTGAGAGAACAAGGAAGGTAGTGAGTCTATGGTCAGAGGAAACGATTTCCATGAAAAGAAGATAAATGCAGGAACTTGGCAGCTTTTCCTGCTTTTAACAGCTAAATTCCCTCCCTCTTCTTCAGGAGATGATGACTCCTTTAATGAAGGAAGATATTTCAAAAATATTAACTGTCCTTGTAAATCTGTGGTTATTTTGGTAACGTTGTACTCAGATACCAAGTGCCTTATTAGAGCAAAAAGACCCAAGCAGATAGCTCCTACTCCAACACAAAGAAATGCAAGAGGATTGTACTCTATCACTCCTCTCAAACTTATCTGATTTTTTTTTTTTAAACTAACCTCATAGGCTTTTAGCAATAACATCAAGAAATTACCGTTTCAACCTACTGCAACACACAGAGGCTGCTCTCCTAACATCAGCCTGCAGCAGCAGATGGCCCTCCCCACGACGGGTACGTCTGACATAGTTTTACAGAATAAATTCTTATTTCCACTGTTGCAGAACTTAAGGTCACCCTGCCCACAAACTTCAAAGTTCTCATTCCTGGGTGTTCAACCACCTCCTGTTAGCCGGCGGGACTGGAAACCAAGCATTTTCACTTATGGTAGCTCCCCTTGGTCCAGTACTTCATTGAGCAGAACAGACTGACAGACAAAACTCAAGCACAGGAAAGAAATGCTTCACTTAGCAATTGATGTCATAGCTTCTGAAGTCTCCTGACCTTCCACACAAGCTCTGAGTCCTCTACCTGCTCTCCAGGCACTGACAGGAAAGGATGTGTGTCCGCCAGTGGACCTGCCACATACACTTGAACGTGGTATCTGCGTTTCTCCATGTGGATGCAAGGAAAAAAAACTCCAGAGACTTTTTTAGCCTGAGCAAAGTGGAAGAGTGGCACAAAGGTTTCCTGAATGAGAACTGCAGAAAGCATGGGCATTTTCTTCAGCTTTAAAGAAGGGCATCACATGTGTGTGACAGAAACTTACTCATGAAAGATCTGAAAAATAAAAAAAAAAAGAGAGGCAAGAGAGGCAAGAGAAGAAAGGAAACAGAAAATAGGAGGAAAAAAAAAAAAAGAAGACAACGACCTTTGTCTGAAAGAAAACAGAAGAAAAGCAGTCCACCTGTGAGCTCAGCAACAGCATCCCCAGATGTACAAAACAGGAAAACAGGAAGCTGTTCTGCTAATAAAGCGACAACCAGAGGAGCTCAGAATCACATTTTTCTTTCACATTCGGGTTCAAAATATGTTTATTTAAAAAATGCACAAAAATACACCTTTTCCTTGAACACAGTGTTCATGGTGAGACTGGCAGGAGTGGGGCACAAAGGCTGTTTGAAGGCTGTCACTCACTGCCGACCATCTCCCACCCCACCGCCCGGCTGCTGTTCCTCGGGTATCTCAGCAAGCTCTTCCACCAGCAATAACTTTGTGTTCAGATGTAAAGAGCCATAGTTTCATTGAAACTATAAAGGCAAAAATAATTCAGGATTTAAAATTGTATTCTTCCATTTTCACACGTTATCCCAGAAAAACGGAGCCCAGAATACTCACACTGCTCATGTGCAGTGCAGCGATGCACAATAAGAGGCACCACTTCTCCTCTCTCACAAAACAGTCTCTTGTTCTCAGTGTTTTCCACTGGTGGAAACAAATTATTGTTTACTGCCTCACTGAATGCAGTTTTGCAATGTGATGAGTTAACAGCTGGCATTTTTGTTCACGTAGTTTCTCCAGCTGAGGTCTAGCTCTAAGTTTGGCTTAGCATTTGAGTGTTTTTTGCTGCAACAGAGGAAGGACAAATGATATCTCAAAGATGGAAATACAAGCCAGTTGCTGGATGTGGACAGTACCCCAGATCTTGCAGACTGCAAATGCTTTAACAGTTACCAAAGATGCAAAAAACTTAACTCAGAGAGTCAGTAAAGAAATTAAACAAAACATTTAGAATCAAAACTCCTCATGCAATTATGTGCTTTGCAGAGGACAAAAATGTTATCTTGCAAACAGGCATCTTGTAAAAGCATTATCATTGCCTCTTCTAAAGGGTGGATTTGCACTTTCTGTTCCAAAAAAATTCAGCTCAAAAACCCAAGATCAGTAGGTCTTGGAAAGCCCAAGATCAGTAGGTCTTGGTCATGTGCTGACACTTTACACATAAGTCTTCCTGCACATGCTGATTTTCAAATTTCTTCCTCAGTAACAATTTCTACCTTGGGCCTTCAGCTTTTCTCAAAGTTTACCAAGACCTTTGGTTAGAGCAAATGTCCCACAACACGTTCCCATCTCCACTGTTTTGCAGAAGCCCAGGTTGTAGCACTGCTAAGTGGTAACAGATGGCAGAGTGAGATATGGTACTAATTCATTCCGGATTAGTGCAGATTTTCACCAAGTGAATTTCACTTCTTAACCAGCAGTTTGTTATTTCACCTGGATCTGAAAGAAAAGGTTGGATTCTATTGCTTCCGGATAGAGGTGTGATTTCCAAATCCTATTATTCATAAAGAAAACCAGAAATTAATTCCCTTGGCCTTGTTGAGAAGAATACCTACTTTTGCCATTGCAATTCACATTTAGAAGCCTTTTGGAAACAAGAGACAACCTATGAAAACAATTATATAGATACTTTTTTTTTAAAAAAAAAATCAAATTCTGAACCTGAATACAAACTAAGAACTACTCAAATTTTATCCTTCTCTGGCCATTCTTGGAAGAATGCAGAGAGCTTTCCTTTGCCCTTTAAATATATTTCTTCCTTGAAAAGGTAATAAATTATACTGAAGCCAGGGACTTTTATTAAACAAGGCCTCATTTCCATTGTATATAAAGGAATGGATTTACTAGAGGGATTTTCCCCCTTCAAAAATGAAGTAAAATAAAACCACATTCCTGCCTTGGGAAAAGATGGACGTTCCTCAAAGCACAGTTTCAAAGGATCCCAAATGAAAATAAATAATACTTCTTCTTAACTGAAGGGGGAAAGAAGGGGGAACTTCCAAATGGTTTCCCCAGGGTGAAGCGATGAATTACACAGGGATACCTGGAATACTTTAGAGAAGACAGTTACTGGGGACATATCAGCTTTGGCTGGGGATGCAATAAATTTATTTGGGAGCATCAGTGAAGAAATTAAGCAAAAAATTTAGAACGACACTCCCAACACACCCAACTAGGCTCTGGGTTCAGAGAAAGGGTCACCTGGATCCAAGGCACCAATAACTTCTGCTTCAGTGAGGAGAGCTTGCATGGGCTTGTTTTGAAAAAGAAAGCTACTTAAGTTTATCAAACAAAGAAACTGATCACAGCGTAATATCCAGATGCTGTACTTCCGTATTCTTTTTCCTTTCAATATCCTTGCCAGCCATGTAGTACTAGGAAGAGATTTAGTTTGGGGCTGCTAGACAAAATTCAAAAAGATCAACTGAAATGCATTTGCAGGACTATAAATGGCAATAAAAATGATCATTGAGTCAGATTTAGAGAAACAGACTGTCAGAGAGCACATAGTATTGCTTTTACTAGCAGCATGAAAAAGCCCAAGCAAGCAAAAAAATCCTATGCAAGTACAGAGGGTCTTAAATTTAAGACACACTATAAAGACTGCATAATTACATGCAGATTACAGCTGTGATCCTTAGCAAGTTCTCATGCCTCTGTTATTTTAACTGAAACCAGAAATCCATTTTGCTGATGAAATGTAGCTGATTTTTAGTAGTTTTTTTGTGAAAATTTGTTGTCTTTTTATAAAAGTGATGGATGTGTCTAATATAGTAATCAAGCTACCTTTATCAAGAAAATAAGAATATGGACATTTACATGTACAACCATAAAAATATTAGTTCACTTGTTATGGATAACAGACATCATGGAAGTTCTATTTTTGTTGTTAAATCTGAATGATTTCACAATGAAATATTCTAAAAAAATATAAAGAATAATATGAAGACTTCGATTCTGCTTCTCGTACTTGCAAGCTGAATGTTTCTTTTAAGTCAATATAAAAATGCCATTAAGATGCAATGGGAAAAAAAAGGTAATAGATAACCCTTCCACTAAGAAAAGGGAAAGAAATCCAAGCCATCAAAATTCCTGTAGAATAAGGTTTGCTATAAAAAAAAAAACTTATAAATTTAATTTCATTTCTTCATGAAAATATTTGATGATACAGCTTGAAAATATTGCTGTGACAGTGCAACTCTGAAAGCACTTATTATAAACCTTCTCCCTCCACACAATGGTAATAAGAATTAATCTTAAAAAGTCTATGAGGAGCGCCCCATTTAGACTACAGTCACCAGCTACAATTTCCCAGTTTACTTGACTGTGGGTTAAATTCACAGTTTATGCACTTTTAAAATACACTTATCTAAAAAACACTGGGACTGCACATAACTGCAGCCTGTGTGCTAGAACAGAAAGTCATTGATGCTCAGACTCCTATTGCCAGCGCCAGTTAAAGAGTTTATTGCCCTGTTTTTCCGTCAGGACTAAATCAATACACAAGTGACATTACTGTGATGCAGGGGTCAGGCAGGGTTGGTGACTCTGAACGAGCTTTCCGTGCTGGCCACAGGGCAACCTGGTATTTATGGCTTTACACACCTCCACTTCCACAGAAGAAGCAGTGATCTCACTGCCCAGCCCAGCTCTCTAAGGAAAATGTAACGATGTCAAGGAAAAAAAAACCAAACCAAAACAAACAACTGAATGCTGCTCTTCTCCAGATGGGACCCCCACTACTTGGTGGAAGGACATCTCCAAGCTAAGATGATATACTCATTTTTAGTCATCTCAGGGAAAACAATGCTGGAGAGCTCGACACTCTTCATGCCAGCAGGACTCCTCAGGGAGGAGGTGAATAGGTGAAGTTGTATTCTTCTAGTCACAGGGCTCGGAGCTAAACCCTGGCTTCTCCAAAGGAGCCTCTTACCAGTTGCATTGCACTACCAGGGCTGACGTTTGCTTTGGCCCACCAGAATAGTTTTGCATGGGCAGGGAAGGTCTGCTGAAGTTCAAGTGGTGCCATAACCAAGCTCTGTGTAGACAAGGTCATCTTCATCTCGCCCAGGACCACTTACTTGATAACTGGTGAAATACATTTAATAAGACTGAGGTAGGTCAAAGCCTCACGATTCAGGGGCTGACAAAGACAGGCCATCCCAGTTAACCACCTAAACCTGCATAAGGGATATGGAAATAAAGACATGTCTCTGGCAAAACACAGGGTGCTGTTTGTAGCACTACTCTATGGTCTTTTTATTTTCTACTGAAAACGAAGTGCTTTTACTGCATGAGGAGAGGAAGCGGGAAAAGATGCAGACTGCATACCAGAAGAGATAGTGTAGATATTGAAAACATCTTTTAAAAAATGTGATTCCATAGAACTTCAAGTTTTTGACCTTGGAATGAAATGCATATCAATCAATCACCCATAAAGGTTAAAGTTATCAATACTGCACTTTTAGTTGCTTTAACTGTCTGTCTACAGCATATGTTAACACTCACATGTGTTACCACAGTTATTTGCTACTTTCCATCCTGGTTCGGTACTTAGTTGTGAAAGAAAAGCTAGAAAAGGACAAAAATAAGTCTCTCATGCAATTCATAAATGTGGCAGAAAGAGAGGGCAGGAAAAAAGCTGTTGCTGAGTGTTCCACCATTCCAGATGTTTATAGTGAACTTCCAGATGTTTTTCTTGCATTCATTGCTTCGTCATAATAAGTAAGGAGCTGTCTTCAAACACAGTGAGACTCCTTTAAATCAAAACAGTTTATACAAAAAGAGCCTTCACCTTTTAATCTGTGCCCACATTAGTTTCCAAATCTTACAGAATAAACCACATTCAACTAAAGAAAGTGGATGGCCTTACAGGTGGGAAAGGCCTAAGTGTCTTTTTAGTTCCCAGGGACATAAAGGCTAAGCAATTCATTGTTTGCCCTACAAATGCGGGTATGTAAGAACCCCTAAAACACCATAGCCTTTCATTACTTACTCTATACGACGGAAATCCAGAGCAGAGCTAGTTTTTATGGCCCTGATTGGTGCTTTCACTGCGTCTTAAAAGAGTAGTTAGATATTGCCATTCATTTTTGGGCCAAACCTGCATTTGGCCCAGTCAAATGCATTCAGTCTAACTGTGACCTCCATCAGAAAAACAGTTGAGCTTTGTCCTTAAACGTAAGATAAGGTAATGTGGAGGATAGATGAGAGGATGCCAATTTTCAGCTGTCATATCTGCTAGGTTTCTGCCTGTTCCCTTGATTGCTCATTTAAACGTAACACATGATGGTGGTGAAAGGCAAAGTGTCAGTGACCTGCAAGCCAAACCAGACCCGATTTTATGGTTCTGTGCAGTACGTAGATCAGTCCTGCCTTTGCCCCAGCACAAAAGGAAGGCGTGCTCTAGAGAAAGAGCTTTATGTTCCTTGCTACATTCAAAAGATTTCAAAAGCAGCCTTGTTAAAAGAAAAAAGGGCTCAACTATGAAATCACTTCCTTCTGTTTAAAATATTTTACTCAAGGAAAAAAAAAAAAAACCACCACAAAATAAAACAACAAAAGGGCATTAAAAAAAAAAAAAAAAAAAATCTGTTCTCTGCTTTTGACTCGTTCCTAGGATCGAGCATCCCACCAGCTCCGTGGGATGACGCAGCGTGCCAGATCCCGACCGCTCCAGCCTGCGCGTCAGGCGGCCGTACCTTCCCTGCACAATCACCCCCTTGTCCGGGCAGCTGGCTCCCGCCCTGCACACGCTGACAGCATCGCTGCCGGGGCTGCTCCCTTCCAGCAGGCTCTTCTCCTCTCGGAGCAAGGCAGCAAGGCGCAAGGAGCGCAGGCGGTGTTGGGCAGCTAACAAACAAGAAGCTCTTGTGTTAATTCCCTCCTCCTCCTGCCCCCTGAAATGTAGCATGGATGGGGACAGAGGAAAAGATGGATCTTCTGCTTGCAACAGCGAGGCTTTGCCTGGGAGTACAGCTGGCAGGACGACTTCAGGAAGACCCGTTTATGGAGGTTTAGAAGTCAAACGAACAGTTCATTGCTGCCCAGATCACAAAGGAGTTACGTACGGCTGAGCAGCACTTTAGCAAAGACCGTAAGAGGAGGACTGGTTTGCTCCCCTCTGCCAGTGCTCATAGGTTTACTCAGACTCCCTGGCTTCTTAAGGAACTCTTCCCTTCTTCTCCAAAATTAATTGCCTCCTCCTGGGTAAGTGTGCTGACACACAAGAGCTCCCTTCCCCACTCAGCTGTGGGACAGGAGAGGTGGGAGAGGGATCTTCAAACTAAACTGAAAAGCTTCCTTTCCCCTCTCCACCTCCAGCAAAACGTTAGTTTCTGCCTCAAACAGGAATGATCTTGATCTGCACCATTAAGTAAGGCAGGGGTTCTTTTCCGCTGTGTTATTGAGGTTCACTGATGCAGAAAAAGCCAGATCACATGAGATAAACATTCAGCAAGTTGCTCCAGGCAGCCTAAGATACCCACCTTTTCTGCCTTTCCCAAAGCTGAAGCAGATAAACTTGCAGCACTATGCATTGACTACCTTTGAAAGAAGGCACTCGGGAAGCATGACACTTGAAATTACATTTTCTGCTTGTGAAAAACTTCGAGCCAAACTTGCAGGCAGACCGTGAGCAGTGCCAGAGCACCATGGCACGCGCCTGAACAACGGGCTGACCGCACCATCTACTCCAAACTGAGATCCAATCCCTAACATTCTGTGATTCTGTGATACCACCTAACCGGCACTTTGAATGCTTAACTTTTTTTCTTTAGAACCACGAAACAATCCTCCACTGGAAGTGCAAATTCAGTGACATGGGATGGCACTTGGCAGCTGATGGCTACTAATGAACTCTTCTCCTCTCTTAGCTAGCAGTCTGCTTAACACGCTGATGTACAAACATTTAACCTCCCAAAAGTCTCTGTGGTTGCCCCCATGCCTGTTTTGTGGCTCTAGGCTATTTAAAAAAAAATATTATTAAAAAAACCCCAAACAAACCAAAACAAAAAACCAACCCAAATAAAACAAACACCCAAACACCCCCTCCCTAACCCGCCTCTGAAACCCAAACAAAGAAAACCCAAACCAAACCAAAACCCACAGCTGTTTCCCAGCCGTTTTTATCTTGCAACTGTGTCTCACAGGTGATGTGAAAGTGTTGCTGCTTCTTAACACTATAGCCCTATGACTGACCTGCTCCCACCAAACCATGCTGCTGTGAGAAAAAAAAAAAAAAAAAAAAAAAAAGATGACACCACTCTTTTCAAAATAATACTGAAGTGAGAGATTCCAAATACAGGATGAAGAGTGTCACAGCCCGGCAGTGCCTTTATTTTCTTCAAACAGATTTAACAGTAACAATAAATAAGGTCCTGTTCGAATTTTGAAGAAAGCTTCAACATGAGAAGGAGGGGCAGTCGCTGAACTCTTCTCTTTAGCGACCAATGACAGAACCCGAGGGAATGGCAGAAGATGTGCCAGGGGAGGTTCAGGTTGGACATTAGGAAAAGGTTCTTCACCCAGAGGGTGCTGGACACTGGAACAGGCTCCCCAGGGAGGTGTCACGGCCCCAAGCCTGACAGTGTTCAAGAAGAGACTGGACAACGTCCTCAGACACACGGTGTGACCTGTGGGGTTGTCCTGTGCAGGGACAGGAGTTGGACTCGGTGATCCTTGTGGGTCCCTTCCAACTCAGGACATTCTATGATGCTATGTGGTACCTGAAGTCCTGAAAAATTTTACTCAAAATAGCCACAATGAGGAATCAGAAATATTACTGAACTATATCAGCAACTAAACTTGAGTCACCTTCAGTTTGGCTAATGCACAATACCTGGAAAAAAATAAGGTACTTATTAAGGAAAAAAAAGGGCTGCTTTGTGTTCCGTGTATACCTCTACTGCTGTGGCCACACAGGGTGGCCTCTATATCTTCCCTGTGAACTTTGCTCACAGGAGAATGGAGGAGGGTGCAGTCACTTCCCAGCCTCCAGCTGCACACATACTTCTAGTCACATACATGCTTGGGATTAGCTGCCATGCGCTGTTTGTTCAGTGACTATTTATTTATTCCTACAACTCTGCATTGCACTGGTATAAGCGCTTACTATTTCCCGCCCACTTTATAAAAAAGTTTGAGCCAGTCCTTCACTTCGGAGGAAATATTCCATTGCTGTATGGCCAGCAGTTCCTTCAGGAGGGAAAACAAGGATCTATTTCCTAAAAAGAAGACCGCTAAACTGAATTTTCTTTGTGTTCTTAACCTCATCTTGCCTTCTGTAAGGAGGATCATGGAGGTGGGCAGGGACAGATTTCTGAACCACCACGTAGTCGGGAGAGGCTTTACCCCTGGCACTACAGCCTTCCTTGCAAAACTGATAAGAGATTCTTTCCCTGAAGGAAAGAGCAGGACACGTAGGAATGACCTGTCAATGGCTGAACAGGTTAGTCAACTACACAGATCATATTCTGGTTACAAAGCTAATCACTAGGTCAGAGAGCAGCACAGGCCTTCTTAAACTAACATGTGAGTTGACACAGTGACTCACATCAAATCTCTGCGACTATTCTGCTGTGTTTGTGCAGGCAGTAACTGACAGAAAGCACAAGTCACAGTGTAAAGCCATGGAAATCGGGATGTCCAAGCAAGAACTTGGGCTAAGTTTTGGGCTTTGCAGACTATGTACAGTTGCATTTATGGACTACTAGGGCAACTTCATGATGCAACAAGGTACTAGCATCCCAGGAGACCTGTGTACTGTGCTGGAGGACCTCATAGGTGCGAACACAGGTTGGGACAAGGAGACAAACAGCACCATCCCTGCCTGCCTGCAGCTCACTATCATCTGCAGCAACAGAAAGCAGAACAAACTGCAAAGAACATTGCCAGGGAATGGTACCCTGTATCCAGGCTGTGCTTTTGCATAAGGAAACTGAAAGCCCCAGACAAAAACCAAATACAGCCATTCACAAAGAGACAGAAAGCTCCTGACTCATGTTGCCCCGTTTTCCGAGCCCTGAAGCTTAGGCAGTGTGCTGAAGGACACCAGTGCTTCACATGCTACTTTTCTATATTAGAAAATTGGCAGAAACTCAGATGTGCCAAACATTATAGACCCGAGTGAACAAAACGTACATGCAATCCTGCTTAACATGCAAAATCTTTTCTTCAATAGCCTGTTGCTGGTTATTGTTCTCCAGACATGGAAGTACTGCCTGAATACACATGACACCTTTTGGCTGGCAAAAAGGAGACAAGAGGTACTTCAGTGCAAGAATGAGCCCTCCCTGTTCTATTTTAAGGTTGCAGCCATCTGGCATTTTCAAAGGCAAGAGGGAAAACACTGCACAGGACAGGCTGCTACAACAGGTTTTAAACTTGCATTGCTGCAAAAAAAATACTACCTTACATCTTGAGGTCCTAGATTTTCACGTTATAGAGCTGAGTGACCAAGTCTCTTATACCCACTTCCATAAATGAGCTTGATAGTCCCAACACATTAATGAACACTGGGGGTACTTATTGCTCTCACCTCTTCTAATGTGTTCCAAATGCTGCCGACCTCCCAGAAGCCAGACATACATTACTCCTTCTCTGGAGACATTCAAAACCCTCCTGGACACATTCCTGTGTAACCTCATCTAGGTGTTCCTGCTCTGGCACAGGGATTGCACTAGAGGTTCCTTCCAATCCCTAACATTCTGTGATTCTGTGATTACTGAAATCACCTGATAAGAAACAGAGTGGGGGGAACAGAGGAGGCAAAGTAAGCACTTACCAAGCACAATGACCACAGTCTTCAGGAGGCTCATCATGGTGTCCCGATTCCTGCGGGGTCCAGAACTATGTCTGGACATTCTCATAGTCCTTTGGCGGACGTACCCAAAGATATGAGCATATAGAACCACCATGACCACAAAAGTGACCAGGTTGAAAATAGCCCAGAAGACCAGGTAGGAGTCACTATAGAGTGGTGCCATGTTGGAGCAATGAGTGATATCACAGATACAGTTCCATCCGACACTTGGTATGGCACCCATGACGATGGCCATAGTCCAGATAACAACAATTACGACCACCACTCGCCGGTTGCTCATCCGAGTATGTAGCTGCATTCGGAAAACTGTAATGTGCCGCTCAATAGCAATGGCCAACAAATTGGCTACAGAGGCTGTCAGGCTAGTGTCAATGAGACCCTGACGGAGAAGCCAGGTGCTTACAGTCAGTCTTCTAGTGTTGGGTCCTGTGTTGAACATTAAGTAAAAGTAGGCCAGCCCTGCAAAAAAGTCCGCAGCGGCTAAGTTTGCCATTAAGTAATAAATAGGAAAGTGGAATCGGCGGTTGACATAAATAGCCACCATAACCAAGAGGTTGGCCAGCATTATGAAGATGCAGACGGTAATCCCCAGTCCCATTACAAGCTTGCTGACAGTGTTCCATTCAGTGGCTAGATATTTTCCACTTCGGTTATAAAAGAAGGCAATGGTTTCATTGTAGTAGCACTGTGGTTCGCTCATGGCTGTGGACTGAAAGAAGGGGGGGAAAAAGAGAGACAAAAAAAGAATAACATCAGAACTGAAAACATATGATTGCCTCCATGGACAAGACATCCACAGAGAGTAGGGAGGGGCACAGGAAGGGAACATGCTTCAGAACATTTTTTTTTTTTTTTTTTTCAGACCAAATGGCATTCCACAACTCTCAAACAATTGCTCTGAGGAGTCTAGTAACAGCAACCAGATTAGAAACAACCAGAAATGCTTCCATCTGCTCTGGCAGCTAGCGTGATTTCTGACGTAGTTGTAAATTGCACAGTAAGTGATCTTTTCGCCAAGCAGATCTGCTGAAAAATTCTCTTAAAGAGAAGGGCATGCAATTTGTAATTAGAAAAGTTAACTCTGTTACAGGAGACCTTATTTACATTATCAGTGCATAAAACTGTTGCTTGGACCTAGTGGTGCTAAAAGAGGATCTTCTCAAAGAGAAGGAAAAGTAGGTTACATTTCCCAGCAGGTTTTGACTCATTCGGGTCTACGTCAGGGGCATTCCTTCTTGTCTAGTCTTAAAAACTGGGAAGAACACCCTAAATTAAGATTGTCAATATGGTCTAAAACTGTGAATTGCCAAGGCCACAGGCTCTGCCTGTCCGTAAAGCATGAAGTACATTTATAAACAATAAAAGGAGCATGCCATTGTATTTCTATGAGCGTTCTTCCTTTTCCATCAGCCACATTTCTAAACAGGGTTTGAAATACACCATGCTTTTAAGTATAACTCATCTGAACTGGCTTGCTCCAATTTGAAACAGAAGGAGTGAGACAAGAAATCAGAAAAGCAATATTTGACTTAACTAGTGTTAAAAGCATCAAACCTTGTTTCCTGCATCAAGTATTGTTATGGCTATGTCAGGGAATACATTATTAATTTTCATTACTCAGCTAAGCACAGCTATGGGTGCAACAAACAAGCCCCATACTTCACCAGAATGTAGAAGTTTTGCATAAAGGTTGGCTACCAAGAAAATACTTAATGAGTTTCCTTCCTCAGTTATAATCAATTATGCAAGGTGCAATTCCCAAAAGACAAACCCTAGAAAAAAAACCCCCATCTGAATAACATCCTGGTTCCTTGTTTAGCATGGCTTAACAACGAAGATGTAAAAATAATTATTAAAAACAAACAAACAAAAACCACAAAAAAAGGTGAAACAAGAAACTCATGTCAAAACCGTCTCTTTCTAAAGAGATCCAGGAGACCTGACTTTGACACCCTCCCTGTTTTTATGGCTGTGAACTCTACTGACTAAACTTGAATTTTTATAAAAAAGAGCAGTTTTAGCAAGAAACTGAGTAACAAGCCAAATCAAAGAACAGATCAACAACACTAAAAGATGAGAATTTCTTCCCATTAAACATGCAAATAAACCCTGGTATCTTGGACAGCTCCAGCCATTCTGCAGGACATGCGACAATTAACCTGACCTTCATGTTGCAACCAAAAATGTAAAGAACTGAAAAACAGAATCAGTAATTGGACTCAAGTGAAAATAATATCTGACAAAGATCTCCTTAGAATTACCCAAAGATATTTGTTTCCTTTCATGTCTGTTTGTCAACATAATTAAGCTAATTCCAATATAGTAATATACACAACTTTCCACCTATATCCTAAATGCTTTACATGACATTTAGATTTATGCTAAAGAAAAAGGTCTTTTTAGAAGGATTTTACCTCCAACGTAAACATTGATCAGAAACATTTGCAGGCCCAGGAAAGTAAAAAGCTAGAGTAAATAGTATTTCTCACCACAGTGACTATAAAACTTTTATTGCTCCTCTAGGGTACATCAACTCTTAGTTTAGAAACCTTTCAGCCTTAATTATTTAAGAATTTTTTAAAGTTCTCATGTAGGATCCCTCTGTTGCGTAGAAAAAAACTATTTATAAAGGGTCCTTAACAAAGGGAGACCTAGCTACAAGACATCTGGCTTTAATTCTTCAGTTAAAGACTGTGTGGTAATAACAGGTCAACTATAAGAACCCTTGAGGGAGAGAGGAAGGCATATGAATGAATTAGTGGCCCTTATAAAAGCTTGCCAACATCTGTATTAATTATATGAATTCCCTGTTGTTTTTTTTTTCTCTCTGTAGGAATATCTGGATGTAGTCTTACAGTCTGAATTACAGAGGAGGTCATGACTCCAGGACCTAGTGGACTTCTGTGATCCTGAATAAATTCTGTCTTTGTCTATAGATTTGTCAATCTAAATTTTTCTTTCACATGGCTGCTGCCCATGTGTAATGATTCCTGCTCCACTGTTGGTCCTGTGGAGAGCGGTCAGCTACGCCTGGCAGAACATATTTTTAATTCAGAAATTTAAAATGTGGTAGATATAACTTTTTTTTTTTTGTGGCTTTCTTTTGCACATAGTCTTAGAATGTGAATTATCCCCTGATTTTGTAATATCCTCCCTAGCCTTTTCATATGAAATCTGAAACTAAAAAAAGCTCACAGTAACATGCACTGATAAGAGCTGTGCATTGGTCTTATTCGCAAAATGCCAAGTGATCAGTGTATGCAATGCACATAGGAATATGTAAAAAGCTACAGAGTTGGACTGTTAAATTTAAAAGCATGACAGCACTTGACTAATCCCAGAGGAACAGCATGAGGCTGACTGGCTGTTTCTCTCATTTTGAAGACACAGGAACAAAATACGCTGTTTGCATAAGGGATTTTGGAGAAGTTTTGTTTTTAGGGCATGCTAATCTAAAACCTGGGATCTCCTTTAAAAGCTATCTTTTCAGTCCCGAGGGACAGAAGAGCAGAGGAAGAGACAGTTTGCTGACAAAACAGGAGACTTCCAGATGATCAGCCTTCTCGGATGCCGGCGTATATCTTACAGGAAGGTTTTGACCTCCCAAGTCATGAACATGCAAATCCCAAGGCACCACATTTACCTGTGATGCTGTTATCTGACTGAAAAGGCTCAAGCAGGAGGGAAATATAACATACTTCTGAGTACCGAAAGAGTTAACATACCATAATGGCATATGCAAGCATGCAGACCCATCCCCTTCTCCTGCCCTTGCATGAAAAGGGGCAGGGAAGTTTGTATTTTAATTTCCTGACGTTTTCACTTAGTGTGTTTCATTGCCTGGGTAAGCCAGATGTGCAGTGCCCTGAGATTTACCTCATGCATTTAGTATATCTCAACAGAAGTTTAAAACAAACCAAGCTGCAAATTGCCCATGTAAACTAAACCTCTAGGACACATCTATGCAGAAAAAGAAAACATCTGAATTATAAACCAAGAAGACAGATAAAGCAAAATAGAGCAACAGCAGGCCAAAAGCAAAGCCTCCTGTAACCATGTGAGTTTGATTTAATATTCAAAACACAGTTGTCCCAAACCAAAAGACAAGAAAATCCTGAGTACATGGAGTTAAATCTCGTAAAATCATACGATGTAGTTATAACCACAACGCAGTCCACATAGACTAGGAAATTTGGCACCAGGACTTAATAAATAACACTCACTCTGCTTCTACAGTCAACACCTAGTCATCCTGTGGCCAGAACGTCACCCTGGCACTGGCCTTTCCAGGCACTATCTGCTAGACTTGTCCTCTTGACTGTTCTCCTGGTGGTATGGGACCACAGCACTGAGCTGGCAGTGGGGAGACTGGGAAGAGGAGCACGTGTAAGCAACTGCCCAGTGTTTCCTGCTTGATCCATCTTTCTGCTGCTGCACTCCTCCATTGCAGCTTTAAGAGTGGGGTGAGGATTTGGATCCAAGACATGGAGCAGGCTTGTCCATGGCATGTTCTTGGGTGAACATCCCATTACCCCCTTCTCCACTCGGGAAACAGACGAGTGTGGAGAAGGCACTGGCTGCCTGGAGTGGGAAGGTTAGAGGGGAGCTCTGGATCCTGCCAGCTCAGTGGTGAGTGACAGCCCACCCGGTGAGGGCTCTGCATGGAGAGATGCTTAGGGTGGAAAACAAATACCACCAAGCTTTCAAGCACCACTGATTGATACTGTCTAAATGAAGCATTAGTTAGCACAAAGTGCCTGAGGTGCAAATGATCAGTATACAAAACCCACTACCATCTGAAAGTTTGCAGAGTTCCTCAGTCCACCTAACAAAAAAAAATGTAAAAAAAAAACAAAAAAAGGACCACCCCCCCAGCAGGAATGGGTGCATTTAATTCTCACTGAGAGAAACAGAGCTGAACATTCTTAGAATACTAAGGTTTGACTTTTACAGAGCTTGGAAGCCACAAAAATGATTCCATATCCAAGAAAACTCAAAGATATTTTAACCCTTCTCTCTCCAAACACAGTCTGCTCCTCTCTGTTTTTCTCTTTACTGAATTAACCTTGACATGCTGCTGTTTTCTTACCCAGAGCACAGAGCGGAGATGAAAACCAATTTATTTGGCAAGACAGTCTGAGAAAGATGACAATTCTGCATACAATGAAATGCCAAGTACAAGCCAGAGACTTCAGCTTTTCAGAAATCATGTAACTTGCATGCAGTCTCCTTGAAGTCTGAGAGACTCAGAGGAAACTCATTCTATACAGGAGGAGCTTTTAACTCTGAAGTAGCTACTCTTGGATCCCCAAACCAGTATTTACCATTCTCAGTGCTGCCCAGAAAGCCAGAAAATATTTCAGGGACTAGGACTCCAAAACAGCAATACGTGTCTTAAAAGCTCTACATTTAGTGCAGCAGTGAATGGAAAAGCAGTAACACTGCTTTCAGTTTAGCTAAATACTCTGAAGTTTACCAACATACCAGGAAGGCTAGAGCTGAAAAACTTCAGGGAACTACCAACTTCAAAATCCCCAGGTAAGAGTATCAATTAAGCATACCTTTAAAATAAGCACAAGCAAGTGAGTATAGGAATAATTGAATTGGTATGTAAATACTTTCTCAGCCCACAACTGCAAATCCATGGGTTTTATGAAAGTAAAGTTGTAACAGATGAGAAATAATTCCAATTTGCAACAAAAACTTCTCTATTACCTAATGAAAAGCACAAACTACTGGCCAAACTGCAGAATGCAAAAGAAACAAGACATTTAAACACCATCTTTTCCTCTTTATTTTTCCTTTAAAGATAAAAGTAGAAGCTGAGGAGGCATTTACCCAAAATTTAAGTTAAAAAGTCTCAAAGCAAGGGTCCCAATTCATTATAGCCTTATGCCTACTATGCCTGATGTACAGATAAAATTTCATCTGCACAAAGGAAGTGTGAAACTCTACCACCAACACATAACAGCTGCTCACATACCCTTTTCAGAATTGCATCTCCCAAAGTAATTGCTTGGCAAACTTAAAGAAAAACTTAAATGTTAAGATGTGGTAGTTCAGTCACAGCAGGCCACTTCTTCACTTCACGAGACTCATTCTACCCTTCATGTAGCCAACAAGACATGAGGAAATTACTCTCTTTGCAAGGGGATCCCTTTAACTCTGGTATAACATAATGAAGCATAAAGTTACTTACGGGTCATGTGGCAATAGCTAGCATATTCAATAATTTTTAGGATGTTTTGTAGTAGACTATATTACTACAGAGTCTCAGAGCTAACAAATGTCCCAACTACTAGAAACTGAACTGAGAAGGTCTCTGCATCCTACAGTTTGTACCTGAAGAGGGTAACCCAACATATCTAGACACCCAGTGTAACAAAGAGATCTAGTCACCAGCAACACTGGAAAAAAAAAAAAAAAAGGGCGATTTTACTTCTATTGAGGAAGGTATAATTCAAAAGTGACACAGATCCTGTTGGAAACTATGATTACGACCTCCAGAGATTGCCTACAAAACCAAGGAGGGTGTTGACCTTTGTGCTTATTCACTGTCGACTACTACAAAAGCAACTTCGAAAATAGATTCAGTGGGCTAAAAAAGGAATGGGTGAGAGCAGGATGCCCAGCTAACTCTAAAAACAGTTTCTGGAAGATGGCAGAGTCACTAACTATCGAGTCTGAAATACCTCGACTGAGCCCTACAGCTTTTCAGGGTAGATAAATCAGGAGCCTTGAAATTCACTGTTGAAACTCAAGAGCATTCATGAAGAGCAGTGATGGTCTGGAGCACACTGAGCTGGCCCAACAGGCCCCCAGATGGCCGGGTCTGTGGTTTCAACTACTTGCGCTTCCTACTGTTGCAGAAAGGAACGGCTGCACATGCACATGGAGCAGAATTACTGCAGAATTCTGCAAGCAAAAGGCTATTTAGGAAATCAAAAAGCTAGAAGAACTGGCAAAAAATATCCAAAGAAAGAATGAACTCGTCCCTCCAGCAGCCTATCCAATAATTCAGGCACTGCTGTATTGTTGCTCCTTTTCCACAGATTCAGCATTTTCAGATGAGCTGCACCCCTTGTAAGCACTACCTACACGTTCTGATGAACGTTTTCCAGGTGAGGAGGAAATAAAGACTTTAAATCAGGGCATAGTTCCATATCATCGCATGCTCCCTTACATTGCTAGGGTGGCTTACACACTGATTACTAAAGATTTGCGCGCAGACCACACGGCACTTCTTTGCTGCTCCATGTCTGCCTTCCAATCTCCTCTCAAAGGGAGGCTGACACTGCAGTGCAGAGGTATTGTAAAAATAAGCTAATTGGCTTTGCCACTAGGAGAGACATGGTTGGGCATGTTGAGCCCAAATGTCCCATACAGAGTACAGAAGTGGTTTCTCCAAAGCTCTTCAAGCTTCCTTTTCTTCTAGGGGAGCATTCATGACAAACTGAGCTTCAAAAACATTAGCTAAACACGTGTATAGGCTCAAGACCTCCTGGCTTTGTGGGAGACAAAAGGCGGCAATTACATTCCACTAGCTAATTTTGTAACTGAAAAATGTCACCTCTTATGCCTTCAAAAAAAGCCTGTGTCATGATGCAGATTTGGCTTCTCAACTATATCATGCAGTTCACTCCCTGGTTGCCTACCTGCCTTATGCTCAACCTGAGCATCGTAGCCAGACATCAGCCTCCTCTGAGTTCCTGCAGGATGCTGTGCAGGACCAGTGCAGCACAGGACACACCTTCCCCAAAGACTCCAGCCCAGCAAAGAGCTTTCTGGAGAGAGATGCAGCACGCAGTCCCCACTCTGTGTCACTTTAGAAGCCATCAGGGAGGAAGAAAAGGGAGGGAAAAAAAGAAAAATCTGCATCTCTGACATCCCAAGTGTGTTTCCATGCATAATGAATTGCAACATGCATCCTTTGGGCCTCGTTCAGTGCTCAGTGAGCCAAGCTGGGAATTAATTCTTGACTCCAGCAACTAAAAGACTGGCCTTTAATGCTGATAAAATGCTGTAGGCTATTGGGGCTACTTCCATCTCCAGGGCACACCTTCCATCACCAAGCAAATCAGCAAAGTGAGCACTTGGGAGAGTTTAGTCTACAAGCAAAATGCTTATTCAAAATTATGTTAATGAGCATAGCAAATTTCATTTGGGGCTGGAAATTGAGATTTCCAAATGGAAATAAAAACACTATCCTGTGTTTACCGTGGAAAATACATTTTTTTTCTTGAAATATACAGCTTGAGTTTCTTTTGCTTTGATGGACTGCTCGTGAAATATGTAAACAGAATACAGAAAAATCTTTCTCAGGGCTCTGACAACAAGGGGTTCTCTATGAGTAACTTGTTCATAGAGTACTGAGCAGCTGCTTATAAGACAGTGTTGGTCTACTCTGAACAAAACAGAGATGTATTTTGAATCTCTGGTATAAGAATAGCAATAATCTCTAGTATAAGAGTAAAAAAAAAAAGCATATTGGTATTTAAGTTTCCCCTATGATATCTGTGACTGGGTGCATATATACCCCTAATAAGAAACTGTTTCTTCCAGTCTCACCATTTGCTTTTGTTCTCTCATCTACCTTATTAACCACGACCACCAGAGGTTCATTTTCTTAAAGAGGTTAATTTGTTTACTCACCTAGAAGGGGAGAAAAAAATCCACACATTTGTTGGCTGCACAAATTTGGGCACCAGATCCAAAATGCAAATCATGTTGGGCTTTGTTGGGGAAAGGGATGACGACAGCTGTGCCACGCCACAGGAATCTGTTCTCAAGCATCATAATAAAGAGGAAAAAAGCTACTGAGGATGACCATTCTGTGGCAAGGACAATTTAAATCTCTTCAAAACCTAGTTCAAACAAAAAGAAGGGAAAATAGAGAACTATTCAATGGCACAGAGTGGGAGCAGTGGTTTTTGGCTCTGGTAGCCGCACAGCCATGAAAGGCCACTATAATGGAAACTGCTCTAGATTTCTCTTTGGAACAGCTGCAAAGCAGTTGTTTAAATGTACTCATTTACTTCTAGTATTTGGCTGGTAGGATGCACTGCTGGCAAAAGCAAAGAGAGAATGATGAATTTTTGTTGTTTTCTTCTTTTAAGCATTTCTGAAGCACTGTTGGAAGTCCCTGGTTCATTAAGCAACTGGAGCTCAAATCGTTTCTTCAAAGCTTTTACTGCAGAATTCATCTCATGCCATTCACAAAGAGAGAAGATACTAATCACTCCACAGAGTACATTAATCAGTTTAGATCACCACTTGTTATGTCTCCTTTTCGCAAACAGCAAAGCCCTCTGGGATGCTAAATGCTTCTTACAGATTTATTTAACTTTCTGCTTACTGCATTATCAGACTAATCAGGTTTCTATGGTATAATTTTGCTTACAAATAGCTGAGGTATGAAGTCATCGCATGTAGAACACAATATCCCAAATTTAAAAATCTAAAAGTGCTGTTATATTTTGTTTCTCTCTCTTTAGGAGCAGAATGGCTTATCTAATCTGAAATTACTAGATTCTGCCTTACAATAAAACCCCATTGCCAAAACCTCAAAGCATATTCTCAAGATTTTTCATTTCATTGACTTCTTTGACATACTGTGAATGGTGTCCCAGAACTATTTTCTATTCCAGATTTCAGCTATGCATAGCTAAACTACCACGAAACTTTACTTATCCTTCGCATTTAAACATGACCAAAATGCCTTAAATCTATGCTCTTAATCACCGCTCCGTACCTGTGTTAGCAGGATTCTGGGTAAGGAAAGAAGCAGAGAGCTTCAGACAGGTCACTGCACAGGCAGGGTGAAAAGAGACATGACTGTGGAAAACGTAGAAGGTTGTAGAGAGCAGTAAAAGCAGTTCCTATGTTGACATGCTAGCAATAAGAGTATTTTAAAACAGTAACAACAATTTCACACCTGGTATCAAGAAGTGACTTTCAAAAACTTCTCCAAAATGTGAATGTTTTTTTAGCTGACTCAGAAGACAAATCTTGAGAAAGATAGTGTTTGCAATTAAATTAGCAGGAACTCCATTCACTGTGGTGCCGCCACAAGCATCTGTAGGATTCAAGTACCAGCAAAAACCTGTCAGGGTAGGCTTCGGACTGCAAAATGTCCTGCTGAGATCTCCAGGATTCTCCCTTGTGGTAAATAAGGGTCTATTCTTGTTTGCCCTGTGCAGTTAAATGACTGATGACAGGTGGAGGAATATTTATTACTGAGACATATACACATACATACATATATATACGCATGTGTACGAAATAGGTAATATTTATTTCTAAGGCTAAATTGACCAAATGTGAAGGAAACCAACTATCCTGGCAATGCTAAAGGAAAGTTTAAAGACAATAGATTAAAAAAATATTAAAGTCAGAGCAAGTTTAAAGTAAAGCAGCAAAACACTTTTTTTTGTAACTGAGATGCCATCTAGCTCATGCAGAAGGCATGCAAGGCTACTTCCAAGTTTAAAAAAAACCTGTTCCTTAAAACATTACTCTCCAAATGTCTTCTGCAGCACACTGCAGGCTGCTCAGTGTAAAAGGCAAAATAATGTCCTCCAGAAAAAGAAATATTTTAATATAGTTTTCTAAACTATATTCAAAATTCATTTGTATGTCAATACAAACATGAAAGGTAAACCCACGCAGTCACAGCCTGAAAAGTGCTTTACCTCAATACTTCATCTCTTTAGCTATGTGTCTCACTATGACTTTGCTTGTTAAAAAAGTTCTTCCTTACCCTCAGAAACATACGCATGGCTTCCAGATGACTGTTTAGAGCTGTTATTCCTCTATGTAGGACTGAAGCATTATATCAACCATCAGATCCACAATGGTTTACTGAAGTCTGTGGGAATTCATGAATGCATGTAAAGCTGCCCATATGGACATCAAATTTGAGTCCATTTTTACAACATGAAGTTGAGAATTACATTTTTCACCGTAATCTCCCACACTGAGATACCACTTTTTTCTTTGCTTCCTGTTGCCATTTCTTTTTGGCTCCCAAGTCAAATCTCATTGAAGCACAGTCTCTAAAACTCAAGTGTGGAGGGAGAGCTGTCTGGATTACCTGTCAATGACCAGAATCATTCATTTATCTCTAGTTTTTGGGCTAGCGATCCAAGTCCAGGGCAGGATTTATTCAAGAGAAACTGTCTGCAGACACAGGGCACGGACGTTTATTCACCCATGCGTACAACAGAACGGTGACTATGCTGACCATCGAGTCCTTTACAAGTGCTAGCTTTTCTTCCATTCATTGTTGCACCACAGTTGACCTTATTTTCCCTTCGAGAAGGCATCTATCCTGAACAGCAGTCCTTAAAGACACAAATTTCTCGTACATAAAGATGGGTCTGAAGAGAGATTCTATGGAGACAGGGCTGGAAGTGCCTTTCAGAGCATGTGAGGAGATGGCCTGAGGAAGCCTTTCTCCAGAAAGGGAAAAGAGTCCAGCAGCAGCTGGGAAGCCTGGGATGCAAGCACACAGCATCCACCTCTGCCAGGTATTCTGTCCTGCTGTAAAGATGTTAAATCCTTCTCTGACCATAAGAGGGACAGAGAGTTGAAAAGCAACGAAAATACTTTAAGGATATACTAGCTCTCCATTTGAGAGAACCCAGGAGGAAGAAGAGCACAAAGAAGTTTCTCCAAAGCAGATTTTAGATTGGGGTCATTTCACATCACCACCCATTGGTGGACATGCTTTTTCTAACTTCACGGGGTCCAGGGTTCTCTGAACTACTGCACTTCTCAGTGCATATTGCTAGGAGACATAGTCTTCTGAGCCAAAGAATCTCCAGCAAACAAACAAAGAAACAAACAAACAAACAAAACTACCCCAGATCTCCAATTTTCTGACATATGCCTTAATCAATTGAGGTGCCGTCTTCATAAAAAACACATCTGTAAAAGTTTTAAGTTGTAACAGACCCTTGGGTCTCTATGAAATCAAAGAGACTTTGAAAATGCTTTTCTGAGATGAAATCTTGACTATTACTAACATCTTTTCTATCTGCGTTATTTACTTCACCAGAAAACACAAGTACTTGGTGTTCAGTACATGGAGCTGAAGAAATCACTCAGGTATTTATAAATACCAAGTCTGAAACACACACTTTGATTCATGAAAGCAAGATTAGTGTGTTAGTAATTTTAAGTATATTATTCATTTTCTTGCTGTTTTTGTCTTAAAACTTTAGCTTTTCTGATAAGAACATTGAACCTGAAACTTTCTGTGGTATTATTCCAACTGAACCACACTATGACCTTCTACTTTGTATTCATTAGGCACAGTAAGCATCAAACCATAGTGCAAGGACCACCAACATGGTGTCAATAAAGATCGTATTTTGCCATATATTTTCTTCTACAAAAGGTAGTATAGCACACCCGCGTCATGTCTTAAAGTATAGGAACATCCTTATCAAACGATAAGTGTATTTAATACAATATTTCAGGAAAAATTCTCTTGATGACTCAGAAGTAAGACAGGAGAAAAAGCTAGGATTCAATGAGGAAAGAAGAAAGAGATTCTGTCAGTTTGGCGGCCCCAGTTTCATCATGGTCTACTCACCTCAATGATTTCAGGTTGCGACATCATGGAGGATGGCACCAAATCAGTGGGGATATCCATGGTAGTTCAAAGTCCCCCTGCTGGCCTTGCACTGTTCCTCTGCACCCACAAACCCTTGGTAGGAACACAGAAGCACTTCCTCAGACCCTAGTCATGCTGGTGTTTGCTCCTAGTAGGAAGGAAAAAACAATAGTTGATAATAACAAGAGAACTGGGTACGCAGTCAACACCCAAGCCCCTCGGCTGCTGCAAAACCAGCCTCTGTGTTTGCACAACCCGACTGGCTTACATGACCATTCTCAACAGATTTGCAGGAAAAGTTTCAAAAGGCACATTGGAATTTGGTCCAGAACAGCAAAACAATTCATTTGACCACGGAAAACAGAATTCACACAAACCGAATACAGCAAGAAGGCTAATGCATGGACTAAATACATATTTGCAAGGAAAGATGGTCACCTACAGAGCACTGGAATCGTGTTAATGTGGGGTGTCTGTATTTGTATGTTTGCTGCTGTTTCCCCACACACACACACCAAAAGAAAAAACAAAAACCACCACCAACACAACAGCAACCAACCAACCAACCAAACCCCCTAAACCCCCAAAACCTTACAGAAGAGTACTCATAGAATTACTTTCTGGAATTTAGGATAGATTTATTTTCTCAGCTTTGTTTTACAGTTCAGTGATCACATGAGCTTTTGTGTAAAGAAAAATAACAAACATTATGACATCATTATCCTTGATTTATTTTAACCATACTTTGTTGTTTTTTGGATTTTTTTGCCAGAAAGGCACAGATTAGCTGTAGGTGAATATACTGAATTGCCATGTAAAGTCTGATTGGATGACTCAACATAATGAAATTATTTCCATAACCAACCTGTTTATCAAGGTTAGATCAGGTTCCACATGTTTCTATTCTTTCATGCAAAGAAAACCAAACAAAAGGGGAGAAAACTGTAAATGTCCAAGAAATTAAGCCCATTTAAGAATTACAGACAACGAATACTGCAGTTTTTTTCCCCCATTCAGGCCAGAAATACACAACAAAACCCACAAAGCAGCCACAACAGAAAGGATTTGGGAGAGACACCTATTACACTCTGTACCTACCACTTCCTATTCTGTAAGTCACAGAGGAAAACCACTCATGCTAAGTGTAGTCAGCATCCAACAAATATAGCAAAAATGACCCCAAACCTAACTGGTACTTTTCAAACTGAGGCCATGGTGTAGTGATACAGACAATGCTAGTAACTTTCCTGGCCTGCAGTTAATTTCTTCACAAGCAACACTTACTTAGCAAGCCAAGAAATAACAGATAAGTGATGTAGGAAAGTTGCACTCCACATGCTTTTCTGAGTCAGTTATGTCTTTTTTTTTTGTTTTCTTTTTTGAGTTGCTCATTTAAACTCAGCCTTTGCACGCCACTTTGGAAATTATTCCTCCTTCTTAAAAAGCATCATCTTGAAATGCCTGCTTCACATTTCAACACATCTCTGCATGCCTTACATCACATGTAGCCATCTCATCTTCCAAACTCTTGGATCACTTTTTCCATCTTTATATAGCTTTCCAGTGACCCCTATTTTTTCCTACTCATTTCTTGCTAGTAACCTTTCATTCTTTCCACTCCTTGCTCCAAATTTCTACTACTATACTCATGGAGAAGTCAGAAAATGGAGGTTTAGCATTCCTCCAAGAAAGCCTTCACCGGAAGTCAAAGAACACAGACACACATCTTTCAGGCTTCCTGTTTTCTTTTCAAAACCAGTTTTGCCTGTTTTCTGAAATTCACTATTTTTTCCACTGTGCGTGGCAGATGAAGGAAACAGGATCAACTTGAAACTACTGCTTTTTTGACTTAGGGAAGCTTTGCTATTTTACCAAGAGTGATTTTCAGTAAAACTACATCAACGGCCTCAAGATCCTCAATCAGCACATTTCACCCCTGCCTTGTGAGCTGTCACAAATGTAACTTCAATGAGCTCTCATAAGACCTTTATTCCTGTTCTTCTCAAAACATGCTTAAGAGCAGCAGTGTCACTTCACCTACAGAAGCTCATTTTTGGTTTCTTTCTAAATTTATTTTCTTCTCTGAATCCTGAAATGCTGCCACTCTTGGATCACAAAGATGTGGAAAAGATTACAGATGAAGCAGACTTTAGGGAAGACTATCTAGACGAAAAACAGAGGTATGCTTAGAATCCTGTTTGCCACATACAAAAAAAGGAGAGAAAATGATCACTTTTACTGGGATGCATCACAGAGCAGAAGAGAAGAACTAAGGAAAATTTAAGTCTGTCAAGCCTTTAGCTAGCTCTGGGTACTCCATGTGTATAAATGTCAGAAAAAGCTTCACCCCATAAAACCCAAAAAATCACAGATGAGAGAAGAAATATGTCTGTATTCATTTCTCACCATCTCCCCAAGAAATACGAAACACAGGATTAATAAAAAATTCCCAAGCCTATGACTATTTCACATTTCCCCTTCTGCACCTAGCTACGTTTTTGCTGCTTGTATTTGGTGAGGGAAAGGAAGGCTCTTCTGCATACACCTTGCTTCTCAACCTCCTCAGCACCACGTACAAGATGATCAAGACTTTCTGCCAACTGGTTAGGCTCCTAGAAGTATCCCAGCTGAAAATAGGTTGGACTGCACAAAAGGACTCTTCCTTCGCTCTCAACCCGCCTCGTCTCGTTCGGCAATAATGAAGTGCAGAGGGGACAGTGCTCTCACAGCTGTGCAAAAGCAGGCTGGCTCCATCCAAGTGAACAGTGGTGGCTCCTCACTTAATACCCGTGTGAGTCCAGGGTGCAGTCCCGTGTTTTTCAAGAACTGAAAATAAACAGGATCCTCGAACTTTGTGAAAGAACAGTATGAGAGAAAATGTAATCTCTCTTAAAAAGAAAGTCTGAAACACAAAAGCAGAGGAGTGGCTTCTTACTAGTGAGATTTTGATGGCTCGCTGCACTACAAAGCGTTGAAAAAAGTACCCAAATTTTGAAGCAGATTCACACCACATATCATTTCCAAACACTGGAATTGCAGTTGTTGCAGGTGAATACTACTCTACATACTCTCCTCTTTATAGACATCACTGTCTTTACTGAGTACATCTGGAGAACTGCACATGGGGAAACACATTCGATCTGTGTCTAAAATTAGTAAAATGAAGACTATAGAATTTCTTATCCTCTGTGAAGGTGACTCATCTCTAAGAAGTGATGTTTCACCATAAACTACAACATTTAGAAAGTCATTTATGGTAACACATTGAGTTTTTGGTTAACTGAGAGAAAAAAAAAAAAAAAATCAGCTGATGCTGGGCAGAGTAGTGCATATCTAACATACAGCGCAGGAACACGCCCTCACCAAAACGTAGTGCTCTCTGACATGCTATGATTAAGCATCATGATTTCTGGATCAGCTGTCTGAGACCACAGAAAAGAGGAACCATGCAGTTTTGTCATTACTTGGAGTAGTTAGGAGAAATGCAATCACATATCGCAAACATCTTCAAGGAACTGCTTCCAGAAAATCCATTACAATGACAAAAACTATTACCCTTATTCCCACACAGTTTCTTGCACAGTAGAAGTGATCTGCAATTTCAGAGTGATACAGCAATACCAACAACTTCTGCATCACTGCATATCTCATCTGGGCCCACAAATACACACTGCCTCTGCCAGAGTAAGGTTCTGGGACTGAAAGGCAAATTGGGTTTTCATGATCTGTGGCTGTCTCCCGTGTCAGAGAATTTCATGTGCCCTGCATTGTTGCTGTACTTCAGCTTTTGTTTCCTGCATCCCTATCAGAGCATCTTTTGGTACCACAGCTTGACTTCACAGACTTTAAGTTTCTCAATAACATGACTCTGAAGATCCTGATCTGGTATGACCCTGAATATCTTAAATGTGACTTAGCTAAACAAAGCTACCCTCCCTGCACACATCTAGTGAATAAAAGCCTAACTTACAGTTTAAGCCCTAACTGATCCCAGATGGATAGGACGTGTAAACCTGTCATGACAAAAAACCCTCAGCATTTGACCAACATGTAAAAAAGCAAGGAAGTAAGAAAAAAGATCACACATAAGGTCCCACTTCCAGATGTCACTTCACGGACATTCCAGATTTCACGTAGCATCTGAAGTCTTGCCATTAAAAAGCAATCATTTGGCATCACTCACCTCTAGCAGCCTCCTTCACCAACCAGCTAGTGCTTGTAAGCATTAGTTTGTTCAACACACAAATGAAAGCATGACCCCATCACAGCAGCCTTACAAGGCAAAAAGGCAAATGAACATCACCCAAGGAGCATAACAGCAATGACTTGACCTGTCTATGGCTTCATTTTACCACTTTTTAAAGTGATAGTTGATAACATGAATTTTTAGTTACCTACTATGGACTCATGGAGGTGTTTTTCCACTCTCCAATCACCACTTGGTTAATAGAAGAGCAACTAGGGATACACTTTTTAGTATATAAGAAGATAAACATGAAAGGCAGAAAAAATTATTCCAATTTCATGCTGCCAAGAAAAGAGAAGAGGCCTTCCCGTTACTCCTTTCTTTACTATAGTGACTGCTAGGAACCATTACAAAAATTTGGCTTTTTTTTTTTTTTTCCTCAGAGCATTAGGTCTTCTTTCTAGCAGAAACGTATTACCTCTTTCGAGTCCTTATATTATCGTAGGTAAACCCTTCACCACCATTGATGTCACTTTGAACAGCAGATGTACAGACTCAGTTACACAAATCTTGACAGATGCTTTAAAGCAATTAATAAAAAAATCCTAAAACCCCGAGGACATGTCAACATGATTTTGTAGGTGAGTAGAGGTACCCACAACTGTGAACAACAGTCTCAGCAGACTGGCAACGGGCAAATCACACCACAGAAATGCAGATAAAAAGCTATAGGTCTCCCTGAAATGGCAAGGCAATATAAACTCTGATGTTAGTACTGACTTCTCTGAAATAGCTAGTTCAGCAAACCTTTGCATAAACACAACATTCCATATTTCTCGCACTCATGGGTTTACTGCTGGTTAAAATGAGGGGGAAAGCCACATACCACCTCCCTGTCCCACCAGCCTCCGGACTTGCCTCCTCTTTCCTCACATGGCATGCCTGGAGTTGTGTTTTTAGCAAACGTCTTGTTTTGTATCAGGGACCAGACGGCTGAATCTTGAAGCAAGTTTGGTACACGATGTACTGTGGCAAAGAAACGTGCAGAATGAGCTGCATAAGGCATATGAAACTTTACTGGATGACCCGCCAAAGCATAAGGACAAGCTGAACTAATTTAAGCAGTTATGATCTCTACAATCCTTATTTCCTCCGAATTCTGCCCCATCTCTCTCTTCCAGGGTGTGTTCTGGCTGCAAATGAAGATAACCTCCTGTGCCCTGCGTTAACTCGCTCAGCAATTAAAAGAGCTGCAATAAGTTAATAGCTGTGGTTCAGTATTAGGCAAAAGACGCAGAAAAGATATAAAAGAGATTTCTAGACAGATGGTGCAGCCCATTGTTGTACTCTTCCCTTAAAGTCCTCCTGAACAACAGCAACAAGTCTTTTTCCACTTAATGAAACCCTTTCCCTACCAGCATGAAAGGCAATTACCTATTTCTGATGTCACAGGGACTGATGTGAGCGCTGACTGGGCGGTACCACTGGTCATATACTTCCTTGTGGAAGGAAGTGGTTGCAACTATTCAGCATGCCTTCAGGCCAACTACCAACAAATTGCACAGGTTACACCTGTTATTACAGTGCCCACAACACTACCCTCTATTGTCCCAGTGAAGACCAGTTATACAAACATACCTCCCCACAAAGCCTTCCCGTCTGTTGCTGCTAGTCACCACACAGCCTGCTTTAAAGAGTTATGGAGCTATAGCATCTCACTCATTTGGAAGCTCTCCGTAAAAGTGAATAAATTCACTGTGAAAATGGATTTGTGAGGTTTTACTAAGGGGTTGTGGAAGTCTGGGAGGGGAGTGCCAGAGGAAAGGGAGAACATCGCTCCGTTCCCAGTGCTGGCTGTACCATCACCCCCCTGGAAACAGCCTCTGCTGGTAAAGCCAGGTATTTCCTGAGTCCACCTTCAGTGTCTAGAAAAAAAGATTTTACTGGAATTTGGAAAGGCTCAGACACAAGAATAGGAAATCTTTACCTTGTAAATACTGAAAAAAACCAAACCAAAACAAAGCCCAGGGTAAAGCATACTTGATGGTCTCTGCGCTTTCCCACTAGCAAGAGTGAGCATCACAAAACTTAAAATCACCCCATAGAAACTGGCCAGATTTTTCAGTCTGACAGGAAAGATCAATGACAGCCTGAAGACACAACAAAACTAAGCTACTCAGTCACTTCTGCAGAAGAAATTGGGATCCTTACGGGAAAACAGGTGAATTTTCCATGCTGCTGTTACGCTATCACATCACGAAGGGGCAAACCCCATTTTTCACATGCACCAAGACACACAATAACTACACAGAGTAAAACTATGCTTATGTAAATAATACTTCATCCCCAAAACACAGCACACGTGCCCAAAGTGCAATTGGAAATCAATGCATATCCAGAAAGATTTTTCCATCAACCCCCTGTCCCTTGCGAGAAATGAGCTAGTCCCTTCTTTGAAATAATCAATAGTTAATTCAATTTGACATTAAATGTCAGTTCTTTGCAGATGTTGAGAGATTAGACCTTTTCTTATGCAGGCTAAGTGGGTTAATCCACCAGCATCAATTTCTATCCAGGTAATTTCTGCTCACAAAACTTCTGTTATTGGTGAAGTAATGCACTATTTGAACACAAACATTTCCAGAGCAATTATTTTGAAAAAAAAAAAAAAAGGATAATTTTCCAGCCTGACACAGCAGATAAACAACAAAGAAGCTAGCTAAAAAAATATCATTAAGGCTTAAAAGGGAGAGAATGAGGAAGGGAGGGAGACATGCAACAAGAATAATGCAGTATTTTAAAAGTTTTGCTATCATCAACAAATTACTTGTTAACAATAAATAAACTGGCAATTGAGCTGGTTGTCCCAAAACCCAGAACCAGTTGGTATTATACTAACCCCTCTTTCCTGCCATCACTGTTTGGCTATACAGCAGCACGATGAGATTTTGTATTATCAAATTCCATCCAACAAGCTGGGGGTCATGTCCGAATGCACGGAGCTGCAGTAGTGGTAGGAGAGCTGCATTTACACAACATTTCCTGCGACAGGGAAGGGTTGGCAGCACGGTTAGCTGAGACAGCCTCCTGCCTAAGCGCCGAGAGAGAAAAGAGCCTGCAGCAAGACCTCTGGGCAGCAAGTGCCATCCCCACCTGCCATCAGATTTCCAGCCTGCTGCCTGACCCACCTAAACACCTCTGGGGAGACCAGGGTAAATGAACGCGAGCACCCAGCAGATTAGATCACAAGAGAGGAGATCCCCTCCTCTGGCTGTTAAAAAACATCCTCCTTTTACCCTGCGTGCATCATCTGCTTTCTGGTTTTTCTCTTTGACAACCAAAAAAGCAGAAGGGTAAAAATGCTCCCAAGTTCAGATCTAACCCAGCCAATGAACATGTCAGTGCAGGTACTACTACTACTGTCCATGCAGTACTACTACTACTGCACTACTCCTCCTCCAACTTCAGAGAGACAATGTCCGAAATGATTGTCTTGGAAGTGATTCAGTGTCACAAATACACACTGCAGAATCAGGGATTTTATTATTGCTATGGTCCCATATAAGTAACACATCTGCTTTTATGTTTGTATGACGCCTGCTTTGATTGCACTTAGTCAGCCAAAGCATACATTTCTCATAATATATAACACAACCACCTCTTAGCCACTAAGAGCATCAAAAGCAGGACCGCAGCACATTTAGCTGTGTATCACCTTGCACATCACTTTAGAAAGAACAGCAACACCTGGCCAGAGCATTCAGCTTTTACCTAAGCCAAACCAAAACAAAGTAATAACAAACACCACCTCGGGAAATTTAACCTCAACTTGCCCAGCCATCTGAAAAGCACCTTTAAAAAAAAAAAAACAAAAAGAAAAATCAGGACGAACGGAACTAATTTAATGAGATCAAATAAAAATGCAGCAGTCTAAAAGCATATTACTAAAGCAAAACCAAAGTAGGTCATATTTTCTACTTTTCCTCTTCCTTCAGCCAACTCACACCTGTATACACCAATGAGATTTTAAAAAGGCGCTCCAGGGGATTTTGCAGCTTCCTGAAGCTATGAGACACTTAGTTTCCAGTGCCTCAGTCATTGCTTTCAGGAGCACAATACAGCTGTTAGCCTTCCTTATGTAAGGAAAAAGATTAAGTTTTCAGTGGTAATCCAGGGCTAGAAAAAAAATTACTTCAACACGCATTTAAAAACTTGCCCTCTCATTCAGTGGGTCTCTTCCACAACATAATAATCAACAGAGGATCTCAAATCTATGTCATTTGCATTCACAGCGCAGCCTCTGCTTCAAAGAAAATGACATCAGTCAAACCTTTTTGAATAGGACCTCTGTGGCTAATCAGGGAAAGATGATTGTTCTGGCCTCAATAATTAATAATATGAGTACTACGAGACTGCTGCTAAATCTTCCCATGACAGAATACAGCCTGCAAGGACTTCAGCAGAGATGTGGCAGGTGGAGCCTCCTTGCACAAGCTAAACAGCTCCATGAACTCTGCAGAAGCAGAGTTATATGAAACTGTCCCCTCTTCCCCACTGAGAAATTAATGAGACAATTGGTCACCTTATTCATCTGCCATGCACTGAACAACAACGAAACGGGCAGTCCCTCTGAGAAACCATCTGCTCTCACAGAGAACACAAGGGTCAGGAGAGATATCTTCCCAGCCATCCCACTGGGGCAAGACGAGAGGCCCTGACAGGCCCCCTCCTCCCCCTCCAAAAAAAAAAAAAACCCAACACAAAAAAACCCAGAACAATCTGACTATATAATAGAAAAAATATCTATTCACAGATTTTCAGGGCAAAAAATCAGATAGTACACTATTCTGAAGCATTTATCTTGCAGGGAAATCTTTTCCATATGCCACTGTATTTTGCCTGCCACCATGCCTCATACCCCTTTTTGAGGATGACAAAAGCAGTGTGACCATAGTTATGCACTGAGTTCCACCAAAGGACAGACGTTTCAAAAGCCTGTAATTAACCTATGCATGTCTGCCTTTCTCCTTTACCTGCTCTGATGTTTATCCCCAGAAGGGACCTTAAAATGCTTCGCTGTGGCCACTGTGAAGTTTCTTCAGTAAGTGGATTATTCCCCAAATTACAAACTGTTAATTTGTTCTGGAATTGTTTTTGTCTTGGGGTTGTGCTTTTTTTGTTTCGTATTGTTTTTGTTTGGTTGGGGTGGTTTTTTTGGTTTGTTTTGCTTCATTTGTTTATTTTGGCAAACCAAGGGTCTGATCCTGTGCCCATGAAGTTCAAATGCATTTTGTTGATGACCTCAATGGCAGGCAAGGAAGGCAGGAGGATTCCCACTTCCCCAAGGATGTGCCACAAGTTCAACCCTGCTGAAGTCAGACCTGCAACATGTACCCACACAATTTCCTTTTGTGGGTTACTCATGGCAAAAGGTATTTGAAGAGACGACATTACAGCATTGATGGAAGCAGAATGGATTCTCATTTGGCCCATTGTGACACTTATTTTCAGCTTAATGGAAATGACCAAGAACATCTTGAAGGGAAAATAACAAACATCTTCCCTCTTCTGCCAGTGGTAGCAAGATACTCACTTAAAAGGCCTTTTCAAAGGCACATAAACATCCCATCATGAAGGCAGGAAACTAAACACTGCTGTATCTGATTAAAAATAAAAAAGATTTTTCTTGGCCTTTCTAGTCTTCTGTGTCCAAAACAATTAACTCCTTTCCCTCAGGATATTCTAGGGGATTTTTATGTTTACTATTCAGACTAATGCAACCAGAAGAAAATGCCACATTTTACTAATAAACAGAAAACACATTCTGAAAGGATAAGCCCATAATATTTGGCATTGTAACATATGAAATCATGAATACACTCATCCTAAGCCACGCCACTTATAGTACAAACTAGACTTACATCAGCAGCAGGCTAATTCACAAGGCATGCAGCAGCACACACATTTATCTGTATACTACTCAGATGAAATAAAAAAAAAAAATTAAAAAACTTATATATCAAGAGGTGCTCATAATTTTCTATTCAAATCTGAACATTTTTGCTAAAAATGCCACCACTGTGCTGGCCCCAAATGAATCATGTTCATTTTCCCTGTTAAACACAGGATACTTTTTTTTTTTCTTTCTCTCTCTCTGCTATACATTGAGGGACTTGACATCTTACTTACCATTGGACAAAACTTCCATTTAATTTGTTTAGTTGTCCTTTATAAGAATCCTTTCTGTACTTCCCTGACCTAGGTCAGTTTGCACCATTCAGTGCAAGTCTCTCACTTGCTCAGCCTCCTTTCCTGATTATTTCCATATTGTATCTATTCCACACCCATCTCTTGGGCAGAATTATCTTGCTGTTTTTTAAATCCAAACTGATACGTCATCTTCTATTGAAGCCTCCAGCTTCCCTGAAAAGCTTCTTCTGAGCTTTGTCTGAAAAGTCCAAAATATTCTGCATGGCTTCCTCGGTTTTCTCATTTTCCTGCACTTTGCCCTTTAAAGCCAAAATGTCAGGTTGTCTTCCCATTATCAACTAGAACCTCTAGACTTATTTCAGCTATTATCTATCAGGAATGCAGCTTCTCCTAATGACATCCATTAATGCTTGCTTGTTAAGGATTGCAGAGAGATGATGATTGCTTTGTCACTCAGCAAGGCTGGAGAAGCTCTTCGCACTCTCACTTGGGGAAATGAATGAGCATCTGCCTTAATGAATGGGGTGCTGGCTGGTACATGCATGTTTCTTCAGAGGTATTAGGAGCTTCTTCAACAGGATGATCAGGTCAGCATGAGATAAAATAACCAAACATACATATAAGAATTACTTTAAAGCATCTGCACTAACCACAGCACCAGCTTCAAGAAACAACTGCAGCAGGAGCTCCACTGTGTTTTGGTGGTTTGTGCTTTTTGTCATTGGTGTTGTTGTTTGTTTGTTTTTGTTTGGGGTTTTTGTTTGTTTTTTTGGTGTGTGGTTTTTGTTTGTTTGTTTTTTGGGTTTTTTTTGTATGTGTTGTGGTGCTGTGTGGTTTCCTCCCCCCCACCCCAATAGTGAGTGCTGGAACAATAAGATATCCTTGAAAGTTAATTTCTAATTTCTGTTTCAAGTAAAAGCAATGTGAACTAGGAAGACTCCAGAGTAATAACTGATGCCATAATGTAATGTCAATATTATCTCACTACTCTAAACTTCAAGAAAGAATCACCAGAAAATTGAGGAAAAACACAAGCTAGCCACTGACCACTGGAAAATAATGCCAATCTGCTCAGGCTTGTGTAAACAAGTCACTACAATGTGGATGGTCTCTCATAGCACAACCACAAGGAAGCTGCTGTCATATGACAATGTTTTCATAATCTGCACATTCATCGTAATGACTTCTAAAGTAAAGTATACTTCTAAAATAAGTCATTTCCAAACAGTTTCTGAAATGCTTTTAAAATGGTTTATTTCTACTGACAGACATTAAATTTGAAGAAGTTAGCTAGCAGGGACAAAAGTTCAAAGTCACCATGGATAGCTCATCATTTAAGATACATCATTAACTATTGCCAGCATCGTGCGTGCATGTATGTGTGTAAAAGAAGCATGTGCATGCTTTTGTCCTCCTCCACTATAAACAAAAAAAAAAAAAAGCAAAGAACCGCTCATTAAAATTATTCTGAACACTGGAATTACAAGACGCTGTTTTCACAACACGGAGCCAAGGTGAAGGCATTGCCTCACATTGGTAGTTGACAGAATTTAACTCCTAGTGCATTCTTATCACTATTTTGCTTACTAAACAGTATCATTAAAGAAGACAGTAGTAGGCAAAGTCACTTGTATCAAGGTGTAAATAACCATATAAGATATCAACACGCTTTCCTCCAGCTTTCACTCCTCAGCAGGAAAAGCAGCAAGAGCTTATCTTCTCAGTAACTTACAAACAGACATTTAATATTTACTTCCAAGAAAAAAAACTAAAGTGATACAATTCAACACTTCCATGGATCAGCAGCAGAGGCTCCATTTGCTAACACTACCTGACATGATCCACCTTCTGTTTAAAACTCAGAAAAGTAGTAGTATGCTGGCATCCTTCTGAAACGAGTTTGTATTTAAACATTCAGGCAATATCCTTTTCGTTAGATAAAATATCTGAATGATAACAGAATGCCACAATTCTCTAAACAGCTTTGAGAGGGACCAGCATTAAAACAAATACTACTTTTTCCCCTGCATCCAAAAAACAGATGTTCAATCTTCAGGCAGAATGAACCACCACAAAATACAATAATGTGGAAATGCTGAAGCCAAGGAAGTCCACAATTAAGCATGCCAGACCTCAACCCCCAAATTACAAATGTACCATCCTAATATAGATCTACATAGACCCTGACCAATGGTGCACAAACAGCAGTTTAATTATCTGAAATAGAAATTTGCCAAGCATCCCCCGCAAAAAAAAAACATTAAAGACTGCAAGGCATTAGCTTAACATGGTTCAGGTCAGCATCAATGCAGACACAGTGACTGTTTATCAGCCCCTCAAACTAGAAATAACAGTCATGCTGCTTCAGAAATATTTTTGTAACATCTGAATCAGTTCAACTGACTGTTATGCAGGCCATTTCTGCAGTGCTGTATTTCACATAGTTAAGCGGAATGAAGTTTGAAAGAATTTAGAATTGACAATAAGAAAGAATAATCTTAATGACAGGGTTTAAATTCCCTATTCTCACTTCAGTGCTTTTTCCCAAGGCTACAAACAAACTTATCTGATGGACAGCAGTGACCCAGAAATCAGATCTTACCTTTGATCTTGCCACGATGGAAGGGGAGCAAACCCAGTAGCTCGAGACAACAAAAATCCTAATGTTGACAAATGAAAGGTAATTACTTCTTGCCCACCACGTGAGTCTCTGGTGTGCTTGAGACAACACACCCAGAATTTATGAGTCCATGCTGTAAAATCACGGCTGGTTACTAGTTTCTCGGCAGAGATCGAAAGGGCTTCCTTACCCCCACTGTCTGCACCACATTCCCCACTGTATACAGCATCCAAACTCAACCAGTTGGTGTTTTTGAGGAACAACCTTTAAGGATGACGAGGAAGTAACACATTCCCAAAAATATCCCATGAGCAGCAACAGCTGTCACAGATGCTTAGTGGAGAGCTGCAGCAGAGTACTGGGCTTTGGCCTCAGGTAGCTCATGCTGATCATTCCATGAATTCAAGATTTATAAACTCAAAGCAGTTCTGAAATATGCCCTGAAAGGAGGCAGATAAAGAAAACTCCAAGGTTTCATCACCTTTCCCTCTGAGCCCTCCCTCTCAATTATCAGGTGAAGTTTAATGCAACTTAGGCTGCTGCCTATCTGAATAAGCAGGTAAACATGGAGGATTAGCATGCAGCTTGACTAATTCACTTTGAGAACTGACTTGGATTAACTTGGAGTTGTGTTTAGCAGACAAGCTTTTAGTGCATACAAGAGGTCACATGAATTAAGAAGGTTGTTGTAAATTCGCACCATACTTCAGTCATTACTCAACTTCTCTGACTAGGGACCCAGCACACATACTGCCCAACAGAAACAACAAATATTTCGATCAGAATATTTAGGAGATACCAAGAATTCAAGAGGAAAATGAAAAGCCAGGAGGCAGAATGCAGTCAGTGTAAAAACATAACAACAACAAAAAATCTTCTAACATATACAATGACAGAAAAGTTACTGTCTAAGCACTCTCTAGCCTGTCGCAGTACTTTTCAGATACACCTCATTTACACATCTTTTAAAGAGCAAGAAAGGAGAAAAAGCAATCCTATTGGAGAAAAGAGCAACTGAGTAGTGGTGGATTATTCTTAAAGAAACAAGAAAAACAAAACTAATTAGTAGTTTGCTTCAAACTCTCCCCTTGGAACGCTGTGCACATTAACATGGGTACAAACATTAAACCCATACACACTTCAAAGCCTCCTCAAGACAGTTTCTAACAAAAGCATAACCCATAAAGCATTACTTGGGAACCACTAAGACTTTTTTCAAAACTACACAAATAAACTAAGAAGTCCAAGAGATCCAGGCCACAACAGGAGAACATACTGAAATCCACCCAAACCCCAGATTTTTCAGGCATCCCACAATCACAACCCACCAGCTGCGTCCATGACACCAAAGCTAAAGGCCCATGCAGAGCTCCTCTAACCCCTGACAAAGCCCACTCAGGCATGCTGGGTCTGATTTTCAGTCTCTCCTGCCACTGAGCAGCCTCTCCTAGGTTGGCCCACCTTATATAATACAAACATGCATCATGGCGCCCTGGCAAAATTGACACCGTTTTGGAGGAGCCCAATGCCTAATGCATAAAACCGCCGCTGGGTCCTGCAGCAGCCTCCTTCCAAGGATGCTCCACTGAACCCAACAGGCAACACTGCCAGCCATGAAGAGTAAAGTAATTTAACCGAATCCTCAGAGTTTCCCAGTACAGCTATACTGGCATCCCCCTCTAGTGGAGATGCCGCTTATACCAGCAACAGTCCCCACCGCAGAGTCTCGGCGGCGAAGTTCATCAAAGCATAAGTGGAATGGGCAGGGGGAGATACAGGGCATGGAATGCCTGCTGGTACAATTACAGGAGGCAGATGCATGGCAGCTTCATGTTCAAGTTTCCTACCGACCGAGAACTGTCACCTCATCTTGGTAGCTCCAAGGAAAGTCATTATTTTCTCTCCCTCTTTTTCCACATGCCTGCCGATGCTGAAGCACACAGCAGCAGGGTGTGGCTTCAATGCCAAAGCCTTTTTTTCCCTGCAATTTTGTGCCACTCTCCTACAGGAAAAAGCAACTATTCCGAGAGCCCCTTCACGGAGTCTTCATGGCATACTAAGAAACAGTTTAGAGAGAACTGAAAAACTGGTAAACAAGTCTCTCGACCAGAACTTTGTCATTAAAATCTGAGTTACTGGCTTCTGTTCATAAGAAACTTCGTGGAGGAGATGCTGGGGATGGAAATATGAAGAACCACAGGAGAAGTGTTTGTTCAGGCATATTAGTTTTAAGGCATTTATGTGTTCTACAATCATGTAATTCCCTCCTGTCATCGCGTTGTCATCAGCTTGCACATCTCTCCCTGAATTTTTTTCTCTAGGCTGAACCTCTTCTTAGGATGCTTTTGCATGCGTAATGTAAGCATCCCAACACAGGGAACAGAAATACACCGTACTTCTTGGAGACCCAGGCACTAAGCTATGCTATTCCTATCAATCGTTTCCAAGAATGCAATATTTCTAGAAACCTATTTTAAGTCTAATCACTAATTACCAGAATCATTTAAATCATATGGTAATACCCTGAAGTCTCAGTCATCTTCCAGTCTTGCTTGCATGGGGTATTTGGAATAGGACACTGAAACTGCTCTAAACAAGAAGCTAAAGACTAGAGGGGCAAACAAGGTGAATTTGGAAAAGTCTTCTCTAGTTTGCAAGGTTTCCATACGGAGAAATGCAGTGCTCTGAGGTGAAGTTTTCATCAGTTCATCCAGAGTCTGAGGAGGAGCAAAATGAACCTGATGCGCTGGCAGCCACAAGAGGACAGGTCTCAAAGCCCTTCAAAGAAACCACGCTCAGGGCAGGTCCAAGGCACCCCGGCTCATGTCCACAGCATTGCTCTCCATGTCTTCCACATTTTGGGAGGGACAGCAATCAAAAGCCAAGATCACTAAACTTGATAGGCATTTATAATGGTATCTTTCAAGTAGAACACGTCACTTTAAAGATGTTATTCTTTGAATGTTGGGTACCTATCCAGACATCAATTTTCCTTAATTTGGTTACTCCGCTGCAATATATCAGGAAAACAACCAGTGAATCCCTTTTCCTTGACAGGAGGAATGTGGGAGCAGTCACCTTGTTGGAGCACTGGCTTTGTGTCTGCAAGAGCATAGCAGTAAGTGGGAGGGACATGTGGATAGAAACAGCTGAATGTGCCAAACAATCCTTCACCAAAAGCCAAGACTTCACACCTCAACCAAATCTAAGGATTATAGGGATGGTAATCATATGCTCAAATGCAACTCCTTGCAGGTCCTAGGTGTTACCGTGGCAGATAGGACAACATGCTCTTAGTACCTTGGCTGGTTCCTCCTGACAGACAAGAGTGCTCGGGGACATTCTTGGCATGAACCCAGGGAACATTCAAATTATTCTCCTGTACCAATAATTTGCCGATCAGACACCTCAGCAGAGCCATGTACACATTTGCAAAGACATCTTCCAATTTGATTACATGTAATGCAGTATTAATACAGAACTGAGTGTGCAGCAGTCTCCTTTGGGATTTACAGGCTTACTGTCATCAGTCTGAACCTATTCTGGTCTATTGCACATTCCCCTACCAATTTCCCCAATGCTGTTTTACTTCAATAACTAATTTTATGTGTTCAAAACTAGCAGACAACTACAGAAAGGTATTACAAAGTTTAATCCTTGGCAAAGTAGCCAAATTGACCCTTTACATCTCCCATTACAGCTTCATTTACCATATCAAAGCAACAACTTTCCACTGCAGCTCATCTCAGGACTCTACCTATCTTGTAAAACTACAGACCAAATCTCTACAGGGAATCACTGAAAACACACCTGTCACAATAGGCATGGAAACAGAAACTACACCAAAATTGCATAATTTACTTCTACTAGCTGAAATGTCAATGGAAGTACTCAGAAATGTCTGGATAGAAAAGCAAACAGACACACAGATACATCCAGCCCCCCCAGCCTTTGCTACTACTTCACCTTCGGTTACAAGTAACTGTGAAAATGGTTACTAAAACAACAACGAAATCTTAGAGGTGCTAGGATCCAAGAAGTGGTATCACAGCTGCACTGTGGAGGACTGGAAAAAAACAGAGGAACCAAAAGAAAACTGATCCCACCAAGAAAGTCAGTGAGTACCTGATGCAAGCAAAGGAACCAAAGGAATATGGTGTCTTGACCACAATAACTACCCCTACGGTCCCGCCAGTGCAAGGCAACTTCTACTAGGGGCAAGGTGACCTCCTCCCAGCACAGCCGTTGGCCTGAGATGTTAACTCCCCATCTTCCACCAAGGTCTCCTGCCTTCAGCCAGCCAGTCAAGGGCCTGCAGCTGGCACAGCTGCTCAACAATTTGCTTTTCCTTACCCCAAAGAAGCAGGAGAGCAGAGGTGCTCATCACCCGCTGGGCTGCTGCACTATGAGCTGGAGGAACAGCAACTGCTGCACCCGCAGTGTCCCCAGGGCAAGGATCAGCACTTCCACCTTGCTCGCTGACAGCAAAGATGATTCAGAAATGAGCAGCCAACAAACCTGGGCTTTCTTCTGCACCAGGACCATGGTGGCATGGGGATGGGAAGGGGAGGGCACGTGGCCATTCACACACTGAAGGTGCCTAAGACTGCCCCGGGTCCCTCGCTCCATCACCAGCAGCAGATCAAGCCTTCAAGGCACCATCCTGCAGGTCTGACATCCACAATGGGTCAAATGGGGGTTGCACTATCCATGACTAAACATTTAGTGAAATGCAGTGACTATGGACTCTTTACCAATGTCCCATTGCAACAGACAAAACACCACTTATAGTGCTTGCAAAGTATGTAGCTGTTTCTTCTTGAGAGGTCAGCACTCATTCTCCCTTTCTGCAAACACCAACCTGAAGTTTAAGCACCTAACAAACAGATGCGACCTGTACGGCATCTCCTTGTCTTCTCAAATACCAGTAAGTCTTTGCTGGGGTTGTGTTAAGCTCAGTGCTCTTAAATAAACATCCATCCATCCATCCAAATAAGACACAAATTTCTCTATGCAGTAAACATTCAATACACACCCAACACTTTTTTTTTTTAAAATTTGAACAGAGCTGCAGCCTACTTCACAATAAAAAAGGGATACTGTTCTAGTTATACATACATTTTTCCATCGAGGATGAAAACAATCATCCCCAAATGGCCAAAGAAGTTCTAATAAAAGTCTCTGCAAACTGCTCCATAAATAATATACTGGCACCATTTCGTATTTGACACACACACCCTAAAAAGAGGGGGAGGAGGGAGGGAAAGGGGCTTACAATGAAAAACAGTATGCATTTCCTTTGCCAGATTTTTACCACTCTTAAAATCTCCAGCATTTTGTACAGAAAGATCTTGCCTTTGATGTCAATCCAATGCTTTTTTTTGCTTGCTCCTGCAAGCACTGCAGTATGCAATACATTTTCTAGCTGGCAAAGAAATGGATGTACTGTCTAGAGAGCGCCTGTGAAATTCACCCTACTCAGAAGGTCACTGTGGCATGTAAATTCCTGAAGAACAGGCTAAATGGTGTGTAGGTCTCGTGCTGGCATACTACAGAGACTTGAAGTTCATAATGTACAACTATCAAACTCATCAGCACTAATTCCAGCAGTTTCAAAAATCCGCTTCAGGAGATGTTTGCCTATTACTAACAGTCAGAAGCAAAAGCAGAAAGATAATATTAGGCTCACATACTTGGCACCTTTGTATTTTTAAATAGAAGGCAAAAGCACCTTCAAATTTTATCTAGAGTATGCTGCATAGAGCCAAAAAAAAATAAGCAGTTCCAATGCCTCTCGAGTTAAAGTAATTTAAAATAAAAATAATCCAACTGGCACAAAACTCTGGTGCAGTTCTCACCAATACAGTACCTGCGCCCTCAAAACACGCTTCCTCCTAAAAGAGATGCAGCTTCCCACTTCTGCAGCTGGAAGCATTTCTCGTGCCACTGATCCATGCGATTTACCACCACTTCAGCAGCAGACCACGCTGGTGAGGAACAGTGAGGGGCAAGGCTTACCCACCATTTCCTCAGCAGGAATGGCAGCCAGGGCATCATCCAGCTCCACCAGCAATAATCTTAAAGGCGTTTGGAAAGCAAAACGCTCTCCACACACCTCAGGCTCTCCATCCCAGGATTGGCCTGAGGAGGAGGGACATGGTCCCCATCCCTGGCAGTGCTGCTGGCAGGGGCACACGTCTTACCCAGACTCCTTGAACCACAGCAGCCACATGAATCTGCGGCTGTTTTCGTCTGCCAGAAGCAGAGGAAGAAAGTTTGCTTTCTTTTTAAGAAGAAATGCTTCTGTACACTGGGGTAAATGTGCTGGCACCCACCTATTTATGTACACTAACATAATTGACTACATCAAGTGGGTCAAGAAGGAGCCAGATCCAGTATGAAATAGACGCAGGAGTAAGAAAAATGTGTTTAGCAAACTACTCCAGGCTGCGCCTATCAGGAAATTCTGGAGACTTTGCACTGATGCAAGCAAGTCTGTATACAGAGATGCAATGCCTTAACCACTTCAAAAGGTCCTTTTCAAGAGCTCATTCCGGAAATGCAATGATCACGGAGTGGCCATGTGGGACAGGAAACATATATACTATCCAAACTGGCACTAAATAGGCTCTCTTCCCTGCCAGTGCTAAATGTTGCACAAATGGAAACTACATTTTTAAGAATAAGAGGCACTAGTCATGAAAAAATGAAAATTGATCCTAGAACGCAATCTTCAGCCAAACAATGGCTGAGACTTTGGAAGCCACGTGTGCTGTTAATCACCTTGGGAGTGGGGGAAGAGTGTCAGGCAGTCAAGAAACAGCAGCTGACGACAGGAAAAGATCTGCATATACAAAGCTGGGCACTTCCCCGAATTCTCATCTAGCTTCATTAAAAACTAAAACAAGGCACCAGACCTGCTTCAGATGTTCATTATCATTTGGTTCAGCATGGCAACAAAGGTCCAAGAATGCATATGCAACGCTTCTACTTATATTAAAGCAAACAAGCTTGAAAGATAAATGAAGAAAACCAAAATCCAAGTCCCCTGAAATGTAAACAGAACAGCAGCTCTTATTCCCTAAACAGAGCTTTCCTCTTCCCTGGGAACAATTTTGTATTGCTGTCAAAGTAACACACCAGCCTTGCAGCTGAACCAAAGCCGTTCAATGCCAATACGGATTTTGCCATTGGCATCTGTGGGCCATGGATGGAGCCTGAAGCTTCCGAGTTAGCTGTGAAGGAATTCCAGGGAAAACACATAATGTGTTGAGTTCAGCCGTAACGCTGCACCACTGAGGAGTGTCACTTTTCTACAGTATCGTCTTGCGAGGCGTGGAAAAGCAAAGTCAAAACCACATATGGGTTCCTACGTAATCGCTACCAGTTCAAACCATTACTATGCAGGGTCCCCCACGACCAGATCTTTCTGCAGAGCAGTGGTCAGTGTTCTTCCTTCAAATTATCATTAAATCCTAAGACTTCAAATGGGGACTTCCCCCAAAGGGAAAGTGACCTTAAAAGAAAAGGAGAGAGGAAGAAAGAAAGAAAAAAAAAAAAAGTGAAAATAGTTATTTTCAGCTATTAGTATTGCCTATTGATACCTCTTGCGCTTTTGTTTCTTGTTACAACCACACTGTTTACTTTTTTGGAAGTTTTCTCCTTTTCAGACTACTAACCTGTTTAAAAAAAAAAAAAGAAAAAACCCATTGTGAAGGAAGAAACAGTGAAGTACACTATATATAAAAAACTAATCCAAAAACTAAAGATGCAGAAGGGATCAAATATTGTTTGCTTTGTCCTCCTTTCAGTAAAAAAGTTATACTTTTTTTTTCCCTAGCATTACTTGTAGCAGTTGCAGTTCAAGTAACCCATTCAAATGGATTTTAACTGAATTAAAGTGTCCCTTAAATTACATGAAGTTTTCTTTATGAAAGGGAGGAAATTCAACGAAGGTAGTAAATTCCAATTTTGGCGGGGGGGGGGGCGGGGCGGGGAAACAATCAGGGAAGGGACAACGGCCTCACAGTACAACCTGTTCCTGCTCTCAGATTCTTCTAGGTGCCCTTGGACCATCACCAAGACCATGAGAAAGGGCTGCGAGAGCTCCCCATCCAGCCCTGTTGGCAACAGAGCTGCACTCACACAATGAAGAATGCAGATCCACAGCAAACAGCAGGATAATGGTGCTCAGCAAGTCCTGGCAGGTCACCACTGAGAGGTGCTCAAAGCCAGCTCTTCAGAGGGCTCACCTTCGAGACCCAACGCGTGAAACTGCTGGGTAGCCAAAGGTGAGATGCTGGTGGTCTCCCAAAAACAAAAGCTACTCAGAAGAAACACTTGCCCTTCAGTTTAAATCTCTGAATATCAGACAAGGCAAGATCAATACGGAGAGGCTACTGAGAAACAATTAACTGTTCATTAAGGTGTTCTTAATGGTTCATCACAGCAATGTAAAAGCCAACCCTATGTAAGTCCTACCTAAGTTTCAGGTCCAGAGCAAAACACTCACTTCAACACCTCCTCCTGGATTCCCCACGTGGTTTCACTGTGTGAAACTTACTACAAGACCAAATTAAAGACAGATTTTTATTTTCTCTTATTTCCTAGCAGAGAAGGAATCTCCCAGAGTTTCTGATGAAAACCACACAGCCATAAGTATCTTTGCATACAATGATAAGATTGTCTGTTACTTGTTAAATTCACATATTAAAGCTGGGTACACAGTGTAGCATTACTTCAATTTTGCATTTCCCATGTGTTTTGTCTCAAAAGCTGTTTAACCTTTCCACCCTCAATAGTTGTTTGGAAGAGAGGAGGAAAAGAAAGCAGAGGCCAGTCAGTATTTTCCTCTCTCCAACCACCACCAATACTGGTAACTTTTCAGAACAAAGTCTAACTAGTGCAACCTATAATAGGGAGTGATAAGGACACCACCATACAGAGCATGAAACAGTGCTTGCCAGTATTCCTAAACAAGATTTACTTAGTTATTTGCAGCTGAAAAGCCAGAACCACAGTTCAAGTACAACTGCACAGGATGAGACAGTGTCAATCTTTTCTGGAGAAAACCAGCATTTCATTTAGTGTGGTTAATATTTAATAAAAACAACAGTAAAACACAGGCCTATCAAAGTGCTTTGTAATCCATGCACATATCAGTTAAGAAGAAACATACGGCACGCCTACAGCCAGGATTAGTGAGCTGCAGGACAGAACTTCACTTATGCCTCTGCACACAGAGTCCCGCTTCAGTCCATTGCTGGAATTGCCAGAACGTATTATTTTAGTACTACAGTATACTCCATCCTCACACAAGAGTAACAGGCTGCATGGCATGCAGTCCTGGCTGCCAAATTGAAACACGACTCTCAGACCTGAGAGTGACTCATTTTAGACCAAATGGCTCAACACACCGATCCTGACTTACCATGCAAGAGACTTTCACTGAAAAGATGAGAGTCGCAGCAGCTTTTAGTAGTAAAAGACTGCAGCCACCCACTGCAGCTTTGGGACCACAGGTTGCCTACAGAGGCTCCTGCAAGATATTTTGCCTTGAATCTTCAAAAAAAATGCAGCAAAGAAAAAAAAAGGAAAAAAAGGGGATTTGAGTAGCTTCTAATTTATTCACAGACAACTGAAATCAGAAAGCTGTGAGCTTGTTTTACAGAGAAATCCACAAGAAAAAAAAAGCTTAGGCATTCCAATGCTTTTCTGATAAAGGGCTATACAGAAAACTTTTCACACATTTCCATAGGAAGAGCTTTTGGGGGGGGGGAAGGAGGGGAATGGGGAGGGGGTCCCATTGTGGAGCTATTTAAAAAGAACATGCAGAAAGGAGTGAGACGAAAAATTCAGTCCCTCTGGTTCCACCTCTCTCCTCTCACTTCAGTTGGGTAAGGGCTTTTGTCCTAAAGCTTCTGTCCTGCTCCCCACCCTCCTGGTCTTTCCATAATGCCCTGTACCCTTGCGCTTGTCATTCATCCTTTCCCGATCCTTTACCTTTGTAAACACCACGGACACAGCTCTCATCTGACTTGAGCAGGCTCTTCGTCCGAAGGACTGAGGAAGTCAGGAGAGAGTGATGGCAACCATTTTTTTAGCTAGGACTTTTTCCACTGCCTTAGTTTGGAATAAATAAATCCAAAGAGACTTCATGGAAAGAAAAAAAAACCAAAAAAATCAGGACAGTAAGCGAACAATGGCAGTACTGTTAGTACCCCTTAATCAAACAAGTGTCCGTTACTTATTCCAGGCCAACCTCAGAGATGTTAGTCCAGCAGAAGCAGCAGTCTGACGCGACGCCAGCAGCCCACTAAAGCCCATCCCTGACGAGTCCTCCGCCGGACCCTGCCGCTGGCAAACGCGCGCCTCCCCCTTACACTACTGCAGGCCCGCGAAAGTTAGCACCACTTTCAGAAATTCTAAAGAAAACACCCAAAAAGAGGAGGGGAAAAAAAAAAGGCGCCACGGACGCGGAGTCCCCGGGGAAGGGGAAGCGGCACCTCTTCCCGGGCGGGGATGGCGGGACCCCCCGCTCCGCTCCGCGGGGCTCTTACCTGCGGGGGCTGCGCGGGCGCGGCTGGAAGGAGCGCGGCGCCGCCGCCGGCGCGCACAGAGGGAGGGGATGGGGGCAGGGAGGGAGGGACGGGGAGGGACGCGCTCCCGACGGGCTCCCTCCGCCCCCGCTCCGCCCGCCTCCGCCGGGCGGGGGCCCAGGTGCGCCCCGCTCCGCCCCGCCGGACCCCGCTCCTGCCCCGGCGGTGGCCTCCGGCGGGGGAATGCGGGAGCCGGGCGGTGCGCAGGGACCCCCGGCATCCCCGCTCTCCTCCGGGCTGCCCGCTCCCCGAAGGCTGCCTGGGAAAAGGGCTGTGGGTTTGGGGGCAAAGGCTGCGTGACGGTGGTAGTGCAGATGTTTCTGGAGCAACCGAACTTCTCCTGCAAAAGTGTTCAGACCTCCTGACAATGTCGGCAAGAGCCGTTTCGGAGCCCCAGCTGCAGGAAGAATCAATCCGTAGGTTCACCAAACCCTTATGGTTGGAAGAGGGCAGGGTTGCACAACGGATACTTTTCCAGACTTAGAAGAGTTATTTTATTCTACAAAAACAGGTTCAAATTACTGCTTCTCCCCTCCAAACAGATTATACTGTCAAATAGCCTGATTTAGTGGATTGCAGTAGCATCTAGAGGCCACTTTTGCATGTGCATGCAATCAAGGGAAAAGGCGGCATATACTGCACTGCATTTGGCTGAAATGGCTAGGCGTTTCTAACCGCTGTGGAGAGATTTCTAGAGAGATTACTTACAGCTATACAAGCCAGCAACGCCTCCAGCAGTACAAAAGCCCATAATGAAAGACCAAGACCATTTAAAGTACTCCTTGTATTTCCCAAGGAACGAGAAAGCGGCAGAGATAGTTCTCAAGTCACATCCTTGCTTTTACCATGAACACAGTGATGACACTGGCTTCCATAGCTGCTGACAGTATCTGCTGTACCACAGGTATTGTTATTGGAAAAGCTTTCAGCATAAGTGTGAGCAAATCTCTTGCCATCATAGCTGGTTAGTAGTTCTTTCCCTTTAGGAAGCAGTCAAATGCTTTTTTTGTGCGTATCAAAAATGATTATGGATGTGTATGTATATGGATGTGTATTTCAAGAAGAGAGTTATTTTGTCCCCACACAACACCAGACCTTGTTTTTGTACTCAGCATTGTGGTTTAGCACACAGGCTAGGCTTCAATGTGCTGAAAAGTCATATTAGGTATTCAGGAAGCCATTAACTTCAGAAAATGCTTCATTTCACCTTCTACCTGTTTTCAAAGTAAGCTACCAACTATCTGCAAGGGCTGACCAAGAAACATGTTTTGTTACAAGCTCTAATACCTGGTTGAGCATCCATACACTCAAGTGCTGTGACAGGCCTTAATAGTTTCCCATCTATGCACAGGCTGCATCCAGTCTGGACCACTGCAGGCTGGAAACAGTGTGCTCAAACTCCACATTTGTCCTGCCCTGGTGATAGAAATGGGATGAGTTGCATGAGCCACTGGTTGAAAAGCAGGTCTTCAGAGTGCAAAAGTGTCCTATGGCACTATGGTTTTCTTATGTAGTTTTACTATAAAAAGGATTTTACTCAACTTTTTGGGACATGAGCTACGCGTAGCTGTCTACAATGATGTGTGCTTAGACAGTTGCCCACATACCACTATAACAACCAAGATTAAGTTAAAAATAATCAAAGCTTCTAGCAAAGGATGAGCTTACATCTCTGCAGTGAGACCTTCCACCCCAAGCATGCAAGACCATGTTTCAGTGGAACAGTGCAGGTACATGAAGACGCACGATGGGAGGAGTTTTCCATCTGGAAACTGGGAATTACCACTGCCTAGCCTCCAAAAAAAAGGCTCACCTAGTCCAGTTACTCAGATTTGCTGGTTAGGACCTTCTCAGTAGTGACTCTAGCTCCTGACACTTGAAGGAAAATAGCAGTCCTGTGCTCCTGGGAAAAGGCTGATCTGTGCATGAGATGGAATTATATGAAGGCAAAATGATGACACATTAAAAAAAAAAAAAAGTATTTCTGAGACTACCTTCAGTTAAGTGAAGTAGCTAAAGCAGCAATGCTTCTTCAGTTGCTTTGATTTCTGTTAGTGACTTTAGACATCCCTGCTCAGCCCCGAAACAGTGACTTGTCATTTATTCAAGGCTAACACAATTAATTCTCAGTCTTCCACTCTTGCTCTAACTAGAAAATATAGGGAATCTTCAGTAAATCTTAGAAAACAGGCAAATATCGAAGGTCCAGGGGATATCACGTGGTCTGACAAAGTTTAATGAATGTAACTTCTATGAGACTTGGCTGTGCTGCTCCGCAGTCTGAAACATGTTTATGTAATCACACACAGATGTACTGAATCGCATTAGGTAGGAAAGTCGTTTTCACATCCTTCAGTCTGGAAAAAAGTCTGCTTCCAGAACAAACCATGTAAGTTCCATGTGCTCGATTTTGTGAATCGATTCAAATCATAAGCATGCTTAACATGTACACACATTGATGTATTTATATTCAATTTTCAGCATTCATACAGTTTCAACTGAGTGTCTGCAAGATTAGTCATACAGACCCAGAAAAGTTAGGCATCTAATTCCTCTTCAGTCTGGGCCTGGAAAGTACCTCTGGTGTTTTTAATTAAAAAAATAAAAATTCTGGGTATTTACAGTTAAGATGTTTCTTCACCCTGTCACTTCTCTATGCAGCATACTGTGGTGTTCTTTTAACAATGGATAATTTCATTTTGTATTGGAAATGAGCTGAATGTTGTGGCGCAGTGGGTGCTTTGAAGGAAGTTTTAGATGTGACCACAATTAATAGTATCTTAGTGGGGAAAATAAAAGGCAAGCTTCAGCATTATCTGAGGCAGAAATAATTTGAGAACTTTAAAGATATTTTCAATGTACAAATTTTATTGATTGGCTTTTAAGTATGTTCCAATTTCCTAAAAAATGACCATCTGTAGTGCATTGCTAATGTGCATGCTACGTTGTGAAGAACAGCTCCAGTAACACACACAGAATAAAGCACTCTCTGGAGTTTGACTTTTCCCTCTCATTTGTTATATACAGACTATCAGAAGCCCAGTGATCACATGTAGGGGATTTGTTCAGAACAGGATGCAGAGGAATCTGAGCAAATAACAACCTTACCCACAGTTGGAAAACATGATGTTCTCCAGAGCATCTTCAGACACATCAGAAGCCCCATAGAAAGAAAGAGGCCCTATCCATAAAACCGCAGCATCTTTGTTCCATCTTCTGCCCTCCTTCAGTCTCCTCTGGCCTCCTGCATGTATTTACAGCAGTAGCACACCACGTGCTACGAACCATGAACTCCTCCAAAACCTGGAAGGATCTCAAGGCAGAAAGCAGGTTTTTTCCATGCAGAATCTCTTTCTCCCTGGCTGAGCCTCATGCTGCTCAAACCTGAGCTCATCCTAATTCTGCAGCGTTGCTGGTTGCTAAAAAGCTGACACTACCATACTGCTCCTGCAAGGCAAACTTTGGCTTTTTGTGGCTTTTTGTCCACACCCAACCCCTAACAGCAGGACTGCAAGGCTGTGATTGAAGGAAAAGTGAGTGCCCATGGGTGCCTCAGCATATCAAGGGTTAGGGAAGGACCCACAAAACAGAGGAGATGGTTGTTCCCCATAGTCTCTTTGGCAAGGTCTGGGTCAGATCAGGTCTGTTTAGAGCAGCCTAATGCCAGAAAGGAAAGAGGGTTTGTCCTGGCACTTGCACCATCCATGTTGCCCTGAGATTGTTGCACAAGGGTTTGTAAGATGCCTTAGGCAAGCTATTATTAGATGTGCAAAGGAGTTCAGTGCCTTAGTGGCAAATCCAGTAATAACTCATACAGGGCCACAAGCCTCAGCTTTACTGTTAATAATCTTACAAGCCACATAGCATCAAGTGCTAAAGCACACAAGAGTCACTGGCTGTTTGAAGGGTACGGTGTTGGTTTGGGATGGGGGACAGGGGCAGGAGGCTGCCTTTTGGGAGGCGAGGCCTGGAAGCTGACTCTTACAGCCTCCTCAATGTGAGGGAGGCAGGACAGGGACGGGGAGCTATGAGTCCTGCGGTAAGGACAGCGATGGCGATGGCTGCAGGTTCCATGCGCGGAAAGCGGTGGGGTGAGGCTGGGGACCTGAGCTCCCTGTGGGAGGGCAGCAGCGTTGAACAGCCCCACATGGCATCCATCCTTCAGCTCCGGAGTGTGCCAGGGCTGGAGCCTGAGGTCGGGTCACCACCACTGTTTTGGGGAAGCTGTGCGTTTATGCAAGATTCCTGAAAGCCCGTATAGCTGCTGTGACCCAGCTATTCGGTCAGCATTTTGTTTTCCAGGTTTCCTAAGAAACAGCATTTGTTTGTAGGATGCTGAGGGAAGACTGGGTGGCGAGTGTCGTTCTGATTTGTCTCTTCAGGAAGTATAAGGCCCCAGCCTGCCCTGAAAGGACTGAAATCCCCCTTCTCATGAGGATACACAGAAGCTTTATCCCAGCAAGGGCAGCGGCAGCCGGAGTGTGGACTACTTTAACCCACCTCTCCAGCACCCATCCCTTTGGCTCTGGCTGCGAGCTCCAGCAAATGTAAAATCCTGCCTCAACAGGATTGTTAGCTAACAGGCAGCATCTAAAATACATAATTTTTCCTGTCTGTGCCCTTTCTTCTGGAACTGAATGATATTTTTCTCCCAGTAAATTGAATGCCATGCTCCTTTACAAGAAAAAAAAAATGCTCAGAAAAGGTCTGATGGATACCACTGTACTTCGTGCATCAGTTTGGTCTGTTTAAATGTCAAATCTTTGAAGAGTGGCTGGAGGTATCACTTGAAAAAATTAAATAACAGCAAATGAAAACCTCAGTCCTACATTAGAATTGCATTTCATTTGAGCGACAGCATTTATCTTTAGTGTCTAAGTGTTGTTATTTTCACTGAAATACAGTTTGCACCTTCCCTCTCTTCCAGAGCTTTGGCAGCATGAACCACTGAAACTTTTCTTCTGAGAGGTGCTGCGTCCACAGTGGTGACTTCCCAAAGGAGAAGAAGTGTGGGACTGAAGCTTTAACTGGATAAAATTGAGAAAAAAAAAAAAAAGGCCCTTCCAAAACATAGGATAGGACCCATAATATTAGCTGAATGGTAATGAATTTGGATATATTTAGTTAATGAAAGCTCTTGCTTGAAGGGACGATTGGGTCATTTATGTCTGCACAATAAGAGCCCCAGTACAGAACATATGAATGCCAGATGGCTGGAACTGTTCCATTAATGAACTGATGCCTTCATTGCTCTGAATTTGATTTTGTAGCTTTTTGCTTATAATTATTTGATTGCACCATTAAAAACCTTCAATAACCTCCTGATAAATTATTCAGTCCTCAGAATGTGAAAGAGGAGATGCCTCTCAGCCTCTACTTTCCACTGGCCTTAAATGGGACCTGCAGGTGTGCAACACCTCTGGCAGTCAGGCTGATGAATACATTTCATGCTGTTTTCTTAGTGCTGCCATTTAAATAATGTATGCAGGACCCAAGCACAACATATTCTTCTAAGGCACAGGAAAATTCCTTCCAGGTGACACTCTGTTACAGTCAATGGAGTTATCCAGTCGTGAATACGCAGGACAAAAAAAAAAAAAAATCATAGGGATATGTATATAGGGAAATTCCTTCCAGATATGTGAAGATGCAGGAACAATGTCAGGCACTGGGAGATACAGTCTTCCCCCAGAGCACACGACTCCTGCATTAAACATAATTCCTATTACAATAATCTTCCTGGTCTCCAGGTTTCATTAATGAGCAGTCTAGGAATCTACTTCTTGTGTACATTCATTTTTCTGGCTTACATACCACCTCTGTGAATTTGCTCTCAGCTCCAGCACTGGCTGCATCTCCACAGTGGCTCTGCAGCCACCCTTTGTCACAGACTCAGCTGGTATAGTCAGGTGACAAACATATCTCTGATTCCCATGTCTGAACAGAGCTTATGGACTAGGAACCTGGAAAAAGCCAAAAAAAAGGATTATCTCCTAAATATTAGGTTAGTAGCAAGAAAAAGCTTCCTACCAAAGCTGGGATTTTGCTGTACACCTATCTTTCAGATGCTGCAGGGGCTTCAATCCCTAGTGCCAGAAGTGAAGCCAGATCTCTAATTTCTTCTTTTACTTCCATTTCAGTTATTTTAAGGTTGTACTTATTAAGCAAGCTAGTAATAAAATGAAATTTTTAAATAAAAAGAGGAAAAAAGAAAGTGGAGGAGTGTAGAAGCAGATTGCTCACAAGACCCTTGGAGGCATGCTCTGCTTTCTTCTGTTCCCTGGGCTCCGTTTTTTTTCACCTGGCTCACACAAACCTCCCCTGGCGTTGGTAGGGATTGGTTATTTCTGATACAGCTTTTTGGGGCAGAGCCACACTGAGAAAGCAGCAGAGGTCAGGTGGCAGAGGGAGATTTTGGCATCCACCCTCCTTAACATAAAGGCAGGAATGTTATACAAAGGCACGCTGGGATGGGGAGATGCAGGGGTACCAGGTTGCAGAGCTGGCAGCCCTTTTTTCTAGGCACCCGTTTTCCCTCAGCAGAACACCAGTTTTTCCTGGGGTGCTCTGCGCGGTTTGTTCCTCCTGGATTTCAGCGTTGCACCTCAGGGATATTAAAGGCAGGGGCTGACCTTCAGCCTGGGAAGCAGGCTGTGAGTATGGGGTTCACCCCACCGGCTCACTCCTTGTTCCACCTCAGACACTGTGCGATATCTAAGACCCAGCCCACAGGCATTGGGTGCACAGGGGAGCTGTGGGAAACCCTCCCGTGTCTTCCTGGAAAATGGGGAGAGGACACTCTGGGGCATCCCAGATGGAAACAGACATATAGGTTTGGATCCAGTTTCCTGCCAAGGTAAAGTGAGGGTGATGAAGATATCTCAAGGTTTTGCCCACCTCCACAGCAGCTAAACCCGTGTAATCCAGAAACCCAGCTGCTGCAGCCTTATGGGTGCTCTGCTGACTGGTTGCCTCAACAGTGTTTTCCCATCAGGCTGGTGCTGCACGCTCAGTGAAATGTCCCCTCTGCACCTCACACAAGCACGGAGGAAAGATTTGCGGTCAGTTCAGCCTTGCTAGTTAATAATTGAAGTCCTGGTTGCCTGCTACTATCTGTGGCCATTTAGGGTTGAATTGCTGCTTGTGTTTACAAACCCACATTTGCAGCATTTGTTTGCAAATGTTCTTGTACTTCCTTTGTACTGCCTTCACAGGGCAGGCAGAGTAAGGGCAACAATAAAAAACAAGTAGAAAACGATTTGTTCAATGCCAGTGGAATGGGGAACAGACCCCTTGACTTCATCTTCTAAAGCCATTTTAAACCTGATGGAAGTCTAACTCCATATTTTTAACAGATGACTACACCTTCTCTAATGTCACATCAGCTTTTCTGAGCAGCTGCCAGAGGTTGGCTGGCTCGGGCTGTGGTTTTCAAAGATTTCTGGATGCCCAGTTCTCGTTTCTTTTAGTAGAAAGAAAGTGTTCAAAGTGCAGAGGGATGTGTGGTCATTTCCATGGTAACTCTTTGGAGATATGCTTGCCCTGGTGGTGACCTCCTCTGCACCAAGAAAAACCAGAAGCAGCTCCAGTTCTGGCTTTTGAGCTGTGCCACAAAACAAACATGGGGCCACGTCAGATTTTGGGTTTTAATTTTTGCTTTCAGGAGCAAATAGCCTCTCAGGCAGGGCAGAGCAAAGAGTTGCCTGAGCAGGGGCAGGGAGGAGGCTCAGAGGGGTGTACAACTCTAAAGGGACGGCAGCCCATGCACGACCCCGTGCCAGGGCAGCGGAATCAGAAATGAAAAGAGCAAACATAAAGGAACAACCATGTCTTGACCCAGTCCCCTGTGCCACCCACCACGTCACCAAAACGGATGAGCGCAGCAAAGAGAACAAGAAGGGAGGAAGAGGAGTGTCAGGAGCAACACTGAGATGTTTCTCCTAGTGTTCAATTTTTTGTTTTTATTTCTCAATACCAGAATCAGTAACTAGAAGCTTGTTAATTGGCAGTAAATCAAATTGATTGAAATTTCCTGACACAAAAGAGTGGGTTTTGGCCCGTGACAGAAGGAAGCTGCCTGGTAAGTAGAAGAATATGCATTGCTGATTCCTGTAGTTTTGTTGATGGAAGTAATGGGTGTCGGGTTGTTCAGGACTAGCAATACCTAAACTCAAATCCTTGCTCTACCATGGCCTATGATCTTCAAGTCAAGAGTATGCAAATATCCTTATGGAAAACATGCTTTATCAGTTGTCAGCTTTGCACACAAAGGACAAGTATCCAAGGCAACATCTGTGGCAGCTCTTACACTTAAGGTCAGACTTAATTACTCTTCTCTGAGCCTCCAAATATGTAAGTTGAATGAAAAGGGCCAGCCTAATTCAGCATCAGCCTGGGCAAGAATTATCCTGCCTTCCAGAAAGCAATAACTGTGTTAAATGGAAGGGAAAAAAGTGTGCTGCATTAGAGGAGTGAGGCGCTGACCTTTCCAGAGGTTAACAGGCAATGCACAGAGTGGAGATTTTTTGTTCATTAGGAGGAAACATGAGAGTGTAATTAGAAACAGGCCTTGCTGTATGATTTTGCCTACTAGAACTATTCAACACAGTAGAATAGAGGAAGGTACCCACTAGGCTGGGGACTGAATTAACAGTTGGAAATTTAACAGTGAGTGAATAAAATAGGTACTATTTTTTTTTTTTCCCATAGGATCTGGGAGACCAACCTGCAATTAAGTGTTCGAGGCCAAAATCAGTTGAATAATGGTATTATTCTTATTATTTGATAGTGTAGGCAATGAAGAGGAATGTACAGCATTCAAATATATCATTAGATGGATACGACAATAACAGGCAATATGAAAACTATAAGCATACTACCTAAGATTGATCTATTCACATTGTCTTGGAACCTGTTCATAGAAGACCCTGAGCCAAAATTCAGTTTTCATCTCACCAGATGTGCATGAAGACTGAAAACAAAGACTTTTTCTTTCTTTCAGGTAGGCCTATACAGCCTGTGAAGGTTAATGGGAACTGCAGGAGCACTTGCCCTGCAGGAAGGTGGAGTTAGAAAAAACACATAATTAAAATGTTTGACCAGAGGTTTGGTCTTTAGCACCTACAAGCTACACGAATACATTGAAACTAATTGTTTGTTTGTTTGTTTTTTCCATTGCAGGAAAAACTCTCATGAACGTTGTGAAATTTTGAGGTTGAGCAGGAAGAAGTTGGTCAGGGTGCAAGGCTGTTCAACTTTCTATACTGAGAATCTTGCTGTTGAATTGCTCATGCTCACTGCCACATACTTAAGCTACTTAGAGGGTTTAAAAACCTGGCCTGTAAGGGCTGTTTTTTGCCAAAGACCATGGAGTGGTTGCTAGTCGGGAAGAACTTTGTAAGCCAGTGGTTTGACACAACCTCTTGGTCATAGAAATGACTCCTGACTCAGGTGGTGTAATGCTTGAATCACTGGAAACAGAAGTGTCATCATGCCTCTTTCCATTCAGCTGGCATCTACAGGACAAGTTTCATAGCCTGGAAAAGACCAGAAATCCATCTCCTTTTCAGACAAAGTCTTCTGGGTACCATTTTGAGGCATGCGCTTTATAGTCACAGATCTGTCATCCCAGCAGTGTATCTTATTTTCTAACACACAAAAAAAAGTGTTTGAAAATACCAGATTGCAAGCACAAGGAAGGATTCCCCCTATATGAATGCTAAGAATAAATTTTTCTTCTTTGTGGCACATTTGAGGGTTATGAACAGCTGGATGACCCAAGTTAAATACACTCCTCACCCTTGGTTCTTCCCAGTCAGGGGTAAACACAGGTACATGGCAGCAAATCTTCTTGCAACTCAGATAAGGTGAGTTTACATGGTACTGTAAGAACTGAGTAAGTTAAGTTATCTATTTTGTGAGAAACCTGAAAAATCCTGAGGTAAAAGGCTTAAAAAATCTGTTTATAAGAGAAGTGGTGTAATGTATAGTCTCTACATTTTAAATAACAATGTGTATAATGTGCTAAGTAAGCCTCTCAAATACCATGATTTATTACACCTTCACAAACTTTGCGAGGATAGCTTTTACATTTGTTGCATTGGAGGGTATATTCTCAGCCAAACACTTCTGGACCCTATTGATCTCATTTGACTTTTGAACTGTGACCTGTTCTTTGTCCTCAGTGCAATTCCTCCAAGCTTTTATTTACTGCAGTAAGTGAAAGATTACATTTTGTGGAGACCTAATGCCCAATAAGAAGACCTCCATGAAGCCATTCACACAGTAACACGCGTGTCTTCTATGAATGCCAGAAGTCAGTTCCTGCCTCTACAGGTCGTATAGGCAATCACGAGTTAATAGTCAAGGTCAAAATCAAGTCCTCAGTGACAGGAAAGGGCTAACACTAGTTAAGTGGCTCTGCATGAAGTGGTCCATACTGCTGTCTGCATGCCTAGGTAGCTTGGCCTGTGACTTCCATTAGCACTTGAAAGGACACAAAAAAATTCCTTCATTTTCAAAATAGGAGTATACACTCATATCTTAGCACATTCCTGGGAAGTCTGGAGCAATGCACTCCTTGTGACTTGGGGTGGGTGGTTTCCAGATGCTCTTTTCGTCAGTTAGTCAAGCAGGGTTTGTGCACAGTGCTGCTCCTCAAATTGCAACCCTCCTCATGAGCTCATTCAGCAGAACAAATACCCGTGCTCCCTAGGTTGGAGTTTAAGAATAAAAGGCAGCAGGACTTCCCCATTCTGCTTCCTACTGAGTCAGGAGCTTGAGCTTTGTTACGCCAAAGATTTAGTGGCTTTATATTGCTGGAAGTACAAGAAGGTTCTGGGTACAAGACACAGCAGATTTTCTCTTGGAGTAAGGATGCTCCCTGTACAGAGCAGGGAGAGCTCCTTTCAGCATCCTTGGCATGATGAGAATATGGCTATCTGTCTCCCACCTCAGTCTAGTTTCCACTCTACCTCCCAGAGTCTACCAAGAACAATAAATCTGCTTCTCTTCTACCCATGCATGGATTTTGTCTGGAGGAGGATCATCTTCAGGCGGATAATGAGGGGTCGTCTTCTGAAAAATCACCATCTTTCGAAACTTTTATCAACTAGGTTGATGGAGATAAGGCTGGAGGGAGAAGTGCAGGAGGATGGTGGCATGTGCCACTGTGGTCCATCCATGAGCTGGGCACCTGCTGCAATCCAGATCAGCTCCCAGGATTTCTGGAGGAGCTCAGTCAGACGTTCTAAGGAGCCTGAAATTGAGAACATAGACCCTCAGGGTGGGGGTGCAGAGAGCAACTTTGAAAATCTCTGAAATTAATCTCTGCAGTCAAAAAAATATATAATGCTTTTTACTCTCTTTTCAAATGCTATATTTACAAGCATCAATGCAAAACTTGTTGAATGCAACAGCAGTGATTATAAAATCTTTGGGCAGAGACTGGATTTTGACAGTCTCTAGCAGAGTGAAACATTAGCTTTGAGCAGAACACGTGAGTGTTATAGTTAAAAGAAAATGACAAAAATGCAGTTGATACACTGCCACCCCATACATCTTGGGCTGCTGGAAGTCTGTGACTCCTGGGTTTGAGTTTCAAATGGCAGAAAAAGTACGTTGGCATCGAGTATAATTACTATTAACCATATGCCTTGCTACCCACTCTTATTGATGCAGACATTGCCCTGGTTTCACTTAAGCTCTGTGTAAACTTATATTTCGCTGCCATAATGTCACAGATGTGAATCAGAACTACTTGGTGACATCATAGCCATGAGACTTGCCTCGCTTTGCTGACTGGCAGTGGAAATGTCACGCCTGACTTTCAGTTGTGCAGAAGGTCCAGGGGCAAAGAACAAGGGGCTGAAATAGGGGCCTCTGTGCCAAAAGGAGGCCTATCTCCAACAACAAAGTGAAGCCCGTGCCGGGATTTTAAAATGACCACGTCACAGCTTGGAGCCGCTCTGTAAAAGCTCCACCCGCCGCTGTGCGATGGCAGACTTGAGGGCTCGCGGGCAGCAGAACTGTAAAAAGCCAGGAAACCATCAAATAAGCACAGCTGTAACCCATAAAGTCCCCCTTTTACCCGGCAGCAAATCTGAAAACAGCCTAACTTTAAACATCCCTCTTCCTCTTGTCCACAAAGCGTGTGAGATGCAGACAGCTTGGGACTGGGCACTGGGAGCACCAAAGGCGCAAACCCAGTTATCAAACCTGCTTCTAACTCCACCATCGTTAATTTCACTGCTGCCATTTGGGAAAAACTGTGCTAAAGAGATGTATTTTATTGAGACACACAGAGCAAAAAGACTGGGCATAGAGCAGAAATCTTGGAAGGCTGTGTAAGGTGCTGAGGTTATAAAGCAGAAATTGATAAAAGACAGGAAGAAAACTGAATTTTGCAACCCCAAATATCTAGCACAATAAAATTACAATAAAAAGCCTTTTGTCTGCAATGTCATCCCATGGGATTCATTGTTTCCTCTTGCAAACGACCTTATCTGGAGAACAGATAAAATTTCCTTTTAGTCCAAGGACTGTAGCTGACTCCATTTTACAGTCATCTATATGCTACAGGACTAAAGGAGCAGCACAGATTAGTTGTACTTTTTTGGTTTTCTGTTACAAGTTTTTTCTGTATCTGAAAACCTCCCCTAAGATGAATGTTTTAAAAGCAAGCATATTTCTCTTCCATTTTTGTAAAGACCAGAGTCGCCAATGATGTCATAAATTTGGAAAGAACCTCCAATCTTTCCTGCCAGAAGTAAAAGACATGTTTTGTGCCATAGCTGTCACTGATTTTAGATTTCACATTAAGATTTGATCAACACATGATCAGTGTATCTGATCATTTCAGTGAAAAAAGGCAGACTGTCTTTCAGAGGCTGAGGTGACTGCTTGGAGCAGAAATGTACACACACTAGGACACACATTCCTCCCCATTCAGGTCTCTTCCTTTCAAAGTCCATATAGTCACTGACCTCTTTGGCTCTTCATCTGTGTCTGCTAAGTCGGATAAACATCTCTGTCATACTGAATATTGTGTATAGTAAGTTCTTCAGGGTGATTTACAGAAAAGACCGCCTTGTTTTGGCTTCTAGAAGTGTGCACAGGACAGAAGCAACTAGTATTGACCTTGCCAGAACGGAGCATCGACAGCACGGTTGTGAAAGGCATTATTTCTTTACAACAAATAAATGCATAAATAAAAACCAAGCCATAGCAGTGTTAAAGGTTTTGTGTCTAGGTCTAAAAAAACATCAGGAAGTAATTACACAACTCTGCTTTTGTGTTTAACCTTAAACTGTGGAGCACTTGGCTTGTGCTGGAGTGAACGACAGGTTCCCTGAAAGCTCTTGTGAAGCTTTCATGGCTACTGAAGTGCTCCTTGCTTGCTCACCTGCTTGCTTACTCTTCACGGCATCCTGGTCCTCTGCTGGCGGATATGGAAGTGATTTCTACTGCAGCAGCACCTCTTATTCTCTCTCCTGTCTGCCAGAATTCACCCAAGGGGATCAGGACTGTATTGTGCCAAATATGTATATTCTACAACAGAAATTCATAGTTTCTGTGGCTTGCAATCTAAATAAGCAAGACCTGCAGAGACCAGGAGGGAAGGAAGAGTTATGCTTCTCACTAAGAAATGAGAGATTTAGTGATTTGCTCAAAGTTGTGCATGTAATTGCTGTCAGAGCTAACAATTGAAAGCAGGAGTTTGGAGCTCCCAAGTGCCAGAATGAAGAAACTAGACTTGTACATAATTTGCTCTGCTCTAATTAAAGGAAATAAAAATATACCTTAAAAAGGAAACCCAAAGGTTTTATGTTTGATATGTATCAAAACACGCACAAGTAAAATCCCTCCTTTCTCAAACCCAGATACTGTGTACAGACACACACGAAGATGAATTCAGAGCTTAAGTGGGTGAAGTTTGGTTTATTCCCCTGGAACTGTGCCTGTGTTTACATATATCTGAACTAGAGGTATGACGTCTTTGACAACATACTCCATTAATATTTTTGCACATATGCATCTGCACTACAATCTCCAACTGTTGTCTATTACTCTGTTTTTCAGTTGTTTAAACTTTTCACCTTCCTGCTGTGTTCCTAATGGAACAGATTCCTAATGCTCTGTTTTCTGGTGCGGTTGTATTTTTTTTTCTCTATGTGTGTGCGTGGTGTTCTGTTTTTTTTTTTTTTTTAAGTTTGCATAGATTGTCCAGCACTTTAAGCAAAAGGTTTAGGGATAAATATATAACAGTGGGACCAATCCTTTTGCTCTTCCTCATTCTGAGGTTCCTCTTTTGGTTTCAAGAGCAGAATCTGCCAAGCAAGACACTACTCAGCACAAATAAAGTTGGCAGGAGGAGCCATTAAGCAGAAACAGAACTCCTGTCCCTCAGCCAGAAGACATTATAATTTCTGTGACAAGGGAGATCATGTTGCAGTCTTGTTCCTACAATCACAATAAGAGGAACAGTCAGTTCTCAGAAATATGTGATTTTATTTTATTGATAAGCAGTTTTGCATTGTAGAGAGAATTGAGATAGTACTACAGCTAGGCTCCTGCAAACAAAAGGCAGAAAAAACCTTGAAGGTCAGATACTCTTGACTCTTTTTGTCTTTAAAAATACAATTGGAGGGGGCTGGGAGTAGTACACTAGCCAGCTGTGACTGTGTGAGGATTGTACCCGCACAGATCAGTCTGAAATTAACCTCCAAAAATGTCTCCACAGGACACAGCAATGGAAAATCAGATGCTTTAAGTATTAGCTTGGTGCAAAAGGAATTACGTTTTTTGCATTGTTGAAATTTGCCATTTGATATTGGAATACATTCTTAAATAAATGTGATTATCTTATATGTAATTTTAATGCACTTTTCTTGCTTTATGTTTTTTTGCTACCGACTTATTACTATTTATTCTCTATATATTTTAGACTATGGAAATTATGTTAGACAAAAAGCCAACGTGAGCGATTTTCTTATTCAAGTTCAAAATGGGTCATAAAGCAGCAGACACAACTTGCATCATCAACGCGCTTGGCCCAGGAACTGCTAATGAATGTTCAGTGCAGTGGTGGGTCAAGAAGTTTCACAAAGGAGACCAGAGCCTTGAAGCTGAGGAGTGTAGTGGCCAGACATTGGGAGGTGACAGTGACCAATTGAGAGCAATCATCAAAGCTGATCCTCTTACAACTACACCAGAAATTGCCAAAGAACTCAACGTCGACCATTCTACAGTCGTTAGGCATTTGAAGCAAATTGGAAAGGTGAAAAAGTTCGATAAGTGTGTGCCTCATGAGCTGACTGAAAAACGAAAAAAAGTCACATTGAAGTGTCGTCCTCTCTTATTCTATGCAGTAACAATGAACCATTTCTCCATCGGATTGTGATGTGTGATGACAAGTGGATTTTATATGGCAACCAGCAAGGACCAGATCAGTGGTTGGACTGAGAAGAACCTCCAAAGCACTTCGCAAAGCCAAACTTGCACCACAAAAAGTTTATGGTCACTGTTTGGTAGCCTGTTGCTGGTCTGATCCACTACAGCTTTTTGAATCCCAGTGAAACCATTCCATCTGAGAAGAATGCTCAGCAAGGTGATGAGAGGCACTGAAAACCGCAACGCCTGAGGGCCAATAAAGGACCCAATTCTTCTCCACAGCAACACCTGACTGCACGTCACACAACCAACACTACAAAAGTTGAAGGAATTGGGCTACAAAGTTTTGCCTCATCCACTTTATTCACTTGACCTCTCACCAACCGACTACCACTTCTTCAAGCATCCCGACAACTATTTACAGGGAAAACACTTCCACAACCAGCAGGATGCAGAAAATGCTTCCCAAGAGTTTGTTGAATTCCAAAGCATTGATTTTTATGCTACAGGAATAAACAAACTTATTTCTCATTGGCAAAACTGTGTTGATTGTAATGGTTCCTATTTTGATTGATAAAGATGTGTTTGAGCCTCATTATAATGATTTAAAATCCACGGTCCAAAGCCACAATTACTTTTGCGCTGAGCTAATATCAACATTCAGTTTTATTCTAAGTCATGCCTTCTTGTTCCGACAATGTAAAGGACAGTTAACTTAGCCTGCTTGGCACAGTGACAAAGCAGGTGCCAGCAGATCTGTGCTGTGCTAGTCACATCCTTAGACTGAATGTATGGACACACATTTATCACCCCAGCTTTTCTTCTGAAACAGGATCTAAACCTTTAGAGACCAATGGGAAACACTGTGGAAAATGCAGAATAGATGCAGTAACAGAAGGCAGAGCATAGAATCATAGAATGGTTGGGGTTGGAAGGGACCTTCAAAGGTCACCTAGTCCAGCCCCCCCGCCATGAGCAGGGACATCTTCACCCAGATCAAGTTGCTCAGAGCCCCGTCCAGCCTGGCCTGGGATGTCTCCAGGGATGGGGCATCCACCACCTCTCTGGGCAACCTGTGCCAGTATTTTACCCTTGTGCAAAATTTCTTCCTCTTGTCCAGCCTGAATCTCCCCTCTTTTAGTTTAAAACCATTACCCCTTGTCCTATCGCAACAGGCCCTGCTAAAAAGCATGTACTGGAGAAGAAAGACAGTGCTGTGAGAAGCTCCTGCTTTACTGAGGAATGGATTTGAGAGGAAGGAGAAAAGGGCACACTGGGAGAATAATTAACATTATGCAGAGAATACACAATTTAAGCTGCATGTGGAACAACTGGATACACACCCAGTGAGCAAGATCTGAAGGAGCTGAGAGATGTGGGACACTTCTCAGGAAAGGAAAGCACCACAATGAAAACTCCTGCAAAGCTCACTGAAAAACTTGACACAGGGAGACGGGACGTGCCCAAGGAAGCAGTTGGAGTAGGGAAAAACAATGCAAAAAAGGTAAGTGAAGACCTAATGATTGAAGCAGAAGCTGCAGTAAAGTGAGGAAATGCAGAGCCCTCTGCCAAATGACAATCTGCAAAAGAAGAAATGGGCGAATCGAAAGCAAAATGGCAAACATCCTCAGATTTAGGTAGAACAACATGGAAAAGATAAAAAAAGTCAAAGGAACAGGACTTCCAAACAGATTTGGTTCCACCTTAATATAACAGCCAATGAAATATGCAAACTTAGCCAAGATATCATTTATATCACTCCAATAGAAATGTCAGAACTACGAGCTGCAACTGAGCAGATGAAAAACAGTAGAACAGCAGTCAAAAATTCCTAGCATTAATACTAAAGGTATGTGACACCCACCACTTAAAAGAAACCATGGCAGAGCTCGGCAGTAATGCCTGAGAAAGAAAAGAGATCCCTCCAGCACACTGGAAACACAAAATCGTTGTCAAAATGCCCCAAAATGGGTTGGGAGGAACCATGATATATGGAAATGAGTTAGGAGCTGTATTTAATCTGAAAGTTTTCTGCAAGTGCTGGGCCCCATGAGGTAAAAGGAGCTGTAGATGGAAAGTTTTGGGAAAAGTCTGGATATAGGCTCACCACTGTGTAGACTAGATATTATACATCCACTTAACCCATTGTAGATGTACGCAAAACAAATCACTGGCTTTCAAAGCTCCCAAACCAGCCTGGAGAAATCTTTGTTATGGAGAGTCTTTTGGTCTCAAAGAAGCTTGGCTGCTGTTATTAATCATGATACTGAAGAGAAAAGTGAAGTGCTGTGTCAGAGAAAGAGTAAACAGGGATTTGGCATGAACAGTGGTTTGACAATAGTTGTGGATTGACAATAGTTGCTGAGATGACCGAGACTTCATTGCTGATGTGCTCCTGAACAACAACTCCAAGGAGAGACGAAGAAAAGCAGAGCACCTGAAAAAGCAAAAACAAATCAAGCAAAGCTCAGATTCAATTATGCCAAAGAGATCATCCTTAAAAACTGGCTTCTCAGTAGACAACAATAAGAAGATAAAAATTTTTCTTGAGTAGTACAGTAAAGCTAACAGAAACCACAAGGAAGATGTGAAATTAAGAACAAGAAAGATATCTCCACTATTCACTCAGCTTAACATAGCAGTCTCTCAGAGACAAAAGGAAAGGAGGGTGTGTAGAAGAAACCTTTAAGAGGAATTTTTCCCGGGGAAGGCAGATACCTGACCTCATCTTCAGAAGAGACAGAAAGGATTAGTGGTTACAGAGAAAGCAAAGCTAAAGAGACAAGTTTCCATACCGAGCACCAATATTGTTTATGAGAAGACGAATGTCCCTCATTAGATCTCATTATCTAAATGTGTCGCAGTGTCCAAGTGCTCACAAGTTCTCAGCAAAAGAAAGGAAGGGTAAATGTTTACATGGTTGCTTAGAGTACATGCACCCTACACAGATTGTTCTTCGGAAGATATAATAATAATTATACTAAAATTTTCAACCTTTCTGGCCAGGTGATGGGACACAGTTGTTATGTCATGGCTGTGACCTCTGATCACACCAATTTTATGTGCTCTACATTATCTAGTAGTTCCATGAAGGGTGTAGACCACTGTACAACCTCAAGTTGACTGCACTGCACATGAGCAAAACTAAATTCCTGAATGCTTTGAGATGCTTCTGGGAAAAGCTGGGGGCAGATCACAACCAGAATAACACATGCAAGTTACTCCTTGCTGTTCTCTTTTTCTCTATGCACCTGACTGCAGGGTGGATATATTTATCTCGTGGCAGCAGCACACTCCATGTTGCTACCTTTTTGTGAAGGCCTGTAACTCCTCCTTATTCACATGGCAGGCTCATTTTCTGGTTATAAAATATTTCCAGATCCAAATGACACTTAAATTGCAACTATTGTTAGCTGACTGTTGTCTGTGTTGCTCCATCAGAAACAATGGGAATCTGCTTCTTCTCCTGGAGGACACTCTCATAAACACACTTCCCTGATTTCTTCACTACAAGCAACTGACAGGGGAGCTGCCATACCTTCACGTTGGCTCTTCAGCCTTTCCTTCACTGCTTCTCAGCCAGCTAGGCTGCAGAGCTTTATTGTCATGTATGCACTCCTTTTGCGTCCATCTCACTTCTTTTCCCATCCGTTTTACAACATGGCATTTTTGAGTGGTTTTCTGGATAATTCCCCAGATCAGATTTGGGATGTGATGCTCAGCATGTCATATTCATTTTTGCAATAATTTGAGTGCACCAGGGTATTCAAGTCCTTATCGACACATCGACATTTGTAACAAGGTCCATAGTTTGGAGGAAGTTTATCTCAACCCTTCTGCTGGTGCTGCTTACCACTCGGGGTCTAAGTTAGCAGCAAGTTTAGATTCTGGCAGAGTTTGCAGTTTGAATCAAGGATTCGAGACTCCGCTGCCTCCTCCAATATGGACAGGAAACATTTACAGATGCTCCCAGTAGAGTCTTCAAAGGGTGAGGCAGGAAAACACGTGGTGCACATGTGGACTTGGGTGGGGGGTGGTTCTGCTGGGTGGATATTTTTCCTCTGTCAGCTCGTTGTGATACAGACAACAGTCCCTGAGGGAGCAGCGGGGCCATGCCTAGGAGTGCAGGCTTTGCTTGTGCTGTAGCAACAGGCAAAGCCGCCGTTGCAACTGTTTGCATGGCTAACAGCTATAAGCCACAGCTTGGCCTTAGTGGGACAAACATGGTATCACAAGGAAAGGCGGGCAAGTACTCTAATGAACATTCCCTTGGCCCTGAATTTTGGCACTTTGTGGAAGCTTGTGCAGCAGAGAGAGAAAGAAAGGGAACTCCTCCTGCTTTGCTTCGCTGATTTTTGCCAAGGGCTAATTATCACTTATACATTGCAGTTGTAGAACTGATTGTCCCAAAGTTAATTAAATTCTTGCAGTCCTTAGAACCCCAAGCAGTTGGGTTGCTATATTTAACCATTGTATTTAATCAGTCAGTAGCGGAAGGAAACTCTTGTTTAGAACAGAATATGTTCTGAATCACTCACTCAGCCTCTCCTTGTATCTTTCAATACCAAAGTAAAAACTCCATCCAGTTTGCAAGCAGAAGTCATGTAAAGGTCCCTTTTGCTTGTTCTTCATGCAAACACCACAGGAGCCTACATTGTTTGGCATTCATGACTCTCTACTGAACATAATGTATACACAATAATTTTGTGTCTCTGGCCCATCCTATGCTTGAAGAAGCAAGCTGTTCCTTTCTTTCTTCCTTGACATTTGGCTCAAAGAGCAAAGCTTTGCCTGTTGCATGCATGCAGAACTATTTCTTATGTATTCACATGACCCTTGCTTATTTTGCACAACACAGTTTCACAAGGAAACTTTGTGCCATGACTGAGTTGAAACAAGATTCCAAAACAGCAGGAAAATGTGAAAACTACCCAAGTGCCCTAGCAATATTTTCTATACTCAGTCAAAAAGTGGGAAAGTTAGGAAGAGGTTAGAGTTACTAGCATGAAGAGCTATTGTACCCAGCAGAGCGCTGCACGTCCTTCTTTATGGCATGTGTCATTTTCCTCCAGCAAAGAAGCCATCCCTTTTTCTTCCTTTCATCAGCTAAGAACGATAGTATTTTAAAGAGCATGTGCATTAGCCAAAATTGTCTCAGTATTCTCAGAAGTGGGAAGAGGAAAACAAGACCAAATTTTTCATGCGCAAAAAAGTTAGAAGTCTGTTTCTCTGGACATTGTTTGTCTCAATGATGCAGTCACTTTGGTATGAATCTGATTGATTTTATGAGCAAAGGAACAAAATGTTGGCTAATGTACGCTACTTCTATTGTGCAGCAAAGTAGAGAAAATAATTGTAAGATGGCTGCTTCTCAGTTACACAGGGTGGATCTTGAGTGTTGGCTGACAAAAAATAATAATTTTTTCGCTAAAGCATCCAGACATGACTCTAAGTTCAGACCAGGAACAGAAGAGGGAGAAATGGAGGTGACACATTTTTCATGTTCCAGAGTAAAGCTACACTCCAAGTGAAGAAAGGATGGGATAAGTTTCAGACTTAGTTCCGCGGTAGGGGATAAAATGTCTTGTGGGAACTGTGATATTCTGAGATTTTGCATCTGGTCCACAACATTTTTGACATATTGGGAAAATCAGAGTTGCAAGCAAGTAAAACACAGAGTGAAGACGACTTGTGCCACATGGGAGGTCCATGAGTAAGAATGAGCTGTATGCCTTCAGCACTGAATTACGAGCAGGTCAGAGGTAACAAGTGTGACAAATCACAGTTCCACAAGTGCTTTTCATGCTATTTAACGTCCCGCTGCTGCATAGTTCAGTGAGGACATGGAGAAACTGAACAACAAGTGGATGCAGTGGGCTTCCCGCTAACTTCAGCACAGATTTATGTATGGCATGGAGTAATATGTAGCCTCAACACATTTGAGTTGTGTTTGAGAAAAACCCTAAAGCATCTGGATGCTTAACGGATCCTTTAAGTCTATGGAACTGGGTTGTGGATGAGACATCCAAATCCTTCCTTGTTGGGCTTTTCTATAAGGCTAATTTGGCCGGAAGCACAAATTGTTCCTATCTGATGGGAAAAAGCTCCCTTCTCCTATTTCATATCGCCATCTTGAAGTTACTCAAAATATCTGGAAAACCCTGGGAGAATTCCATATTTCCAGCATGAGAGGTCTCTCCTTTGAGTATATTTAGTTTCTTCTTCTTATGAGAAGGCCAAATTCCTCTTTACTTCCCTGCGTCCTCTTCCTCCAAAGATAATTTAAAGTCTTTCAGAGTCTGAGAAACATGAGGAGCAAGTAATTGCAGCCTCTATCTAGGAAATGTTTCAGAGACAGAGTGTTGAGAAAACTGTTAGTATGAAAATAACAACCTCACCAATATACAAACTCACAGTCCCCAACTGAGCAGCTTCATGACTGACACATTCTGGAATCTTTCTTTGCTCCCCATTTATACCTAAAAGTTTATAGCCAGAGTTCCAGTCATATCAGATGCTTTTGCAAAAACTCTTGCCAGAACCAAGTTGGTTTATTTTTAGAAAAGAACTGTTCCATTCAAATTCCCTTGCCCTGCATGTATGGAACCAACCTTTTCAACAGAAATAGCTTCTACAAAACCAACACCCCTTTGGACTAGTCTGGACTTAAGTGGATAGAGGGACAAACTGTAAATTAGAGATATGGCCCCTCCATCCTAATCTCTAGATGGAAGTTTTCCCTCAATACCAAGAAAAAATTACTCTGAAGATCCAACTCACGTTCCCCCTACAGTCAAGAGAAAAATAATTTTCAACAACAAAATCAAATTGTGCCAAATAAAGGCATTAGATCAAGGGAAGGAGTTAGTTTAATGATGCTGGTGTTGATAAGGGGTTAAAACTTCCACACTTTTCTGGAGTGAAACAGTGAAAGCAGGGGCTTCAGGAATTAAAATTCTGGGGGTTTAATCTCCTGCGTTACATAGGAAAGGACATAATTGCTTGCAGAGTTGTTGAGACTATATAAATCCAGTAGAAAGTTAAGTTCTTTGCACGTTTGATACCAGTGCTTTCAAGAAGGATCTCAATAAGTTGTTGCAGTCACCCTACAGTGAAGAGGTTGAGAAACAAGTACAAAAGAAATGCAAAGCCTACACCAGAACTTTTGTGTCAGAATAGAAGGCTGTATGAAAGGTGATATGCTGGAATCTGTGGCCTGTCCAGGCTTTCCTCAATTTAAAGATGAGGTTACCAGTAATCTTCACTCATATAAGCCATAAAGGTAAATGATGAATCTCTAAGCATTCCCATCCTCTAGTATACCTACAACAACTATACCTAATGTTAGAGATATCTTGGTTTTCCTTTAATTTGACTTATAAAAATAAAAAGGTTGGCTTTCAGAGAGGTACGTGGGAGCTTCCATGTCTTAGGTAAGTGTAAAGGCAATGTAACTTTTTGCTGTCAGATTGGCAGAGAAGCAACTGAAAGCATTTTGCTCTGAAATTGCGTGCAGACACATCATAACGATCTTAATCATTTTTGCTTTGGAGTGAGAAGACAGCTTTAGGAAATGTAAAGCAAATACTAGAGCCAAGTCTTTTGGGATTTTTGCCATTTTTTTCCATAATGAAGCTGTTTAGCCTTTTCCACTACTAAGGATGTACTTCAGGGCAAGTTTTGTCCTCGTGGAGTTAGGTACCACCATCACTTTCACTGCAGTTTAAAAGCACTACTTCAAGTCCTGGAGAAACTGTGTGGGGAGTTATTTATGGGGAGCATGTACTGTGTCCATAGGGCACTCCACAGCTTTCCATGCACCCCAGACATGCTTTTAAAAATATCATTTTTCTGCTCTGTGATTTTTCACTTTCCTGGATCCCCCATGGCAAGGAGCTCATTCTCAGACATAAATACACCATCTTGGAAGCTGCCACAGCTTAATCTTGTGGTTTTCTTAGAATATCTTCTTTAAATTTTTATAACTCAGATGGAAACTCAAATTCAAACCTATGATACCAAGAAACAACTTACTCTAAATGCAACTTGAGGACTAGTCAAGAAAATGAGTTGGGCAGAGTAATTTCTGCTCAATAGATTCCTTTTATTTCTCATTCCAAACCCTTAACCAAAGAGTCTACCTTCCCATGATATCCTTACTGTCATTATTCTCCTTCTGCTTTAATGTACATGGAATATCCCTGATCTAAGATTTAGCTCAGTGATACCCAGTGGAATTTGTATTTCTGTCTCTTGGAAGCTAAAACCTACTGTCCTGAATTAACTGCTTGTTCCTTGTTGCTGCCATAACTCTTTAGATCCCACTGTACTAAATAAAAAAAATTAATCCCAAACTCAGTATTGCATGGCTTGAAGCAGTACCCTTCAGAATAAAGTTTCTAACTGTCCTACTTGAAGGACCTTTAGGCCAAAGATCTATGTTTACTGTGGCCTACACTTACAAATGCCACTCATAATTTTTTCTGTAGAGTTTAGCCTTCTGTTTTATTGCACTCTCACTCCAACCCCATCCTTGGGTCAGGAGTAGATTTAGGAATCTTGTGGAGAAGGCTCTCCTAATCTTGTCATTGAGAAATCCAGTGGCTATTGTCCCCTTCCTAAATTAATCTGGAGTCCTCTTTCCCCTGGCAAACATTTCTCAAGCATGAACTCAAAACCTAACACCTAGTTTAAGCTCAGACTTGCCTCAGTGACATTCCTAATTTTATCACCAACAAAGCAAACAGCTTTTGACCAAAATTTATGCAAGGCAACTCAGAGTACTATATTGAATATACTTAGCTTCACTGAATATAATCCTTATCTTAACCCTTAGCCATATTCACAGACAGAAAACTATGAGAAGTTTCTCAGAATCTCTAGGAAAGAAATCTACTGTGTTAAATTTTGGGGGGTGAGGCTTGGAGGCATCTCAAAATGCCATTGTTACTACTTGTCTTTAACTTTTGCTTTAAGGAAAAAGTGTTCTCAGCCCAGCCTTACTAGTTACCAGAGTGAGACTTAGCATTATTCCTAGGGATGCACTTCTACCATGGAAAAATATCTTTAATAATTTCCTGTTGGTGTTCCAGTTACATTTAGTAGGGTTTAATATAGCAAAAACTTAAGCCTAAAGTAGGGTTAAGATAAGAATTCGAGGAATATGCTACCAGCTCAGGACAGTGGTTCACCCAGCCCAATTTTTTGGTCTTGAACAGGGACATAATTGAGGAAAGCATGCAAGCCTGGCCCCACTTTGCAGTCCATTCCTCTTGTACTACTCCCACAGCAAACCTGCTTGTGTTAGGAACGTTTGAGAGAAATTATCTATGCCTCATAGAGCCCACTGGCAAACCTTGCCCCAATCCCTTTTTCAAAATTTGCCTTTGTTCTCATTTAAGGAACCTTTTGATTTTTTAAATGCTTATGTTAATATTTTCCTTTTGAAACCTCATTAACTTCAATGGACTGTGAACTATGAAGAGCTTCATCTGCTTTGTTTTCTTTTTGAGTTGTGGCACACGATTTGTTTTGGCTTCCAACACAGTATTTTTTAGAAGCTCCCTGGCTGCTTCTAGAATTCTTCCTTTTTTCTGCCTTAGTCATTTTCATTTGCTTTACAGTTCGTTTCATTTTCTGCAGTTCCTTTCTTGAAATTGATCAGCTTTGAACAACATTTATTTGGCACACTCTCTTCTGCTATAACGTTAAACTTAACGCTGAACTTCTCAAATGGAGTTTCTGCTCTAGTTCCTAATTTTATTATTGTAAGGCTGAAGAGTTACTCTCTTGAGCTCGTTCTGTGTGTTTTCTTGCCTGTCATGCTGATTGCTGCTTCCTGAACCCTGTTCCTAAATTTACGGTTGTTCTGGAGCCAGAGAAACAGTATGGAACAAAATTGGTGATTTTTTTCATTGCAAAATCTAGTGACTGCTCTCATAAACTTAATGTGGACCTGCTTTGCGATGGCACACCTACTGTTGCTCTACAGCCCTGACCTTTGCAAGCTGCAAACTAATCTAAATTTCTGCCATACCCTAAGTAATGACACCCTCATTATTTCACTGAGAAATCTAATGTCACTTGTCCCAAAAATACCCTGTGATTCACTTCTAAAGAATTGATTTTGAGAGATCTTTACTGGAAAAGATAATTGGGGGACACAACAGAATGATTAAAGTTACCGAACACTGATATATAATGAAAAAAAAGCTAGGAAATATGATTTTATATACAGAAGGAAAAGAATCTTAGTAATTAAATTCCTGTAAGTTTTTAAATGTTAAGAAAGTTCACTGGTCTTTCAACAGCTGTATCTTTCACTTTTTCTAAAAGGAAACAGGGGTCTCCATGTACCTGCTGGTGAGAAGCTCAGCATGCAGTGAGCCTGACGACAGAGGAAACTTTTCCAGATGAGAGGACGTTTTTCATTGTCTAATCGTTATTATTGATTTGTGTTATCACAAGTGGTTCTACTTAAATTGTTACTCCTTTATATATATTTTTTTTTATTTTTATTTTTTTTTCCCATAGGAAGAATGTATCCATGTTTACCCCAATTTTTGTGTTTGTTCTGTGGTGTGCTGTAGCTGGTAAGCTCTTGTAATTCCTGTGTCTCCAAGCTCCCTGTGTCTTTGGTGCTGTCTACATACCTTGCAGAACAATAATCCTAATTTTCTCCTCGAGTAACCTCATGAATACTGTCCTTCGTACACCTGAAGTCCTTTATCCAATTGCAGTCTAATTCTCACTGTATAGCTTCTACTTTACTAAGCTGCAAATGCTTTATCCATAAACACTGATCTTGTGGAGACAATGCATGGAACAGGTTCTCTACATTTTCTTGTTAACATCTTCAGGAATTACTATGCCTAAAACTACATTAGGATTTTCTTTCTAGCTGCCCCCTTGCTTTGGTCCAGACCTGCTGTACTTTGATTATGTTGTTCTCATGGGTGATGGCCATTTCTGTTGTGACTGTCACTTCTTTGCATTTTCACTGCTACTGCACCTCACCATGTAGTGGATTTATTCTACACTCTTACGAGATCCTACACTGCTCTGTTGAGACCTGAGCCTCTTTCCCACGGCTACAGAGTAAATTTGTACCAGAGCAAGTAGTTGTTCTCTGTCGTCTAGATCTAGATGCCTCCTGTCTTGGACAAATGAACTCCTTTGAGTGACTTTAAGGGACAGCCAGCAGAAGGAACTCTGGCAGTACTGTGACCTGCAGTTTTGTGAAGAGGCACAGAGGAAGGACCCTAAAGGAGCAACTTCTCCACATAATTTTGCTGCTCTTTACCCAGTGCTCTCCTTTGGCAGTCCACCCATTAACTGCTGCAGAAGCCTGTTCTGCAGTCAGCTACCTGCACCCAGTGGATAGTTGTCATGAGCTTTGCAAAGATACCTTTGGAGCTGCCTTCATTTGGTGGTCTCACTTGGTACCAGATTGCTGTGGCTAAAATCAACACTTCTGAGTGATGAAAGCTTAGAATGCATTTGTCTTTGTTCTTTTCAGAAGTGGTTGGTGTTCTTTTTAACATAGCAATTTAACTGTTATCTTGACCAAAGCATTACCAATGTGGGAAACAGAAGACTATGTGGTCAAACTCAGTTATCTTTTTCTTTTTGAATTTCAGTGCTATTGGGCTCAGGGAGTCAACTGCTCAGTGCTGTGCTGTGCCAAATAATGCTTTGAAAGAGTATAAGCAAACACAACCCCTGACACTTCTGTTGACTTTTCCAGTAGCGCTTTGGGAAGGTAAATTTGCCTATATGTGAAAGTGGAGACTACTCAGTACTTCCAGGAAGCAAATCCTCTGGCACCACTGCTATACTTACAGCTGCCTGCTGAACAGAGTTACTGGGAATGGGCTGGGACTCTCCAGCTCTGCTGGAGAAGTCACAGTGTTCTTGGGAACACAGGTATATATTCCTGGATGCGCATGTGTGTGCCTGTGTGCACAAGGCAGGAGATTCACAACCTCCACGTTCAAACAAAACAAAAGCATACCTGACGCTCACACAGTGAGCCGCCGTGGAGTTACAAGTCTGAGCTAAGAAGTAATGTCACACTTCAAACAGTATTTTGTTGCTTAGTCCTCTGCTTTTTAGGTAGAAATACAACTTTAGATACCTCACATATTTAAGTAAATTGCAGCCATTCATGTATTTGTCCCTATCAGTCTCTATGAGGCAAGATTTCCCTTAAGCATTTCAGATCAGCTGACCTGTCTGAAGTGCTGTGACCTTTCTCACCACAGGGGCTGAATGCTTTATGCCTGTAATGTCACTCATCTCACAACCTCTCATGGACCAGAGCAGTACCACTGCCCCTCTTGCACAGGCAAGAGCAGGAGTGCTGGAGGGTAAAAGCCCTGCCTGACAAGTCCATGATGTAGGTGAGCACTTTGTCCGTATACAGTCCACTTGTCATCTTCTCTAGGTGCTGCATGGAGCCTCAGGACTACTGCAGCAGCATGCAGCAACCGAGCATATGTCAGATCAGGTTTTAGTGCAGTGGCCGAATCTGGGGTGGGAGGGGGTGGTACTTGAAAAAGTGTCGAAGGCTTGCTAGATATTTATTTCTTTCCTCTTCTTTCCAGGTATATGCATGAAGTAAGAAAAAACTGCATGCTGGCAAGGCTAACTTTGGGGGTAGAAGAGAAGCTCTTTGCAATTCAAGACCAGTAAAAACCCCTTATACCTGTTTGCTTTCTTTTTTTTTTTTTTTTTTTAACAAAACATTGAGCTACTGAAAGGACGCAGGAACCAAGTTTCCTCCTGCTATGTTCTTTTTCTCCCAGTACAGTTTCAAGATATTCTTCACAATAAACTGCTTAAGAACAATTGAATATCTTTCCAAACAACAAGATAGCGGACAGAGGCAAAGCCCCGTGTAGTCCAACTCCAGTGTGACCTTTCAGACTGAGCCTCCTCTTCACCCTGAAGCTCTGGGTTCCTCCAGTGTCAGGGTTCGAGTATTCAGAATTCATTTAGAAAACGAGAGTGTTTAGCCCCTAACAAACACGCCACACCATATTTATGCAGTCGGATGCAACAGGCATGACTGAAAGGCTGAAAACCCCTACGGTGAGGGACCTGGCTGGTGCTTTCAACACATTATTTAAAAACAATCTTTGCTGGTTTTGTAGCTTTGGGGTACAGAGACAAAACACAGCCAGTTAAAAAAAATAATATAAAATAAAATCAGAAAAGTGTCTGGTGAGGTTTAGGCTCTTTCCCTTCTATGCCGTACTCCTGGCTAACAGGATTAACTCACAAAGCATTTGATACCCTTGCTGCTCTGGACACCAAGAGCTGTTCCAATGTCAAACTGTTCCTGGGGGTTTCTCTAGGCCTCCTGACACATCGCCATAGATTTCTGCTAATGCAATAAGCCTAATTTGTTCCAAGCTGGGATCTTCTTCTTAATCCTATTAGTTTACTTTTTACTTCTCTTCATGTCATTACTGTACTCAGAAACCTTTAGGTTTGCAATAGTAGGGTCATTTTCCTCAATATATCCTATAATTTCTTTGGCCACATACAACATGAATATTATTTCACCTGTCTCCTTCAGTATAACAAATACTGCTCAAATCCTGTGGCAACCCTGCAAGAAGCCCTATTAAAACAGAAAAAGAAACATACTAAATAAATAAATAAATTATAGGATCCAATAAAATGATCAGAGTAAGCGCCTACTCCAGCAGTTACCTTCTACTGGCTGTTTGGTAGAGAGGCATAAAGACATTTACACAGCCAGAAAACAAACAAACAAACAAACAAAACCAATCAACCAAACCAAACCAAACCAAAAAAAACCCAAAACAACAACCAAAAAAACCCCACAAAAAACACACAAAAGCGCATGTATTAAGCACAAAACCATTCTGTGGTTGGTTTTGTCTGTTCCATCAGGTGTTATTTGGTAGGTCCTGTGAGATACATCAATGAGCTGTTGTTCTGCAGAGCTGTTCTGTCAGCTTATACTCTTGTAAATATCTCTCCGAAATGGTGGAGAGCTAGCTAAAATTAAAATCATATGTCTTTCCAGTTGTACTCAGTAAATGAGGAAAAAGGCATTCCTGAATCCCATTAGAGGATCTCTGTGGTATTTCAGACATCTTGAGATTGCTGTCGTCGAGCCTGTCCCTACTAAAGATCACTCCAGCACTGTAAGAAGCTCGCCCTTATGACTGTCATTACTGCAGTATTAATTGTCTTAGGAAACGGGCAGTCACAATGAAAATGAACACTCTCTCTTGCCCCTGCAACCTTGAAATAACAGGCTGATCTCCTGTAAATAACCTGTGCTGCCAGAGTCCTAGAGCCAGGGTGGCAGCCCACGGGGGTAGGGGCAAACCCCAGTGGACTCCCTGCCCAGGTGGAGGCTGCCAGGGACTCAGACCCATGTGGAGGAGAAAGCCCAGAGGACGGGTGAAATCTATCAGCAGGGACGAAGAAGCAACTCAAGTGTGAATTTTGGACAGACCAGTTCAGCACATGGTGTGAACCAGGGAAGTAAGGATGCAGAGGATATTAAGCCTATATAACCTGATATAACCTAATCTATTAGCAGTCACTACGAGAGGAAGTAAGGCTTTGAGTCCAGTAGGCAGAAATACATGTCATGCAACTCTCTCCTTTAGCCACATCCCATGAATTTTGTACATTTTCTCAGACTCTATCAGCTATTTCAACTTTCCAAATGTGCTAGCATCATTTGGTAAGTCACCTGCCATCTCATTTACTTACTAGCACCAGACAACAAAAATGGCTTTCACTTGCAAAATGATCCATGTCCGAGCAATTGCTTATGGTTATTGCAAGGCCACTGTGGACTTCCCACACACAGAGCTGCACTGCAGTGTGAGACCTTGCACCACACAAGGCAGCTTTGTGTCTCTGAGCTCTCAGGGGCTCAGGTCATGTCAGTTATTGCTTCCTGTATCAGTGCTGCTTCTGGGGTGCCTCGTCTCATGACAGGCATACATGCAGCTGCAACCTCGAGCCCTTGCTCTCAGCCGTGCAGAGCAGCAGAATAAAAAAGACTGGTCAATGTGGGTGAAGTGTTCCTCCCCACTCACCTCTGACTGCTTGACCTGCTGGCAGGGGAAGCAGTTTTCCTGGTAAAGCTGGGTGCTGCAGTCACTGAGAGTTATAAGCTGTGGGTAAGGATGGAGGGTGTGTGGTATGAGGGAGCAGTGCCCTCCCTGCCTCTCCGTGCACAGCCCTTTCCAAAAGGCAGCTGTTCCCATGGACACAGGTCTGCAAAATATTTCAGAAGAGGCAGTCCTCTTCCTCCACCCCACTGCCAATCAAGCTTCTCAGAAATCATAGAATCATAGAATGGTTTGGGTTGGAAGGGACCTTCAAAGCTCACCTAGTCTAATCCCCCTGCCATGAGCAGGGACATCTTCACCCAGCTCAGGTTGCTCAGAGCCCCGTCCAGCCTGGCCTGGGATGCCTCCAGGGATGGGGCATCCACCACCTCTCTGGCCAACCTGGGCCGGGGTTTCACCACCCTCATGGTAAAATATTCTTTCCTCTTGTCCAGCCTGAATCTCCCCTCCTTTAGTTTAAAACAATTACCTCTTGTCCTGTTGTAACAGGCCCTGGTAAAAATTATGTCACCATCATTCTTATAGACCCCTTTTAAGTACTGAAAGGCCACAATAAGGTCTCCCTGGAGCTTCCTCTTCTCCAGGCTGAAAAATAAGCTTTGGCTGTAGAAACACAACTGAAGGACAACCTCTGTCCCAGTCTTCCTTCCAAGGTGTCTTATTGAACCACAGTTCCCCTCTTTATATGTGACACTAATAGCTGCCATTGATAGTGAGTGGCTTGTGTGCATGCAAGTAATAAAAGCTATTGCAAATACAAAGAAATAAGAATTTTTATTGAAGGGTGTGATGCTTCCTCCTCATTTCCCCCAGGGAATCCAGTGTATGTTCTGGAACAGAAAAATGTTCCTTTCTGTCAAATTTTAGACACTAAACTACAATTTAGGTATTTCTTTTTTTTTCTTCTCGGCTGAAGGTATTTTCTTGCCTCAGCTGCTAAAAGTATTCAGCTAATGATTTTCTCATTAACTACCATTATCATATCTAAATGGATTCAGTAAAGACTTTCACCAGATTAAAATTGCAAAGCACATGTATTGGTTAGTCTTTCATCCCATATTTTGCTAAGCTTAAACAAGAGAGTGTACTTACGAAAGGAAGCCTGCAAGGCTGGAGTCACAGGGAATGTAAAACCAACGGCCACACAGACTCTAGATTACATACAACATTAAGAACAACAACCAAACTTTTAGAAAATGTTGATAATCTTTAGGAACATAAATTTTTGTAGAATCATGCTTCTTGAGGTAATACTGACGTGTTTCCTTTTGTATGTATTTTTCAACCAGATTATAGTGGAAATGTTTGTCAGGGAGCAGGGTGAGTGAATTGTCTACCTCATGAGGATCTTAGACCTCTCTGAGGCCATGAGCTAGTCCTGGGAGGTAGAAACAGCATCTTCTGTGTGGCTTTTTAATCTCTCTGATGCAAGGCTGACAGGCTCAGCACCAGTAGACAGGAGATGGTTGCAAAGATACATGGCAAAAACGTTCCATGGGGAAAGGAGAGGAAAAAAAGAGGTTTCAAAATGCATCTCCTTCCTAACCTAGAGTCCTTCACATGTGTATTGTAACTTCACTTTCTGGGAGGTATTGTTTGCATGAAAAATGTTTGTGCTGTGTATCACCTTCTTTGCATAGACACTATTTTCCAAAATGCAACCCTTTCTTCATTTCCCAAGTCTTGACATGATCTAGATACTATCAGTACCATGGCCCTCAGAGACATCATTGAACAGTATGCCATGCAGACCATATCATGGAATTACATCTAAGAAATCGAAAGTTCATTAAGGACAGTGAGAAGTGTCCTTTTAAAAAGAATGGCTTTTCACATTTCTGGAAACAAGAAACTGCACAGCTGAGAGAGGCTTGAATGACAGGGGTCAAATTCAAACTTAGACCTCAGTATCTCTACAGGCTGGTGGTATTTGGATGCAGAATTTTCCATTAGAGTATTGCTACTGCAGCAAACTCTCAATTTAGCTTCATATACAGCACCGAACACTCTCAAATCTCCTTTGAATGCAGAGACTTGGTCTGGGTCCACCTCTGTTGAGCGCTTCTAGCAAAACCTAAGTACATTGAGCTAGTGCTTGGTGAACCTCGTGTCGATTTCTGCCCTCTACTGGAAAAGAACCCAGTGGCACTCATACAGCTACAGCAAACTGGAATGGCAGATGCTGCCAGAAAAATATTTCCGCGCACGCACATGTGGGTGACACCACTTGTTTTTTGCCTTTGTGATTGCTGAACAGTTTCACCTGTAAAACCACTATTTTGGGTGATGATACAGGAACTGAAACAATCAGTGAAACTGTAAGTCTGAAGCACTCTTTCAAATACATATTTCCTCACGCCATGAGGAAAGAATAAAAAACACCACACAGTGTCATTTTTGTGTTACGTTGTACAAGTGTAATTTTTTTTCTTCTGACCCAAAATAAGAGGTGAGTCAGTCACATGTGGGTCACTGAAGCAAGTACCTATCCTTTCCTACTGAGGTGACATTCGGGAGACATATATCACAGGCTTCCCAGTGATTGCCAGAGTTCTTCTAAGTTATGTTTATCATTATGTGACTACAACGCTTGCAAACGGATGACAGTGGTTTGTTTGAGAGGTTTGAGAAAAAGGGAAGTAAATCTGATCAGGAAAAAATAACAGTGAGAAGGCAGATGAAACTATGAATGGTGCTGTAAAGTTAGATAAGACGAGTGAATAGGGTTGTTACAAAGAGAAGAAACTTCTAGCAACGTCCTTCAGAGGCACTACTACTCCAGGATGAGGAGAGCATCTGTAGATGTTAAGCTGCAGGTGCTCTGAGCTGTCTGTAACTCTCTCCCTCGCCTTGTCCTATTTGTGAGGGGTTTTGCTCTGTCATGTCTTGGTGCACAGGCAGAACTGGGCATAGGAATATTGAAGCAAGTGAAAGAAGCTACTAAAATGCTATGACAGTGGTAGATGGCTCATTTAGAGGTATTAAAGAGCACAGTGGGATGGACTGAGGCATATTCTCTAATAAAGAACAGGAAGGCATTGTACAGTGCAATACATACTGGTAGCCTAGTCAACTGAAGTGAGAATCTCAGTACCTTTCACGATCTCCCTGACTCCCCCTCCTCTTTGAACATTCAAGGATTGTTTTTTTAATCACAGGAATCTAAATAAAGACTAATATTTACAACTTATGTTCCTCCTCTCTCCTTTTTGTTGGTCTTGTCCACATGGAGAGCTGTGCAAGTATTGCTTGGCGACTGCTTTTGAGTAAACAATATTAAATAAATTTAGATCCTTTGTGAATGTCTAAATAAGAAGGGAGAGCCTCTGACTTATGAACTTTCTAATTCTCCCCTCACCACTTGGAATGGCCCCAACAGGACAGACAGGGCAAAACCCCAGCACTTCTAGACTGAACTTTTGTGTTTGACTCTTGCTTATCATCCTCTCCTCTTCTCTCCTCTTTCTTGTGGCATTCCCCCACAACAGGCTCAGGAAGCATCATATATTCAGAGCAAGAGTGTTTGGTCCAAGAGCAAGTATTCATTGCAAGGGAAACTGTCCCAATCTAAAGAACTGCTCTATGAGCAAACAGCTGTAATACACTTTCCTATTTGGCTTCAAATTGACATTATGGCTATTTACATATAGAATACTGTTTGTCCTGGTATGAATGTAGTGTGCTGCCAAAGAGAAAGAAAATAGCATAGTTTTGTATCTAAAAGTCTGAGTTGGTGTTTTCTGGGATCTGTAGAACCTTAGGCATTTCCTTTTTATTACTGTATCTTACCTTGCACAAACTACAGATTTCCCCGATTTTTTTGTTTAAAAAGCAGCTCCAATCAGCCTGCCTTCTTTGTGGCTCCTCACACTTCTTCCTATCAGCCCTTGGAGAAGTGAATTCTCTTACAGGGAGAATGAATAATTTCAAAGTAATTAGGAGGTGGGTGGTTAACCTTCATGAAATTTCACAACTGATGTCACTTAGCGTTAACCTAAACAGCTTCAGCATAATTAGGCCAGTGCTTCTGGCTTTCTGGTTTGGCTTCTACTGCTTGTAGGTTTAAAGCCTTTGTAGGAAGCTCTAAGTTCCCTGAGCTGGTAGCAGAATACACGTTCAAGCTGATATCCGGAATGAGCAGCCTGGTGGAAACAGGAAGAGAATAGGCTGTTGAGGGAACTCGTGGAAAAACTTCAAGCCCAACAGAAACCCACAGCTTACTTTACAAAAGCAAAACCCCAACAAAACCTCTCGGGATTCACGGTCTGACCTTTCTTCCTCGGCAGGCATCATGAAATGCAAGAGAGAAGGTGACTGTATACCACTGCCTGCAGAGCTGTCCCGCAGCCCTAACGGTGGTGATGGGGAGGAGGCATTGGTCTGAGTCATATTCTGAGTTGTCCGCAGTGGCTGTCTGCAGCTGTGGTTCAGGGGGAGCCCTGTGTATCACAGCTTCACTTCAAGAGACATGGCCTCTTCTTTTGCAGTTGTATCGAATACCTTGTAAGGGCTGTGTTTTTCCCCCTGTTCTCAGGCAGAGAAGGAATGTGACGACACTGCTACACCCGGACACACTTCACCACCTCTAATGAATGCCAATGAGAGGTCAGCCATAGTTTGCACAAAACACCAGGGCACTTTCTCTCTGTCTCCCCACTTTAGGGCACATGCATGTTCACAGACCTGTGCTCAAACCACTGGTCAGCAGCCACTCCCCTTCTCCCCCAAATGCCGAGTATTTCTAGCTTATGCTCCCCCCACTCCAGCTGCTGCTCCACCAGTCCAGTGCTGATGCAAGTGTCAGCTTTTCCTTGAAGAGGTGACACTGCCTTGTTTAACTTCAACTTGTTTCACTTTATCTAGAACAAACATTTTCCTTGCCAGATTAGTTTTTTTCTCTCTCTCTCTCTCCACTCTTCAACCCATCCCAAAAAGGACTAGAGAGAGATTCATTTCCAGCTGTGCAGGAAAGGAAAGACAGAAAAACAATTCACAGCGCAGCCAAATTTCAACTGAAAGATGACATTGCATTTATTGAGCTGTAAATGCAGATGAAATGCTGCTCTTTTACTAAGGAAAGGGAAAGCTTAACTCTGTCAATACAAGTAAAGACAGCTGCAATACTACGAATTTAACAACATTTTGCATTATAGTATGGAGAATTCTTAGACCAAGCTCCAGAAGACAAAAGGGCTAAAGCAGGAGAAAATTGCCTCCACTCCTGGGCAAGAGCTTGTTTTCGTTGGGGTTAAAAGAAATCCAGTCTCGCACAGATGGGATTGACATGACAATGAACTGGGAAACAGCAGTGTCAAAACAGAAGGGAGCTAGTGGAAATATGTATGCTCTTCATCAATAGGATTTGGGGCAACACTGGGGAAAACTGATCTGCACTTACAGCTGCGATTTTGCCCTGAACAAATGTAGACCCTATTTAATTCTGATTTATACTGAGCTCTGCCTGACCTAAAACCAGTCACTTTTTCTCTTTTTCCAAGTTTTAAACAATGAAAGCATCAGGAAAATCAGAGTAAAGCCAGCCTTCATCTCAGCCAGGTCTTTTTCTCCACTCTTTGGTTAGGATCTACCATAGCAGAGGGGATGCTTGGCTCAGGATTTATGTGCCATGTCGGGATCTGACCACCATTTTTTTGCTCAGTTCCCAGTCTGCAGTTCAAGGCAATCTGCAGGATCTGGGGTGATAACATTTCAGTGAAAACCTTCCCTTCCTGTCCCTAAACTGAGCCCTTCATTCCTCACCTTCTCACCTTTTCCCAGTCTCATCCTATTGTACCAGGTTCTTTGCAGGGACCGCCTTGGTCCGCTGTGTGAGATGTCTCCGTAACCCTGATGCAAGAAGTATTAATCATTTTTTTTATGCAGAGGTTGGTGTGCGACTGCAGACAGACCCAAATGATGGTGGCTTGGCCAAGTGTGCAGGAGCCAGCGGATGACTGTGCCACACCAGCTCTGAAGGCCACCCTGCCTTTGGGCAGGAATCCCTCCTGCCTATGAAGACGGATTTACAGCCCTGCCTCTAGACTGACTTCCTTGTCTGTAAAACAGCATCAGTTCCCAGAAAACTGCACGTGGCTGTGGCTGAAACACTGAGAGTGTGATTCTGTCTCAGGGATTTGCTGCCTTCACGCTGTGCTCCAGCTGTGCTTTCATGGCAGATGACATCAGCAGCACTCCTCAAGCTCAGCATATAATATTCTCAAAGCAATACAGCAACTAATAAATTCCAAGTGTGCTCCTCATTTCCTGACACAGCTTGTATCTGCCTTTACTTTTGCACATGCAGGAACCAAGCCTTCTTCTTTCTCCTCATTCTAAGTGGTCTTGAAGTAAGGAACATTAAATAAACATAGAGGTTGTATATATTCCCTACAGACTGCATGGGGTTTTTGCAATGTGGATCTCATTAAGATCAAATGGTCTAAGGGAACAGCAAACCTGGCACTGAGTAATAAAATAATCATGATAGTCCTTTTGTAAGCCAAAGCTTTCAGAGGAATTTACCACCAAATTCAACATTCCAAGAAGTGTCCCTGAATTTTGCACGTGCAACTGAATATATGCTGAATACGAACTAATAGGGGCACCAAAAATCAGGACACATCAATCTCAGCCCAGTCCTGCAACTATTTAATCAAAACTCAAGTCAATAAGTAGTCTTCTTAGAAAATTCAGCAGTTTCTAGATCACATCCTAAAAAACAATCCCAACCAAAAACGTGGTTTAGATCCAAATCCATTTGAACTGCTTTTAAGAAAAGTTATTTATCTCACAAGGGTGTTATACCTGTTTTAACACAATAAGAAATGGATTTGATTAAATTGCTGTAATTTCACCAGAAGTACACTGTGGTTCTATGACCCTAAGCCAATTGTCCATTGTCACAAAAGGCAAGTTTGCCACCTTTTCTGGAGCGTAACACTCAGCTATGAGCCCCTTTCTGCCCATGAAGTTGTTTCTTGAACTCCACAGATACATTTAGCACAAGACCATGTATTGCTTCTGCCACTGTAGTGTTCGTAATGACATGCAGCAGTAGGCGAAAGTGGTTAATATTTTTTTCCCCAAAATTCAGATGGACAATTGAAAAAGAAACATCAATTTGACACTGTTTTTTTTTCCTGTATTTTTTCCATCAAATAGTTGTATTTCTTTTGCTCATCCTGTGTCTCATTCAGCTGCTTGCTTGAGGCTACATTGGATGAATGAGCATGAATGAAGGTCCAGGAAATGCATTTTTGCAGAGTTTCTACTGTTGGCAGTGGTGGAAAAAAGCTTTAAAACAGGAGTAAAGTGGGTTAGTAACTGTAAAATAAAGAGAACTGTGGAATAAAGAGAAAGGAAGACACTACATCATACCAAAAGTTATTCAGGGTGTTTTCTCCTAAGCTGAATCCCACCATCCTGAGGCTCTCACTTATGATTTTGGGGTGTTTTGGAATGATGACTACTGCAGCAGACTGGATAGGATGACTTTGACACTTGAAAAACCTGGGAAGACCAAAGGAACACATTAACTGATATCTGCTTGACATTATCACCTTCTGTGTTGTTTTGCCTACCTCATAGTGTCCTTGCTTGTAGTCACAGCTAAGGTGGTCCTTTTTCTGAGGCTACAGCACATTCCTATACAGTTTACTCTGCACAGTATGTGTTTTGGGGGTTCGGTTGGCAAAGATGCTTTAATTTATATCATGCAGCCCAAAGCCTGGATTTTTTCCTGCAATTTTGAGGGGTTCCTGATGTCGTGATCTGGGCTTACTCTGTACCATAAAGTATTGATGCAGCCTTCTACACAAATCATACTGTTAAAGATTCCTTTACAGCTTTTGGGTTCAAACACAGATTTTCCATCCCCTACAATCATAACACCTCCAGGCCAGCTGTGAATTAGGTGAATTACCTCAAGCTATTAGCTGCAGCACGTCTCCTTCCAAGTAATTAATGGGGAGGAGGGAAGAGATGTTTTCCAGACTCTTGGTGTGAGGTAAGAGTTGGCTCTTCTCTGTTTCAACACAGAAATGGCCAGAGAGGTACCCGCCCACATGAGCCTCGGTTAAGTGATGTGAGGTGTGGGCTCCGAGCCGAGGGATCAGACTTTTGCACAATTTACTCCATACCACTTGAGCACCTATGAAAGAAAATCAGGGGTGGTGAGACTATGTGAGGCCGCAACCACACTGCCACCAGGATAGTTATCATGTCTTGTTGGCAGCCAGAGGCTTTTTCAGGAGAAGGTATGTGATTAACAACCCCATCATCCAGCACTGAGCTCCAGTCAGAGGTATCAGCTTTTAGGAAACTGTTGCAACTCTTAATTGACTTCTTTTTAAAGCCCATTCCCAGGGTTTTGTGTCAGGATGGGCCACATAATTTGCCAGATGTTTGTTCCATGTCCATCTCTGGTTGTGGGTACTCCCAAGCTGTGATTTTCCTTTGGTCATGATGCAAAGATGCCTTTACATCAAGCACCAAACACGGGGGGGTTTGATCCCACAACTGGGACTATTGCTCACTAGAAAGATAAACAGTAATCTGAGACACACCAAAAGCTTCTGTGTGAGGTAGAGATGAAAGTCTCTGTCTGTTCCACTAGATTTAATAATACCCTTGTAAACAACACTGGCAGATCTTTTAACTACAGCCCAAAATCAAATCCCTCATACTCAGGTAGGTGGTATAACATCTGTTGGCTTCAGAAAGGTCATAAGCCAGCCCTGAGGAGGGCCACCACCCCATTATCCATTTATGAAATGATGCATCCAAAGGGGTGATGCGCAGGACAAGTGAGAGCTGTCACCTGTGGATCTGAAAGTGTGACCTCTTTGCCAGTCACAAGGAAGTCGGCAGCAATGGTCTAAATATCTATGGGACAAAAAAGCGCAAGGCATTGGTAGTAATGAGGAAAAGATGGCAAATACTTTTAGGCACTTAGGGTACAGTAGGGCCCAAATCTGAAAAAGAACTCATTGCATTCAGCAGTTGAAGCACATGTATATGTGATCTCCAAGGTTTTATTGCACTTCTACATTTAGACTGTTTCTCATTCCAAAACCACTATGTTATGAAACCCTTAAACAGTTGTTACACACACATCATATGTTCAGTCGTCCATGAATACAATCAACCCCTAGGCTATTCTGTATATTAAACTTCAGCTGGGCTTACTCCCTCTTCTCTATATTTTTCCATTTTTTTTCTGAAGCTATAAGATTTGATTTTCTTTCCCTGGAACCTTATAATTTTAAATTAAAAAAAAAATCATTTCAATATATCCTTTCTCAAATAATGCAAACTATCTAAAGAATGTCAGAGCAGTTATTCTAATGCAGTTCCTTCTAAAACTGCCATCATAGTTGGAACAAGCTTTTAACTACTTCTGAAATTCCTGCCTAGTGCTTTCCCCCTTGAATGTTTTCCCCTGTTTCCTTCATTATGTCCTTCCTCAAGAGCTATCAGGCAGACTTTCGAGTTTGAGGTTAGCACAGATAAGATATCTTGGTGTCTTTCAGTGGAGAACTGGTTCTGACCTCGTACTGGAGCATGCCTGCAACTTCAAAAATTACCCAAGGCATCTCCTGTGGTGGTACAGGTCATAGAAGTGAGACCAGGCTGAAGACTTTTCCTCTCCTTAACCTACAGCGTCAGGATCTAAACTATGCTGGCATAGGTATTTTAGGTCAGCAAAGATAGTCTCCATATTTTCTTCAAAGGAAGAGATGTGCTGCAAGGAACAACAGACAATATACTGATGTAGCCAATATACTGATATAGCCTACATACCGATATAGCCTACATCAGTCAGCAGGACAGATACTTTCAATGGAAAGATATTTGGGCCATCTAGAAATGACAAAAATGGATTTGATTCACTCCTTATTTGGATTGCAGGTAATATTTGCAGGTCTCTGCCATTCTATACCAAAAGCATCTTTTGCCTTTTAATATGTGTGAAATTATTACTTGAAGACATTCACAGTTTTCATCTCTGCTAACCAACCCCCATCCTACATGTGAAACACACTAAGGTAGCAGAAGTTCTAAAATGTTACATAGTTCATTTACAGAGTGATATAAAACTGTGCAATATAAGTAAATAAGAAATGTTTAAGGAAAAACCGAAGATGATACAAAAATATCCTGACTTTGAACTGCCACAGAATACAGAATTGATGAATGCTTTTGTTGAAGTTCAGAAGCAGTGTCTGACTTGGGTCAAACACAGGCCTGTTGTCAGAGACACAGCTCAGTCTCTTTTCAGAGCATAAGTTCCTGCTTGCATTGCTGAGATGAAAAGAAAAATGAGGTGTGTCCTGGTGTTTACAAAGCTTTCCAATGGGATTTTGTGCTTGTTTGAAGCTGAATTTGAGGTGAACCTCATAGGAACCCTGTTCAGTTAGGAGTCATAAAGCCAAAGTAATTGCTGATTGTAACTTGCTGAAAATGCCAATGAAGAAGTTTTTGAAGCTACTAGCTATGCTCAATTCAGCTATAATTCCATGTCACTGAAAGTTTTATCTGGGAGTTTCCTGAGACTTCTGCATTGTAAGATTAAGGACTCTGATGATACAATATAGTTTTGAAGAAATCCACACACTAGTGACGCTTGTCCATTAAAATCTGGACTTGCTTGTAAGGACACAAGGTAAGCAGCTATAAAATAAAGGCAGTCATCATAGTGAGCTATTGATTGGAGCGACCAAGCATCTTCACAGAGTGCCTGGCAAGATGCAACCCAGCAACATCCCAACTCTGGAAAACCTCACAGTTTATACTGTAGGCAACTGCAAGCATTTCATGATTCTAACCACAACCTTGTGGCCTCAGAGTCAGACAAGCACTCCCTCTCCAGCTCTGAGACAGTCTACAGGTTGCTAGTCCAGCCCTGACTGACCAGGACAGACCCAGTCTGGTGTTCAGGAGCTGCCTGGGGCTCACTGTACTCTTCTCTGCATAGGCAAGGCCATGTTGGCCATCTCCCTTCCTTCTGCTTCCCAGCTGCAGTTGCCTCCATGCTTAGGCATCTCTCCCCACTCCCCTTGAACACTGGGTCTCTCCCCACCTTTCCAAGATGTGTTTTCTCAGCCCAACAAACTGCACCTTCTCTTGCTCTAAACCACCTGACCATTTGTACTGCTCTCTGCAAGCCCCAAGAAGTCACTGCAGGAAAATACCCCAGCAGCATCGCAGTTCCTTTCCTACAAAACACTGAAACCACAATTTCTTTCCTACTGCCTCCCAGAGTCCCTTTGTCAGCTTTGCTAGGTTCCCTGTTCTGCCTTTCGGGGCAGGCTTCTTCTCGTGAGTTTTTGGATGAAAATGAAAATTACTTCCTCCCATCTCACTCCTTACCACATGCATGAAACAACTGATCATTGTGCTATTTGTAATCTGTTTGAAGGTTTATGTGCCACTGCACATTCTCTTCTCTAAACTAAGCACCTCTAGCTATCTGCAGGAGAACATAGGTCATATTTTCTAATTATCTTGTGGCTCTTGTTCGGATCCATGTTTCACAAAGTGAAGAGGCCCATGCATATTCCTGCCAGGGCATACTCAGCCCCAAGTAGCAAGTTTGAGGGATTTGTCCTGCAAAAGAATCTGTTTAGTTTGAAATGTCTTCTCTCACTCTTAACACGTCCCTTGAGCTCTCCTAAAACTGCTGGTGTAAAATCAGGGCTCTGACAGTGCAGTTCAACTGGTTTCGCTTTCTGGAAGAAAAAAGTTGTTTGCTGAAAAGGGCTGAGATGTGCTCAGTCTTCACAGAAAAAAGTGCCATTAGATCTTGTAGCTGCCAAGGAAAAAAACACAATGCAGTAGTTTTAATGACAAATGCAAGGGAAATATCGCTGGCAAAGCCATCCATATCTCTAAAGGGATGTCTCCTCTGGCTGCAAAAATGTAACGTTCATAACCTCTTCCTTCTGTCCTTGTTTGGAGGCAAGCAGCTGCTTCCCATCAGTCGGCAGGAATGCCATCCTCGGGCTGGTGCAGAAATGAACATGCCACATGAAACCTACAGCCTGCATGAAGAAGGGAAAGGAGTATCCTGCAAAGGTCATCGAATTATGATGACTAATGATCCATTTCCTAGCTACACGATCTATCCGGAGACATTATCTGATTGACTTGTGTTTTTTTCAGCTTCCCTTTTAAAACAAATGTGGTTTAGAGCTCAGAAACCACTGGACTGACCCAGGGAGAATGTGTGACACTATTTTTCTTCTTAAAGCTGTATTAAAATTATCATAAAAATACAATCTTCCCCACTTCTGAAATTACTGTCTAGAGGTAAAAGCTAATTTTTCCTCTTTCTGTGTCCCCTCCCAGGTATCAAGAGATCTATAAACTTGTTCACTTCACCCCGTGCCACCGAAACAAAATGTCTTTAATTATGGAAATTGGATGATTAAATTAATTTCCACATGCATTTAACTTCCAGTCTGCTGTTCCTGTTCCAGACATACAGAAAGGCTTGTGTGCCTGTCTGGTTTTTGGTCAGTACTGGATCAATTTGTCTAATAAAAGGTAATAAAAGGTAGGTTTTTTTAATCATCAGCAAAGTCACACCGAGGTAACACATACTTAACAGCAGTGGATCTAAACACACATGATTATGTGAAAGACAGCTGACCAGTGGGGCATGCCATACATATGTTTAGTGTATATGGGAATGTATTGAATAGTCAAAAGGAAGAATGTTAATTTTCTTTTGTCTCACATACAGAAATGAAGATCTTCCAGACATAAAATACAGACTTTATGGATGGCTACCTTGAATTTGGCACTGGAGAGGAACAGTCAGTATAGGATGGGAGAATCCCTTTTGAAAACTGAATGAGTTAAAAAATTCCCTCAAACATAGTTTTCAAGATGGAAAAATGAATGGCTATTTTATGTCAACATGTTAGTTTTTCATGTACTATTTCTCATGTTTGGAATAGGCAGTTTTTAGAACAGAACTATACATACCAATTTTAAATATCTGTAGACATAAAAACTGACAAGTCTAAGAGTGAAAAAGTAACACAGGAGAAAAAAATAGCAGAAGAATTTGCAAGATAAGAAAAAAGGAAGTTTTCTGCCTGTGCAGATGGTAAATAAGCTAAAGAACAGCTGAGAAATAACAATCCTTTCTTCTGTTTTCAGAAAACTTTGATATTGCTCCCCTGGAAGCTCCAGATGCTTTGGGAGGCTTGAGACAGACTCTCCAGGGCATGGATGCATCAGACTTAAGTGTCTGAGCTCTGCAAACACACTCACATCCATCTCCTGCATGTAAGAGACTTAAGCAGGAGATCACAGATTACAAATGAGCTTAATAATGGACAGGCATATTTTGTGCATCATCGTTATTATGCAGCTTCAGGAAACTTGACCAGGTAGATCACGCTGCATCTCCCCAAAGACAGTTTTTCTTTTTGTAAGTGAACTGTCCTACTGAGACAAATGTAATCTAGACATGGGCCAGCATCCTAAGTGTAAACTGGCTCTAAAAGAGGCAGTTAAATGGACTGGTTTCAGTGGGTTTCTCAGGGGTTATGACTGACTGCTCTGTGAAAGAAGTTATGGGGAATGGACCATCTTGTCAGACCATTTGATTCCTATTTTGAGCTATGGCATTTTGTCAGCTGCCCAAGAATTTATGCAATGTCAGACAAATGCTATCAAATCCAAACAACTGATGACCAACCTTTTTCCGGACCAGTTTTGGAAGAAGACCCAAAAGCTCATAACCATTCTCAGAATCATCCTCTGGGGACCAAAGGACAAACTTCAAACAAAACCATTTTTCTCCAATCTTCTCCTAAAAAGGCTGCATTTTCTTTGGGGTTGCTGTCTGTGATGGGTGTTTCAACACACGAGGATGGCTGCAGTTTTGAGCCCACATGGCCTGTGTGATGTCCAGATTCACACCCGTAGTTAAAAGCTATTTTCTTTCAGACCCTGTACATGGCAAATCACAAAACACTAAGACATCAGTGTCTACTCCTGCTCCTGTTCCTATTAACAGAAATTTCACTACTGTTCCCTGTGACAGCAAGATCTGCCTGGAAATGTGTATATTTCAGATACACCTGAACACAGAGAATTTATCCCTAAGCTGAAGTGATAGACACTGATACAGTAGCACAGAGCTCTTTACCTCAGATATCATATTCACAAACAACCACAATGAAAAGTGAAACAAACAAGTACATCTTACATTTTCTACTTGTAAAATGTTTCCTCTTCCTAAAAACAAGTTTGTTCACCTTCCCAAGGACGTCAATAGTGTGCTTGCTGTTATTTCAAGATGAAATAGCATTAAACATTGGTTTGTGTGTATGTGTGTACATGCATGTAGTCAGGCTTTTGCTCTGAACAAAAAGGCAACAGATATGATCGTAAGACATTCAGGCACAGGTGTTCTGCCTTGCCAAGGTATTTTAGCTATGTTCATGAGATAGTTTTAGTCTCACATAAGGTGATACTGTCTTTTCTCCAAGAATCTATTGCTATATTTTAGTTACAAATCCAAACCTTCAACAAGCAACACAGGCTCTACAAGGCAACCTGCATAACCACTCCCAAGAAAGGTCATGCCCCATATGTAACCCTTTGAATACTTACACACTGGGATCAGCAGTTGTGCTTAATATCTGTGAGATATTCCATAATGACATTTAAGGTCATATGTATTTTCATGCTTAGAAGCTAATCCCATTATCAGATTTCTAAGAAATACACAAGCTCTTCCTCCAGGCTCCTCTGTTCTTAGAAAACAAGTTATTGTTTTCTATTATTTGGCAGCAGGGAAATATGACCCCCATCATAGATACTGGAGATAAGGAAAAGCTTCTCTTGGGAGAAAAAGCAGCTGCAAGACAGCCCATTCTATAAGAGCAATCCTTAAATATTTTTAGCAATGAACACTGAGGCTATCCAAAGCCCAGTTTTGCAAAACAGGAACTGAGCAACGGCAAGGAGTGTGTGGTTCTCCTGAGATCGCACACATCTGCGGCAGAGCCAGAGGAGCCATCGGCCTGATGACCAGGATGATAGCACGGATAGTGCAGGATGCACTGCGGCATCGGAGAGCTGCAGAGCAAGCTATTGCTTGCTCCTCCCTCCAAAATGTCTTGGAGAGAGATGGGAGTAGGCATAGGCCAGACTTGCAAGAGGCTTTTTTCCTGGAGACTTCTGCCTAGCAAAGGAAAGCTATGAAATAATTATCCATGAGAAAATGAAGTATTATCCCTCCAGCCCCAGCTGTCAAAATAATAGGGAAATATTAGAGATACTACTAAAATGACAGCTCAAGTTCATTCCTGGTTTAATAAGTTCACCACAACCAACAAAGGCAGATCTGCAGTAGCTGAAACTAATTTACATATTATGTACAAAACCCCAGAGCTGATAAGGAATACAGTGTCATACTACATGGATCTCACAGTTAGATATAATGTCCTTACCTTATAAAAGAACAAATAAACCAGATAGATAGAGTGAAGGCCAAAAATGTTAATGCTAATTAAAATGACACTCAGAGCAGACAATTGCTGCACTGCTTGGGCTGAAATACCTGCCCAACAGCGGCTTCACCTCCCTGCAGGAAGCACCAGCCCGTGCTCCTCCACAGGGACTGAAACCAAACCGATGGTGCTGTTTTGTCTGGTTATTGGATAATGCCAATAAAGGTTTTCACAAGCATACTTTGGATTCAAGCTAGACCTTCAGTTTTCCTGCAGCTGAATCTCTTATTGAAATTATGCAAACATCCCCTCAAATTTCAGAGGAATTCTGCCTGTGGTTGTGATCCGTCCCAGGTTCATGTGAAATAGCCAACCCTGGCTCTCCAGAACACATGATGGAGACCTTGCAGGGTGGTCTCTTGCTGGCCCTGGCAGCTAGGTTGCTGTGCCACAAAAAGGAAGGATAAATCACTTGCTGCCTCACCTGTTTCTAGCTGGTGTCACTGTTCTGATTGTGCTGCAGAAGGGACAGTGACCAGGCAGAAAACAAGAGAGGTTCAGTGCCAGGCAACAGGCACACATTGGACTTTACAAAGGCTCTGGATCGTCACCCTTAAAAGTAATGTTGTGGTGTTATTCACAGCCAGCACAGAGGCTGACCATAACAGTTCAGAGCAAATCAGACTGAGAGTTTTACTGTTCACCCTCACCCTAACTTAGGTGGGAAAAATAGCTCTGGTCCTGCTGCCCAGTCCCAGTGCTCCCACCAGACCTCTGGTCTTGCAGTCTCCTTGTGCAAGATGGCAACAAAGAGGAAAGTGAAAGCTTTTCTGTTTGTTTAAGCTTTTCTATTTGGCTAACGTATGTTTTCCTTACAAAATCCAGTGGAATCTAGATCCATAGACAGGGATGGTGGGGTTATCCCTGCCTCGAGGTTGTTCCTCTGCCCCAAAGTGAAAACTCACAGGTGTGGCTCGGGACAACCTCTGACTTGCCCCACTTCTCCCCTTATGCCCACTGCAAGGCATTTCCCTACTCTCCTAGCAGCACTCACAGCCAAATTGCCTGGATTTGCCCTATTATCAGGGAATATTCATGATGTAAACTTTCACTTTTTAACAGAAATATTCCTTTTTTTTTTTGCAAGCTTGCATTCCCTAGCTTCCCTTTAAGATTAGCCTGTCTCCGGGAATACTTCACCCCACAGCCTTTCTCACCCTGCTGAAGCTGAAGTGTTTTTCCCAAAAGGCATCCAGAATCCTGTGCTGAGGAAGGACATGGAAAAGAAGTTCATGGCAAGGCAGAGGTGCTGGGTGTCCTGAGTGTGAAATTCTGGGTGAACATCAGCAGCTGGCCGGTTTGGCATCTGTTTTGAGTCAGTGTTTATCTGCTCTTTGATCCCAGAGTTCAGTTCCTCTTCAGCCCAGAAGATGAAAGCAAGAGATGCCGCTGGACAAAAATAATATTCTCTATAACATGAAGTTGTCTTTCCATATGCAGGCTTAGCTGGAAGAGAAGGGAGTTAAGCGTGGTAAGAAACATCTGCTTGTGTTGGAAATTAAATGTCACGTTGAAGGACAGCACTTCAGTATTTCACAGAAGTGTCACAGGATACGTTTGTATATACTAACTTCATCCTCATTACTTGTTACTACAGGTTTTGGGATGGGGGGATGGGTTGAGGTGTTTTTCCTTTTTTTTTTTTTTCCCTCCACTACTCCCTTTATTTTTTTTCCCCATTTTCTTTTTTAAAAAATGTTTTTATTTTGTGATGGCAGGAAAATCCTGACTTTGGCAAGCCTAATGGCTTGACTGGACAACACACGTGACCTAATTTTACAGACAGCTTTGTGTCTCATGTTTAATGGCTTGAAAATGAGTGCACATGAAGAAAAACAGCAGCCAGTGGAGTATGAGTAATCCAGATGGGAATGCAGTTTGTTACGGGCATGCAGAGAGTGCCTGCTCACAGTGTGCGTCTCCCATGGTGGCGGCCCACAGCATGGGACTCCCCTGCCAAGGGTGTACACCAGCTGTCTGGGGCCGGGAATGGGAGCAAGCAGCACAGGAACTGAATGACCCTCTACTGCCAGGCCCTGCTTTGTCCCGTCATCTCCTGTGGACAGGACGCACCTTGTGGGCTCAGCTTTTTGAGTTGTTTTTCCTCCCCCTCAAGGACTTTGAGTTGCTTTTTTACCCCTTGAGGACTTGGAAGCTTCCTTGAGAGATGACAATGACTGTTGGCTTTTCACCCATCTTGGGTCTCAGGATTGTGTGAATACACAATCAGCCATGATCCTCCCCTCGTGCCACATATTACGAAAAGAAGTCTCACTCTTTGCTGCCTTTCTACACCTGGGGAAGACTCATGTTGCAAGTCCTAGCCTTGCTTTTCCTGCTTTCTACATCCACTCAAGCATATTATCCTAGATAAGCTTGGTCCTGAGATCCAGCCTGTCATTTTGAAGACAATGTAGCTTGAACTAAACTGTTTTAAGAAGCAGACAAGCCCAGACTAAAGAGATTTCATGAATACAGAAATACAGTGTTACAAGAAGAGCATAACTAAGAATATCCCAAAACTACTCTGCAGTACATTAGTACTATCTTTTTTGAGTGCCACACAGAGATATTTCAATACATTTTTAGAATTGACCTCTTAGAAATTAATGCCAGATAGCATGATTAGTCTCTGTCACCAAAGACACTGTTTAATTTTCTGCTATGAGGATGCAGCATCTAAGCCACCAAGGGGCATGTGCATGACCTCTTTTGCTGCCAAATCTAACCATGTCTAGAAGCTGCTCTCAGCCACCTTGGTTTCCCTCAGGACCTGCATGATCTCTGCAGAGGCTCAAATCTCTCCAGGATGTGGAGAAACTTTTCTCTGCTCACCAGTGGTTGGCTGTGGGCCCTACGCTGCTCCTTTGTGTTGTCATGGGCGCTCTCCCAGAGAGAGGACTAAGGGTGAATCTTTCCTGAAGCCTTATCCTATATGTCTTGAAAATTGCTATTTTCCTACTCTATTGTCTTCTGATACAGACTTGTTGCTCCCAGGTTGACCAACAATTTTGTGGCTATTGTCACAGAAACGGTCTGTAATTTAAAAAAGCTGCAGGAATCCTACATCTCTTTTCCTCATCTTTCAGTCTGTAGCTATGTTGGACATCTCAAGCAGCTGTGGCAAAAGTAAGGGTGACATTTAACACCAGTCTGTCCTGGTAGGAACTCTGACTGACTACAGCAAGGAACTTTGCCTGCTGATTTTTGGTAAGGTTGTTATGTTACTACTCCGGTAGGTGGTCTGCCATGTTGGCTGGTGTTCCCAGTGCAGTAGGCCGAGGCTAAGGAGTCATCTCAGTGTGGACCACACTCTTTTTTTCTCTCTTTTTATAAAGATTTTAGATGCTTGGGGTTATGCAGGCTAACATTCACATTGGAGTTAGGATCCAGTCTATGAGAAATTGGAGTTCTGATAAGCATTGGATAAAGAAGGTGAATTGGGGATGTTGCACGCAGATGGACTTTGGTACATGTTTAGTTTACTCACTAGAAATCCCACAAATTATTTTACCTATACAGTACAACATCTGACATAAAAAAATGAGTCTTTGCAAAACAGGTGTATGTATTAATTTTAAACTTAGAGTTTCTAGATATCATTAGAATGTGGAATAAATAACAAAAGTCTTAGAATAGGCTTCTGTTTTTCAGAAATCATTATACTCCAAAGAAGCACCGATGATATCCTGGGGGCTGTTTCCAACAAGAATGATTGCAATGCATTAATGTTTCTGTTTTCTTATGTTATGAGACCCAGAGAGGGGCTAATGTTTCCATAAAGCAAGAAAGCGTTAAGGAGGGAAATTTGTTACTGATCACGACGTGGGTCTCACTTTTAAATTTATCATTTGTTTGACAAAGCTGGGACCTCTAACCAGCATTCAGTTTCAAGAAAGTTTCTGATGAGGAGAAAAGTGCCCACTAGGCACAGTGGGGTCCTTTTCCCAGCATTTGTTTTAATCTCTTTTTACACATTGAATTCTTTGTTTATGTTAAATTAACTCTGGAGTTCAGAATTTTCTTCTACTTATTAAAAGGCTCTGGCAACGAAAAGGTGGTAAATGGTCTAAAAGAAGAATCTGAGGACTGATGTCCAAGTGTTTTTTTATTGTACTTTTAGGCTCAAGATTCCCAGCTGTCTTCAGACTAAAGCATAGGGATGCTATGAGAGTTACATGTAGGTTTAAGATTATGATAAACACAAAATTCAAGTGTCATCAGTAACACACCTAAAGGCCATTTAATTAAATTATAAGCTGCTTCAGCACTTGTGTTTGAGTCTTTTTATGTATGTTTAAATTAATGCTGGGCTAGCTAATTTACAGCTAGGGTCAGAAATCAAAGCAAAATGTAAGATGTAGTTAGAAGCGAAGAATACATCATTAAGCTGAATTAAAGAATAGTGCAAAAGCTGGTCCCCTTACTACTTTCAGTCTACAAATATTTCAGGATCGAGAGGCTCATTTAGCATTTGGCTTATGGCTAAGGTTGTATGTTTATGGGAAAGAGTGTAGAGTCTCACGAAGTACGTGCCTTGCAGACTGTTACCTACATGAGGCTGTGGTGCAAGACCAGCTCCCTGGCTTCCTGAGGGTCTCCAGGCACAGCAGGGCAGCCTAAACTGAAGTTTAGGAAGAACTTAGAGTCAGGGCCAAGAGAGATTCATGAGGGATGATTGTAAGTGGCTTCAGCACGGATGCCATCCTACCTTGTGGTTAACTTCTAATGTGGGTTTACTTATAGTTTTTAGGCCAGCTACTTGTTGGTGTAACTTGATAACGTTTAAGACTCAGGGCTAGCAGCAGGGTCCATCTTGAGGGATGCACTAGTAAAGAGTATATTCAGGACAGATGGCCAGCCGAAAAGCAGAGCTGGGCCCAGCATTCATCACCAGCTTGCTTTTAGTAATTGGAGTCAATGAGTGTTACTGAAGCTAAAGGCAGAAATATGGCTAGGATTTGAACTGAAATAAACTGAATCTCTTGAGAAGCCATAGGAGGAGCCAGGGCTGCCAGTGCAATTTTAGGAGAGCAGAAGTTCTTAAGCCCATCCCAAGGCACGCTTTGAGCTGCAGTTGATCATGACCCCAGACTCATCCCTGCTCTTGGGGAAGTATATGACTCCAGTACTATTCCACTTCCCCAGCTCTTCAGCAGAGCCCAGGGCTGTCCCTGCCTGGGCCACCCACACCAGGAGGGAGTTGGGAAGAGCCATGGGGATACTGGGAGAGTGATGGGTACTGAGCGTTTGGCCTCAGAGTAGGGGTATGCAACAAGAAAAGCCATCAGGCCAAGTTCAAGTACTGTCCATGAGCTACTCAAACGTGTCTCTGTGTTTTCTGATTTTGGCTCTTGTCGCCCTTCTCTTTCTCCCTTTCTTTCTCCTAACAGAGTATCACGAATAATCCAGGACACAGCCTTACCCACCACACAAATCTAAAATATGCAGGAATCCACACAAGGTCCTAACTTAGGATACTAGGCTTTTCTTTGCCTTTTTTTCCCCCCTCCATTTTTTTTTCCTCCCAGTCTGGACTTCAGTCTCAATCACAGCCCTTGTTTTAGCTGCAGTTTTAGATCTGGTCTGGTGACCTCTGTGAAACCCAAACCTCAACATTATCCTGAGCTGAGGATTTTTAGAAACTGAAACTCTAGTTCAGTGGCTTTAAAGCAGAACTTAACACTTCCTCACTGTTTTCTTCCTTCAAATACCGTGATGCTGCTAATTCCAAGATTAGCACTACTCTAAATTTGAACCCTAGGCCATTGATATGTGTGAACCTCAGGTAAAAATAGCTTGGGAATAATGGTAATGCTAACTTTCAACAGATCTTGTGATGTATATTGAATTTCTTTCTCTATCCAATTATTTACCTGAACCAACACTTAACACTGTTCTCAATCTTAGTCATGCAACACCCATGAAACTCAGTTTTATAAGTAATTGTGGGACCAAATGTTACTGCTACCAGTCCCAAAGCAAGATTATCTGGCAATTTCAAAACACTTTTTTGCTTTAGCTTCTTAGTGTTCCTTTCTTGACCCTAATCCCAGTACATACATGAAAGACAAAAAGGTACCTGAGGGATTACCTCAGTTCTTCAATTTCTTGCAGCCTGAATCCGGATTATAATGCCAAGACTTAGCTTGTGGACCACTAAAAGTGGAAGACTTGAAAGCATTTCTCTAGATAATGTCTATTTCCTCTCAGCTCAGTTTGGAGACTGGTCCTGGACATCCTCGTCAGGGGTGCCCATTCATTTCTAGCTGCCTAAATCCCATTCAGATGCTTGGTCACTGTCCCGTAACATCAGTGGTTTTCTGAACAAGAAAATGTGGACCCAGGCTGATGCCAAGTCTCAGCACAGCACAGCTGATCCTTCCTGAATTCCCCATTTCTCCACACCTCTACTTTTTCCCCATCTCTCTAACTCCTAAAAGTAGCTTCAGTGATTTGTGACAATATGAAACCCAAAATGTTAAGATACTCTTAGAACACATTCAAGCAACAGCCCCAAATGCGACCTGCTTTCAGGTCCTTCCCCTATATTGAATCCATATTTCCTAGACTGAATCTGTCACCAGAGCTACAGCCCCTGTCCTAGTTTTAGTCTTAATGCTAGGTCTCTGAATCTTGTGAAAGTTTTGGCTTAACTTTCCAAATTTGCACAAAAGAAAAAAAATTAGCACCCACGTGAACACATTACCTTTTATTTCTTCACTGGTTTGCCTCCCTGAAACCCTAACGCTGATCCCAAATTCTACCCTGATACTGGCAATAGTCTGGTATCACTTATAAATGTAAGACATGTCTGTTTCTTTGAGAAAGATGACTAACCAGGTTCTCAACTCTAGCCTCAGAATAAATGTCTTAACATCTGAAAGCCCTTCATCTAAGAGTTCAGCAATGTATTTTTGGTCAACTGCTTAATGTAGGAGTCAATTTTTCTCCCACAATTGTACTTTCAATTCTCATTCAATACCTCACTTTTCATTCAACTGGGACTCTATACAACATAATAATGTTTATGTTAACCATGCTCAACATTTGTGTAACCATGATACTCTTGGTGGATGCTTCCTTACAGTACAGGAGCTTGCACAGGGTGAAAAGTCAAAGAAAGAAGGCTGAGGCATTCTAGTCATACAGCCAGAAGAAAAGGAATGATCTGCTGCACATCAGGAAGGCCCTCTGGTAAGAAATGTAGAAACACAAATTGTTCTTAGGTGGATATCACCACAGGGAGAGGTCTGGAGAGGTCCAGCACTGATTTCTGGCTTGCTGGCCATAGCCAACTGTGCCCCGGGAACCTATGATTCTGAGAACAAAGGGTGTGACATATGGTTCTGATATAATTAACAGGCCACAACTCAGAAGAATTGGAAGTACACAGGAACTGTTATTTCTGTGATATGACAACTTAAAGTGACACAAACTGAGGTGTTAAATATAAAAACATATAGGGTAGAAAAAGCATCTTTTTCTCAAATGTTCAACAAAATGCTAGAAGAAGGATATGGTATTGAACTCTGTTAAGTGACCTTTACAGGCCTTGGCAAGAGAAGGATGGGAAATGGTTTAAAACTAGGGAGACCAAAAGGATTGATTTTGGAACAATTGTCCCAGTAAGCCATTACATTTCTCTGAAACCGAAACATTTTGACTGATCCCATTCAGCTACATGCAATACCCATCTAAAGCTTTTGTCAATCTGACACAAGTTCCTTCATGGGGAAAAAGCAAACAAGCATTTGAGATGGATGCTAAGAAAAGGTGGTCTTACAGATTTTCAGATCAGGCACCAGAGAGATGATGTAGTCCAGTCACAGGAAATGTCTTTCAAATGTTCCTTCCCCCAGGACAGAAGAAAAATTGCTTCCTTTTCCTATGCCCTTGTCATCCAGAGGTCAGGGAGAAAGTTTAATGAAAGGAAAGCACCCTTGGTTTACTTGCATTTACTACACTTAGCATGCTTATGTTTGGATTTGGGCTGTGCAATATGTCTTCTCTAAGGTCAGTGCTAGAAAGTTCTCTATATTGTCTGGACAATAACATAAGCTTTTGCTTAGACAGATGTCTCATTGTGAAGAGTAATTTGCAGAATATTTACACAGTTTCACTTACTTCACCAGTGACGTACAGTTTACTGACTGTTTTTAACCACAGTGAAAAAGTTGTAGCATTGCCTATAGCTGTTAAAAAAATGTGACTTTTTTATAGCTATATTGCTCAAGGGAAGATTTTCAATGATGACTAAGGTTTTGGTTTTTTTTTTTCATTATTTTCTTTTTGAAGGCTCTCTTGTAAATAAAGTTCAAAGAAACAGGCCTGTTTGAATTTTACATTTAGAAAAGATAAGCTGAAAATGAAACGGAGAATTTACCAAATGTATACTGTTCAGAGGACAGATACGTAGGAAATTTAATTCTGGGCCAGAATTAAGAATTTCCTGTTGTAAGTCTCTGCATAGGCTTGTTTGGTGTAGTGAAACAAAACTTTCCCTGCCTCGTTCATTAACGTGAGGAAGAGTAGACCTTGTCTTTCTGCTTGGGATGGAAATAACACCCCTCAGTGGAAGAGTCCTCCCTTGTTGGAATAGCATGTGCCGATATCTGCTCCATTCTGGATAAGGCTGTAAAACAGAGACCACTGCTATCCCACATCTTTCCATGAAATGGAGATACAGATTTCAGTGCAACCTTGGAGGCAGCACCCTGTTGCACATGTTCAGCAGAAATCTTCTCTCTAGGTTGGCTGTGGGTCTGCTGCAAGCATGACCTGCTGCATTTAGGCTCATAGCCATCAAGTAAACCCTGATGCTCCTAAAGGTTTCAGTGGGAGACAGAGGCAGAAGCACCTGCGTGTTTTTAGACTTCATTTTTTAACTCAGTTTATATGGGTTATAATTTTTTATTTCCATTCCTGGTCACATAAACAAGATGACATCACTGCACCTACACAGCAGATGAAGGCAGAAGATAAGATTGTGCTGAGGCACAACTCTTCCTTTGTACATATCAGTGCATCTGCTCCTGTGTGCTGGTTTTAGTTCAGCTGATCAGATATCCAAGATCCATTTGTAAAAGCCAAACCTGGATAAGGACCGGGTTTTAAATAATTCTGCTGTTTGGGTGCATTGTACTACAAAATATTTATTCAAGCCTTACTTCTCTTTTTCTTTGCTGTGTTTATACACACACGCTCCAAGAGGTTTCAGATGCCCAGGAACACAGAAGGCCCATTTCAAAAGCTGTTGGATTTTCCTTCCTCCGTTCTTGTAACATAATGTTTGTTTTACGCTATCCGATGCAGCCAATAGATGTGCCAGTACTACAAAAAGACACTGTTCTTCCAGATTTGAAAGGAAATGCAGTCATTGGAGATATGAGCACATTTGCTAAAAGAAACATCCACCAAACCCATATATCTTTGTCATTTCAGTTAAGTACTTTGTGAGTCAGACATCTGGTCCTCAGTGGATGCCTCTGCATAAACTCTTTGTTCAGTCAGCCGAAATGGTCCCAAGGTTGTTTGCAAAGACTGTGCAGAGCAAGACTTGTCTTCTCTATCTGGGGTGAGAAAATTATCCACAAGTTGAGGATCCTTTCCCTAATGTCATACAACACAACCCACAGGACGTTTTTCTGAGATAATCGGTACATACCTTTGTTGTTTAGACTACTATCCTCTTCAAGTAACATAACACAAAAAAAAGAATAGGCAAAATCCTATCACTAAGGGTTTCATTCAGGAATGGACATTTTTTTCTAGTCATCCCCAGAGTGGATTCAATGTCAGTAACTTTTCAGTGTTTTAGAGACAGAAACCAACAATGATAAGGATGACAGATGTACCCCTCCAGCTTTACTGAAAGAACTATTTTGATTCAAAACACTTAGGATGCATTTATAAACCACTTTCTGGGGCCTGATTTCCGTTGCTTTGATGTCAATGCACTTAGTTTGAAACTCAATGTAAATCAAGTCCCCTTTCAGCCCCAGGAAACATGGGGAAGGTGCCAACACTGGGAAGTTCCTTGTGGGCTTGTTGGGGAGAGCAGCTGCTAGACCAGGACATAGAGAGAACTGGCCTTTGCTACTCTGACTGGGTGGATGTGATACCAATAACAGGGTCTCAGTGTGATTCGGCTTTCAGTATTCGAGCCAGGAGTCCCAAAGGAAAACTGAGACACCAAAGCCTGGTTTTGAGAAAACTGATGAATCTTGGAAATTGAACCTTGCTTTTCTCAATGAGGAAGGCAGATCCTAACTCCAGTCCCAGCTTAGCCAACCCTATGAACTCTCCTCATGAGTATATCCAGATTAATTTTTTTAATACCTGCCAAAAATTATCCCCCCACCGACTCCTAGTAAGGTGGTCTTCTCTGGGATGACAGTAGTGCTGAGGTTGATAGCTCCTTCCTATCCTCTACCAGACCAAACTTTCATCTTCATCCAAGCCTTAGTTGTAGCCACCATTATTCTCAATGACCTTTAACAGCCAGAGTGCTGTGCCAGTTGAACTGAGTACCAGGATGTTCTTGCCTTGTCTGCAGGTGTTTCATTGAAGAATCATGCATAGAGCAGGCATGTATTTACCTTGAACAATTGCAAAAAACAGCTACCCCACATACTGTCCTACTACAAATGAGCCAGGATCCCACTTCTCATGGGATGTGAAACATGAGAAGGAAAAGGGGCTGTTTGCATGAGACAAGTTTCAGGGAAGCAAGCACATAAGCACACACCTCCACATACCAGAAACATAAGAGGTGCAGGCAAACACCAAACACACCAAAAGATGAGCTAGACACCTTAACTGTGTGTTGGCCAGGACTAATTCCTTCATAAATATTTCATGCCATCCTGCTTCCATAAGCCTTCAGGTACAAGGGGAAATTCAGCCAGAATGGAGGGAAATTAGAATGTTCCACCTAGTGAGGATGCAACCTAATTGTAAAAAACTCATGATCCCTTAGGGTGCTTGGTTTCATAGCAGAATACAAAGCCCCCTAATCTCAGTGAAGCAAAACAGAGTGTGGAATCCGGAGCCTTCTAGAAAATCCTGTCTCAGACCAATGTGACAAGAAAGCTTTGGTGGGGTGGCCATACTTACCCAGATCATCTGGCCTGAAGTTAACCAGAGGGGGAGACCACTTGTTTGTCCCAGGCTGTATTCTACATATCGCATGGAAGACACAGGGCTCTGTTTCTCATCAGGTGTGCAGGTTTAGGATGGATATGTTCTTGCTATCGTGACAATATCATCTTGCCCTTAGGAGATCTTCAGCAAACAGACCCTCAGATGCCTTACTTACAAGTATGCAGATGAAAACTAAAGCAGTAATTCTGCAACTCACTTCTGCTTCCTTGGGCAAACTAGTGCTGATTATGCCTTCAGCAGGGCATAAATCCTTTGTGTTTCCACATCCAGAGACAGAAACGAGGCTAACAGTGTCACATTTTTGCTATTAGCCTCTGCTGCTGGCATGGAAGTACTTATAATTTTACACTTTAATGACCATGCTCAGAACCTAAGCCCCTGACCGTAATGTTTGCCAGGCTTGTCCGTTCTGTGGGAGCTCAGGATCATCCATCACATTGCTGCAAACTCCACTCCACCCACAAACCTGATCAAAAGCCCAGGGAAGTGACCACAGCAGTGACCCCATGCTCTTAAATATGAATTAGTGGCTTTGATGGCCAGGAGGTTGCCACAGATTTTCAGGACATACCCAGTGGCAGCTAATTACCTTTCAGCATGTTGAGAACTTTTGGCAATTAGACATAACAGCAAGAAATGGGTTCCTTGGGGAACTATATCAGTTTTCTATTCACCTGTCCTCTTCACAAACTTGTGTGTTTGGGTGTACAGTGGATATCCCCATTCCAGATCATTAGGTGCCTTGTGACTATGTTTGGGCCAGACATTAAGGAAATGAAAGTTTTTACAAGTATTATATACATTGCTTTATTATTTGCAGGTGTTATTGTGGCATTAAAAGATACTGTAACGGTGGCAGTTATTTATTAACTATAGACTAATATATTGACTGTACTAAGTATAGACTAAAGTCTATAAACCATTAACTATTAACAATTAACTTCAGACTAATATATTAACTATACAAATAATCATCTATTATATATCCATTTCTTTCTAATCTTATATACTGAACAGATAATCCCTCAACAAGCTTTGGATTTAAATTCTTCAAAATCTGTCACAAGCTGCAGCATTTATCATTGTCCCCTCACAACCACCAGCAAAATTACAAAATAAGTGTCAGACGGCCTCTAATAATAACAAAACAACACCCTACATTTGTTATGCATTAAAATCCCGTGCATGTGTGCATGGGTACATGAAAAGCCTCTACTGCGTTCCTGAACAAACTTTCCTCCCAAATAATAAGCCAATTCAAAGCTCGTATCTAATGCAGGTGCAATCTCTTTAAACCAAGTGTGAGCTCTAACATGCCACATTTAGCACACTGATTGTGCTTGATAATTCACAGCTCTGCCAACTAGTTTGCTGACCTTATTTTAAAGGCTCAGCATGTTCATTTCCAAGTGGAAAGCACGAGCAACACCTGTGGATGAAATGTCGTGAAAATGAGGTGTTTTAGGAGAAGGAGTTTGACCTCTTGAGGAAATGGCACTGAGAGGGTCAAAACTGGAGGACTGAGAGGGAGTTAGGTCAGTAATGCCACAAGTGTGGCTGGTTAGCTGGACCGATGCAGTCTTCTGCTTTGCAGTCTTTCCTTGTTTGTGCTCATTTTTGTCTTCTAATCTCTTCCATTTTTATCTCTTGCCCTTGACTTTTACTCTATGCTTCATCCAGCATTGCACACGGTGTGGATCTAGCCTATGAAAGAGAATCCAGGGCACTGGCATTATACAAATAATACCTAACTGCAGCAGAAGACTAACACCTCTACTGACTGAAAACACTGCCAAGCACTGAAAAATAATTTTCAGGCCAGAGGACCACCTTGTCTCTTACCTCAAGACACACCACTGCAATTGTTTCTTTTCTGATTGCAAAAGGAGGTACAGGATAATCAGAACTTCAGCCTCACTGGTCTGCAGATGCTGTCCCCAAGTTAAATACTAGGATCAGTGAGGAAGTGTATGAATTACCACTTAAGAGAAAAAAAAAAAGCCAGGAAAATGAATGCAAATCATACAACAAACACAGATTTTGCACCTACAGGTATATTGCAATACTCGCGTGACTAGTCCCAAATTGAAAAGTATTGGATTTTTTTTCAGCTTTTTAAACACTTCCATTGCTGCTTCATGTTTGCAGCTCCTGAACAAACTTCTGAAATAGCAATACATGAACATTTCCAGCACAGCTCACTAATGACTGAGGATCTCTGAAGGAAAAATAACATTTTTTTCCTTTTTCTGACTATGCTGTTTGCCAAACCTGTATTCCCAAACTAGTAGTTAAGCGTACTTCAACCGGACAGAGAGTCCCAAGAAACACAAACTCAGCTTCACTTCCTGACATGCTCTGAATTGCTTCTGGTTCCTTATTTCTGTACAAACACACCTAGTGGCTAAATTAGAGGATATGAGCTACAGCAAATTACAGAGCATGTTTAGACTCACAGGCCCGCTCCTCATATTTAGGAGGAGGTTTTCTTTGAAGCAGTTCCAGGTTTTCACTCATTGGTCTGCATTTCTTTTTTGAATGTCCCTTTTGCCTTTCTATTTATGCCTCCCTCTTCCCTTTCAGCACCTCAGCAGCCCCTCTTAAGTTGCAGGAGGGAGCACAGAACAAACATCTTCCATTTGAAAAAGCAAAATAAAAAGGCATCCAGCTGCTTTCCTGCTCTGTCTTCTCCAGTTCTCCAACCCTCTGTCAGCCTCCCCACAACCTGCAATTTTGCCCTTTTCTCCCAGGGTCTGTCACTGCATTTGCAACAGGTTTGGCAGGCAGGAGAGCTCTGACTGTAGCTGATGGACTTTTCAGGTACGTGCCACCACGAGCTCCCTCAGCACTTGTGATGGCACCAGTGGTGAGGAGGGGCAGGGGAACACACACAGCCTCCTTGCTCCTGTCCAGACTCATGCTGCAACCACACATCCAAGCCCAGTCGGGTGCAAGTCCCTCGGTGCATCCATCAGCAGTGGTGCATCTTCAGCTCGGTCACCTGCACTCGGCCAGGGTGGTTTGGAGAGCCATCTCTCCACGTTGTGTTCACAGCAAACATAAAACTTCTAGCTTTTCTGAAATCCCAGTAAGAAGCTGCTCAGCAGATATACAGAAAATTTGAGAAGCAGCTACTAGACATTATAGGGAATTCTCATTACGGGATACAGTAAAAATATCTGATTTAAATGCTTGTTACCCAGGTTGACTTTAACAGAAATATAATTTCTCTTTAAAAAAAAAGTAATATGTAGGCTTTATTGGTCATTCTTTTAAAATATTTTTCCTATGACCGAATGCAGAATAAAGACATACAAAAAATATCTTCATTTATATTGTAAGCATGGGAACTTCTCTAGAAACAGCAGGCAAAAATAATCTTACTGTCATTTTTGGCAGGCTTTGATTCTGAAGTAAATTTTAAGATACTTTTTTTTTTTTTTTTTGGTGGGTCCTCAGCTATGACAGAACACTAAATGCAGTTAGAAGTGTTCAAAGGCAATTTTCAGTATAGTCACTTCCTAACAGTATGGGTACCGGAGGTCTGAACCAGACACAAGGTTATTTAGAACAACTCTGTGTCAGCTCTAAGTCACATTTGTCTGTGCCCAGAAGTTTAAATGTCAGAGATGGCCAGAAAATCATTAAATGTTGGTGAAAACCACTCCTATGATATTCTTTTCTGTCAGCAGAAGCAGCTTTTCTTCCTGCCTCATAACAAGGAATTGCAAAGCAAGAAGATTGGAGCAGAGAAGTCAAGCTCTAACTGGACCTGAGAAAAAAATGTTGCTAATGCTGTCGTCAGTCCAAAGTGGAACACTCTCATTTTCATTTCAGACCACTACTGCAAAGAAGAGCTGTGCTAGTCCTGTAGCTACGTGAAAGCACAACAACAAAGAATTATTGACAGTCGAACATAAAGCAATGGTCTGAAAACCAGATGGCAGAAATCTAGGAGGAAATTGAGAAATAAAATAAGCAGGTGCGGTCAATGAATGTTAGTGGGGGGAATGGATTTTGTCAAAACTGAAAGTAGCAGCACTTTTCCAAGAAATTATTTAAATCTATCCACCAGGACTAAAATGAGCAGTGGCACCACCAAACGCAGACTACACTTTACAAAATGGGAATGCCACCTTGATTGTTTCAAAGAATCGAGGTGTGAAATTAGCAAAGGGTTCCAAGAATGGCTCCTAACACAACAGATGCGCACCCATGCTTGTTAATAATGGAGTTTCCATGAGATGACTGCCAAATGGTAGCACTTCACATCTAGCTGCCAGCTCCACAGCCATGGATCAGCCTGCTACAAGTCTAAGTGCTACCATCCACCAAGCTTCCAACTTACATGGCTCAGTGGGCTGATGCATAAGTGGTACCCTCTGCATCCACTAAAGTGTTGCAGAAGCAAAAGAGTTGAGAAATTACTGATACAAATAAGCTAGATGCAAGTAATTTATTAACCTGGTAACTGCAGCCACATGTCTCCCTCTTGAAAAGTAACCCCTTGCTCAGCGATGTGGCCTCTTGGATTCAGAGCTCCTGGGGCACTTGCTGATACTGGAAGGTCTGCAAGCACTTGGGATGTAAAGAAACAAAGGAAAATACAGAAGATCCAAGAAGTTTACTAATGATTAATATATACGTGCATTCTGTACATGAAAAAAAAGGAGAAAACCCCCACAAATTGGTGAATATAGCCTTCTCACAAACTGTCATTTTTTTTTTGTGTGTGTGTGTGTGGCTAAGATTTCATGTCACCAGCATCTTTGCCATATTTTTTTTTCAATTTCCTTAGTACTCTCAGAAATAGCTATCAAATGAAATTACTTTGTAATTATGTAGCAGACTCTCAAACTGTCTCTAATGATAGTCTGTTATCCATTGCTTTCATAAGCATAGAGGTAACTTTGCCCTGTCACTGTGCCCCGTTCAAGTACTTCACCCACAGTTGTTTGTACTTATTTCATTGTCACATGAAAAATGAGATTTCATTGCCATGAGCTTGGGGACTTCTATTAAATCATACTCCCTGTTCACCTTGATCTTTACCATGGCAGGAAACTATTGAAGGTGAAAGATGGTATTTTCCTCCACAGAACACTATATTCTTTCTGGGGCTACTAATTGCCAGACACGAGAGGTTGGCAGACCTGCAAGTCCTGCTCATGGGCGTACAGTCCAAAACCACCCATCCTTTTCTCAAGGACAGTGGGACCAGAAGCAGGTTACCCTATACATGTGCCTGATGGGATTACATGAAACCTGATGGGCTTAGTTCAGGAGCCTTCCTCCACCTGGATGAGGAGGAGTGAGAACAGGGCAGCAAACGAGCTGTGGCTGAGGACCAGTTTGAGGATGTGACACCATGATGTGCCCAGGAGCTACATGGGATGCCAGGGATATTGTACTCCCAGGCCCCTCTGGTTGGATAGAGGGCATTGGCAAGGGGGCTGCAGAGCTGTGCTGCTCCTGCACATCTGGGCAGGGAGATGTGAAGGGCCTTCTGCTCACTTCTTTGAAGCCAACTCAAATTAAAAACATGTAGGAGACTGTGCCACTTTTCCCGTGAGAGACTGGAGGTCAGATGAAAATGGGGGGAGAGGGAAATAAAAAGAGACAGCGAGAGGTTTTCTCTGTTGACCCTCATCCCTCTTCTTCTTGGTTTTCAATGCTGTTTCCTCAATTTCTGAGAAGAATGCATTTAAAAGGGGAAAGGAAAACATGAATGAAGATGAAAAGGAGATTTTTCCTTTTTTTTTTTTTTAAAAAGGTAAGAGATGTTACATTTTCTTTTTCTAAAATGGGAGAAAGGAATATTTTCCTGAATTTGAACCACTTTCATAGAACAAAGAGTTTTAGCAAAGCTGCATTTCTCAAAGATGCTTTTGGACCAAAGCATAAGCTTTAATAGTAATCCAACCTTTCAACACCTATAGCTAACAGTCTCTCTCATATGAACTGTGCAAGGGGCACAAGACCAGGGGAATTATGAATGAGCCGGACTCCAGAGATGGACCCCTTGCAAAACCTGCTCCTCATTGCACAACATGCAAGGACACCCTTGAATCAGAGAGCACACTGTGGGAGAGGGATGCTGACCGGTGGGCTGGGGACCACATCTCTTTCTCTGGCATGCAGCCGTGTGCGCAGCTGCACGACTTGCCAGCAGCAGTCTCTGCCTGAAGCTAGAGGCACACTGCACTTTCCTCCCCTCCTCTCTGCGTGGAGGTAAGGTCATTCAGTAATTATTGGCTGCTCTACGTGCAACAGAGTAGCAGGAATATGTCCTGATTGTTTCTTTTCTTCTAGTTGCAGATAAAGCCTGCACTCTAGTGGGTTGTCTCTACAGGGAAGTATAATCTATTTATTGATTTGTGGGATATAAAGAGTAGATTTCCAGAAATGCCGGGCTCTGGTCCAGCTTCACCTCTCAAGGACTGTCAGGACAGCAAAGTCAAGCAGACAAGTGCTTTATGAAGCCTTATCCCCACCCAACCCCAGCATCTCCAGAGAATCTCAGAGATTTTGGTTGTTCTAGTGTACTGGGCTATGCATTGGGAACAGATTAAATGTAGATAGCTGTTCGTATTTATGCACAAAAAGACAGTTTTCCATTGATTACTTGGCTAAGAAGGCTCAGGAGAGTAATTCATTTTAGCAGAAATATTACACACAGTAGACTAGTTCTTTGGCTATCCTGGTTATGAATAGTTCCTCTCAAGTTCACAGAGTCCATCTGATAAAAACCAGATGAGGATCTGGTCCACCATTCTCATTGAAACATACCCCTGATTAGATCCAGGCAAATCACTCATACTAAAATATTTGTTTGACACTTGCGATTTGCTTGTTATGCAGTTCGAAGACTCCTTCTGGCAAATTTCCACAACAAAGTAGCAAGGCTCCCTTCTTTAAGGGCCTGCTTGAAACCAAGGATATCAATGTTACTCTGTTGACTCCACAATGCTTTGGAGAAAGTTCTAAGCCCCTTTTTCATGGAGGGTTCATGCTAGTACTTAATGGTAAACATGTTAAGCTTAAAAAGCGCTGAGGATACTAGGAAGTAAACATACTTTTTTGCTTTAGGCTTGTCCCTAAGTCCTTTGCCAAATCTGGTCTTAAAATATTTACTAATACAATGGGGAGCTGGAGAAAGTCAAAGTGAATTTGTTTTAAAATCCAAATGCTTGAGGAACTTTTGTTATACTGTCTCCTCAGCTCTTACTACTGCCTAAAACAACCATGTCAGGCATGAATAATGGGGTCCAAGAGCTAAGTGCTGTGCTATTAAGTATCATAAGAAATGTTTCCCTGTGTCCACTTAATTTCCATTAAAAAGTGGGCAGGAACAATACTATTGCCATAGTGTGCAGGTCTCACTGGCAGAGGTAGCCCAAATTCCATCTTCCAATATCTCCACCCTGGCACAAGCAGGAGGCATTCTCAACAACCAGTATCCTGTTTGGTTTTTTGCTTGAGTGTATGCAATCACATACTTTCCCTCTACACATGATGGAACAGTTAACTGACTCTCTCCTGCAGCAGCTTTAAAGCCTGTCATCTATCCTCAGCTTAATTAAACAGAAGGGGTTCCTGCAGACTTGATGCACTCTTTAAGGAAAAGGAACAACTCAGTTTGCCCTCTTCTCCCCACCCCTTGGGCAGAGGGGAGTCATCAGCAAACTGTATTTCTGAGCATCCTACGTGCCCAGAAAAACTAAGCAGAGGTCATGTTTTATTTGTCAAGGGTTCTTTGTCACCTGGAGTCTTGTGTGTCTGACAAGACTTATGCTTAGATTTAGGCTTCTTTGCAGACAGGTCGTAAAAATACCTGTCTTCCATGTAGACGTTAGTATTTCATACAGCATGAGCTACACAGAAGTTCTGGTAGGATTTAGGCAAAAAGTCAAAATGCACAAAAATCACCTGAAAGGGAGTCTACCAGAGATTAGCTCCAGTGCTTATGAGCTACTTACTTCACATTGCCTCAGCATGTAGATTCTGCTCCTGATAAAAGCAGAAGGCTAAAACTTGAGACAAATACAAATATTAAAAATATAGTCAACATGAGTCGCTGGAGACCATACCACACAAAGTGTGCTACTTCATCACCAGCTGGGCTTTCCCTTGCCTCTCTCAATATTTTGAAACTGCTCTTATTTGGAAGTTCCCTGCTGGTATAGTAGAAAGTGTCAAATTCTTCCAAGATCCAAGGACTCAATTGCTATTGAAACTTTGCATTTGAGATGTCCCCATTTTGTTTTATGATACATAAACACCTGGATTATGGCAAGTCTAATAACTAGGATGACCAGAGACTTTTGTATTTGAATTTGACAGATCTCTGCCAACAGTAAGACTACCAAAGCTATAGTACCTACTACTGAAAAATGAAATTGTGGACGGAATATAAATGAATGCAATGTTAAACAGATGAGATGCTACGCTCACTACTTATGTCATCCTCAGACTAAATACAGCAGCCTGCCTTTCTTAATGATCTGGCTTCTTCTATTTAACAGAATTTGAATGTTCATTTGTTGTTGTAACCTGACCTCTCCAGTATTAATTTTCTTTTGGCTCCATGGAGCTAGGGAGATCCTCAGAATTGTGCTGCTGACAAGTGCTACTGTGGTCATTGTGGGGAGCCAGGAATTCAAGGAACAAAGTCAATGTAATCTGCTTGCATCTGGCTCTGTGCAATTTTCAGTGGCTTTAGGGAAAGCCAGCCATTGTTTGCAATTCATCAACTACAAAAACAGGACTGAGAGGCATAGGCAGGTCAGTGTCCCAAACAAGACACACTGTGTTTTAAATTAGAAGGATTGAGCCCACTATGCTCCAGGTTCTCACTCAACTGATAACATAATCAGCCACCACTGCGTATTTTCTCAAACTTTGAATGTCTGCCAGTCCCCATCAAGTAAATGTAACTATTTAAGCAACTCTGTAAGACTTTTTCCTCTGTATTAATGTTTCCTTTCCATGGTCACTTGGCTCAAAACAGGTAATTAGAGACAATTTTTCCAAAGCTGGAAGTATTCCTCTTCCTTCCATTCCTTGCTGCCAAATAACTCCAGACGACGTTAAATGGCTTTCACATTGTGTACATGGGCTTTTTAAAATACACTGCCAAGCTGCAGGTAGAGTTCAGGTATGTGGGCCAGCTTGTGTTTTATCTTCATTTCTCCAATGTTGTGACACAGTTTGACAATGCCAGAAACTCTAGGATCTTCCAACGGTTAATGTCTCCTCATCAGAAATCAGCAAGTTTTCCAGTGCCATTCTCCAGGATCCATCATGGGACCTATGGTATCTTCAAAGAGGAAACACTCCTCCAAGACCTCTTGGAAGCTGGATGCCCACCAGTTTTGGAGATTGGCCGGTGTTATTGTTGAGCAGAAGAAGCACCAGGGTGCTGGCCCCTGACAACAAGAGATTGGCACATCTTGAGCAGTAATCAGCAGCAGATGGGGACACGCTGCAGCGGGCCCTTTGTCATGCTGTCTGGAAGCTCTGCTCCAGTGCACAGAGAAGTTTGAGCAAGGCAAGGCTGAGCGCAGCTTGCTGGGACTGCAAAGACAGGGACAAGCAGTGGAGGAGGGTATGTCCACTCTTCTATTGCTCCTGTCCACACCATCTCTTCCCTAGAGATGGGCCATAAGTCCCACTAGCGAATACATTACTTGCAGATAGGTATAATTCTGAACAGAGCCAAAGCTTTTTAAAAAAATATTTTTTTAATTATATGCAACAACTTCCTCTTCTGCTGTAATAAACAAAAGAAAACAACTGACAAATGTTATTTTCCATGTAAACCAGTACAATTTTTGATTAGGGTATTTCAGTTTTACAACAAAACTGCTGCATTTTTTTTTTTTTTTTAGAAACAAAACCAGAAAGAATTCAATTTCATTCAACATCTGTTTTTTCTCAAGGAAAATTATCAGAAGTTTCCAGTCAGCTTGTAGTGTTGTTGGATGATACTATTCAGAAAACTAATGATGTGGATTAGAAATCCTTACTGATATAATTCCTTATAACTCTGCCCAAAACATCAGGTGAAACCATTGCTATCAGTGTATTATGAGAAGGGTTTGCTGATCTCTGACCAATGCATTTTTTTCTTGTTTGTATGAAGGCTTTAAACACCATGGGGTAGTCTTTTCCCACCCATGCAAACAATATGGTGAGGATTTTATGTTGGCTGAGATTCCAAGTATTTCTATAATGTATTATAAAATGCTGTTCTAATACAAATAAGTGCTTTTCAACATGGGGGAAGCTTCCATCCAGCTGGAAGGAGCTATGCTGCTCCTTTTGGAGGCTATCTCCAAACAATCCCATCTGATGAGGTGGGGCTGGGCGTGAAGGATATTTCTTGGACTCTGGTCTTACAATGTCAGGACCTGCTACTAATTTCCCTGAATATATGCTAATGGTCCCAATATGGAAGAAGGGAAGGACTGGAAGTGGTGTTTTGGCATTCGTGACCTTTAGCTTGCTTTTTTCAGTTTTGCAATTTATTATACAAGGCATAAAAACACACGACCACCAGTTTCTGACTGTTGTTCCAGCTCTCAAGATGCTTATTTCAAGCACAGAATCATTTCCCTTCAATCTTGCTTTCTCAACAGATCTTGCCTCATCCTCAAAGCTGATTTTTTCCTTCCTGGGGAGAAGAAACACCTTCCTAAATAGCTAGCACAAAACCTGTGCATGAGTACCATGCCACTTCTGTCTTGAAATGCATCTCTTTTTTCAGTTGGGACGTAGCTGTCTTGTGGGTCTTCCTGGAGAGAGTGACTCCTGCAAACATGCTGTCTCTGGCAAACTGTCAAGTGGAGACTTCGCAGATACAAATAAGAAAATAAAGCAAAACTCTAGAGTTATGAAAGAATTTTTGAAGACATGAGAAAAGCAATGTGTCCTGATGCTGGGGTGAAGAAAAATCCTTCTCTTTTGAGTTGGAAGAGGACGTGTGCTCAGGCTCTGCGCTGAGCTCCCAAATGATGCCCATGCTGGTGGTCTGCAGGCAGGGGCTTCAACTCTCATGGCTCTCAGACCAAGGGGTGGGAGGAGAGGATTAAAGAGATGCCACTGGTGCTACGACCGCACTTCTTTTCTCCTGATGCTGCTGGTCTGCTGTTCAGGAAGAAATGCCCAGTAAAGTTACATACAAGTTATATACTTAGAATAATAGTTTATTGTTTATCATCAGGGCCCACTGGAGAAAACCAGCAGCTCCCTAAAACAGCCCTTTACTTCCTCTGCCTGTTCTCTCTGAGCTGCACACAAGACCCACTTTGGAGGGGGGAAGAGGAGAAAGATAATCAGAAGCACATGTAGGCATTAACTACAGATTTGCTGAACCTTTTTGTAAGCAGTGATTCAGGGACACTGCCTGGATAGAGGAAAGGGATAAGTAGCTCAGCATCACTGGAGCTTGAAGATTTGTCATTTCCTCCCACACACAGACCAGGTTGGTGCAATTTTCTACCAGGGCAGTGGCAAAACCCAGCACTGGTCCTGGTCTATGGCTCGGCACAGGGTGCTGCAGGGGTAATGCTGGGGAAATTTGCTTTTGATGAAGAAGCTGGCTTCACAATAGTCTTGAAGAGTAGTTTCCTACTCAGCCTAATATGATATTTAGACTGGATTTACACTTTTCTTTGTCTCACCACCTGTGCAAATTAGGCAAGGGCACCGGTTAATCTGTGAGAGATCAAGAGATTTGGTCAGAGAACGGCCACAGGGTCAAAGATCATTCCTTCCCTTTTCTTTTAAGTCTCATTTAGAAGTAAAATCTCTGGATATGGATTGTCTACCACCTGGTGCTGTCACAGAGCTAAACACAGCACGACTTGGGTTTCCGCTGGGGAAATGCAGTTTACACTTGTGGTATAAACAATCATTGAACATTTGTCCTCATTTTACTTCCAGAGTCAGGTAAAGGCAAGGCAAGTCTTTTTTCTCCCAGGCCTGCTAATGAGAAAACAGTTGGACAGCCACTGGTGACTGCCAATGGGAATGCTAAACAGAACTTCCGTCGTCTTTCAGGAGAGGTATTTCGTGACTTTGTTCACCAGCAGATATGTGGATACCAGTCTGCTATGTATTTTGATACTGGTCAATCTGCTAAAGGAATATTTCTCCCAATTCCATTGTTTTTTAACGCAGAACATCTGTGTCTTTTTTCCTGAAAACAGTTGTCGTTGGGTTTTTTTTTCCTTAAAGTAAATTGATGAATGAAATCTCTGCTTTGTTCCTGAGTTTGCTTTGCTGCTGTCCAAAAGCTTTGCAGACACCTTAGCACATATATAGGAAATAATCCCAGCAAATTCTCATACAAGCACACATGCAGGCCCATGCACGCACACGTGAAATCATTAGAATTCATTTCATGTGAACAGTGTTCTTCATTTTGGACTTCACTTTCAACCAAATGACCCGATGAACTGTAGATTACCTGAGTCAGACAGCTTGTCTGACTGCCTGCAAATAATTTTCCTGTTACTGAGAATGCCTTTGGGCCTCTGCAACTTCTCATAGAATAGAACTGTTTCCATCCATATGAAAACCTTGATTTTCCACAAATTTCTTTGGACACCATCTAAAGAAGACTGGTGAATATTTAGAGCATCCTGCATTCCTCATCTAGCACCAGTATACTTCCAAAAGAGTCAAGTTAAAAAGTCTTGGTAAAATATTTAATTACAAAAAAATAATCTCATATACATTTCTCCGATAAACAGAAGCCTAAGGTAAATAGTGTGAGGACAATCCTTCTTGCGTCTTCTCAAGCCTACCCAAGCATTGAGGATGAAGTCCTGATTATTAAATCAGAAGTTCTTCTTTGCTTTGTTAGCTTTTGTTTTTCTCCTTGATGGGCAAATTTTACAGTACAACCACTTCACAGAATGAAATATCACACGTTGTAGAAACATAAATAACTTTTGTATTTGTAAGTCCTGATAAGAAGTACTGTAAATTAAATTTTAACAAGATAACCAGTGTTTTGCTTTCCATTAATCCTTGGAGCACCTCCCTCTGGGATAGCTTTGGAATTGAAAATGCATTACTGCACATCTCATTAATAACACGTGCATTCCCTCAGTAAAAAGACCTTCTGTCCTACAAGTCTTTTGGCACAAGGATCCAAGCTGGGCAGCTGTAGTAAAAGCAGCCCACAATTTCCGTCTGTCTGCCCTCGATAGCAACCCTGAAAGGTACTGAGAGGGATATTGTGGCATCAGGTTGGATACATCAGGACATAGTTTTGTTACACAGGCTCACACATAATCAAATATTGTTTGCCTTAGAAAATAATCATAAATAATTAGAATAGGTTTAACAGTAGAACTACTTGCTACAAAAGGCAGTTTAGAAATTCATAGATTGTGTAGGCTGAACAGAACCACATGATCATCTTTATTGGCTTTCAACAGAATATCAACCATAGAGCTTGACGGACACTAACGGTAGACTAGTAAGTTGCTTTTGAGAAAAATAGTGTTTTCCAGGATTGAACCTACCTTGAAGACATACAAAGGTATTGCACTTCATGCGTTCATTACACCCTGCTAACCAAATGCTTTATTTCTAGTTGCTACATTTTTAGCTTGCCATACTAGATCCTGCCCACCTATAATTCAGCAGTGCCTATGCAGATCCTGTAAAAAAGTAGAGGAAATGCAAGAGGTTTCGCAGACACTGAAATTAGCAGGGGCATTCAAACTGCTGTGCAGAGGAGTTATACAGCCCCTTTCATGATTTCCTGCACTAGTTTGGAATGGGTCCTGCAGACACACAGCTGGGCTCTATTTCAATGATTAAAGGAGCAGGGCACGATTAACCTTCACTGGCTCAGAAACTGTTTCCCAGAGGCATCAGTTGCTTGTCTCTGAAATGATAGCTTTGCATATTGGAGCAGCATGGGCATGAGGGTAACTGTGCATCAACTTGTTTTTCATCCCAGAGGCCAGATCCTCAGCAGATTTCTGTCAGAAAAGTTCTCCTGAAGTCAATGTCACATTTGTCCCTGCACTGTCATTCCTATCTTAAAATAAAGAGAAGATCTGGGGCACAACAAAAACCCTTTCTGTCTAAACCCAAGCTACCTGGACTATTCCACGTGGGCTTATTGCATTTGAGCAATGTTAATCTAAAGGGAGCATCATACACTGCATAGCAGAATGTTTGCTCCAGTATTATGTCAGGTTCTCAGCAATAAACTTCCTAATTGCTACGTATTTACGGGCAGATTCAAATAACCGGAAAGGTGGGCATTTGTAAAACACTTTTCAGGTAAGGTATTGCATAGCAAAGCAGATTTACAACATACAAGCTAGACAGTGGTCTAGTTCCTGCCAGACATGGTTGTTGAGACTCCGGACAAACTGTCTGCTGGCTTCAGCTGAGTTTTCTAAGGCCTTACATCAAGTTCAAGCACTCTGAATGGCAGGAAAGCACCCTTCAGGTTTTGCACTTTCAAAGCTTCTTGTCAGATGTTGCCAGTTCTGGCATTCCTTGCCCGGTTTGTACACCACAGAAACAAATATTCAAGGAAGCATTTGATGATTTGGCTAGAAGTGGTGACACTTAGCCCACATGTTTGTAAATGTTTCTAAATTATTCATATTTTTAAATAGAGAAAAGCTTAAAATTTGTATATCCAAAGGGTATATAGAGGCAGGAAATTGAGTAGCATATTGCTGCCAATTTATTGAAGAGAATTTGTTAAATTAAGCTACGCTAAGGTTAAGGATTTGCACTTGGAAAGCAGAGTAGTTTCTTGCAACCTGACACATTTCCACTCTTTCCATCTCTCCTCAGCACAGACTCTGACCCAGCTTGGAAATTAGTTATAAATCAAACCTACAGCTGTTTCATGCATCATATGATGCCTGGACTAACTGGAACAAAGTGGTACTAATTGTGCTTCTGCTTTTGTGAAGAGCATCAGCAGAGATGCAAATTTTGTCATCTAAAATGTCTCAATTGTTGTGACATAGAGTTGAAAAATCTGGATTAGGATTTTCCCCATTCAAGAGAAGGTTTCAAGAGAATAATTCCAGGATCAGTTCCAATGAGTCAGAAAGGCTATGAAGCATATTTACCTGTCTCAAACTCCTAGAAACAACTAAACAAAACCAACTTACAACACCATTTTTCAGAGTAAGATTGAAATCACATATATAAATATAACCTGTAGATATTTGTATGGCTGAAAAATACATCCACAGAAAGGACCTGATGTGACAACAAAGTAGTGTTGTATATAACTTACTTTGACTAAGTTTATCAAGATTTGACCACAGTTGATGAAAGGTTTGCCTATGCATGTAAATAGAAAGAGAAAAAATATCAAAACTACCACTTCACCACAGAAAAAATGTATTATGACAGTAATTCTATGCTTGCTGTCCAGTGTGTGCGAGTCTCCTGTAATGTTACTCTAATGGTTTGTGTGTCTAAATACTTAGCAAGCTTGCACTTCTTTCTTTTGTTTTTCTGTTATTGTAAAGTCACACTTGCAAATTTGAAAATAAGTGTGCCTGTCAATACAGAAGCAAAATTTCCAAAGCGGGTTCTTATTCACTGCTTTGTATAGTATAATTATTTTTGTTATTGCTTGGGAAGTTAATTAGGCAACTTTGTGTAGATGCATAAAATTCAACTATTGATCTCTCTCTCTTTCTTTTTTTAACTTTTCTCACTGATAATTTGCAAGCTTTAAGGTAAATTAATATAGCTATGCATGCCTTGAACCAGAAAATAGAAAAAAACAACTAGATGTAAACTCAGAGCCTGATGTATGGCCCACAGTTCATTTGTAAAGATCAAGAGCTACAAAAGTCTGTTCCCTTACTCAGAAGAAGGGCCTCCCTGAGAGTGGGCAACACCTGATGTGGCTTAGACAGGGGAAGCGTGTGCATGCCAAGGCCCGTGAAGTCACTGCTTACTTCAAAGCTGTAACTTGAGCTTCCCCAGTGACTTTGCAATAAATCAAATAAACCAGGCTGAGGGAGCACGGGATGCAGGGCAGCCAAGTGAAAGAAATGGTGAAAAAGAAAGTCCTGTGACAATGAAATATCCAGGACACAAAGCTGTCCTGCTATGGGTGCCCAGTCAACAAATGTGAAATTATAGCTGTAGGCTTGTATGGTGCTTGCTTTCTTCATGCAAACAATTGAACGGCAGGATCCCCAAATGCAGGTAACACTCAGAGAACTTAGGAATAATGTGTGCCATGCTGTGTAAACTTCCTCAAGTGTGATTTCTTACCAGTCACACAGTCCTGAGACTTTTATTTTTTTTTAAGACATGCAAGCAGATGTCACACAGATTCTGGCAAACAAGTTTTTATCAGTGACATTCATCTCAGCCTAGGTGTCCAGAAGTCCAGCAACAGAAATGCAACTGGAGGAGGATGCAGGAGAAGCTGACTGAGCTACGTTAATTTTGAAGGCCATGGACCCCTCTTGTTTAAGACCAGATCTGGCAGAGGAGCATTGGATTTGTATTTACAGATGATTATTGCAAAATACTACAGTAAACAAATTTACAGTGTCTGTAGCTTCATGTTAGCCATCTTTGAGGATGCTTCTAGCCTTCAGTAAGCAGGAGAAGTAAAGTGTCTTGCCCTTGACTGAAGAAAGTCTAAGATCACATACACTGCAGAACAAAAACAGTTGGTCAATGATAATTGAGATCAAAATATCTATTCAACCTACTTTGTACTTAGAAGCAATCAGATGCTGCAAGAAGATTCCATATTTTTTTGTACTGAATAGAGTTGGTTGAATAATCTAAGGAAGGTATTTATATGGCATATAAAACCACATATGAATTGTTTAAAGTATTTTGCCTCCCAAAGTTCTGATGTAGGAGGAACAGAAGAATCCTGGATCTACTGAGTTTAAAGGACTATTTTGACCAAAGGAGAAGTTAACAAGTTCCTTGAAGCAATGCAGGAAGCTAGAGAGGGAACAGTGATTACAACAGCTTTGCTCACAAAACAAGCCGTTGCCTTGATCACTGGGAACTTTTTTCATCTCTACAATTCTATTTAAAATTACATTTGTAAAATCCACAATGCAGTCATTTTTGTTTTTCTTTAAACATATAGAAATATTTCAATTTTTACTTTTGACCGTGCAGGACTGACATTTGTGAGCAAACAAGTTATCACTATCCACTACTGGTTATTTGTCATTCGTATATATACAAAGTTTATCAATCAGTCAGGAAACAGACTCAGCTCCCTGTCACTTAGGTAGGCAGTGGTACACATAAAGAAACTTTGTGGTAGTTCATATCATGTCTGATATGATTTACAAAGTGTGACTTACTCAAAGAAGTCATGTGATGGGCAACTATTGATAATGAATGGATTTAAATAATATCTTTCCTATGCATTTTCTATAAACAAAATGGGGTGAATCTGTTCAACAATTATTAAATGTCAGCTGGGCAACATATGCAAGCAAACTGGGCTTCACCAGAATTTTGATACCATTTTCCTTCTCATGGTTTCTGTAGGAGCATTAACAAAGTGCATTTTCCTGAAACAAATATACTTTAGTGGAGCAAAAATATTCTGAGCTCAATTCAACTGAAATGAACTTCTCCCATCTCTTCAGAGATCATGATCAATGTCTCCTTGTTCAAGACACTCTAAAAGCTCTAGAGCATTCATGACAAGAAGGCTTATTCATCATGCATTCATCTTTCCTGTAATGAATCTTAGCACATATTTCCACACTGCTGTGACACTCCAAACATAAGGCTATAACTGACAAAGCTGACCCATATAAATTCACCTTATTTTTCAAAAACTGAACCTTGCAGATCATGCAAAGGAATTGCTAGTTCAAGGGGAGCTAGTTTTGCAGAGACCAGCCCTACAGGCTTGATTGTTCTTTTCAGCTGAAAGACATGATTGGAAAGGCTTAGTAATTTTAACTTATGTAAAAATTAATAAGGATGTTGGGAGAAGTAAAATCTGGAGATTATAAATACTTCGCTACTGAGTGTTAGGAAAAAGAAAAAGAGTAATGAGTGTGTAGGCAGTAAATTATTAAGCTATCATTTGGCAAATCTAGACAGGGGAATTAAGTAGGGAAAGAGTAAAATTCTTCAGGATTTATTTTATTGACTAGTTTCCAACTCAGAAGAAGGTTAGAACTTTCCCCTTAATTTGTGGGCAAAGGTTATAGCTGGTCCTTTTCTTTATAAGGAATTGCTGGTGTGTCTTACTAATCACCTTCTTCTTCAATGCTCTTATAAACATTGGCAGATCTGCATAGCACAGTGACAACTGAAAAACACCAGTGGCACCTGATGGCTGGCCAAAATCTCAGCTTTACTTGCAGCTGCGCAAGGTGATTACAGCTGCTCTAGACATGAACAGTGCAGGCATCAAGAGATGCAGGATCCAGGGTACTCCATGCCAGGTGAAAGTAGGAAAGCAATACCATCAGAGTAAGCCTTGCCACCCCCTGTGCTCTCGTAATCCCAGCTGCTGGCCAAAACACCTGTTCAATACAAACGGGGTTGACTGGGTGCAGCCTGTGAGCTGCTGACCTACACTAGCTGAGAAGTCACTTTTGCTTACACCAGATGTGTTGCCTTTTAAAGATCAAAGGGATTTTTCTAGGGTGGGAGGAGACCTTTTTAACTTCCTGTTAGCAAATACAGTGGAAATTCCCTCCCTGGATATCAACAGCAAAAACTGGAAGATGTCTGGAGGGTTGCAACAAATGGCCATCAGGAATTTCCAGTTTCTTTCATTCACCCTAGGTGGTCAAGATATTGTTCAGCAAGAAGGAGGCCTGGAGACTCAATTTTCATAATAGTGACCTCTCTATACTTCCCCTGATGTATGTTCATTGCCAGAAGACAATGCCATGTTCTGTAGTGCTTGTGTGTACATCTCCATGAAACATCACACTGACCTTGCTGAGGCTGCACCACCACTAATCTCTTCTAAATTCAGCAAGAAGGGTACATTCTCATCCAACTGATGTCAAAAACCCTGCAACAAGGTTCATGAATCCTACCAGTCAGCAAAAAAAAAAGTGCAGAGACCCCCCACAGCTTCAGCAAGAGAGTGCTGAGAGCATCGCATCACGGCTTGAGATGAGCCCTGGTACGCTGTGGCAAATTGTGATTGAGTGACCACTCCAACCAATGTCCCTTGCCTCTTCAGTACAGATCACAGTCCTCTCTCTTTCTTTGCCACCCCACCATGCCAGCAGAAGGAAATTCAAGTCACACCCTGAGACTCTTCAGAACAAAGTCTGGCATAGTAGTGAAAATCCATTTTTATGGGCTTTTTAAAATAAGACACCGGATTTTATATTGAATTGGCTGAGACATGCATTCTTTTTTGCTGAGTGGATGTTAAATGCAGTAACTCCCTGCAGAGGAAGGGAGATGACAGTTCAGGGCAGTAACTTTTCAAACTTCTGCCCAGTATTCCTCTGATCTTATTTTTAGTGCCTTCAGTTCTCACACTTGCTGGTTCTCTTTTTATTTTTCCTTTTTTTCTTAGGTGGGTGGCATATTGCTTTCTTCTTATATGCTAAATACTTAAAAATGCCAACATGATTTAGAACCTCCTGGAAGTGTTTTCCCAAGAGTGCATGGAATATTAGCTGCTAAACAGCTATTCTCATTTTCAAAATTCGTCTGGGACTTTTAAGTCAATGTTATCCATTTGGAGATGACTTCATGAAATCACATATGCAAGTAAAATAATCTAAAACTTCTGAAAGGATTTGTGAAGAAAGAAATAACAAGCAACATATGTAATAACAAGGTAGGAACTAATGTTGGAATCAGTAGAAGAGAAAGAATATTTGGTTCAATTCCACCATTTATTTCAGGGAACGATTTTTAAATCTCAGCTCAATTTTTGATGATATTGGATGAAGGGACTGAGTGCACCCACAGCAAGTTTGCTGATGATACGAAACTGGGAGGAAGGACTGACACGCCAGAAAGCTGTGCTGCCAACTGGGCTGAGAAGAACGTGGTGAAGTTCAGCAAGGGCAAGTGTAGAGTCCTGCACTTGGGGACGAACAACCCCAGGCACCAGTACAGGTTAGGGGTGGGCCTGCTGGAAAGCAGCTGTGCAGAGAGGGACCTGGGAATTCTGGTTGAAACAGGTTGACCATGAGTCAGCAATGTGCGCTTGTGGCCAAGAAGGCCAATGGTACCTGAAGTGCATTAAGAAGAGTGTGACCTGCTGGTCAAGGTCAAGGGAAGTTGTCCTGCCCCTCTACTCTGCCCTGGTGAGGCCACATTTGGAGTTCTGTGTTCAGTTCTGGGCTCCCCAGTTTAAGAAGGACAAGGAATTACTGGAGGGAGTCCAGCAGCAGGCTATGAAGATGATCAGGGGTCTGGAGCATCTTTCTTATGGGGAGAGACTATGAGAGCTGGGTCTGTTCAGCCTAGAAGAATAGAAGGCTGAGAGGGGATCTCATCAATGCCTATAAGTATCTCAAGGGTGGGTGTCAAGAGGATGGGACTAGACTCCTTTCATTGGTGCCCAACAACAGGATGAGGGGCAACAGCCACAGACTGAAGCACAGGAGGTTCCATCTGAATATGGGGAGAAACTTCTTTACTTTGAGGGTGCCAGAGCACTGGAACAGGCTGCCCAGGGAGGTTGTGGAGTCTCCTTCTCTGCAGACATTCAAAACTTGCCTGGACACATTCCTATGTAATCTACTCTAGGTCTACCTGTTTTAGCAGGTGGGTTGGACTAGATGATCGCCAGAGGTCTCTTCCAACCCCAACCATTTTGTGATTCTGCCATTCTGTGATAGTAGCAGGGAAGCTTGATGTCAGCTGTTCTTAGATGTCTGACATTTTGGTAGGGGGTCTTACATGGTACAGCTAACTCTATGAATCACAGTACTGAAATAAAACACAGAAAAATATTATTAATTTACTAGGGATTCTGAAGTTCCAAGTATTTTTTATAGCATCATTTCACTGACTCAAGTTTTATTGTCCTATGCTGCTGAGAGTGGAATTTACTTTGGCAGATCTACTTGCAGATAGAATTTACAAATATTCTCAAAAATATATTTTCCCAAAAGAAAAAAGTAAAATATTAAGATTCTTTCTGACATACAGGAGAAGATAAACAGTCAAAAAATTAACTTAATCTGAATCTTCACTTTTATTTTAAAGTCAGGAATAAATTTTAAAACCAATTGTTAGTTAATTAAATTTAACATATTACAGCTGAATCCGTGATCTGTTAAGTACGGTGGGAGCTCAGGAACCTAAGTCTGATTTCAAAAACAACATCTGCAGGTCTCCACCACAGTGATTTTCAGTCTAACTTAGGTACTTGCAAAGATTTTTCACAGAGCCACATGGGCTTAAATTTTACTGCTTGTCAGTTTGCTGGAAGCTTCTAAGTTCTGAAAAAAACAGGACTCTAAAGGGTGAAGTGGCCCAAAGACCTTTACTGACTTCCATCTTCAGAGTCTGACTTCAGCGTGGGGATGGCTACAATAGCTCCCATCACTCACTTAAAGACATCCAGCCACTCCAGAGAAAACACAGCTGCTTGTGGAGCAGTTGACACTCTGACAGGGTTTACAGGCCAGCACATGAGGGTAAATCAGCACTGGTTTCCACTCACTCTAAAGCTCTGTGCTGCCATGGGTAGTGCAGCTGCTTGCATGAGCAGCTAAGATGCCTCACCAGTGGTGTGGCATATGTGGATGGACAGCTGGGGCAGGAATGGCTGCTACCATATCAGTGTAAATCAATGTTATTTGCAGATTTGAGGCTTCAGGCATGTACGAAAGTCTCCCCCACCTTTTTTGGTTTGTATTAAAAAGAAAATAAACCAACTTTTTTCTGAACTGTTCAGAGCCACAAAGATGATGAAGGGAGTGGAGCATCTCCCTTATGAGGAAAGGCTGGGGGAGCTGGGGCTCTTGAGCTTGGGAAAGAGGAGACTGAGGGGTGACCTCATTAATGTTTATAAATATGTAAAGGGTGAGTGTCACAAGGATGGAGCCAGGCTCTTCTCGGTGACAACCAATGATAAGACAAGGGGCAATGGGTATAAACAGGAACACAGGAGGTTCCTTTTAAATTTGAGAAGAAATTTCTTCATGGTGAGGGTGATAGACTACTGGAACAGGCTGCCCAGGGGGGTTGTGGAGTCTCCTTCTCTGGAGACATTCAAAACCTGTCTGGACGCCTTCCTGTGCAACCTCATCTGGGTGTTCCTGCTCTGGCAGGGGGATTGGACTAGATGATCTTTTGAGGTCCCTTCCAATTCCTGTGATTCTGTGATTTCTACCTGGTTCTGAATATCTATAGGCCATCCTTTGTCACATGCAGCTCTAGGTATTGGAGGTGTTAACAGACTTGAAATCAGGCGTTAACAAAGACAGACAATAGCTACCTATTCAGTTCTGTTTTCCTGTCCACTTTGTTAACTTATTGCAAAAACAAATCAAAGCACCATAGCTATGCAAATGAAAAATGCCCTATTCAAAACCATTTCTATGGAGGAGCAGGCCTTCTCAAAAGTCTTTCAATTGGAAACATACAATCACTTATTCTTACACTGGACAAGGGCTTTGCTTTTAATCTTTGATCCTGTTGTCCTTGGCTAATGAGAAGCAACATTCCATTTGGAAAGGGTGGCAAGGCTTTATGTTATTGTCTTGTCTTGCAAAGCCCCATAAAGTTTTAAATCCTTAACAGGCTGAAGAGTGGTAATACATGGATTCAGAACAAGTTCTGTGCTGTATTCTGTTTTAGTGACTGGGATTTTCCTTTCCGTTCTTGTACACAGCTTACTTTCAAAAGAATAGATCTGGAGAGGTTTTGTTCACACAAAAAAATTGCTTTTAACTAAGTCAGTATGTGCACAAGTGGACACATGCCAGTAGACCCAGTCATCACCATAATCTTAGGACTGACATTTGAAAACTGGCCAAGAGCTCCCACTGGCGATGACTGTACTCAACAAGGTTCCAGGAGCCTGAAGCACTGGCGTGGAGTGAATTGTGGTCTCCTCACCTGGTCTGACCTAAGCATGGAGGTCTGCCTGTATTCTTCAGATCTCTTGAGAACTTGAGTTTCCTGACCCAGTACTGAAAAACAGCCACTGAACCCTAACTGAGCTGGCACTGAGGATCATCCATGTGGCTATCCTCTTTGTCGAAGTGGATGCAGAATTGTCCTTGTGTGAGATTTTGGGAGAAGAAAGAGAGAAAGAGAGAGAGAGAGGAAGGAGGGAAGGAGGGAAGGAGGGAAGGAGGGAAGGAGGGAAGGAGGGAAGGAGGGAAGGAAGGAAGGAAGGAAGGAAGGAAGGAAGGAAGGAAGGAAGGGAGGAAGGAAGGAAGGAAATGTGGTTCCCTGACATTATATTTTTCCTGGAAATCTTTGTTTTGTAAAATGCAGACTGAAAAGCCTGTTCACAGGCAGGTTCTGCCCTGAGTTTTAACCACTCAGTTACACATTAAAAAAGAATAGAAACCACATAAACAGGGATTTAAGCAAATAATTATTTCTGGTGTTGCTGAGGAAAAAGGAAGTTTGATATCTAAAGATTAATCTAATTGCAAAATATCATGCAAAACACCTGTATCAGCTTGGGCTGGAACCTAGTAGACTCCACATCTAGAGCAGCTTTAATGTCTAGAAGAAAGCAGATGAAGCAACATTGATCAGCGGAGTCTCGACAAGAAGCCTAAACTTGGCACAGGACCACTTTTTGCTGTACTGTCCTGACAAAGTAAGGACCCCCATTCCATAAAAGGGAATTCATGCCATCAACTGAATTTAGGCAAAAACTAACCTTTCGTATCATCCATCAAGTTACTTGTCTCATAAGCCTGAGAAAGAGACTCACAGATTTAGTCAATTTTCAGTGTGCCATATGCATTTGGATGCTCAGGGCCATATAGATACCACCACTACATAAAAATAAGTAGTCCCAGCAGGCTGCACCAGCTGGTGGTGTTGGAGAAGGGCTTCACCATAGCAATTTGCCTAAGTTCCTTGGTCAGTCAAAAAAGGTCTAAATGGGCAATTTTTCTCTTCTCTATCTTTTCATTCTCTTCACAGTGTTAACTTGCTCTGTGCTACTCAACTTTCGCTTTTCTATTGCAGTGCTTATATTTCCTCTTTTTTCATTATGTCTTCCTTTGGGAGTGACAAGATTTCCACACTTTTAATGCCATATTTCTCTCTCTCTCTCCAAACAAACAAACAAAACCGAACAAACACAATCAAACTCTAAAACCTCTGAATTCAAATGAGAACTCCAATATGATTTCATCTCTTTTTTGCTTCTCTTTTACCAGATTTTTACTTATTCAAGTACCTTTCCTGTTTTCAATCCATTCTTTGAAGCTTAAAGAGTTGCATTGGCTTTAGGAAAGACACAACAGATCAAAGCCAATTCTTTTGACTCTGTGCCTGGGTGACCAACAGAAGAGAAAGAAATCAGTTTAAGTTAATGCCTAGAATGAATTTAGAGAGTTTGAATTTAGGATGGAAGGGGTTTTTCAGTGATAAATGAAGCAGACATCACATGGAATTGGAGATAAACCATAAAATTGGCATTTCAAGCCAGCATTTCTGTGGTGTTCCCTTTCGACTTTAAAGTTTGACTTTACAAAATGCTCCAGAACTCTTAACAAATATCGTGAATACATAGCACATACAAAATAATTAATCACACCTTTTCCCTGTTATTTCTTCGCCCAAGATGTTAAAAAAGTCTTTCTCTAAGATGACATCTAGCAGTTTCTGACATCTTTATACCACCTTTTCTCTACAAATAAGTTCCCAGGTTCCTTAATGACCTTCTGTATCTATGGTGGGCTTTATACATCAGCTTCCTCTTTCCAGACACCTTCTAAATAATGGCTCAGAAATTTACTTGGGATGGACACCTGCCCCACACAGCAGGTGTGGGGCGTATTTTCCCCATGCAGTAAATAATAGAGTGAACCCACCACCGCACATCTCTAAAGTTGCACTCTTCTTTGAGAAGTTTAAACATCGTTCTGCAGTAAGCAGAACCCTAAATTACACCCCTGTGACACCATCCTCCTCTAGATGGGGCAAGTAGATGCTCACTCAGTGTAGATGTTCACCTAAGTGAGAACCTGAGTCTTGCCTGGCTCCTTCTGTAGTCAGTAGAAAGAGCCACGAATTGCTGGAGGGCCAATCAGTCCACCCTAGAGCCTGAACTGCCTTTGGAGCTGCCAGTCTCGGGAGAATTACAGGAGGAGTCTAGGTTTTAACTTCTTGCTGAATGTGCGTGTTCATTCATTGGTTATTTGAGCAGTAAAGGCTTGCACAACATTAAGACATTGAAAGTGGATGGTGTTAGGGTGCTGTAACAACAGGCATCAAGAAAGAAAGAGCTCTGTGCCTATAGCTTGGTGACATCCGCGTAATAATTGAAGCAAAAAAATAGGTGCCTGAGATACTGGTGGGACAAGTTCAACTGTGGTCATAAAAGTCTCTAAGAAGAGGCTCTTAACCTGTTAGACTTGGAACATGTATTAGACATATCCTTGAGCCAAATAAAACCCAGAAGAAAAAAAAAAAGCAAAACTTCTTTAAAAAATTGGGTTTTCAATAATTCTGTTTGCTTACAGGTATCAAGTACAAAAGCAGAAATGCTTCAAATTTCTTTTCCTGAGCTGTGATGTCCTGGGATAAAGTAGGTCAGGACAGAAACACTCTCAAACCTTGGCCAGAACTGTTGCGTACAGAAGTCTTAGGAATTTGCACTGGGATTAATACCTGCACAAGAAAGAGGTATCACGGAATCACAGAATCACAGATTCACAGAATGTTAGGGATTGGAAGGGACCTCGAAAGATCATCTAGTCCAATCCACCTGCCAGAGCAGGAACACCTAGGTGAGGTTACACAGGAAGGTGTCCAGGCGGGTTTTGAATGTCTCCAGAGAAGGAGAATCCACAACCTCCCTGGGAAGCCTGTTCCAGTGTTCCGTCACCCTCACTGAGAAGAAGTTTCTTCTCAAATTTAAGTGGAACCTCTTGTGTTCCAGCTTGAACCCATTACTCCTTGTCTTACTGTTGGTTGTCACCGAGAAGAGCCTGGCTCCATCCTCGTGACGCCCACCCTTTATATATTTATAAACATTAATGAGGTCACCCCTCAGTCTCCTCTTCTCCACGCTAAAGAGACCCAGCTCCCTCAGCCTTTCCTCATAAGGGAGATGCTCCACTCCCTTCATCATCTTTGTGGCCCTGCGCTGGACTCTCTCCAGCAGTTCCCTGTCCTTCTTGAACTGAGGGGCCCAGAACTGGACACAATATTCCAGATGAGGTCTCACCAGGGCAGAGTAGAGGGGAAGGAGAACCTCTCTCGACCTACTAACCACCCCCCTTCTAATACACCCCAGGATGCCATTGGCCTTCTTGGCCACAAGGGCACAGTGCTGGCTCATGGTCATCCTGCTGTCCACCAGGACCCCCAGGTCCCTTTCCCCTACACTGCTCAAAGAGGTACTTTTAGAAGAAGCCATTCTGAACACTTATTGTAAAAGAAGGCTGGATGTACTATGGGAAAAGAGCTCACAGAATGGACATAAACACAGATCGATTACTACGTACCTTCTAGCTGCCTGGGAGAAGGCATAGTCACAGACCTCTTTGGAGCTGCTAGGCCATTCTTCCTCTCTGCTTACTTTGCTGTCAGCTGGGGTTATTGATCCTACCTCTTAATCCCTGGTGATGCAATGAAGAGGGTTAAAGACAGCCCTGTCACATATATCTTCCTTTTCGTCAACTCCTGCAGTTTAGATAACAATGATGGCTTGATCTTCTCTGTAGACAACATGCATTGATCTTAATAGATGGAGACGTGGGTCCTGTCAGAGGCAATATGGTGGGGACATGCAAAGAGAGCTATGGCACTGCCTCATTCACACAGATATATGTGCAGAAAGACCCTGAGAAATCTTTACATGAACTGGACTTCTGGCTTAAAGTGCCACAAGACTGGGCACTGACCAAAGCTCTGCCTCATTTCTGGGTGCTTCCCTTCAGGACTCCAGCCTCTGTTGATTCTTAGGGGTCTGTTTCTCAAGACGAGCAGGGAAAGCAGCACATCCTCTCTCCTGTCTGTAGGGAGGAGAGCTCAGTGTCTCTGCCCAGCTCCATGTAGCCCAAAGAGGAGATGAGAATGTGGGTAAGGAAAGGTGGGTATTTGCTGTTTATATACAGAAGCCTAAATGAAAGGTGGGAGAAGACTGTGGAGTGCCAATTCCTTGGCTTTGGGACAGGTAGCCAGTCGAAGACAGCGTGTCCATTTGGGAGAGGTGGAAGGGTTGTCCCATTCTCAGCAGTAGGAAAGATGTCTGAGGATGTGATTCACCATTCCTTCAGCAGAGAAGGGATTGGAACACCTGGAAGACTGAGAATCTCTTCAGAGAGTATCCATTCATGGGATGGATGAAGTGATGAAGGAGCACAGAGAATTTGTTTTTAGATCTTGCAAATCTGTCCATCTTACTGGGCTACACAACAAGAATCAGAGAAAATTCAATAATCAGGGTAGTGTGTGAAGGTGGCAAGCAAGCAAGATCTCACATCTGCATGTTCCAGTGTCCGGTAAAATGTTTAATGGCCACAGAAGTGGGAATTCAGGGAAAATTATGAGTCAGAGAATGGAGACAGCTACCACGTCAGGAGCATCAGATGTATGCAGGACTCTCTGATACACCTCTGAACTAGAAGTTTGTGCTCTGTCACACGTGCCTACCTTCACACACAGAGACAAAACTTCAGCAAAGAAATGAATGGTGTGTCATCTATGGGTTTACAACAGACATGGAAAACTCACTGCTGATGGTCCAGGAATGCTGGGAAAGCAAACAGAGATGTGGACACTGTGAGTGTTACCTCTGACTGAGGGAGTGCAGTGCACCTGGGTGAAAAGCATGTTCTGGGAAATTTTTGGTTTCACTTAAGAGTTTTCATTTTTAGAGCTGATATGCTTGAAAGCTCATGAGGCCGGTTTTAATGAAGTGGTAAGTGACAAAAGACTACAAAAATAAGAAGCGAATGTTAATGTTCCTGGTTGTAGATCATGACTTTTTCTAGCTGGAACCAGAAAAGTTTCCAGAAGTGTGGTGCTTCGTAATTAACTGAGGAACTTCTAAAACAATGTGCCCTTTTAGTATATTTAAAGATTTACAGTCATAATTTTCCAATGCTAAGGCTTTTTTTTTTTGATACTTTATTTCAGCTCAACATGATCAATACGAAGTGTGACTGTTACAGTGAGAAAATCCTATAAAAACTGAGAGAAATGACAAATGTAAATGTTATTATTAATGTAATGTAGTATTAATATGCATAAGATGCATGAATAACCATTCAATTATTTGTAGTGAATGAAGAAATTCACTGCAATTTGAGTTCTAGCTTGCGCAACATATACCTTTTTTTTTTTTCTAATAGAGTATTAAATGTCAAGTGGGATATCTAGTGGTGCCTAGAGAAGGACAAAAAAAAAGAATGAAAATGTATAAAAGGAGTTTTTTGTGGAAGAACAGGAGAACCTTTCTGAAAAAGAATTCTTAGACCAAGAGTCCACTAAAGAGTGTGTCAGTCCATCAACTGGTAATGATCAAACTGGTAAACGAACTGGCAAAACAAACAACTTTTGTATGTATTTAGTGGCTTAAGAGAACCACAATACAAATAAGAATCTGCATTTTTACAGACAGAGAAAAAGAATCTGATTTTTTTTGTAAAGATATATTTTTCTTTAATAGTAGTTCTCTTTAAAATGGTGGAAATCACACAATTTCACCAGTTTCCTTACAAGCCTCAGAAATTAATTTCACACTTGGTATTTGCAGTTGAGCCACCTCTAGGGTTTACTGATTCTGTAGAAATATTTTTAATTAGAAAAGCAAAATGTGACAGAAAAAAATGGTGATGCTTTCCTTAAGATAGGATAACACTTTCTGAAGACATTATGGCACACTGACTTTGGAATGACACTGAAACAAATTCACAGAATTGCTCTAAATCCATTAGTATCCATTCATTATTATAAATGATTTCAAAATGTTGCTCATTATTTTCAGTCACAAGCATATGTCTAGTTTTCACTTACAGTCACTACTACTCTGCTATATCCAGATATAAATGACAATCCATGTTCACTCACTTCGTAATATGAAGCTTTTCCATAAGACAAAACTGAGACACACAGTTGGCCATGTTTCTCTTCTCTTGGGGTCTATATACCTATGATAGCCATTGGAGACACTGAGAGTCTGCTTCTTTTGCATAAAACAGAATGATTAATATTGCTAGTGAATATGGCAAGTATAGGAATGCCCTCTATTTTTTTTATTTTAGCCATTCCAGTATTTCATTATTTGCTAAATATTCAGTACGTATTTAGCTAAAAATTACCACATAGTGCTAAAGAGGAAAACAAAGACCAGAGAAACTCTGCAATTCAAAAGTATCTAAAGACGTGAACATTAATATTCAATATCACTTGCACAAAGTGTATATGCTAACCAGAAACAGAACACAAAATGCTTTCCATCAATAATGTACATTCAGTGATGACTTTGCATTTGGATGTACTAATTTGACATCACCACAAGGTGCTGGGTAAATTCACTAAGTCCTGAAGTGCAGAAAAATATTTGGTGCTACACTCTCACCCTTTCTTTCGTGTAACAACTTCTGGTCATGGGTTGTGAACTGAGTATGAATGCAAGGTCTCCTGCATGGGACGCAGAAGCCTCTACATTGGGAGTTTCAAAGGGATGAACAAATGCTCAGCCAAAGGAAGGCACGTTGCTGGCAGCTGGCAGGGTTACCTATGGCGTGGAGGATCCTCGCTGGCTATGCAGCTAAACATGAACTTCAAAATCGGGGGTGTGAAGCAGGATGGAAGCACTCACTGATGTCCTGCATGGTACAGATTTCTTCTTCAGCACAAAGGAGGGCCTGCAGAGTATTCCACAGACAAAGTACCTCTTGTCTTCTTTTGTGTTACCCTTCCTCACCACAGCCCCCTGCAGTCATTCCCTCCCAGTCCCTCTCCCTTTTTTTTGGTTGCTGAGCGCAAGATTTATAAACCCTTTGAAACATGTTGTTTCCAGATGCAAGCTCCAAGTGCCCCGCTGATAGCTTCCTGCCCCGCTCCAAGGGCAGAGGGACGCACACACATTTCCTGCATGAGCCCACCCTTCATCCCTCACTGAAACCCTCCAGAATCTGCTCTCTTCCTGACAGAAACCCAGCTGCATCCTCTTGCTTAGCATGGTGAGTTACCAGCTCATTAGGACTCTGTTTTTCCACTGATTAGGTGTCCGGGACCAGCATTTCCCCTGGTCTTTCTAATGAGATGGTGCTAGTTCTGTGTCAGCACTCCCCACCTGCGCTGGCATGTAAAATGAGAAAAACCTCACAGGTTCGATGAAACACCAAGTTACAATATTAATACACTGTGTCTTAAGCAGCAAAGGATGACGGGGCAATGTTAGTTATTTCTGCGGACTAGGACAACTTAACAGCACAACTGACAGAATCCTGTGTTAAATACCTGTTAGGAGTCTTTGAAAGCATGCCAGTCTTCTCACTAAGCCAGGCCAAAACAGATTAATAAAAGAAAACCAAACAACGGTTGCCTTCTGTGAGTTCAAAAGCAGAAAACTTTTTTTTTTTTAGTAAAACCGTAGTAACCGCCATCCGTAATTACACCACACAAAAGGAAAAGCTTTAAAATGTGTTACTTACGTGCAAAAAATTAAAACCATGAAATGTTAGTTCAACATTTTACTCCCAGTTCTTCTTTTGTGATGGAGGTTGTCTAAAAGTAAAAATTAAGTTAGAGCAGGGTTGGAAGAGTACTTAAGTGAAGAAGCTTCAGCTTAGCAGGATTTCAGAACAGCTTTCTGATATCCAAGGGCCAGATGCATGATGCTGAGCATCCTCACACACACTGACCACCAACGAGGTGCCCTGCAGGGTGCCCGGGGATCCTCCCAACACGTACGCTTGGCGGCACAGTCAGACTGAACAGCAAATATTCATTTATTTACAGTTTTCCTGTCAGAGCGGTGGCAGGGAGTGGGGAAAAGGGACTGGAGACCCCACACCTGCCACGTTATAGCTGACATGTGCCCTTGCAGAACTGCCCTCTCTGTCCCTGAAAGGGCACTTTGCAACTGCATTTGGAGATGTGGATCCCCTCGCTCCTGCTCGGCTGCTCGCTGGCTGATGCATGAGGAGTTTAGCTCCATTCACACCAGAGCTGGAAAACGGGTGGACTTTGTGCCCATCATCTGAGTTTTCTCTCCCAGACTGCTGCCTTTTGGCACCTGATGCTGGAGGAAGCACTGCACACATCCCTCAGGCTTTGAAGCCCTTCGGCTGCTCTTTTTGCAGGAAGACTTTACCTCTCTCCTCCGTCTTCCCACTGCTGCTGCAGAAGCTGCTGGCCAGCACAGTGGTATGGGGTGGCTCCACGGCACAGAGGGACAAAGGCACTGACCAGGCATGGTTTTATGTTCAGACTGTCTCTAACTTCTTGAACTGAGTAGGGTAAACAAACTTTCTGCCTGTTTCACACTCTGCTTTGAGTGTGGAAGATCCTGCGTGTAGGATGAGAAGGCATCATGCAGCAGTCAAAATCAAATACTGGTAAAAGAAAAAAACATCATTGCATATAATACTACAAACACTAAGGACAAGACAACTCCGTCAACAACTCTGAGTGCTTGATGTTAACTTCATAATATTACTTGACATGCTTCATCTGCTGATTTGCCCAGATGCATGAAGTACTTATTTCATCTTCTTCAACAAACTCTGCTAGCAGTTAAAAGTACTTCAGCAGCATGTTCAATGCAATAATCTCCATGGGGAGTGAAAAACCATCTGACCACAGTCCCTTATCTACTGCATAACATGAAGCAACAGTCACAAGCTGAAACCAAACAGCTTCCATCAGGACAGAGGCAAATGTTTTTGCCAGTGGGCAAGGTTATCTGCCCGCACAAATTGCTTCAGGGAAACGGCAGGTCACTTGTCTTTCAAAGCTTTCAGTCAAGGCTAAAGGCTTCTGTAGAAGGTGAGCAAACTCAATCAAATAGTGCAACCGTGACTTGATGAAACTCTGTGTCCTGAGTTACGCAACAATTCTAACCAACAAGTCGGTAGCTCAGGGTGGATCTCCAGATCTGGTTGGGGTGCCTACAACTCACCTTCAGGAAGGGTTATATCCTCCCTGTAATCTGATGCTGGACCACTTCTGTGTGAAGGGGAAATCTCTAGCACATCTGCAACCACTAGCTTCTGCATCATCCCTCAGAAAGCATCGCATATGCCCACTGCAAATTTAAGAAAAAGTATACAGACCTGATGCAGAGTCCTTCTAGTAATGGCCAATGAGATCGAAACCTGATAGAAAAATGAAACAATGGTTTCTTACATAGGTACAGACACAGAACTAAAAAGCATGCAGATTTCAGTTTTCAAAATGCATTTTAAACACAGGAATAAAGGCTTGTCATTGCTGTTTCCCATTTCTAGGCTTACTGTTTCAGAATAACTTCTATTTGTTCTCTACAAATCTATGTATGTAGAAAAAAAAGTCAATGTAAATAAAATATGCACATGAAGACTTGAACACACATATGTTCCAGCTGCCATGGCCATACAGATTTTCTGTTGAACTAATCCATGTCTAGTCAATGTCGATTTCTGGGGGTAAGCCAACAATTTTGTGGATAGTCTGAAAAAGACTCAAAGTTTGGAAAATTCCTGGTAATGCATAATCAGCGCAGTAAGCATTGTGATGGCAGAAGCAGCTCAATAACAGAAAAATATGGCAAAGTCATATCTGTATTACGAAATGCAGATTTAAGTAATTTAGGTTACATGGGAAAAGGATAGTTTAGGTGAAGATTAAAGCCAGAGCTTCAGTTCAGTATTACTAGATAATGCTTACTCTCACTTTACCCTAAGACTAGACGGAAATGTCTACATTTTTCTTCATTTATTAATGCATCTGACTAAGGAGCAGAGCAACCATGGTGGTGACAGCAGCATATTCTGTCACACAGCATGTGCCAGGAGGCTAACATGTTCATGTGTTGATCACAGCTAGATGTACACATCCCCTTTCTGGTTATCAGGTAAAAAGAATCTTATGTAATGAGATGCCTGATCATGCATGTGTGCATGCTTGTGGGCACAGGCAGGAAAGCAGCAGGTTTGGGAACACAGCTCAGTTAGAGTCAGTGAGGGTCCCCTGCAGATCCTCGCTAACTTGACATTAATAACTTTTACGTGTCTGGGAATATCATCTCGATATTGGATTGTAAACCATGAACCAGTTCCAGGACAATTCCAAATGTAAATTAAAGACAGACAGGTCAATCTACACAACCCACAGAAAATAGACTCTGCTGTCCATGCAGAGATGTGTTTCATGGCCCTGCTATGCCACTAACTAGTGTTATCTTTTTAGACAGAGACTAACGGTGAAGGCTTTCATAAGCTGGACCCAACATAAGTGACCTTGCAAAGAGGACTCTGTTGAAAAATTGATTTCTTTTCCTTAGTTTCAAGAGAAACAATAGCTATTAGCTGTTATAGTAAATCATTAGTTGCTAATTTATGAAGGCTTTCAAACCCTTATGATTATCTCTGTGAGTGACAGGTCCCATTGTGCAAGCTGCAAAGCATCCTGAGCCCGCTCTGGCAAAGCTATTGAGCATGTGCTTCATATTAAGCACACGAGGAAACACAGTAAGATCAACATATCTGAGTTAAGCATGTGCTTAAGTGCTTTACTGGACTAGGGTCAGAGTGCATAGCAACTTGCAGGGTGGACTTCTATGGGAATTTAAATGCTTGTGTCTGAAAAGAACAGTCCGTGATGGAGACCTATCTGAAAATGCAGTATACTCCCAGACATCTTAAGTGACCTTTCTATGTTCCATTTGGTGAAGAAACTCTTCAAAATTAGCAGAACTACAACTACATATCTGCAGATAGAAACCGATGAATGGCAGTCTCCTATTCACCTACCCGATTTACCTCTGAATTAGAGTACTGAACAAAGAAATTCAATCCAACATAAAGCAGGATTTTCTTTTCATTTTAGAAAGCCTTGGTGATATCCATATATCACACCTAGACTTCATCTGACCTAACTGTTGTCTTTCCAGTCAGGAATCTAAATCCAACTTCAAGAAGATGAGGAAAAAAGTATACAATAAAAAGTGATAAAAGAATTATGCTGTCACAACCTGCTTACAATGCAAAGGAAGGGGATGATAGCAGGTGTTCACCCCTCCCTTCTCCTTTCCAACAGCGATGCTGACAGATTTGTCCAGTCCTTTTTTTGCAGATTTTTGTTTTTGGCGGGGAGGGAGGGGACGTGTGGGGAGGTGCTTGTGTGTGTTTCATTTTGTTTTGTTTTGTTTTCCTCTTTCTTTTAAAATCATTTTAACATGACATCAGCAAACTTCTTAAATTTCTACAGGATCTTCATGACCTGCGGCAGCCCACCCTCGCTGACATCGGTAGAATGTGTGTCCGCAAGCACAAGAAGCGAATCAGGCTGTTTTCTCTGTTAAATCCAGAAACCCCTCTGAAGCCAATGATGTTGTGCACATACTAAGTGGAGAACAGAGCCCGCAATATACCTGCCAAGGAATGAGTGACTGAAGGGGGCAAGATAAAACTGCAGCTGGAAAAGAAAAGCAAACATATCATAGGTGGAAAAACAGTGATGAGTGCAAGGTCCTAGCCAGCTGCCCTCTTCTTCCTGACCCAGGAAAGAAAATAGTGTTGAAGTCCTAAGGTCACAGACAGAAGAGAAGAGAGGGCGAGAGCCAGAGCTGGAGCTGAAGCACTTTCACACTTCAAGCGGTGTTGTGGTGAAAAAAAAAAACATAACTGACAGACAACTTGGTGGGGAAATGAAGCACCTTGAACAGACATTAATTAATCAAAGCAGGCAAATCTCTCCCTAATGGTAAAATATTTCACAAGCTTCAGTCCACACAACATGAAGTGCAAATTTTTATTTATTATTTGTTCTAGACACCTGCAGCAACATTCCCATTGTTTAGTATAATACTTGCTGTAAAGCTTGAGTTCAGTTCATCTGCTCATTGAAATGCCTTTTTATATATGAAGTCTTCTGGATCTGGACATCTGGCTGCAATCTTATGCTCTATGAATGCAAGAAATACAATGAGATAGTACTACCTGACCATTATAATTTGTGGGGCAAAACACTTATGAAAGTGTAACTCCTCTGAAATGCATGGAGCAAGACTGAATTGTGCAGGCAAAGTAGATGTCCACAAGGAATAATGAATCTGTTTTAATTACTATATTCCATAGTAGAGGAATAAACCATATTTATTTTTCAGTAAAGTGATAGAAGACCTCACTAAACATTGTCTTCCCCTATTTACCTCTCTAATTTCACCAGCTGTCCCTAATGTGTGTGACGCTTTAAAAATGTTCCTGCTATTTGACCTTGATTTCTCCCGGACCCCTGATCCCTCAGTGAAAGAAGGCATGGAAACTGCGATGAAGCTGTATCTCATCGGTCCTATGCAACTTGAGAAGCTAAAGATAAAAGCTGTCACACAGCCACAGAAATGAGGAAATGAGGACTAGTGACTAGAAGGGCGATCTGATTCTCCCTCCTGGAAAAAGCAGAGAACTCCTTGCAATCCCTCGTCTCCAATGCCTAGCAGAAACCCTACTTGCATCAAATGAAGGTAGTCAGAGACCAAAAGACATAATCCAGGCAGACTGGTTGTTATGAATGGACACCAACACAGCCAGCTGAGACAGCAGGCCTGAACTGCTGGTTAGCTTTTGTTGGCACTTGAAGCCAAATACACAAGCAGAAATGAAGCAGAAGTTACAGAATACCTCTGAAGGTGGAAAAAACAAATCAGTGCTGAGAAGATGGGAGGTAACACTGGCCACTGACATCCTACACATGAAGGAAAGAATTTCCCAATGAGTATCAAGCACTAAAGGTTCATAAGCTGCAAAGAAATTTTAAGGTGCTGCAAGACAGCCTCAGGTCTGCTGGCTGTGTCCTGCTGACCGTGGCCTCCTTGGATTGTGGTAACCCCTGCCCGTGTGCCTAGGAATAATTCTGCTCAGTCTTTTGCCCTCTTTACTCCCTTCTAAATACTGTGAGGTTTGACATCAAGTGACTGCCTCAAACCGGCAACAGGAGAAGATGGTGAGATCAGCTCCTTAGTTGTCAAACTGTCACTGGAAGAGTTTGCTTTCCCGTCTTCTGGTCATACATATACATAATGTTACATCAGATACACAGATACACAGTAATGATCTTTACCATGTTGTTACTCTAGAGCATACCCTATCTAGGAATCTCAAAGGTCTTTAAAATGCAACAGACAAAACTGTTCTTACTAAGTGTTTCAGTAAATAGAGGATGAGACGGAAAGGACCTCAAGGAGTCATCTAATGTATACAGGAAAGACCAGGGATTCTGAACCTGAGTTTTCCTTCCTCTACTTCTTCTCAACATCTGTAGTAGAAGGGTCTGCAGATATTTTCCCTCCTCTTTCCAGCAGGCTTTCATACATTAGAGTATTGCTCTGTTCCTCCTTTACCATCCATCTTGCAGACAAATATCTCCTGTTTGTGTTGCTCCCTCTCATCAGCCACATTTTCTAGTTTGTTCTCACTGGCCTCCTCCAAACTGCTTCCAAATGATCAACGTCCTTTTCTACACTCCTCCAACAATGTGACGAACACAAGATGAAAATATGCTTTTTGACCTTGGACGCGGGGAGTCAGTGTTATCTTTTACATAAGGCAATTAGGACACCTGGTTTTCTCCTCTGAGCTTTACTACTAATGTATTTAATTCTTAAGCAAATTGCTGCTCCATTGGGCATTTACATCTGACTGTATGTCTTGTTTATCTAGACTTTTAACTTTCCTGGAGAGGAGCTTTGCGTCTGTACAGTGCCTTTCAGATCTTGACTTAAGCATCTCAAAAATAATTTATAAAAAGAATTGGACATGAGACTGGTTGGCCTCTTTATTTTTTTCAGCTTTCCCAGAAATGAATATCTAGGCCAGAGTCTTCAACACTGTGTTTCTCACATCAATGTAAATCATTCTTATCCATAAATAATGTTATTTTTGGGCTCTGGTAAAATCTCTTAATTTTTTTTTTCTCAACTGAGATCTCTATCTTCAAATTAAGGCAGAAGAAAATATGCGGGCAGGCAGGCAGTCCTAAGCTGTTCCATTAGTCATTCAGTTTGTAATAGTATAAATATATAGGCTGGATTTTTATGTTTTCTTTTGAGAATCTGAATTATATTTGCACTTGTCTCCTAGACTTGAGTGCACAAATAGGTTACTGAACAAATGTATTATCTACAAACATGATGCTGCTGAAGGGGGAAAAGCAACAGTGTCAGGTTCCCCACAAACTCTTTTATTCTTCGTCCTTCACCTGACTCCTTCAGGAAGCCCAGTGGCACAATTTTTCCCTCTGCATTGAAAAATCTGCTGCTCCTGTCTCCTTTGGAGCTCCCCAAGACTGTTACAGAACAGCTACTTTCTTTTATACCTGCTCTTTTCTTATCCCTGAGAGCTGATACCGCTGGCATTGCATCCAGGCCCTGCTGAGCTTCCAGTCCGACATGTCATCACTTAGACTCCAGCATGTGAAGGATCTGGCTGAAACAATCACCAATACTTTAAAAATAGTCTCGACACTGAAACTCTGTGGCATATCTGTGTCATTGTACAACGCTTTGTTCACAGATAAAACACTTTAAGTATTTGTGGGGAGCATGAAGTCAATGCAGCTGAGTTTCCCTTTCACTCTGTTGAATCCAGTAGGTGAGACGTAAAAAAAAAAAAAAAAAAAAAAATTATAAGATCTGTGTTTAACTACTGGAAACTTCATCTGCTATCCCAAAAAGCAAAGGTTGTGTTTCAAAATGAAATCAAGCTGTATTTCAAGACATGACTTCACTTTTGTCTCATTCAAGAGACACAAAACAGATAACCTCTTGTCTTTCATGCCATACCTACAATTTGGGTGCAGTTTACATCTGCAGAGAAGACTGGAATGAGATCTATGCATCTGGTAAGACTTGACAAAACTTTTCTTACCCTCTGCAACTGAATTCCACTCCTCTAAAGAGTCAATAACACCACTAAATAATGCCTTTTTTAAAAGTAGCCTAGTCCCTTCTTCATTTTCTTCCAGATTAATATTTTTTGATATCATATGCAAACACCTAGTTGTCCTAAGTCATAGCACAAAACCAGGGGAATATCTAAATATTAAGATAAAGTAACAATTTGTGCATGTCTTTTTTCTTGCAAGGTTTCATATCCTTTCACCACATCTCTTCCTAACAACATGCAGTGAATATCATATAAGCTAGGCTGATAGATGTGTAATCACCTGGAAAAATATACTATTTACTCATTTTCAGCTTCCCTATAGAAAAAAATCCAGACTGTGAGAAGGACCAGAATGTGTCTAGGTCTGCCACAGCAGCAAAGCAGGGACAAGACCTCACATCTGATCAGTCCAGACATTCAATTGCTCTCCCACCCTCCCACTTTTCCATTTAGAATCAGGGCAATTTCACCAGGAAAGAATCCTGGAAAACTCAGCCTTTTTTTTTTTTTTTTTTTCCTTTTTCAGGACTGTGCAGGGAAAGTTCTGGAGAGCTAGCCACAGCGTGGGAGCCAATGGTCAGCTTTGCACAAAGTATGTGTAATTCTTTCCCTCTACTATTCACATACAGTAATTCCCCAGCCACAGAGTTATATTCTCCCACATCATCATGGGGGGAATGACTGCAACAGATTTCAGATTCAGTCTAGTAGCCAACAGAGTGACTGACCGCACTGGGGAAAATGTAAGCTGAGAAGACAGACAAGCCAAGTAATGAAAAAAAGAAAAAAAAAAAAAAAGCAAGCTGTGAGATATATTACTGGAATTCAGACAAGAAAAATGTCTGTTCTGGCACCACTACAACCAAATAACAATAACAGGTTATGACCCAGGTGGTACTTGGGGAATTAGGCACACAACCTCTGCATTCAGCCTCTTCACAGGGGTATGAGGTAAGGCCATGCTGTGCTGGTTCACAACCTTCTGTAACTCATCTTGTTACAAAATACAAATTGGCAGATGGAGAGGGGGAAAAGGGGAAAGGAAGGGGAACTTTGGCGAGGGTGTTCCCATTCATCCCTCTCATGCCCTGACAAAGCTCTTCAGCCACACACTTGGACATTCCTCATCTATTTTATTTCTGTAGAGAGTGTACTGTATTGTTTACATATCATGTTCATTGAAGCTGGTGAGGAAGGGACTGGAACATCTGGAATTTTAGGCAGCTGTTTTGAAACACTTGGTGTTTGAAGAGTTTTCAGTAACCTCTGCATTGTCAGGTTTGATCCTGGCTTTTTTTAAACACTTTTTCTTCTCTGTCTACTGAAAAGATGCATGCTTTTCTTTCTTTCCACTGTGAAAATGTACGTGCCTGCACACATACACAGAGAAAATGTGCTGAGTGTTTTAGGACTACCTCTGAAATATTCACCATCACCTGAATTTCACAACAGTAATACAGTAATAACACTGGCATTTCTTTTTTTTTTTTTTTTCCTCACAGAAGGAAAATCAGTTGCTGGACCAGTTTTCATTAATCCTAAACCCACTTTATTAATTTACCGTACAGGCATTTGATCACAGACCCCTGTTTTTAAAGTATGTGTTCCATTTTTTGTATGTAGTCTAAAACATAGCTCTTCATAGTCAGCACGAGATACAGACAAGGTTCACATTCAGCTGAACCCCAAAAACCAGGTAATGTTTAAATAGAATACAGATATTATCCAAGCCCTCTACAAAGGATGTTTGAACTCACCTGCAAATGTGAATTTAACCTAAGAAAAAATCCAAGATACTGCAGTATGAAACCCTTAAACCATAACATAGACAAGGTGACACACAGGAAAATATATGGTAGCAATTTCACTATGAGGTGAAGATTTTTCAATATGTCTTCCTAATAAATCGCAGTCTGATCTCTGGGATGCCCTCTCCTCACATACATACACACAAGCATCTTCTTGAGAGTGTTATTCATTTAGCAAGAATGACTCATTTCTTTTCCTCTCTTTTAACTTTTTTCTAAAACTCACAACTTTCGGAAGCTCCTGTAATGCCACACATTTTCCAAAGTCTACAGCTGCAGAGTGTCAGGAGGTGTAGTCTTCCATGGAACAGGCATCATGAGCAAAACAAGAATGACGTCCTTTGCAGCTCAGAAAATTATTTACTTAATGTGGAAGCACTGGAAATTATTGGTCCATACTCACACAGCTTCTTCTGCTCCCCTGGTGTCATGAAGCCCAGGGAAGCATAAATCTAATCACTTGTTCTTTCAGGGAACTTTCTTTCTTTCTTAATAGGTCCAAAAGACCAGCACTGAATACTTGCTGTGTGTGTGCTTGCAGGCCAGCACTGTGAAGGTGAGGACACTGCCTACTGAAGTAGCTCTGCCAATGTTCCTCCTGTGCTGGGGACATCATACCCTTGTCACAGTCCTGACTTCAAACACAGGACAGACTGCAGTGCTTACCTTCCCCTCTATCCTACTTTATTTTACTGAAACTGTGAGAGCTCATCACAAAAGACCAATCCATTTCTAGGGATCGGTCATGTAAATAGCTCCTTATCCACTTACATTCTCATGCACAGCAGGTTGGCCTACACTCAACAAACCCTGAAAGTCTGAAATACTTTAATTTGTTCATTTGTCAATGGGGACAGAATTTTTAGCACGGCCTGTTGCAATAGGACATGAGATAATGGTTTTTAAGTAAAGGAGAGGAGATTCAGGCTAAACATGGGGAAGAAATGTTTTACAATGAGAGTGGTGAAACACTGGCCCAAGTTGCCCAGAGAGGTGGGAGAGGCCCCAACCCTGGAAACATTCAAGGCCAGGCTGGACACGCCTCTGAGCAACCTGACCGAGTTGAATATGCCCCTGCTTATCGCAGGGGTGTTGGACTAGATGCCCTTTGAAGGCCCTTTCCAACTCAAACTATTCTATGATTCTATGACTCATCATAATTTAACAGAGGGCTGGACAAAAGGATGTGTGTATGTAAGAATAGTTACAGCAATATTCACTCTAGTTTAAACCATCCTTAATGTTTACCCACATTTCTTGTTTCTTGGTGCATGTTACACCAATGTGGCCTCTCTCTCCGTACTCAAATGAAAGAGGAGGTTAGCTGTAGTGCTCTCCACCTTACTGTAGAAAGGATCTGGCACTTACCTTATCTCATGCCCTTGCATTCTTGAAATTTCAAAATAAATAAGTGAAACCCAAGCCTGTGTTTTACTGATGAGTAACTAAAACCATTATTGCTGAGTTACCAGAGCTGACCTGATAACTTGGTCTAGGTGGTCTCAAGGGTCTTTGTTTTCCTCTTTCTTCTCCATCTCTTATCTCTTGTGATTTGGTAGATGTGTCATGCAAAACTGATCTCAGGTTGCCAAAGGGCACTTGAACATCTCTCAAAATTTGCCTAAAACTTCAACCATGAATATACATTATTTCCTTGTACAGTCCAATGCTTATGCATATCTGAATAGTGGTAGGTTTGGGATTTTTTTTCTGCACAGGCTAATTAGAAAGTGTACATAAGACAACTGAAAACGTACATTGTCAGAGTTGCCATTTACCTTCAGGCTGAGAGTCCTCCCACTCTTCTGTGAAACAGGTCAGCTACTGTGGATTCTTTCATTTAGCAAAGTGTCTCTATTCAACACAGATAGTAGAGACCAAGAAGAACTTCAGCTTAATTTAAAAGCTAAGCTACAATTTCGAATATGAGACATGATTTGAAGTCCATAAAAAGATCAAGATGATGTTTTTATGATAATGAAAAGAGTCCCATCAGTTTTTAATCAATCTTTAAAAAAGAAGATTGCCTTAAAAAAGCCCATACTAAGACTTTTGGATTGGTAAAATGATATCAAGAACAGCAGTAAGGCTGAAGTTTAGCAAGAGGTAAGTGCGCCTTTATCTGTGAAAGACACTGAAGAAAAATTATCTACTCTCTTTTCAACTAACCATTTTGATTTTGAGATTACTTTTACACCAACCAGTACTTATTATCCACAATCCAGACACCACAACAATGGTGCCAAAGAATAGCCTGTGGTTTTTCCTCAAAAGGAAAAAAAAGGAAGGGATTAGGTTGCAATGGAAAATGAATGGTTTTTCATGAAGGAGTAGAATAGCTGTTCCAGTTTGTGTCAGTGGGCTCTGCATGACTTTGTACTCCCAGATCAGGTGGGGAAATGGGAGCAGGACAGCATTATCAGAGGACTCTTGACTTGACTCTTTAGGAGAGAAAAGTAATAAAAGAAATCCTAAAGCTGAAGGTAGAACTGCATTGGAGATACATAGAGTTGGAGGCATTAAAAACCTGGGACTAGTATTACACATAAATATATTACCATTTTCTGCTTAAAGCACCAGTCACTCTCCAAAACCTGAATACGATTGTACTTGGGTAATGTTCAAGTGCAATAAAAAATTGTACTGCAGCTCTGACAAAATCTGTACCATTTTTTTTTTCCTAAACTAACAAACGTCTGAGAAAAACAGTACTTCTGCTATTAATTGTTGTGCAAATAGTTTTTGGTGTTTACTACATCATCTTACGTGGTTAATGGAAGATTACATAGTAGGAAAATTTACAAGTGAAAGTAAATAAAAGGTTATATTCTCACTACAAGTCACTGTAATTTAGGTTTTCATAAATTTGTCTCGCAAGATGAACAAACTTTCTAATATCCTTCCCTTTTATTTGCTCTTTTTAAAAATATTTTCTTGTTAACACTATAGCTCTTTTCAACATCTTCTGCTCAGTTTTACTGTTTTCCCAATTTTACTCTCACACTTCAGGCTGTCCTCTTTCCTTGTGTTTTCCCAGTCACATACTTACGCACTTGTAACCTTTCCCCTGTGCAGTGCTGAATATTCCATTTTTTAGCATTAGAATTATGATAACAATTTTCACATTGCTACTATCAGGCATGATAATGCCTCATATATATGTGTGTATATATATATATATATATATATATATATAAAGATGACATTTATTTTAGTGTTTGGAAACTGAAAACAATAGAGATGATATGGCCTGCTGAAAGCCACATGCAGAGCATAAGGCAGAGCTGTGAGTCCAGAGGTCACTCTTTTTTTGGCCCTAATTGTGCAAAGAGTTATTAAAGACACTAAGTTTTGCAAAACCCCCAAACTCAGTAGGATTATTTGTGTATGAAAACTGAAGCATGTATCTAAATAGGATCATTGCAAAATGTGTTTTCTTTGGACATATATATACTTGGCTTGATTGAAACAGATTTAGGAGTGACTGGAGTGAAGTGCAAATAGAGAATGATATAATGGCTTGAAAAAAATTAAGAAAATATAGCATTCAAAACAGATCACTGTAAATTAACAAAAGCTGGGAAGGTTCAGAAGCCATCCAGGCATGGATTTCATCCTGATGTGAAAGACAGCCAAAGGTTTCCTCTTGTTCCATTTTTTTTTTTTTCCAATTTGTTTTATGGTGGACTGAAGTAAGAAAATCTGTGGCTTTTTAGATTAAATAATAGAAGACCAAATGTATTTGACTCATAGTTTGGTCCTGCCTTGGTTTTCAAAAGAAACAGTATGAAGGTATGGCATCCATGTGGGACAGGAACAAACCTTATTAACTACCTACCAGAAGAGCTTAGATCTTAATAATATAAAATAAGATAATAAAATAATTTAAAAGTACAAGGTGTTTGATTGGCAGCAGAAACTGAGAAATCCTGATTTTCCATTTTTTACATTCCTCTGAAGTTCCTTCACCCCTGGCGCCCCATGTGACATCCCTTGTGGCACCGGGGACATCCTGCACTTTGGCTGGAGCCCTGTGCCTGCTGCACGGCTGCCCTCTGCACGTGTGCTCGGTGCCAACCCCAGCTGCTGCCAAATGCTTCTCAGCTGCCAGGCCGTCCCACTGGGGCGTCTCTTCGGCCAGCTGCCAGTTTCTCTAAGGCTGCATATCTCTACCTCCTCTCCCAAGTTTGGCTGAAATCAGCCTCCAAGCTCAAATGCTGTTTGACTGCCTTTCCCCTTTCATTCCCTCTCCAAAATGGACAGACAATGCAATTGCATAAGTTCTATCTCCTTTGGAAACGAAACTGAGAATAATGCTCTGTGCAGAGTGGCTTATAGATACATAATGATAATGCAAACAAGCAAGACAGTGTTTGGGAGAAACCTCATAGCATTTGAAAGGGATGAAACTAGGGAAATTATAAATATCTTAGCTACTATCAAATATTTTGAGATCATGTTCTTACATGGTGTACATCCAGACAGCTCTGTTAATTTTAATGTAGCTGTGCTATTTCCAATAACTGCTGGTCCAAATATTAGAATTTAGCAACAAACCTTTTCCCTTTTTTAAAAAAATCTGCTTTGCAAAAATACTAACCAATGCAAGTTTTCTGATAATTTTTTTAAGTTCTCAAAAAAGGGTTAAATTTTCCAGTCAAATTCCAAAGTTTTTCCATGTGGAGGGCAAGCTGTTAAAGATCAAATCATAAAACAGTGTTGACTTAGTTTTTAGAGGCTCTTCCTGTCTAAGAAAAAATATAAAGCCAAGTCACAGCCCAATAGATTTTACTTTGTTTAGATTGTATTTTTTTTGCTGATGCCATATAACCTAGTGAGTAAAATGTGCCCTAGGAAACGCTTTGTGCTCAGTTTCTTTAACTTCATGTTGCAGCAGAACTGTACCAGGTGATGTCAATAGACATTTTGAAGCAAACCATCATTTCTGACAGTTGATTTGTGTAGTAGGAGTAGCCAGTGGTGAAATCGGCTGAGTCCTCCACAATACCTATGAACAAGACAGGAATCGGACAACACTGCTTCCTTTTAAGTAGATCTGGCTTCTCCAGTTCTTCCAAACAAGACTTTTCAGTGCACTGTGTTGGGCATGAAGGTTTTAGCACATGGTTAGGGTGAACTAACTGGAAATGGAGTTTATATAGTGGAGCCACTGCCTTGTTCCTTCAGCTCGTGGGCAGGTGATGTGGTCCGCTGAAGGTTTGTTAGTATGAACATTATTAGTTGTCACGTTCAGATGTTAAGCAGTAATCTAGACTATCATTGTCATAAATTGGATGGACACATCCACCTGAGCAAAAAAGCAGAGCCCACTCTGACGAAAAAGTTCAAACAACCTCTGATATCAAGTTTTAAAACACATCCTTTCTCAATTTTCTTATTTGCTGTGTTTTATTTCTTAAACTTTACCATGTGTCATTTATATACACAGTATTTTATTGAACAGGATTTAGCACTAGTAAAGTACAACTATGTATACTTCCTTAAAACTGGGGGCTGGTTTAGTTAACATTTAAAAAATAATCAGGTAAATTATATAAAGTATTGCAAAAACAAGTGTCTCAAAACTTTAATTCTGAAAAACACCATTTTAGAAATCTCGTAAATCTCTTTAGACCCTTCACCTCAAAAAAAAAAAAAAAAAAGGGTCTCAAAATTAGACTAGATGGATTTATTTGACATTACTTAGAATGAGTAGCTACTTGGCTGGCATAGAGATTTCTACTGTTTCCTTAGGACATGCAATTTTTAAAATAGAATTCACAGCTGAGGATTTCAGCAGGAAAAAGAAAGGTAAAAGCTTGGGAAATGAAAGGAGGAATAATTTTTTGTGTTAGTAATTTCTGAATCACTTTTTTTTTTTTTTCCCAGCAAGAAAACAATGGCAAAAATATATTCCTATAAAAGTAAACCAACTGCTCTTCAATTATACAACACCAGGCATAAACAAGGACATCAGTGATAAATGACTCCAGGATGCCATTTATTGTCACAGAAACACATGTAGGTGTATTAATAAAATTCAGTCTTCAGCCAGGTTTATTATGGAGGCTTAGTATGCATCCTCATAGACTGACCAAGTGAATTAAAGGAGTAACAAAAAATCTTCAGCCTTCCCCTTCTTATGCACAAAAGTAATTTGTGTGTGTATGTGTGTCTTCTGTCTCACAAGCTCAGGTGGGAAAACACAACCCATCTGCAGTCTGGTGATTCAGAAAGCAAATAAAACCACTCCGAACAAATTGTTATTATAAGCTTTGTGATTTTAAGCCAGTTTTAGATTTGTACAAGGCTTGAAACCTGCTGGTGCTGGCTAAACTACAAAAAAGACAGTAGTATAACAGGATAAATGGGAGAAACAAGGTTTACTAACCTTCAGTTTAAGTAAAAAAGGACTTTGTCCTCTGCATCCCTCCTACTTGAGCTGGCCATCAAATGGGTTTACCTTAATTTATTAGGTAGATATGCCTCCCTGCATATTTTTTTAAATTTACCACTACACTGAAACATGTTTTATTAAATTTCTAATGCTTCTAAAGTTTTCTCTCACCCTACCATGCACATTAACATAGCTTTTCAGTCATGTAAAATTCATACATTTCCCAGCTCTTCTCCACGTACTCTCTAATGAGGACTTGATTCACTATTCACTCTGAAAAACACTGACCACAAAACAAACCTCTTTTTTTTTTTTTTCCCTAGCACCAGTTAGGCTAATTATACACTAAGATCAATTCCCACAATGAAATCCTTTTCAGCTCACAGACCGTGAAGTTCACCCCATTCAGAAAAGCCAGTGAAAGACCTAGGAATCATTAAACCCTCAGAGGGATGACTGAAGCTAGACTTGGGTAGTACCTAGCTAACCCCAGCCAACCGGCACTGTTGGCCACTCTCCATGCCCCTTGCACAGAGGTATGAGCTGGACAGAGAGAAACTCGGATACAACTGTGAGCAGCTCATGTTTGCCTTTCCAAAGATCTCCAGTCCCCAAAACCCATTGGCACCCTCAGACCCAAGACTGCTCTGGCATCTCTGCACAGACTTTTCTCACTGAACGGCTTGTGAACAGTGGGACATTACTTCAATTTTCTGTTTTCTCCTCCTATATTTTCTGTGAAAACAGAGAATTCTTTGTCCTGTTCTTCCCCAGTTTTCAAAGGTCTCCGCTAACTACTAAATGTTTCCCTGTCTCTCAACCCTTGAAAAAGCATTGTGTGCTGATGGGATGTATTTTTTGCCTACCTCCCTCTACAACAACCAGCTTTTTGGAGTTGATGCAGCTCCCCATTTTCTCCTAAGTGCTCTCATCATTTGATTGAAATCAGTAAGAAAGTGGACATGGGGTTGTGTTTTTGGGGCATCTACAGGATTACTTGTTAAAATGTCAGTAAGTGTGCTAGTGGGAACACTGAAGGTAAAACGCAGTTTCCATCACAATTTCAGTGCATTCATGTTTAAGCGGACTCTCTGGAGCGACAGCACACTAGCCAAGTGAAAATAGTGTGTTTTATTGAACAGACAGGCTACATTTCCTGTCACCTGCTGAACGATGCCCACAGCTGCCAACTTCTAAGAGAAAACAACACAAATCAACACAAAACCAAAACCCTAAAGCAAACAAAACCCCTCGAATAACCTACCATCTGTGTGTGTCTTGCTGTCACATACTGATTTTTTAATGATACAGATTTGTCTGACAGTTACTTTCCCTCCCTGATTGTGGGCTGTGGTTTGGGGGCCACGAGCACGATTAGGAAGTGATACAATTTTCTAGAGCCTGCCATTCTCCCCCATGCTCTGATATGAAACAAGCAAAGCCCTTCTGCTTTACATCTGACCTTGACAAGGGTGTTTCTCATTTCCTCTCCACTTTTTCCTTCCTAATCCTTCCTGAAAACATGTGCCTGCTGAATAAATTTGATCCAGTGTTTTTAATTGGTATCTTCCTGGTGGTTTTGCCTGTGGATGAATTTTACATGTATAAGGAGCTTTTAAAGGTATGCGGGAGATGACTTCTCCTTTGACAATATACCAGCCATGATCTTTCCTCCTGTTACCATTCCCCATCTCCATGTTCACCTGGACTGTAGCTGCTCTGCCTGCTAGGATGTTGTGGTTTGATGAATTCCATTCTGCAAAAACATGTCAGCAAATCAGGCTTCCTCAGTAGAGGTGCTTAAAAGCAGAGAACAAGAACATAATCCTGTTTACACCTGTATTTTACAAAGCCCCCTTTTTTTTTTTCTCCTTAGATGGGTCCCCTTAACTTGAAAGTGAGATATGAATGAACATTTATTCATAGACATCTTCCTCTTACATCTCAGAACAGGTAAATGACAAAAGAAAATGTACGCATCTACAAGGAGAATTTAGGTCATTTCAACAATCACACAATCAGACCTGGGACTAGGGTAGTGTTTTTCCAGTCTCCAAAATTGCTGTATTGGGTTCCATCTTGAAAACATAAATATCTTCCAAGTCTAGTAGGCTACTGCTTGAAAGTTAGAGTAAAATTATTGCCCAGCCACTTTCCTTCTTATTAACCAAATTTTACACAATGACTGAAAGCAGAAGATAAAACATTTGTCTTGCCAGATGAAACTAGTCCTACATTTCAGAAGTTCAGTGGTCTTTAATAAGAGCTGGAGTATTTTTTGCTTCCTTTTGCCTTTATCAATATGACCGCCACAAATTAACTAGTACTGAAATCTCTGCAGAAATGACTTACTGACAAAAACTATCACAAAATGGAAGTGTACTTATTTTTTAAACTATGACTGTATGCTCACTTCCTGATTCTCATTAAATTGCCCTCTTTATGAGACCTCCACCAATAAAATGTCACTTGTCAGTAATGTGCACGGTTAAATGTCACATTAGCATCCCTTGACCTTCTTGTATTTTCAGGATGTGGCTGAGTGCCTTCTGCTACAGGCAGCCTGCAGTGGGACACATACAGAGCACAAGAAAAAGACTGCTTGAGCAACAAAGACATTAAATGGTTAATAGAAATTCACTTATGGCTTGAGAAGAAAAGGGAGACCGGGATGATTACATAGAGAAAGAAAACATCAGTTTGTGAAAATATCAAGGAAAGATTCACAGTCATCAGTCTCACTTAAAATATTTCCTTCAAAATGTTTTGATCAGACTCGTTTTCCTTGTAAAAGTTTTCTTCCAGAAAGTTTTCAGCCATGGTGGGGGTGGGAATAATCAGGCTCTTCTATTAATAAATACACATTTTTCTGAGAAAAACTACAGGGAATGCAAACATCACAATGCTTCAGATTTTATTCACTTTATCTGTAGACACAATTTGGAAAAAAAAAAAAAATGGGAAAAAAAAAAAAGAAATTAAAAAAAAAGGCAAAACCAGGTCCAGCCCTCTATCAGGAAATCCTGTGACATTATGAAAGAATAAAAAACCTGACAGAATTCAACAGACTAATTTAATAAAAGGTTATTAGAGGGAATTCTTTAGACTATCTTAATAGTTGGTTTCCTAAGACTGTTGAAATTCCATTCTGTTGCAGTAATTTCCATATATAGAATAAATCTTTATTCCTATGCAATCTTATCAATTTCACTGTTTTCTTATTCTTTATTAAAAGAACACTAAATGAAAAGAACACAGCAAAACTACTTGGGGAATACAGCAGTTTCTAATCATTCCTGCTCCTTGCACCGCACCATAACACACACAGAGGAAAGCAGCTTTCAGACAAATATGCCACATTAAAGAGCCAGCATGTGGTTTTAAGATACTCAGAGGCCAGGTTTTTAGGGATATGGGGTTGCTGCAGTGCGGGCTAAGGAGGGGAGAAGGGGGTTGTTTCCCATTAGATTTGGCATAATCACATGGAAAAGGTGGCACTGGACCAAAATTTCAAAGAATCCAAAATTTTCCTTCTGAATCCCCAGATCCTGACAATGTACTGAACTCTGCACTGGCAGGGTCATACAAATGAACAAAATAAACAAAAGTTTTGGGATGCAGTCTGCATATCTCAGTCCCTGAAATGTCAAATATTCCTGTTCAGTATAGGCTGCTCAGGACGTGGACTGACTGCTACAGAGCTCCCACCTGAGTTAGCACCTCAGGAAGGTACTTTTATCTGCTGTTAGAAACCAGGCTTCCAGAAAAGGTGAACATCCATGTGTCCCCTTCATCCACTGATGGAATCAGGCCTGTATTTCAGCATGGCTCCCAGAGGATCCACCTTGAGGACAACATGGACTCTGAACAGTGACAGCTGGCTCTCCAGTTCCACCGCACAGAGACTCAGGGTTTTGCTCAGTGAACTGAAAGAATCACCCCAAAGACTGCATGTCTGGAAACACCTGATCAGAGTCGTGCACAGACTAAGCAAAAAAAAAAAAATCCCCGAAATTAAAATTTGAATTAGATATCTGGAAAAAGTGACTCAGTAATTAGGTCTCCATCATGGTCTTATGCTTGCTGCTTGTTCCTACATCATTTTTATTCTACTGCTGTGAGCCAACAGCAACAAAGAATGTCGAGGCTGGCACAACTAGATATAAGCATATCTCTGTCCATTGACAAGTTCATAGAGCAAAGCCAGAATGAAACAGCTGCAGCACTACTCTGACTAGAAAGCTTTATGTCTAGAAATGTATTCTCTTTTAGAAATTCATTATCTCAACTACATCTTAGAAACAAATCTGTAGATCTTACTCTGTAAGAACCTGTACTCAGCTTCCACGTTCCAAAAATCTGAGGCCAGAAGTGATCACCATGCACATTGAGAAACACAGGCTATAGGCTCTTACTTTAGCATAGGGAAGAATGGTCCTTAAAAGGCAATATTCAAAAAGCAACAGGAGTAACATTCATCCCTAGGAAGACAACGAGCATAAAATTAATCAATTTGGCAAAGACAAGTGGCATCCATGTTAATCCTAACACTGACCCCAGTTATCTTAGTGTTTCTGAGTTTGGATTCTATTTCTACAGGCTCACAGAAGTAAGACAAATTACCCCATTTGCTGGCTACCATGGAAAAAAAGAAAACAGACAAACAACAACCCAAACAATCAACCAACCACACAATTATACTTCGATGTATGACTAGCACCTTCAAATATGAGGAGGAAGCCACTGGTCTGTCACTGATGAGAACAAGAGAGGTAACTGTGGTACCATCTGCATGAACCTATGAAAAAACTGAGCAGACCTCTCCACTTTGTACTGGGAAGTAGAAGGAAAAAGTGATTCTGAAAAGGCAAAACTACATACACTAACATTCTTCTGCCTGCACATTACCATGCATAACTCAATAAAGCAAGAATTGGAGGGAGGAGTCACCTATTACACTTGAACATTAGACATGGGATCTCATGTCCACTACAGAGCTGACTTTCTGCAGAGGTATGGATGAGTTATTGAATATCTTATTACGTATAGTCAGGTTCTATCTTAACTGCATATATTTAATCTTCATGATCAGAGTAACTTTCTTTGTGCCAGGAATTTACCTGAGAGAGTAGACCTTTAATAATAAAAAAAAATGATAAAAGCAGAAGAGGAAGTTGGACGTTTAGGCCCTGCAGAAACATAAACTCAGGGCACTGAAGCCCTGGAAGCAGAGCTGTGCAGCACACTGGCTGCTGTGCTCCAAGTGAGATCACCGCTTCTCCTCCTCCTGGATGGGAGCTGAGTGTGAGGTGAGCCAGAGGACGGACAGATGTGAATGTGCAGTGGGGAGGCGAAAGAAGAGGGAAAGATGGAATAGGCAAATGTGGAACACGCACAGAGGACTGCAGCACTGGAAATTCTACTCTTCAGCATTTTTCTGTCCCCCTGACATCCCAGCACCTTCAGATTTGATGGGCCAAGACTCATTACAGTGTTGGCAAACACATTCTCTTTTTTTAAAGAAAAGTTGAGCAGCTGGAAGCCTTAAAACATCAAGGGAGAGGGAGGAAAAAATGAAAAAGCAAATCAAAAGTCTTTGGATTTTAAGATAGGCTTGAATGTGATAGTCATGAGGAATAAATGCCATGCTGTCCCAACCACTGGGTCAAACCTGCCATGACCGACTCACACAATCACCCAAAGATTTTTCTCATTTTCCATCTTTGTTCACGTAAAATAATCTCTGCACACTTGTGCTGCTCAGAGCCAGTAGCAAAAGACTGCTCAGGATTTTGGGAACTGGCCGCAGAAGAGCACGGTCATGATCAAACCTCAAAGTGTCCCTGAAGATAGCTGCCTGTCCCAGAGCTGGTGGAGCACACAGCCTCATGAGGCACAGTTGTGGATGACCCATCAGTGATCTGGAGTTGACACCCTGCCTGCCACTGCTCTGTACAACCCTAATGACCAACGACACGAGCGGAGGAAAAAGTCCCAAGCCTTGGTTAGCACAAAGATGGGCACAGACTTTGTCATGACCCTCTTGTGAGTTCAGCAGAACTGTGTGGGTTGCTTGAAATTTAATGTGTCTGCCAGGACGGTGGTGGCTACAAAACATGCCTTTTAGTGCAAATGTCACCATGGCTCTATTGACAATAAATGATAATTCTGGATTTGCACTAAGGAGATCAAGGAGAGAATTTGTGTATTTTCCAGTTTTTGGTTAAAACTCTAGTTGCAGAACAAACTTGCAAAATGCTCCTTGCTGAGCTGTAAAGTACCATAGCAAAAAGTTGTCTTTTTATCTTTTTGCATTATTCCAGCACTTGCCAGTTTTATTTGTAGTTTCCTTTTTTAAAAAAAAAATAAAACACTTTTTTTTTTTCTCTGCAAACACCTGATGTAACAGCCTGTAACACGGGTAATAAATATATCTATTACTGCCATAGCTAGCTAAATACTGCTCACTTGCTCTTGTGCCATAAAGAAAACACAGTTATATTCATTCACAGAGAATGACTCCATTCATGGCACTTGGTTGGCTGCTATTTTTACTTCAACCCTATAGTTAGATTCTATATTTTCAACAGTAGAAATGGGAGAAACTTTCTCAGTGGAATCTGTTTCCTATCTCTTGGGACCACATAAAATTAAGGACACTGTCCAGCAATTATTTGAGAGAAAAACAAAATTATGGGGTTAGAAATAAGGTTTTACAAAAGGCCATTTGGTGCACTAGGGGTGGACTATTTATAAAGCTAATTCTTTTATATGAATTTGTTGGTTTCCTACAAAATGGACAACACTATGTACTAGGTTAATGAATTCTCACATGTTAATTCATACTCACTGCATGAGTAAACCAGTATGACTGCTACACCAGGCTCCTTATCTTTTGAAATCAGGTGAAACATGAGGTACCGGGGCTGCTGTGACCTGTTTCATATATTTCTTCTTCAATGAAGAGAGACCTGAATTAGAAGTGCAAGTCTCATAAAGCTAAAGGAAACAAACTACACATTATTATTTCACTGCTTTTTCCAACAGTGGTTCCATAAGGAATTAGGCTCATAACCTCAAGGTTCCCTTAGAATTTCATTATGTTATTTATTTGTTTACTTCCACCAAGCAGTTACTGTGCAATGAATGAATGACAAAGTATCAACAGCTGCAACCTCACTCTCAATTTAGACTGGTATAAGTCCCTTGGTACAGCATTTTTTCAATCCCAAGGCAATCTATCAAAACCTTGATCTGTTCTCTGAGATGACAAAATACGGGGCCTTCATCCTTTGGATGGGACTGCATGAAAGCTGTGGTATGGTTCATGATCTGGAATGGTTTCAGTATGACAGCCAGATGAGGTAACCATGCTGTAACTCCAGTGGGAGTGGCACAAGTGTTTCCATAGAAATACATAGGGCTTTTAGAAAATACCTATTTATATTCCAACACGAGGCGCAGAAATTAAGGAATCCCTAATCTCAGTCACCAAGTCATCTGTTACGTCATCTCTGAACAAAACAGAGTGACAATTTATTCTCTGAATAACTTGATGCTGTTTTCATCCATTTGACAGGAACAAAACCAGTTAAAAAATAGAGTGCCATTTTGATATATATTATATAAAGTAGCATACTTCAGCCATGTGCTTCCAAAACACATTTCAACATTTCAGAGTAAAATATAATGTTATTTAGAGGAATGAATCACAGATGACAAAAGTAATTTTTTGGCAGCCTGAAAAAACTTATTAGTATTTTTTCAAATACACGAGCTTTCAAATTGTACGACGTATACTTGCCCTGCTTTTCTCTTTCTAATAGCTCTTGTTATTCTAATTATGCTCGGTCTCCAAATGCATGGCAGGAAATCAGGTAGAACATGTCTTTGCTATGGTGTTGCAAAGAGAATATTTACCTGATTTTATAAAGCATCTGGAGAAGAGAAACAGTAAGTGTGCAGTGTGGAAATTGAAATAAACCTTTAGAAAATAAATGGCAGTCCACTGGGACATAAAAAATATCTCAGGTGCATACCATTTGTTAGCTATGTGTGTAGTTCACTGAAGACTGATGTGAGCTGCATGGCCTAGGGGTAAGAGAAAAGGTTCTGCTGTTGTACTCTTACAAATTTAGGAAGTATGCTAAGTCAGACAATGAATGCTGTTTTAATAATCATAAAACCAGAACTATTTCCTTAGTTTACTCGCCCGTAACAAATGAAAAATGATTCCATTGAAATCAGAGAGGAGGTAAGATTTCACCTAGCATCCCCATTGATCTGTAAGTTCAAAGGACCAGGAAGTTTGGGATCCCCTGGGTTTTCAGTCTTTGAACACGGAAACATAAAAAAGTGAGCACCAGACTAGCAGCTCTCTTCCCAGATTGTCTGTGACCCCAATAGTGTTCTGGCAACCTCACCCGCTCACTCTGACCCTGACTGCTTTCATGTCTGCCATACGGAGCAGAGGAGACACTTTTCCTACCAGGAAAAACTTGCGCAGCAGCGCCGGTTTGTTTGGCTCTACCCAGGAAAAGAAGCTCCAACAGACCATGAACCTGTTTGCTCTGGCTGCTCCGCATCCCCCCTTTCTCTCCCTTTCTCTCCAAGCAAGAGGTCGCAAAAGTTAGGAAAATATTGAATCCTGGTCTTTTTTATTTTTAAATGAGGGGAAAGGAGGTGTGGGGAGAAGTGGGAGTCTTGGCAGTCAGCAAAGCACTGTGCCATGCTCTGACGAGAGGGACTGATCCAGCAAGCAAGGACAATAGCTCACTTGTGCTGGGCCCTACCACGTCACTGTCACACAGGAAGGGTATCTGAAGGTCACAAGGAGCAGACTATTGACCAACCTTATTTTCACAGGAGGAGATGTAAACCTGATGGATTGAAGGAACATTACACACTGGACCTTGCTGGGAGGCTGGTCATATACAATAACAAATTTGTAGCTAAAGAGCACACGGGTTTAATGAGCTTCCCTTATTTCAAAGAAACCCCTTCCCCTCAACCAAATTTGGGCTTTTTCTTTCTGACTCAGTGCTAGAATACTACAGTACCTCAGTTATAATCCTAATCGAGCTTCACAACTAGCATGACAAATAATTATTCTGTTGGGCTCAAATTACTGAATCTCAATTAATTGGATGTCAATGATGGGGGGCGGACATCACCCGAACACTTGCTGTTCCAGCCTACAGAATAATCTGAATTCATTCTCACTGAGTATTTTATAGGCCTCTGGAACAGAATCGACACCTTTGTGAAGTTGTTTGTCTCTCCCGCAAGACCCCAGTCACAGGACATGCCATTTGCAATCACAGAACCTTGTGGGTAGAACAACTTACTCAAACTCTGTTTTCAGCAGAATGACCTGTAGAAGTTGCGAGGAGAGACACAAACTCTTCTCTAGGTTTTGCAAGAATTTCAGGACATATATTAGGGGAGCTTTCTGTTTATAGGTAGTTAGCAGTACAGAAATATAAGTGTGAAAGGACTTGCCTGTTTGTGACAGTTACCTTTCCTGTAACCAACAAGGGATTATGTCCTGGATGTTTCTTCTGGAAAGAATCACAAGAGAAGTTGTCCATACTCCCTTCATACTAACAAGTCATAATTATATTCCCCCAAAACAGATGGAAGATGGTGACACAGAACCAATGCCTAAAATTGTACAGTGATATTGTAAGAGGACTGGAGCAAGATCAAAAGCTCAGAACACCGCAGGAACACACAATTAATAAGGGGAACATGCCTAAAAACTGATCTGCAGGCCACACAGCAGAGGAAGGAAATTATTCCTCCTCGCTTTCCTCTGAAACAAGTGGCCTTGTTGTTTTGGCCTTAGGGATTCTTTTTTTCTGACTAAATCTGAAAAACGGAGTAAGGCTAAGCAGAAGCAGACCATTCAGGTGTCTGAGAAACTTAGTATTGGCAGCAGAAGTAGCAGACCTCATAAAGCACAAGTGCACACATATATATTATGGTAATGCCTCCATCAGGCTTCTGATCGAACGTGCACAGTGTGCAACTGCAGCACAAAACAGTTGGATGGTCTAAAGATGACAAACAGCCGCAGCCTTCTCTTGACTAATTAATGTAGCTTCTTTCCAGAATGGAAAACTGGGCGTCTTTCATAGTGGTTGCCATGTGCCACAAAGACTGGCAACTTTTGTCTTCTACCATTCACTCCGCTTCAGCATCACCTGTACTTTTCAGTCCTGACGAGGCAAAAACCAACACAAGTTAAGTATATGACAGGCCATAGACAAATGTATGCCTCCACAGTATGACTAACATGATACATATGCAAAATACAACAGATGATAAACTCCATTATAGCTTTTTTGGAACAGAAGTGTGAAAACTCATGTCATCCTCCATGGGAGGAAACAAACCTGGATATTTGTCAGATAGGTCTTATTCAGTGCTTTCCAGTGAAGTTCTAGGGAGCAGAGATGGTCCTTTTGTCTTGAAGGACAGACCATTGCCAAGCTTCTGTTCTGCAAGTGGAATTAAGAGCCTGGCTACATCTGACTGGTGACAGACATCATGTCTTTGTTTGCTTCCCAGTATGAGATCAGCTTTCCCACTGATGAGCCCAGGCACAACAGGGATTTTGGAAGGTTTCTTTCTCTTGTAGCTTGGCTAGATTAATCTCATCCACTCAGCATTTTGACCTTTCTCCTGCTTGCTAATTTATTTCCACATAATCCCAGAGATGGGGGCAAGGAAGCCCATCTTTTCATGCAAGCTTGCTCTCCTCCTGGAATTTGACTGAAGTCAAGAGGCCTCTCATGAGGCTTGGCCAAGGATTTACAGAAGGGTGGCCCAGCACTTCTCTAGTCTCAGTTTCTTGAGACAGCTCAGTAATACACACAATAGCCTATTTACTTCATACAGACCCCTACATTGGTTGCAGGGAGAAGTCGTCTGATGGTTCAAGGTCCCCACAGGATTATCTTTACCCTTCAGTGACCATCCCACAGCTCTCCTACTAGCTTTAGGGCCCACTGCCCCACCCGTATGGCAACACCAACACCAGCAACAGGCTGGTAAACAATGTGGTTTTCTTGTTTAATGAAACTCTGAGCATGCCTACAGTTCTTCAGGATCTTCCTTACATCCGCTCCCACTTTTCCTTGTAGAAGAAGGAATTAATTCTGTTTAGGAGCATTTAATTCATGGTAATCTCACTTATGAGCTGAGTATGATGCACAATATTTCAAGTGACTATCACTTCAAGATTCTAAATCTTTGTACAAGCATGCCAAAAAGTGAAAATATTTTTAGTTTTTTCAGACACCTAGAACTCATTCTGGCTCTGTTTCCATTCTTTTTTGTTCTGTCCCCACAGGTTTTTAATTTAATCAGTACAGAAGATTTTTGGCAACAAACCTTAAAAAATAGATGAAGGCAGATGGTGGGGAAACACAACCATCTGGCTTAGAACAGTCCTCTAAACATCTACAGAAATATCCAGATCTCTACTTTTTTTGTGTTCCAGATTTCTTTGATACACAATCATTACTATCCCCTCACTAGAATGAGGCTTGACCTCTAGTTTTGAATTCATACAAAATCTGGGTGATATGCACGAGTTATTAAGAGTAAGGACCATTTAATAAATAAATTATAATTATCTCATCAAAAACATCCATATCAATTATGGGAGATGTGGGATGAACGGATGGGTCACAGTACAAAAGGAAAAGTTTAGGTTTACCTTTGAAAGCAAGTGCCCTGCTCAAACTCCACTGCCCTGAGAAATAATTTCGCTATTAATAGCTGTTGTCCTAAACTACACATGAAAAAAGTCACAGAAAACATGAACAACACTTCGTGGAATACAAAGCTTTTAAAGCATTCCTAATACCCTACAATGACATTATTTTCTTCTTTATTTTTGACTCTTCATACTTGTGATATCATTTGTTTGCATATTTCAACCTATGGTACTTGTTTAATAGTTGTCCAAAAAAATATCTTCTTTTCCAGGTGTATTCAAATGAAAAGAAATAAAAGTTCTCTGCACAGACAGGCAACTATATTTTATTTATTTAGTGAAGAAAGTAAGCTGGCAAGCAAAACCAAGCACCAATACCTCAGAAGAGCTGTAGAGTATGCTAGCTCCATGCAATTTTACATAGGGTAGTATGCCACTGAGGAAGCTTGTCAAAAGCTTTCACTTACACTTATTTCACTTAATTTGAAGAAAATAAAGGGAAGACCTATTTCTGCTCAGTTCTCAAGGAACTTATTTTTCCTTTTTTTTTTTTTAATAGGAATTCGGAGAGTTTGAAAATTTCATGGGAGCTTTTCCAGATTAAGCATGGCAGATGAGGAAATAATAGTATTGGTTTGACATAATGGACTTTCTGGGGATTTTAAGTTACAGGGTCTTATTTGTTCAGCATTTGGTGAAATCTGGCAGCATATTTAAAAATTTGCAGACAGAAATTAAACTTAAAGAGCACCAAAATCAAGTCCTCATTAAAAGAATGCAAGATTTGGGAGAAAGAGATTCTAACATTTAAATTTATTAATTCTCAATGTTACTGTATCACACCACAACCATAATCCTCAACTATTCTGTAACTGTATTTCACAGCTTCCTTAAGCTTCCCCTAAAGCAGCTGCCAGTGCCTAGGACAGGATATGAGTTGTGATGGGCCACTGGTCTGAATAGTTTCTATGAACCAATGCCAACTATACAAGAAATGCTAACCATTGTAATTACAAAATTTTTTATTTACAGCCTATTTTGGTATCCTCATTTAACTTTGTGGACTTAACTGCGGGAGCAAAAAACTGCTGTCAAGGACAAGCACCCTCTGAAACAGGGTGTTTAGACCAAGAACAAAATTGGCCTATGACATTTAGAAGCTATGCTTCACTTTCAGCTGGCTGGAATATTCCTTTGAAGTTTACTCTACCATGAAAGTTTTGAGGAGAGGATGAAAAAGAAGCAGAATTGTGTTGCAGGGAAATGACTGCATGATTTTCTTGCATGGCAATGCTTGGATTGCAAGCACAAGGCCAGCAAGGGTGAACTTCATCTAGGAAGTTTAGAAGTTGGCAAATCTTCACAGTTATGGAAAACCAAAGAAAAGAGCAATAGCATAATGCTTACCATGACTTATCTACAGAGAGAGGGTATCAGCAAAAGAATCACTAAATACCCAGTGTTCCACTTCGTGATAGTCTCCATATGCTCAGCTGAATTTCACAGGCTTTGTAGGCATGTGCTGCTTGAAATAGAAGGAAATAGAGTATTTTATTGCTTTGGGGTTAAAGATCTTGTAATCCCTTGAGGTCATGGTTAACATTTCAAGTCTAAACTGAAGCACTGAAAAAAACAAAGCAATTCACCTTGGGGCTGACAGCCTGCTCATCAGAGTTGTGGGTCAAATTACTTGAATGTGCTTAACTTTGAACATCAAGACTTCATGCAAGAGTTCACTGAATGAGAAAAAGGATGGACTCAGAATATTCTTGATAGATTATTTTCCCCTTAGATGATACATTATTGTCACAGGAGAGAGAGTCTGGCACAGGGGTACCTAGATGTGAACAATAGCAGCTGCAAGGTAGTGGAGAATACTGTGGTTCAGAAATACAGGACTGCTGAAGTGTGACAACATTATTGCTCGGGGACAACTGTATGCCTCAGAAGGAAAAAAAAAAAAGAGGAAGTTTCCTCATACAAAAGTGATGACTTCTATTTTCTCAAAGCTACTATTTTCTATCAAGACACATTTTGAAATAAAAGTTTCAAGCAATGTAATCACTGATAACTGAACACAAGCGTAAGCACTTATCTGGTCCAGAGACTAAATGAGGCTTTCATTCCGTTCTCTTCTTGTAGAGCATTACACATCTATCCGAATGGTATATATTAGCCTGATATGAATCAAAGGATAATTTGGTTTTCTGAAGGATCTCATATCCAGAAAGGAAATCCCATCGCTCACTGTTTATACTTCTTAACTTTAAAACCCATCTATGAGGACTGTCTGGTTTAATAATTATTTGAATTAGCTCAAAAATGGAAAACATCTTCTCAAGAACTCACACAGACTATTTTTTCCTACTCAGGTTAATTGTCAGTTTTTAGAAAGCATCCAAAAAGTGTTCAAAACACAGCCCAAAGTTACAGGAGTGTACATATTTAGAGGGAAGACACTGAGCCGCTGCTGGTATCTTGGGACCAACAGGAGCCAGATGCCATGCAAACCTCTATGAATCTAGGCATTCAGGTTATACATCTTGCTCAGGATCAGCCTTTTGAGGGTGAAAAGGGCCTAAAATGTGAGAATTCCATCTACCTGTCCCAACACTCACTTCTGAAAAACAAAAGGTAGTGTGAAAGCAAAGAAAATTTTAACTTGTGGGCCTGTCACTGTAATGACTAGTGCCCCATCCCTCAACTAGACTTGTGAAAACAAGTAATACTCAGGTGTATTTTTCTGTCTCTTCCTAGCATAAGGCACTATTTTTTGTATCACAAAAATTGTGCTCTAACAACTTAGTGATAAATCTGACTTAAATTATAGTTTCTCAACAGTATTATACTACCTGTAGCATTGAATCTGGTCTTCCATGAGTAAGGCACCTTTCTTTCTGAGTGGGTGAGTTGGGACAGAATGACTTACTTGTTCCTGGGAAGCTGAGCTAGTGCAGGGCGTGTTTCTGTATAGGTCATTAGCAAATGGATTCTCAGAGCAGACGAATAATAGTGATGAAGTGGTCAGTCTTTCTAGGGATGGTTTCACTTCTGCTGCTGTTCAAAGGCTTCAGATCTTTCCAGCCTTTGTGGAACCTAATCCTTAATTTATTTGTTTTTTAAAAAAGGAAGGGAGGAAGATGTTAACAAGACTGTATTGTGGAGGGGTCAGGATGCAAGTCATTATACCTACAGCAAAAATTCCCACCCTCACCATGATATGGCTGAACTGAGCAGGCAAATCTTCTTCCTTCTCCATGCCTTCCAGATTTCCTAAAACATCCCACCCCAAACACACAGCAGTGCCAAGTTCATGGCTATGCAGTGCTGCAAGCGTTAGCACAGGATCATCAAGAGAGATGCAGGCAAACAGCAGGGCATTGAGATCAAGTTTCCAGTGTTCCTGAGAAATACACTGGCTGCATTGTATGTTCCCTGGTAGAGCCTGGCCAGGCTTGCCCAGATTGCTCTGCTTTCCAAGAAGCTGCATTTAGATACTAGCTTGTTTATATGCCTTCTTTGACTGACTCTACTAAGAGCATTGGCATGCAGAGGCTGAAATATCTCTCCTGACTGCCACTAAGGCAAATGGACAGGACTTTATACTCTTATTTCACATACTAAACCTACTTTGCTCTTTTGCTGATTCCGCATTTATTCGTAAGGTTGTCGGTTCTGGTGGAATCACCAAATGCCTAAACAATGCATCTAAGATCAGATTAATGGCACAATGACACTCTTCAAAAGGATGGGGAATTGAATACTTGAAACATTTTTGGATGTGCTAGGGAAACACCGGGGTCAATGATGGAAACAGAGCTCCATCAAAAGTGATGCTGCAGAGACTCAGTGTCTCTGACACAGCAATGCTGCCAGTTTAAAGGGAGATGGGGCAGGGCCAAGACACAGTCTGCACACATATCTCCAGCTTTCACTTCAGCAATAGCTAATGAATGCTACAGGCACCTTCATCTTTTACAGGACTTGGAGTGCCCCTGAAGGTAACTTTGATGGACTTTGCAATATGCCCTCAGTGTAAGGCTGATTAGTAAAACAGCTTAAAGTATAAATGGTGAGTTAAAAATGAGACCACCTGCCTTCTGCTGTCATTTCTATGGTATATAGAGTTTCCCAACCTGTAACTGTCAGCACTGCCACAAAACTTTTCAGCTTTAGAGACTTTTTTCCCTCTTTTGGTTAGATAAACCTGTTGGGAACCTTAGGTGTGAATCAAGAGACAGCTGGAGCAGACTGGGGACAGTCAGTTCAGGTAGGTTAGGAAGCAGATGGTACTAGGGGTAAAAAAACAAGTATAGATCATTACCCAACTTGTGCACAGAAGCAGCATTGGTTTAAACTTTTTTCCAGTCAAGTTCATACCCAGTTGCCTACTTGGAATAAGCATTAGTGTTTTGTTTTGCTTTGGTTTGGTTTTTTTAATAATCACAAAAGGTACAAGGCAAGAGGAAGATCCCTCAAAAAAATTGGACTATTTAAAAAAAGGCCAATTATAAACATGTACACATGGATGAGGCCTGCAATCTGATGGCTTGTCCCTGTCTAAGTGACCACCACTGCATATCTGTTTGTGCGTGCATGTTGGTTGTGGCCATTCTGCAGGGACATCCAGCAGACCACCCTTTGTTAAGCAGATGTCAGCATTTACTTGTATCAAGAGCTGAATATCTTGGAGGAAAAGGTTTCACATGCAAGCATTCCAGTTTGTGCATATGTGTTTCTTGGATGCGGTGCAAGTCATCTATTCTGCCCTTGAGCATCTTCGCCTGTCTTTGTGCAGCAGCACTGCAAAGTCCTACAAAGAGTTGCCTCTTGCAATCTAAAGCCTTGCTCATGCAGAAATCTGCTCCTGGGTGGTCTGGTACATATTCAGGGAGTCTGACTGAATATTTTGTGGCTCCACCCATGCAGCACTCATTGCTCAGTTCAACCTTAGGCTGGAGGGCAGATCAGGTTGTCTGGTGTCAAAGTGAAGGAGCTTAAAATTGAGGATAAATCTATTCCAGCTCTGAAAAGAGTTTAAGGAACATTTCATATGCAATCAGAAATGGGTGCTAGCATGAAAGAAAAAATAATCTCATTGCAGATATCTGGAACTTCTTAGCATGAAAAGAAAATAACTGAGTTACTTCCAGAAAAACAAACCGCTTTTCATTATGTGATTCTGGGAATGTCTAGAAAGCCACAGTTTTGCTGAAGAGTAGTTCACCTCTTCCCTTTCAGAAACCTGTTATTCCTCAGAGGGCCTCTGACATCAAGCCCCAGTACTTAAAGTCAGGGCTTATGTGTGCAAAGAAAGCTTTATGGTATTTCTTTTTATTAAAATTCTCACTTGCCTATGCAGCCAGGACCTAGAGTTTGCAATTATTTTTTTTCATGCTTTCCAAGCAGATCCCATTTTCTCAAATCCACCAGACACCCATCCATCTGCCATGTGATCACTAACAAGTTAGCAGCTTGTTTACATTACAGAAACAAATCACATCTAAAATATTGAAGTCACTTTCCTCTGACAGGTTAATTAGGGAATTTCTATACCCACCTACTAAAATGTTTTCTCAAATACCAGAATCTTATTTCTTTCTCCCCAAAAGCAGATCATGTAAATCCTGTAAATGGGGGTTTTAAGTCTGAATTTACTTATTTTCAGTTATAGAGGCTAAAGGTCTTCCAATTTCATGCTTTGTTTGACACAAAGTCAGGAGTGGTTGGATGGAAATGATTTGCTCCCTGATATGAGAAGGTAAGGGAATAATGAGAACAGAAAAAAGCAACACAGACAGTTTGTTCTTCAGTTCACTCCCAGACTGACTTGCCTTCCAAGCACCTCTTGTAACTTCAGGGAAGGTTTCCATAATGCAGCCTTGCCTGAAATCATTTTATGTGTGTTAGAGGACAGAACCTAACAATGTGTTAAACAGCAGTGGTCACTGTACTCCCATAAAGATGAATAGATGAACAGAACCAGAAAGGAAGATAAAATCTCTGAAGGAAGAACTTTCATTGCACACTGCTCAAAACTGTAATGGTAAAAGACCTGAAGTTCAGACAGTTGTTTACTCATTGCTTCAGTTAGGCTTCACATGAAAAGTATTTGATATTTCTGTCAGCTGTCTAAAAGCCACTAATAGCTGAAAATTAAGCAAAGCAAGAGGGTAATTATTAAAAGCAAAGGGACTTTTACTAGATCACAGAGGCTGAAAGATGGAAGAGACCAGTTAGGCTGTCTCAGCAAGACCAGAGCTCATCCTGACAGTACATTTCCAGAGCTGTGCCCAATCCAGTTTTAAATGACTAGACAATGGGATTGTCTCTGTTGTACAAGTCACACCAGAATACGCACATATAACACCAACAGCTACAGCTACGGCAGCACAATGCCAAGCATGCAGGTAAGACAGAAAAAAAGACATAATCAGATCGTTGCCCCAAAATCAGGGTTCTGTCGCCCTATGTCAGCATTAGAGAGAGGTTGAGGCCCCTCTCAGGACTTGGGTGAGCTGTAGGAAAGAGCCATTGTTCTGGCCTCTGTACAGTCTGCTAGATTTAGGAAGAAATATTCTCACCCAATTCCTATCCCATTAATACAGAGAGCATGAGAGAGTGATTAGAAATAAAGAGGACTCACATACAGCAGAGTATTTCACTTCCTGATTTTTCATTCCACTGGAATTTTTTTATTATCTGCACAGTGCACAGCTTTGCCAAACAGAGGTACAAGCGCTGTGCCTGACCCTACAACATAAACCCCAAACTGAAAAAAGAGCCGATATTGGAGCTTGCTCGGAGGTTGCTTAGTGTGGTGTGCAGCAGTGCTGGGTAGGTCAAGATGCAGCCCAGTGCTTTTCCATCTGAGAGACTTAACAACCCACTGGTCAAAAGTTTCAGGGAATGATTTTGTCCAGGCGTTGTCCAGGTGGTTTGGACACAGCAGAATTTCTCTCATTTTGTTTTTCAGTCTTGTCTAAGGAAAGGACAATAACAACTTTGGTTTTCTCGGTAGAAATAAATTCTGAAACTTCAGTAAGACCACAGTCCAGAAGGTCTCACATGGGCCAGAAATCATTCAACAGCTTCAAGATGTCCCCATTGTTGTTGCATTCACCTGTGTGTTTTGTATATGTTTCTGGGAGTGTATACTGTGAATCCTCACTCACAAAAGTTAAGCCCCATTATTATTTCTTCCCAGGAATAATGTAGCTGTCATCTTACCAGTAAAAAGAAATTGTGGGAAGACAGTAGAGAAATCAGTATTTAGGTGATTTTATCTACATCTGGATGGTTAAGTTGCTATCAGAGACAGCTTGGCTTTGCCCTGAATCTCCAGGAAGTTGCTTGGTAACTCAGTCTGAAGGCAGCAACTACAGAAAAGGCAGCTTTCCATGTGGTTGGAAGCAGTCTCAAGAAGAATATCCAGATCCTGCACTGTCTTCAAAATCAAGATAAAGTAAGAGGATTGCTTCCTGCCTTTGCAGTTTCCTCCCAGGGCACCTACCAGGTTGTTTACACTCTAGAATAACCTAGTCTATGGAGTTCATCCCAGCAGCTGAAGGTTCCTTCATTTTACACTTATCAACACTTCCTTTTCTGGTCTTCCTAGTGCAGTGTCTTCACTTTTTGCTGCTTTTTCCCTCTGCAGTGAAGTTGATTGCTACTTGACTTGTATCATAGCATCAGCTAAAGCTTTAAGGTTTCTTAATCCAGGAGCTGTGGAGCATGCTGGTTGGAAGGGGCTCTTGCCCTCATTTTATGTCAACTCTTTATTCATATTAACTCTCGGAACCTGGGGGAACTGGATGGGGAGGGAAGAAAGAGGAGTGTTTTTGCCAATTCAATTAGAGGTGCTCGTTGTAACCAGGACCCAGCAGACTGCTGCTCTGCATTACTGCCACATGGATTTCATTTGAAATTAAACACAGAATCAGAGCTTCTCATGTCATTTCCAAATGAAAACCAGGTGCTTCCAACCGAGAAATGCCATGCAAACATCGTGTCATATTTTGTCTGAAGAGGTTAAAAAGCATACTACAAACATCTCAAGAAAATTAACTTGCTTACCAGTCTTTGAAACAAAGAAAATATAGAAATAAGTACCTTGGTTTTGATTCTTTGTAAATCAGCATCTGAGAGGAATCTCTGTGTGCTTAAGAAACAAGCTTAATCTCTCCTCAGTATCATCCTGCTCTGGGAATTTTGTCTCAAAGATGATTGCCCTCAGACAGATGGTGTGAATTTTGGGGTTGTCCTATGCAGCGACAGGAAGACGTTGGACTCGATGATCCTTGTGGGTCCCTTCTAACTCAGGACATTCTATGATTCTATGAACTAAATGGTTGTAAAGCTCTGCAGAATGAACAGTTTTGCAAAATGTTACCCTGTACATGCATCAGATATACTGGTCACCTATGCAACTGGGAGTAGTTTAAGTAAAATGCTCGCACGTGGTACAAAAGACACCAGCACTGGGCAGAGAAAGTGTAAGCTGTTGTATTCATTCCTGGAAATTAGGGAAGAGAAAAAGACTTGAAACACTGTGGCTTTTCTCTCTGAAGAACATGGAAATGTGATTTTCTTTTACATTACTTGATATCAGACCTCTCTAACAATGTCCAGGAAAACAGTTATATAGCCACAGCCCTTGGATGAAACAGAGAACATGGGTATGCAACACAGAAACTGAGTTCTGACAGAGAAACTGGGTTCTTAAGAGTATACAGTGTGTCCCAAATATTGCAGCATGAAAACACAACAAAATTGCTGATTCCTCAATGTTAAATTGATATTTCTAGAGGCAAATATCCTCCTGAATAGCAATAAACACTGATTAATCAAGAGCACATTATTAAAGCTGTAAGATTAAATAATAAAGCAAAACAGAGTTTCATGTCTTCAATAGATACCCATTTGTGATCAAGTTACCTGGAGAATTAAAATTCCATGAGATTCTATACAGTGCTGATGTTTCACTGTCCCAGATGACCCACTTTGTTACACTAGAAAGCGTAATGGTCCTCACAATTCACATAGGAAACTTAACAGCAACAGAATAGTCACCTAAATCTGCGTGTGTGTAAGTCCTTGAACACGAAACGGAAGAATAGGAAAAATTACTGAATAAAAACTTCATCTGAGTACTTTCAATTCAACAGGTTACTGGCTACACTGTCCTCTGAATTACAGTATTTTGGGGGTGGGGGTGTTATTCTGTTTTTGTGGCTTGCAGTCAGCATTAAGTAAATCAAAGTGTATTATCCTCTTCTGTTTTCTAAATTATCATTTCCTTTATGGCAGTCTTGTATAGAATTAAACATTTTAAAGGAAGTAGAAATTAAGCTGATTAGCAAGAGAACATGATCTTCAGCAGTGGATAAGTTATCCTTACTTTTCATCAATGTTGATTTATTCCAATTGTTCTTTTCCACTTTATGTTTTCTATCAATGAGAGGAGGCGTTTTTTTTTACAATGTACAACTCTGTAAATTAGGTACTTTTTATATTCTAGATTTTCTCCATTATATCACAACTAATCAGAAGGTGGCTGGCATTCTGTAGGATTCTGGTATTTTAAGTGTTTTAACAGTTAGGTAGCATAGTGATTCCTATAACCTACCAGCATTAGCAGTTCTGTATATAGGAGCTCTCTTAACACTTACAATGGAGATAACTATCCTCATAAACCATAACACATTTAACAGCTAAAACACACATTTATGGCACATATTTTATTATCATGCTAATTGACAGATTCACTGGGTGGAAATGCGTTTGATGCTTAGAAATGCAAACCCCCAAAGCTTCTGGAAAGAAATTCCATTCTTATAAGATGGGAACAATACAGCTTGATTCCTTACTCTCATAAAAATAGTTAGAGGACTGCAGACACAGTTATACAAGTACTGAAGACCACTATCCACATCCCAGTCAGCTTTATTTAAAGGTGCATGAGCAGCTGGCTAAATGACTACGGGACATTTACTATCACATCATTCAACAAAGAGCCATTTCATATTAAGAGAAAAAGGGCTCCTTGAAAGGGGGAAAATAATGGTATTCTGAACAAAGCAGAAGGGGCGTCTCCTCAGTGTACAGCAAAAACTGCTAATCAGTACAGTCCTATGCAATGCCACCACAAATGCATTTCTTTGAGTCTTCAAAATAACTCAGATTCACTTAGGAAGTTGCCATACAACTTTATTGTACAGAGACCTGAAAGATAAGGCAGCAAGCCTATTTTTCTGACAAAAGTCAATATTCTTCCCATATTAAAGTCATATTTTAATACCAAGGAACAAGGACATTATACAAATGTTGCCCTGTTTTAGAAAAAATGCTTGCTTTTGCCTACACTACATCTAATGTTTCTAAATTCAGATCAATACTTTCTATACTGAATAAATGCAAGTGCTCTTCATAATGAATAATGTTTGCTACCTCAGCACTATGAAAGGTATTACAAACATTCGCACTGACAAAGTACTCCTAAAGGAAAGGAAAAAAATAATACATATGAATTTTCCATTTTATCTTACAGAAGATTGGTGTTGAATGCTATTGAGCATCCAGAAAGGGACCTAGCTATACACAGTCATTAATATAAACATTAAGAACCTCTCTAGAGTTTTGTAACATTAATTTCCTTCTGTAATGACAGAGCCTCCTGCTCAGTGATGTGGTGCAAAGACAAAAAAGGACAGAAAATCACAGAAGTGTTAGCGCTGATGTCTCTCTCAGAGGTAGACACTGCACATCTGTCTCTACATTTTTCCCCTTGCTTCCCTGCCTTTCAATTCTCTCTTCTCTCTTCTTTGAATAGTCCCAGGCTCCTCCCTGTCAAATAAGCTTAGATCTAATATTTTATAAAACTCTGCTTTTGTTTACAATCTGTTAAATTATGGCCAAACGTGTTGGACAATTCTCTGTAGCCATCTATGAAGCTTCCCTAGCCACATCCATGAAGAGGAGCACAAAGAAAAATGCAATTTCTTCAAAACCCAAATTAACAACAAATAATAAATTATGTTATTAATATGACCTCAGGCTGGTTTGTGGATAACTTAGTAGAAAACACACTATAAGGTAAAGGGAAAGCCTTTTAAATCTGCCTCAGTACTAGCAACAGGTTGAATAAATTAAGTACCTTGAGTAAAGGCATGCAACATCACCCCAAATCTAGATCCTAAGTGCATTAACACTTAGGTCATGGGGCACTTTATGAGCTTGAAAGAGTTTTACTTCAGTTGCTGGAAGCATTGCTTAAACTATCTTGGCTGTTTGTTGTGGTGAGTGGTTCAGACACATTTCTAGGAGAAGTCAGACATACCTGCTTCTTGTAAAAATTAAGGCTTATTTGGAAAATTCTGCTCATTTCTGTGCATCCCTGTGAGGGTCTGACTTACACCACCTAATAGTATCAACAGGAAAACACCTCTGACCTTAACTGCAGATTAAATCATACCAGCCACCTCTCCCTTCTGCAAGCATAGTACTGCCTTAATTCTATTTCTGTTGTTGACAAAAGTTATTTTACTTTGTACATTAAGGGTCAAGCACCAGTCTATAACCATGTTACTGCAGGTACCAATAAACAATTATTCATACCACAGGGTAAATGCCTAGCTTTTACAAGCACTGTCATGACTTGAAATTCTGCAGCAAAGCCAAACAACAGGTTTATATTTGGATTTTAATGGAGTCAGCTCTACTGGAGGAGAGCCAGAGCTATCATCTATTTAGGTAATCTTAAATTTCAAAGATAACATTACATGTCATGTAGTAACATAATATATATTGGGCCCAAACCCATACACATGGAGCCACATATTCATCTAGGGTAAGACATGGTAGCAATACTGACCTCAAAAGAGTGTTTTACTTTCAGCATTTGCTGAACTAGTCCAAATAATGGTAGTTTTAAACATCATCACAGCAAGGTTCAGATTAAGACAGCTGGAAAATTCAAAGAGGCCATGGATCCACTGTTTACCTGAGCTAAGGGATGATTTTTCATTTCTGGCATCTGTTGCAGCCCCTAAAACCTAAAAAAGTGGTAAGTCTTACCCTCCCAACATCTGCCCTGCTTCCTGTTTATGTCCTGACTTTTACCATCCTTCTGTTTTCTTCCTGAGGCAAAAAACAGTCCTGTTTCTCCTCTTGGGCTAGCGAAGATTTGTTCCCAAGGCTGAAAGATGTTCAGCTGGCTCCGGTTACGAATGACTCCATCAAGTGAGAGGACAGGCTTTCTCACTTGTACAATCTCTCAGAATAACCCTTCTGAGAAGAGAACTCTGGTCATACTAAGCCAATGAGAGTTTTATCAGTTTTATTAGTGCCAAGGTCCAGTGATATGTGCCTGTTCTCCATGTTTAACCCTTAACTGAAAAATAATTTTCTGTAAGAAGCAAAACTGATGTTTCCTTCCACAGAAGGGAAAAAAATCCATCCTATTTGAAATCGTGTAAGATCTCATTGTTTGGATGACAAGGATCGCAGTGTTTTCTGGTATTTTCAAGCATTTGTGCTCAAAGAGAATCTTTGTCTGAGTGACAGGGAAAAGTTCATGACAAAAATCACTGTATTCTATTAGCCAGAGTAGACTCAGAAAACTCATAGGGTTTTATGTCCACAACAGCCGAAACAGTGTTAAGCTAGCAGCCACTGAGAACTCCAAAAGGATCAGTTTGAAGCTTTGCAAAGTTAGTTTTCGAAAAGTACTGAAGTATTTACACTGGAGGGAATATTCAGAACTCTAATAGTAAATATGTAAAAACTAAGTAAAGTGCAGAGAACTTTGGCAATACCAGCTTCTGGAAACAGGGCAATAGCTAACTACAACAATCAGGAAGAATTTACTGCAGAGGAGGTAAATCCATTTTTAAAAATTATCTCTAATAGTACTTTTCATATTGATCAATTTTGATAATTGTTTACTGAAGTGCATTGACCACAGTACAACTGTTATTTTCCACAGTGAATCAGTAGGAAATTTTCCATCAGCCTTAAGGCATGAGAAACAATGAAGTTCACAGTCATACCAAAAAGCAAGTTACAGGCATTTAAAAAAAATACTTTTTAAAAAAGCAAACTATTAGCATAACGTAGAGTAGAGTAGAGTAGAGTAGAGTAGAGTAGGATAGGATAGGATAAGATAGAATAGAATAGAATAGAATAGAATAGAATAGAATAGAATAGAATAGAATAGAATAGAATAGAATAGAATAGAATGGAATGAGGGGAGGAGAGGAGAGGAGAGGAGAGGAGAGGAGAGGAGAGGAGAGGAGAGGAGAGGAGAGGAGAGGAGAGGAGAGGAGAGGAGAGGAGAGGAGAGGAGAGGAAGGGCTGAGCTCCAGTTGGAAGGGACATACAATGGTCGTCCAGTCCAACTGCCTGACCTCTTCAGGGCTGACCAATAGTTAATGTATGTTATTAAGGGCATTGTGCAAATACCTCTTAAACACTGACAGGCTTGAGGCATCAACCACCCCTCTTGGAAGTCCGTTTCAGTGTTCACTATCCTCTCAGTAAAGAAAAGCTTCCTAATTTCAAGCCTGAACCTCCCCTGGTGCAGTTTTGACCCATTCGCACATGTCCTGTCACTGGTACCAGGGAGAAGAGCTCAGCACCTCCTCCCCACACCCCCTTCTCAGGAAACTGCAAAGAGCAAAGAGGTTGCCCCTTATCCTTCTTTTCTTCAAACTAGACAAACCTAGAGTCCTCAGCCACTCCTCAAAAGTCAAGCAATATTAATTTTCATTTATAGAAAGTTAGCTTGAAATCTAATCCTTTTCCTAGAAAACAATATACATGTTCTATAGACTAAAGTTCATTCTAAATTCAGATTAGTCATTTGCTACAAATTCCTCACTGCTCTCCCTAAACCACAGAATAAGCAACTTCAGTTAAACACAGTTTCCATTGAAGTCTTTTACGAAGAAGAAATTTTTCAACTAACTTGACTTCAGCCTTATGAGTTGGTCAGTCACCAGTGTGTGACATTTTCAAATTCCTGCAAGAATATCTTGCTGAGGAATCCAATGACAGATTTGGGAGTTTTTAACTTTAGGATGATGCTGATAGAAATTACAAAGACTTGTCTTTTCTGTAGATTTCCTGTCCTCAGGACTGCTAACCTAGCTCAAACTTGCCAATACCCACAGCGCAGAAAAGACACCGTGACTTTAAGGATTTAATTTCTGATAGGTGAAGTGTCCTCCCCCAGCCACAGAATGTGCAAGCATTCACATGCTGTGCTGCTGGCTTCAGCAGCCCTGCTCATTGGCACTCTGTTGACATCAGCATCAGCAGAGAGTTTTACAATCACACAGGAGCAAAGTTGTCCTCCAAAATTCAACAGCAAATGCCCTAAACTGTCCTAGACCTCAGTACAGGAAAGACATGGACCTGTTGGAAAGGGTCACAAAGATGACCAGAGGGCTGGAACACCTCTGCTGTGAGGACAGGCTGAGGGACTTGGGATGTCCAGCCTGGAGAAGTGAAGGCTCCAGGGAGACATTATTGTGCCTTTCGGTACTTAAAAGGGGCCTTTAAGAAAGATGGGGACAGAATTCTTAGCAGGGCCTGTTATAATAGGACAAGAGGTGACAGTTTTAAACTGAAGGAGGGGAGATTCAGACTAAGCATGAAGAACAAATTTTTTACAATGAAGATGGTGAGACTTTGGCACAGGTTGCCCAGAGAGGTGGAGTGTTCACTCCAGTCTTCAAAAAGGGCAAGAAGGAGGACCCAGGTGACTATAGACCAATCAGCCTCACCTCCATCCCTGGAAAGGTGATGGAACAACTTATCCTTGATGCCATCTCAAGGCATATCAAGGATGAAAGGGTATTAGGGGCAGTCAACATGGCTTCACCAAGGGGAAGTCATGCTTAACCAACCTCATAGCCTTTTATGAGGACATAACCAGGTGGATAGATGACGGCAAAGCAGTTGATGTGGTCTGCCTTGATTTCAGTAAAGCATTTGACACAGCCTCCCACAGCATCCTCGCAGCTAAACTGAGGAAGTGTGGTCTGGATGATCGGGTAGTGAAGTGGACTGTCAACTGGCTGAAGGAAAGAAGCCAGAGAGTTGTGGTCAATGGAGTAGAGTCTAGTTGGAGGCCTGTATCTAGTGGAATGCCCCAAGGGTCGGTACTGGGACCAGTATTATTCAATATATTCATCAACGACTTGGATGAGGGAATAGAGTGTACTGTCAGCAAGTTTGCTGATGACACCAAACTGGGAGGAGTGGCTGACACGCCAGAAGGCTGTGTGGCTATCCAGCAAGATCTGGACAGGCTAGAGAGTTGGGCAGGGAAAAATTTAATGAAATATAACAAGAGAAAGTGTAGAGTCTTGCATCTGGGCAGGAACAACCCCAGGTTCCAGTATAAGTTGGGGAATGACCTATTAGAGAGCAGTGTAGGGGAAAGGGACCTGGGGGTCCTGGTGGACAGCAGGATGACCATGAGCCAGCACTGTGCCCTTGCGGCCAGGAAGGCCAATGGCATCTTGGGGTGTATTAGAAGGGGGGTGGTTAGCAGGTCGAGAGAGGTTCTCCTTCCCCTCTACTCTGCCCTAGTGAGACTGCATCTGGAATATGATTCTATTCTAAACAGCCTTTCTCTTGCTTCATCCTTTTCAAAGACACTAACACAGGACAGATGGCAACAGGGTTTTCTGCAGCCTAACAGTACCCTGCTGTATAATGTCTGTGACTGCTAGAAATCAACATCTTGCAGGGTAAAGTTTTATCTTGTGACTTTTCATCAGCACAGCACAGGATCATTCCAACGGCCATTATCTAAAGAAAAAATTTCAAGACTTTTTAGGTCACTTGTGACTGGAGGCTGCACCAGGGCTTATGTGAACCTTTAGTGCATTTGATAAAGATTTTGAAGAGCCAGTGATTTCAGCCTGTCACTGATAGCACCTGCAGGACATGGTATGAAGCCTTCTTCTCTACTGTTATCTTTAAAGGCAGGATGGTGTTAATTTATCTGACTTTTGCAGGGAAACAGCTAAGCTGCTACATACCCTCCAAAGGACATGGGCAGACCAGGCCTGTTCTACACTGTTTCACAGACAGTTGCTTAAAGAATGTCAGATTATTACATTTTTTTCCAGTGAAGTGTATTAATTTATAGATCCTTCCTGTCCTAATCTCCAAGGAGCACTGGGTCTAATCCTAGTATGCATTCACATCCTTCACATGAAACTCTTCATCCCAGTTCCCAACCATGGAACAGTGGAAGAAGGAAAGACAAGGCAGTTTTTCAGTTGTCAGCCAAAAATTTAAACCTGTAGGAAAATCAGAAGTATCACTTAACTCTTCTAGTGAAACTTCCAGCTTGAGGTGCCCTAAGGGAGAAAAAAAGTAATTTTAGGCATAAGAGTCTGAAAAACTCTTCAGAAATTTAAAATTAAGCAACTCCATAAATAATTGGCTGAGCCATGAACACATGGATTGGGGAATGACCTAAATACTATTAGTTCATTGCAAGTTACCGTGAGTTCCTTGCTACCTCTAATCCTTAAACCCAGAATTGTATCACTCCTTATTGTCTATTTATAAGCCTGCCTGCTTTTTTTTACACTTGGAATTTCCCTTTGTCTCACAAAGAGTATTTCCTCCCAGCTCACTGTGCATCACTGCAAGACATTAAAACTAAGCAGACAACGGTATAGTGGAAAAATGCCTTTGTCACCTTGTGCATTGTCACTCCCAAGCTGAGACAGGAGAAATTCTGCATTGTCACATGCATGTGAGTTATGCAATATGGCTTTGCTCCTTAGGTTTAGAAAGCAGAATGGCTAAAAGCAGGTGAGAAAATCACAAAGGTCAAAAAGTGAGATCCAAAAATAACTTGTTATGGGGACAGTCACCTACAAGGTACTCCATCATACATTTAGTCATGGACATAATGCACACAGTGAAGGAAAATCAGCTGAAAAGCACTGCGGCAGCCTAATAAGTATCTAGACAGTAAGTTTTAATAACATCAAACAGGATAATTCTCTCAATCTCACCTCTCAAGCCTTTGTTGTATATTCTTTTGAAGTTATCTTGCATGGCGTTCGTTGGAAGTATTTCAGCAATCACCAGCACAAGTAACATTTGACTTGCATTCAACACAAAACTTATTAAGAAGAATGATTTCTGCTTAATAAGTGTAAGTTTGAGCCTGTGATTTCTGCAACACATCGCCCTAGGCCATAAACTGCAGGAAAATTCATTACTCCTTGTGCTCTGGACTGTATTTTCCCTAAGAAGAAACTAGGTTTTCATAAGATATAAACTGCTAGCAGTTCATGCGAAATATATATATCTCATACAATAAGAGGTGGGAAGGTCTGTGGCTCCACAACAAAATGATGACAGGTCTTTGGCTTGCTAATGTAATGTACCATTTTATACATTCAAGCTTTTTTCTACATGTTTATTCGTACTTTTCCTGTGTTAAGGAAAGAGAAGAGCAAAGAAGAAATTTCTCATCTAGTATAAAATATCCTAGCGGTGCCATCCACCAAAACACAGGTCATCACAAGGAACCTTCTGAGGAGAGCATAGATAGAGAGAGGCAGGAGGGAGAGAGCAGGACTGGGACTCCTACAAATCGCTACTTCTGGCGAGATTCTTTCCTCCAGATGTCTTGAAATGAGAAAGCGTTAGATGCCTTATTGTATGTACCCTTCTCACTAACAGAGCACAATATCAGAAAAATATATCACTAGTTTGCACAACATGCTGAGCTGATTCTACTGAGTCCTCACTTCCATTCACCTAACCAGATTTACCTTTTCTCCATGGCTACCTTCCAGTTTCTTCTGCCAAGTCAAAGTCCTCCACCCTTCAAATCTCCTCTTATTCCTTGTCATCTTGTAAAGTTATTTTCAATGCAAACCCCAATCTCTGCCCCCAGTATCTCCACTCCAGAATTTAGGACTATTCATTTTGCCTCTCTCTTACTATTATTTTCCAACAGTCTCTCTCACTCTGGGCATCTAGTCCTTAGGAGTCTCCATATACACAGATATTTAGCTGCCATAGCCTTGGCATGTAAAGCATCTTCCTTTCCCTTCTTTATAACCTGGTCTCAGTAGTAAGATCAGTGGGAGCCAAGAGAAATTCCCTTAACATATCTTCTACAACTCCAGTTGCAGTTGTTAGTCTGTTGAGTACAGAATTATTAGGTTTGGCTAAAGGAACAGTATTAGGGCCTGGACAAACCCACCAGACTTCCAGTGAGAAAGTTTACCTTAGCAGTGAGACCTCCATTCTATAAAAGTTAACTTCTTTCTCAACACCACAGCGGAGTTATTCCAAGGGAAAAGACAAGGCAGATGGATTTGTGATTTTTAACATGGATAGGATTTTCTCCTTCCATCCTCTTCTCAAACTATTGCTGTGCTATGGCTGAGGATGAAGTCGTTTCCCTCTCAGAATAGGTCTAGCTCTTTTGCCTTCTCCAATATTCCAGACTGGGCCTCCTAACACCTCCTCGTTCCCTGAACAAAGTTTAAGCCCGGAGTTTATCTCAAGGCATTGCACCAAGCTGTCAATTAGAGAAGTCTTCCAAATCTGTGGTCCACCAGGGAAGAACACAGAAGAAATTTCACCAATGCTTGATCCATGTGAATTGTGCCATGGGTACAAGGACAGAACAATTTCCTTCCCAATATATGTGCCCCAATATGCTGTAAGCTGTGAATACTTTTTAGAGTCTTGATTCACTGCAAATGCAGGGATTACTGAGAAAGAAGTTAGAAGGCAAACCAAGAGTTTTCCCATGTGGTCCGTAATGAAGTCCTGTTGCTCTTTGACCTTTAGGTGCCAGAAAGCAAATTAACTGCAAGTTTCTCTCTAAGTCTGAATTTCTTACTTTTTTATAATTTGAAGGCAAACTGCAATGATATATTTTAGAAATACTAGGAAAAGAGGAAATTATAAGCTATAAATTGCAGAGAAGAAAATAAATGAAAGTTCTTGTAACTCTGAAACATTCCCAGAGCACATGGATTACCAGTACAATACCTCATATTAGCTATATCAGCTGTGTCAATGGGACTAGATGTTTTCCAAAAATGAAACAGACTGAAGAACAAATAGGTTTTAGCCAGGACAACTTTGATTCTACAATCATAATAGTTTGTGAGTTTTATGAGACAAAAGGAAAATCCTTTCAAGACACTCTTTGCACATCTGAAAGAGCAAGCAGCTCATTATTGAGTAATTTTGAGATTAATAAGTTATGCAGACAATTCAGTGTAAAATACTTGCAGCGTTGAATAGTTAGAAGCCCAAAGAAACAAAGCTGCTTTTTAACACTGATTCTGGAAAACACAGAGAGGAGTATGTATGAAAACACATACCTATAATGTATGGCAACACATACCTATAATGTATGGCATGTGTCTCACAGTAGTCCCTTCATATCTGATGAGAAGAATTAAAGTGGCATAAAGCAGGTCTTAAGCCTTGGAAAATAATTCCTTTTCTAAGGGGACAGCAGAAACCAGTGCTGGTTTCCTTCTGAAGACCAATTTACGAGGGTCAAACTGCAGAGGACAAGGCAGAAGTCAACCATAGCACAGATTGCTGTGCAGATCCAGCAGATGAATTTTTAATCCTTGCCACCATGTACCTCTAATAGACACATATATGCAAGAGGCAATGAAAATTCTCTGGCTATGATCTTCAGTAGCCTCAGCAACAAGAGAAAAAAGCACAACAAGACAACCATGCAGTATCCAGAAGTGGTTCTGTCTTCCAGTTTTAGAGACGCTGCTCCTTGGCAAGTGGGCATGCTGCACGCTGGCAAGCCCTACCCAAGTTTAAGAAAGTTATGGGCAACAAAGCTTTTAAATGTCATCTGCTCCTCTCTCTTCCATACATATCTTGAATGTATCAAGTGTGCTCTGCAGCTCCTGACAGCACTCAGATGTAGCTCTGGGCAAAGAGACTTACAAGCATATAGGCTTGATTTTTTCATCGAAGTCTTGCCCGTTTTCACAGTTTAATTGGCTTTCTCTCCCGGGTTCTAAGCACTAGAGGTTAATGGCTGTGCAGTACACCTTCACCCACTGCCAGCATTTTTCAGTGGAATCAGTCCAAAAACTGTTCTCCAGCAAGTTTCTCTTCTGATCAACATAGGCTTAAGGGCAAGTCCTGATGCTTCAGCAACCAAATTCTTTCATGACACTTTGATCCAATATCACCCATTCCAGAACCACAGTCTGTTGAACAGAGTGAAAACAGAAGACCATCAGAGATCCAAGCACTATGTATGAGCATATATTCAATGCTCTGCATTGGTCTGTTGTCATGGTAGTTCTAGATATAGCTACAGAAGTTCCTGTACTCTCAGAAACATCAGCAAGCCTGTGAAAGTTTCAGGATCACAGCAGAATAAATATTTACAAGCAATATCAGGGACAGGACTAAGAGAAGTGGGAAGAGATATTGTCCATTAGAGATTCTATCCAAGGGAGAAGGCTGATATAAAAGTTGAGCACACCTAGAATCATAGAATCATTTCAGTTGGAAGAGACCCTCAAGATCATAGAGTCCAACCATAACCTGACTCTAGCACTAAACCATGTCCTTAAGAACCTCATCTAAATGTCTTTCAAACACCTCCAGGGATGGTGACTCCACCACTGCCCTGGGCAGCCTGTTCCAATGCCTGAAAACCCTTTTCATGAAGAACTTTTTCCTAATATCCAATCTGATCCTCCCCTGATGCACTTTGAGGCCATTTCCTCTTGTCCTATCAGTTGCTACTTGGGAGAAAAGACCAACACCCTCCATGCTACAACCTCTTTTCAGGTAGTTGTAGACAGTGATAAGGTCTCCCCTCAGCCTCCTTTTCTCCAGGCTAAATTCGCCATATGAGATAATAAAAAGCATAGTTCTAGTCCCTCTTTCAGTTGACACACATCTGTAAAGAAAATTAATAAATACAATGCTACTAAAAACTGAATTACATGGCCTTTGCACTAGCCTGAATGAATGTGTCTTCCAACTGAAAAAAATAGTTTAGGTCATCAGTAACAACAATATTTAAGGGTCAGTATTTGCATCAGTACTTTTCATCAGATCACATTCTTTGCCTGATTTGTTCCCATTACCAAATTTACTAGCTTGGAAAGAGAAAACTAAATTTCCGCAGGAATTGTAATGTTCCTTCTTCTGTTTGCCACTCAGATTACTGCAATCTTCTTGCCTGATAGTCACAGGATTACTATTTCAGATCTTGGGATGTTCTCCAGTCAGAATGCATACAGTAACATTTGCATAGACGCCAAAGGAATTTTAGTATGGTTAAAACTTCTACAAATATACTTTTGGGTTGCTCTTATTGCATTTAAGCAGGAGAGGAAAAAAAAAATCTTAATCTTTGTTTCCTAACTATAAATGTATTCACTGACCCTGTTTCACAACTGCTCATAATTTTGTGTTTGGGCAAGAACCACTGCAGCTAGATCTGAAGATTCCCGCCAGTTCCTGTAGGCTCTTTAAGATCATCTCCAAAACTGTCTTCAGGTCTTTGCTGAGCCAGTGTGACTCTTGCTCTCAGTGTCACCCGATTGTAAAAGTTCTCTGGATACTCTTCAGCATGAGCCCATGACTGGGGAATTAGGGATCGCTGTTTTTTAACAACGGGATATTGCTGCCTCTTTCCTGGCAGCTCTGTGACATGGATTGAAAATTAACCCAGAGGCTCTCCTCTTTGTCCCACCCAGCGTGGGGCAGCAGCAGCTGGGTGCATTATCCCTCACACCTCTGATATAACACCCCAGCCCATGCTGTGGCCACCGCACGCTGGAGTGGAAAGCAGGTGGCACATTTCTACGGAAAGCACCAGTGCCTTGGCAAGACCATCACGGCCAGCGAGTCTGACCATCCCAAGCATGTGGCTGCATTTTCAGGGCCCCTCACCACCACCGAAAGAAGCTGTGCTATACCTGCAGGTGCTTCTGGGCAACAGCTTGGAAGCAAGTGGTCTGCCATATGGGGCCCCGGCCAGGGAGCACCACTGAAGATACTTTTGACATGTAGGCCTGCTGTCAGGGAGGAGATTCAAGCACCCTGCTACAAGTGGTGAGGGAAGACGAGTCTCCTGTGGGAAATGCCACCAGCAGCAGGTCACAGGCAAGCAGTGAGATGGCTCCAAATCTGACTTCCAAGATGAGGATGGCAAGTCTGCTACAACTTATCATGAATGTGAGTCCAACAGGACATTGCACCTGGGCTCCTCAGTTTAAGAAAGATAAGGAATTACTGGAGAGAGTCCAGTGGAGAGCTACAAAGATGATCAGAGATCTGGAGCATCTTTTTATGAGGAAAGACTGAAAGATTTGGGTCTCTTCAGCCTGAAGAAGTCTGAGAGGGGACCTTATTTATGCTTATAAGTATCTCAAGGGTGGTTGTCAAGAGGCTGGGACCAGACTTTTTTCTGTGCTGCTCAACAATAGGATGAGCAGCAACAGGCACAAACTGAAACACAGAAGGTTCCATCTGAATGTGAGGAGAAAACTCTTCATTTTGAGGGTGCCAGAGCACTGGAACAGGCTGCAGAGACGTTGTGAAATCTCTTTCTCTGGAGACATTCAAAACCTGCCTGGATGTGATCTGGTGCAACCTGGTCTGGGTGAACCTGCTTTAGGAGGGGGTTGGACTAGATGATCTCCAGACGTCCCTTCCAACCCCAGCCATCCTGTGATTCTGTGAGATGGCTGAGGGAGAGGGAAATGATTCCATACAAGCACTTAAACTCAGTGGTTCACATTCCCTGCAGGAATCTCCACAAATACGCCTTCTGTCCTTTCAGCTGTGTACAGGAGGCTACCTATGTGGGTGAAAGGGAAAATGTCCCTAACACAGCCATGATAGCAGACACATTTGAATAAAGACTTGCAGAAGTGGGGTGGAAATCATGAACTATATTAATGAATGAATAGTCTGTCTACAAATTTTTAAAAATGCAATAGATTTCATAATGAACTCCTTTATGGCAACAGTGCACACTATTACTCATTTGCATCCTTAAGTGTGCTTCAGTTACACTATGCCTTTGTCTCTCTCCTCGTTGTTCACTAATTTCCTTCTAAATACAGGAACTTTATTCTGTAATAGCATGACTTAATACACCATGGGAATTGTCTTATTAAATTTTATCCAGAAATAAGATTGTAAGTGCATACCAACTAGCAAACAGTCACAGTGGAGAATTTATGAGTTAAAATTTCTACATAGGAATGAGTCTGCAAATATTCGTGAAACAGAGAAATTCAGCAGAAAAGGGGGATAAATTAATTATTTACACTTACAATCAGAAAAACTGTGGTTCTAAACCAAAATTTCTTGCAAAATTAAGCTCCATACTATGTGCTGCTTTGCATTGCATGGTGTCCTAGGAGGATACCTATCTTAATTAAACACCATGTTTTAGGGTGTTCTAGGTAAATTTACCGCCTACATACTAAACTGCCCTGCAAAAAAGATCTGTCACCTTGGAATCTTGGCAAGTTGGGGAAATTTAGTTAGGTCTCGACGCAGGTTGGTTTGAGCTTTTGAATACTAACAAATAATCTTCTTACATTTCCTGGAGTCACTGAGTACATTACTTAATTACTTAAGTTACTTAATTAACTTATTTAATTAATTAACTTAATTAAGTTACTGCGTGATGTCTATAAGCAAAAAATCTGTAACTGGTCCCTTAATTTTGCTACCATTAATGAAATTAATTAGCAATTACAAATGCAGGTACACAGTTCCAGTGGGACTTCTTTGATTCTTAGCTCAACTGTTTTCATCAAATCTTAGGTATGCTCAACATCAATATCATTAGGCAAGAATTCAATGCAACAGCGTCCAAAAGAATGACACATCAACCAGCTAAACTGTGGGACAACAGAGCTATCTCACTGATTCCACTCCCCATGTCAGTAGACTAGCAGAGCTCCTTCCTAGCAAGACTGACAGCATTTGGAAAAACACAGCACTGAATACAAACACTGCAACCTTTAGACATCACTCTCAATCCAGAGCCAAAGAGATATTATCAACTTCATGTCACAGGAACTTCAGTTGTGGTACTGTTTTACAGTCACTCTATTGCACACGTTCAAAAAAAACCACATGCATGTTTAACCATAAGAAGGTTTTGGAATGTTATGTAGTACAAGCACTGAGTCAGAAAGCTGTGGTAGATGAGGAAGAAAACAAACAGTAGGCAATGGTAAGCAACGTAAGGCTGTCTCTGGAGTACCTCATAGCAGCCTGGGCACAGCAGCTCTGCATTTTGCCTTGGAAACTGGTGTCAGGAGGCCATCTCGACCACTGCATTGCCCTTAGGGTGCACACCATGGGAAGGAGGTGCCTGAGGCATAAGCATTTATTAGCCATCCTTTTGGATGCTAGTTATCGAGAAGATGTCAGAGAAACATTGGCGTTAAAAAGTGGACTTTCTGACAGCTCCAGATGTGCAGGTAAAGCAAACATAAAGACTCCCTGCTCAGTATTACACATCTCTTTCAGGTGCAAGGGTCTAACCTCTATTTGGAAGGGTTCGTGTTATTGCTAAGGGCAAACAGCAACAATTCTTATAGGAGAGAAATGCAGTGAAACAATACAGCCATAATAAGACAATACTGGCACCTAGTGGATTTTAAAAGAAGTCATGTTTGGGTATTTTGTAGAAGTTTTTGTTTGTTTGTTCATTTTCCGTAAAGAAGCATTTCCTTTTGAAAAAGATTCTTGATGCATCTCCCATACTTTGTCAATTAAGACCAGAGTAAAGGCTGTGATTTATTCCTAAACAATGAGAAAAGTTTTATTTCAGCTCTTCTTGATTCAGTTTTGGCACTCACTCTATAAAGTCAATTGTTGCAGCAAGAGATAAGACACAGAAACATTTCATTTTGATAGAGTTTATGCTCTAGCAATAGCTAGGCAGAGTAGTGACCTTCAGTCTGTCCAGGTTCCCACACCAGGACATCTGGTTTTCTGCAGTAATTTCCCTCTGCATTAGAGGATTTGTTGTGCTGATGGTCCTACCCTTAACTCACACTTATGCCATGCCCTGTTTTATTATTTACCTAAGAAAGTATTCAACACAAGACAGAACAGTACTCCAGAGTTTTTTGGTGATATGCTGAGAGGAGTGGATTATCTTTGGGTTATGCATATGTTCTATTAATATTCTAATGAAAGCTCTGGAGTATGACCAAGAATAGGAAACATGCTTTTAGTCCATTATTTGTCACAGAACACATACAGTTGTAGCAAAACAATTTTTCTTAATCTGCAGTGGTTGATTTAGGCAAACAACACCTGCCCAGTCACATAAAACCAATTAAGCAGTGAAATAAACTGAAAAAGAGATCTGAGTCTGTAGATGTCACCTGAAATACCTGCACTTATAGAGACTCAAGAGAAGAGTCAAGAAAAGGCTTGACATGCAATAGCTCCTTTGCACTGAAAGAAGCAATACCTCTCCTCAGATAACGGAGCAGTCAAAAAGAGAAGGGAAATAGATCTCGTGAGGGGACTAAAAGAAGTGTTGAAAGGAGAAAGAAACGGGCACAGCCTTGTTTATGCAGGACTTAAACAATAGCAAAGATTTTCAATGATAAACAGGGAACACAGATGGCCAAACCACATGGCTTTGCAGTGTCAATCCAGGATTCTGTAGAATGATGTACGGATCAGGCACAGGAAAGGGTTCTTACAGAAAGATGCTAGCAACAGCAACTCTGAAAAGAGCTTTCCTTTGCTCCACACTGAATATAGGTTGAACGGTCTCGGGCATGCATGTACATGCTCCGCAGAAGACTGAACTTCCCTTGCTGTCCGTGCTGCCACTTTGATCTAGGACTGTGGGAAAGCAGCACATCCAGGGTTATGGGTTTTGTGACAGGGACTTCTCCATCCAAACATAGCATCATCTTTTGGTTGATACAGATGTCAGCCAGGCTCCACCTACCAACACAATTGCAAAAGATTCTGCAGACCATTACCAGTATAATAGGATTCTGATATGTATTTCTTTTCTTGTCTTCTCCCAACAAATCGTTGTTTTAAAATTCTAATCCCTCAATGCATTTAAGCTTATTTACAAATGGAAACACATGTTTTACTCTATTGGAATCTTTACTGAAGCAGCAATGCAAATGTACTCACACAATTCACAAAAAAAACCACTCTAAACTTCACTGATGTTTCTGCCTTTACAACAGCTGTCAAATCCTAAAATACCTGGGCCTTATACCAAAACAGAGAAAAGACAGATGTAATTATCACTTAATTCTGCTTGGCAAAACAGTGTAAAACTGGATAGTTGTATTGAGAGTGATGGGAGAGCACAGTTTACAAGATGAGACTTGTCAGAGCTTGAAACATTCCCCTCTGTCCATATACTCAGAGTTTTTTAAGAAGCACTTGCACAGTAGCTCACATTTGACTCAGCTCAGTCACATGCAGTGTTCCATTTTATTTCAATAAGAAAAGAAAGAATATAATAACTCCCAGGTGCACTGCAGGAAAAAGGCTTAGACTCAGACCATCATTACAATAGATAATGCAGTTGCCACTGGGCAGAAGATTATAAAGCCCACTTCATCAATGTGTGTTTTCTCTTTTTTTTTTTTTTTTTTGCTCAAGCAGTCATACCTTCTTCAGACAGAGATGAGTTTTTTTAATTTAACTGGAAAAAACAATGGAATAAAGCATTTTTCTTCACATTTGACCGGTTTTGAAGATTATAAATTCCACTGTATTAAATACCATTCAAATATGAGACCAGATGTCTTCATATTTACAACGCATTCTTTTGGCACAGCTTGTCAAAACACTGTCAGCCTTGGAAAATCTGAATATGAATATTTCGATATAAGAGGCTTCCGGTACCTTCCTTAGCCTAGGCAGTCTAAAGTCTTGTGGTGTTAAGTACCCAAGGGTCCATTCAGATCACAATATCCTAAGACACAACAACTCAGATGCTAGTTTAGCTTCTATCTCTCACTCCATCTACATTCAGGAAAATATAATTGCGCTAATTTAAGCAGACACTTGATGAAATGATTTAACTGATGTGCTATTTTCACTCATGTAGGGAGACAGGGCTGACACAGCAGCACTAGAAGAATGATGGTGTCTTCACTTGGGTAAGGGAAGAGCACTGCTACAAGCCTTTCCCATTCCCAAAGTCAGACTGGATGCCGTTTTGAGAGACAAGCATGATACCCACTAAATTCTGCATTTCAGTCCTCATAGGTGAGAAGGAACCTTAGCTCATGGTCACACTGGCCTTCACTAAGGTCTCCAGTGTCCTGCAGATGAAGCTCAAGGACCATTACCTCATTGCCTGATTAAGCAGGCACCTATGCAGTTTTCATACCTTCCCATGGGGGCACAGGTTCAGTATTACTCCTTACTTTCTCCAGATGAGTTTTACGATGACATAACACTGACAGGTAAAGAAAATTTCCTTAGCTTAGAAGAGAAATGAAATACAAATCAGGGAAAACTAGATTTCAACAAGATGTGCTTAGTGGCTTGAGTGGATGTTATAAATGCAAGATTTCGTTTCTCAGATTCCAACATTCAAATACAGCTTTGTCTTCTATACTTGTTGTAAAAGCTTAGAAAGAGAATTTTTTGTTAGAAAGATATGGGTCAACACAAGGATTCAGGAAAACAGTGTTTTCAAGGGAACACCTGTCCTACTGTTGCCTTACTGTGGCCATTAATCGCTAAAATGCCAGTACCTGAGGAAAAATTGCAAGGATTAACAGAATGGAGAGCTGCTGTACATCTGAATTTAACAGGTAACCTGTAATCTTACTGGAGCATTTGCACTCCTACATAAAGCAAGTGATTAAATAGATGCCATGAGCTCTAAAATCTCTGTTATTCATGTAGTTAAATTTTTTTTTCTGAGAAATGTCTTTATTTTTTATTCCCAGTTATAGTCACAAGCAACACAGAAAGAAATGGTCCTGACTTTGTGGCAAAACTCTTTGTGCTATACAGAGGTCCAGAAATTGTACCCTAAATTCGCGTGGAGGGCACACGATTGTTGCTAAAATCAAAACAAAGTTTTGCTTTCTATTATTTTCTTTCCTTTCCATTCCCTTAGCTCTGTTTTTTGTTAGAGGAAAGTATAGCTTTGCTTTTTTCTGTCTAGACATTTACTTATAATCAAAAGCAAATAAAAACCTGTATTAAAATTAAATCTTGTGATGTATCCTTTTAGGCTCAAAGGACATACTTTTGGACTTCAGTAATCCTTTAATAAGAACTTACTAATGGTTGTTGATTTGTTAGTTTGTTTTCCCTCAAGACTGTAAATTCTAGCAAGCAAATCTGAGAGTCCGTGTATTTTTCAGCCAATATTGTACAAATTTCTCATGGCTATTTTTTAAGGATGGTGACTTCTTTATTACAGGTTGCCAGAAATACTGTTAATTTTGTAATACGTGGGTTGCTTATGTTGCTCGTTTTATGATCAAGGCAGGTCCTGCTTGCTCACTATTTGAAACCTGGCTTTATTACTAAAGCTTGTAAGATAGGATGCTAAGTCAGGTGCATACAATGAGGGCATCACACAATCAGCCAGAAACAAGAAGCTCCTCACTTTTCTAAACTGAACAGTGGCTAAATCTGAGGGCAGGGATCGCTGAAATTCTCCTGCAGTTAAGTGGTTTAACACAAACCTTCTGTGGATCCCAGCCCACCTCCTGGCCTTTCTGATCTTTCTAGCTGTGTTTCTTCATCCCAGGTGTCTCTTGGAGCCCAGAGACTTTCTAGCCTATGTTTACTGCAAGCCATGGGCACACAGGAGGAAAATATATCTATCCTCAGAGTCACTCTTGTGCTGTTCAATGCAACTCAACAGGAAAGGTACATGCTGGAAATTTGGTGAGCCTTGCAATATCAGTTCTCTCTGCCCAAGCACTGTGCCATATATTTCAATTAACAGTATGTGGTCCAGTCAAATGTACTAACGTGATGAAATTAAAAACAAACAAACAAACAAACCAAAAAACAACTGACTGCATTTTTAAATTAAAAATAAAAATCTGAGAGTTTCCAAGGCTGCCACATCCTGTAAAAAAACAGAATTCAGATGATGTGCAAGACACACAAGTTGGTTAAGCACTATTCCAATAACTTACTATATTAGTTTTATAATATTCATACATCTGCAAAGAACATCTCTGAACACTCTAGTCCCTCTTTCAAAGTAAACCACACATCTGTGTATTCAGAATGACTTTCTGATAGCTGTTATTAAGTACAAAGCTCACCAGAACTAAGTATGTCTATTTTTTTCCAAAGTGCTCAACTCAGTATCCAAGAGAAAATCAAGTACCTTTGTTCTATCTGTCATATACTCATGTCTGCCGCATGAGACACCCTTCAAAGGCACATGACTTATAGAATGTTCCACATATCCATCAGTTCAAGACATTTCTTCTCTCCTGCCCTTCCTGGTAATGGGTAGGGAAAGGAAGAGCAAGCAATGGACCTACTGTGGAAGGAAAGAGGATGCACATATAAATTTGTATGCATACATGTAAAACACATGACCATACATGACTTCCCTTTGACATCTGTAACAGTTCTACCTGCAGATGCTCATAGTATCAACCCTAACTCACTGTTTAGTGTGAAAAAATTGCTTACACCCAAGAAACTCATTACACTGACCAAGTTTGGTTGGGTTTTTAGCTATAATACACTTGGATGTATAAATAAAACAACATTTGAAATATACATCTGCATGGAAACATGCATGTCTAAACATGTAGGGAGTACAAATATTTTCTAGACATAATTAACAGAGTAACTGGACATGAAACCTTAACTTTCTGAAGAAGTTTTCTGAACAAAACAGCATTTTAAATGAAGTTTCTTCTGCTTTGTGATTTCTAAGGTGACAGGCTGCATCCAGCCTGGCTCAGCAGGAACTGAAAGCTGCCATTATCCAACAGGTACTTGCTGGCCCATAAGGAATGAACTGGCACAGTTAACTTGACACACACAGGCCTAGAGTCAAGAAAATTGGAATACCTTTTACCCTTAGATAGGGCGCAAGGACAGGTGACCTGCAAATGCTGTAATTCTGTTCTGGAATGCAGTTGTGGGTCAGTATCTATCTAACAAAGGCATTTTAAAGTATTCTACTGAAAGATTTCTGGAAAATTTTCTCCACTACCAATTTTCACATTTTTGAAAGTAAGAAATCACAAACTAAATTTAGCTGAAATTCACACATTTACAAATGACATCATGGGAAGCTATTGTTGCATGCTTAATTCTACCAAGCAGTACAGTGAGATCTTTTGTACAAAGTTTAGTCACACTTAAAACTGTTTCACTTTGTTCCAACAGCATCTATTAAGACACAGAAATGATCTATTTCTCAACAGAGTTTCTTTCTCTTTTCATGAGTCAGGCAGACAGCAGGCTCTCTATACTCCAGGCATATTAGCTGACTTTCAAGGAGGAGCCTAGTACTGTATGCATAATCCTGTGCAGCACGCAGTTCTTTATATTTTACAGTCTTCTTACATCTCCAGCGATCACAGTTTGGCAAAAGAGAAAATGGGTTATAAGACAATTAAATCTTTGCTTTAACTTGGCATAGAAAATTTCTTAACTTTTTTCTCCTGAGATCATACTATTAATCTTGAAAGCACAACACAAGGAAGACTATATGCCTCTGTATTAGTCACATCTCTGAAGATACATAACAACGGAGACTGTGTTACAATAAAATTCAAGCAATGCTGAAGGACTGTAAAGTCAGAAACCATTTGTTGTGTGGATGGCTAACACAAATGTCAATATGACAGCTGTGTTTCCATAGCTGTTTACGTCTCTTTCCTTCTTTAATAATCTTCTGCTTCTCCAAAATATGTATAGGGACTTTATAGCAGCTACGTGCAAATAAGCAAAAGAGTGTTTTCTTAGCACTTCTCTAACCATTAGTCTATACTTTTCAGTACACATATAACCAGCATGTAACTTAGAAATTCCTAGGAGTTTAAGAAGTATGTTATGTATATAGTATTGAAAACACAGAGTATATGAATGTGAAGATTGTACATTCAAAAAGGGTATTAAACTTATGTCTAGTTAAGTATTCTCCAGTTGCTAGGAAAGCTCTGCAGTTTCATGTTGACCCCCAGGACCTTCATGCAGTTGCTTTCTGTGAGTATTACTTGTATCACACAATAAGCAGGGGACATGCAGCCTTGATTTACAGACTCCCAGTAACTCTGTACAGCTGTGAAACTCCAATTCACCATATGCACTGATCTTCTTCACTGCATACCACAGACTACGGCCCTGCCTTGATAATGTTAAAGTTACTCTGGAACAGAAACGAAAGCAAGTGGAAGCATCTAAAGACAGTTAGAAGGCTGTTGCCTTTATCAATGCTGAGCAATCATTGTTGCTGTCTAGTAATATGTCAGAGAGATCACTGTTGCTAATAAAAGACCATTCATTTTAATAACATTTTTCTGAGTGTCCCAGAGCAATATAATCACATCACTTCAGGGTAGTAAGGTTTTTTTAAATGTGATACCCAGCTTAGCAATTTATCCTCGCAACACCAACAGAGGGAAACATCAGCCCTATTTTAAGGAAAACACATGCCCAGAGCAGCCTGTCTCACTGAACAGCTGTGGGACACCAAAGCATGGCACAGCATTGAGATCCTTGCTTTACTGAGCAATTCTTCCTCTTCTTTGGGACATTTCTCTGGAAAGAGGCCAGAAAATAGAGAACCAATGGACTCGCTAATGTGTGTGCTAGTAAAATAAATGTGTTTATAAAGCAACTGGATAGAAGACACTGATGTTTTTGTCATGTCACGTTACTTTAGTTCAGTAATGCCGTTTGGGATAAGTTACCGTATGTTTGGTACTGGACCTATATTTGTCTCCCGTGAAGTGCATGTTGCTGATTCAGTGGTTTTTCCTATTTGGTATAGTCTACTGAAACTGCCACAGCTGCTAATGCTCCAGAAATTCCAGAAAAAGAGAACCTCTGAACCTATGGCCTTTGTTTTTTTTTTTTTTCTGAGAAACCTCTTGCAAATCATACCACGCCACACAGTATTCATTTTTTGTATAAGGAAATTTTACTGCATATTAATAACCAGTAGGCATTTGGCTCACATAAGCTGTATCAACAGAGAGAGGAAACAAAGAAAACAAAGATGTGTTTTTCACTTTTCTATCAGATATGGCCATGTAGCCTGTGGAGCTACCTAATCTGAACGTAAACTGACTTCTCATGCTGTGAATTATATTGCAAAACACCAAAAAAACCTGAGGAAATCAAGTCAGAGGTCCAGGTTTTCTGCAGCTAGCCTTGACCTCCTACTCAGACCTTGAACAACTTTGGTCTGGTGGTTTCCACAGCAAGCGCAGGATGGGCAACCCCAGGCATGTCACTGTGCTCTGTCTTCAACAGAAGCAGAAACTGGTGAGCACTGAGCACGCACAACGCCTGGGTTTGCTTTGCTACTGTTTTTCTTCTCTGTGGCTCATCCAGCCTTTTATAAACAGAGGGAATTACCACTCCTCTGTGGTAGATGGTTGGTAGGGAAGGGGTGGGAGCAGCTGTCAGGACACTGCAGAAAGGGGTGGAAGGGGAGGGCTGGGGGGAGGACAGCTGCAGGAGGGGCTGCCTGACAGCTGAAACTCCCCAGAAAGGCAAGTGCTGCCCTGGCAAGGAGGCCATTAGGAGGGCAAAGGGGGAGAGCCTGTTTTGGAGAGCCCGCAGCAGCCACATTTCTCAGGGACAGCCCAGGACCAGCCCTCCAGCTCCACGTACCTTCCTCCCCTGGCTGCTGGGAGCAGCTGTCCCCAGCCCGGTGCGCCCACGATCGCCAGCCGTCCCGCGGGCTGGAGGCAGACCATGCCGCAGGCCTTGCCTGAGCCTCCCCTCAGGCCGCCACCACCATCTTCCCGGGTCACCACAGGCCACCATCTTCCTTCAGGCCGCAGGGAGCAGCGAGCAGCCAATATGTTGTGCAAATCTGCCATCTTCTGGTGAATATGGTGAGAGGGATGTTCGATAAAGCTGCGCTGCCTAAGCAAACCCTGAAACAGTAGTAAATAAGAACTTGCTGTTGTTGTTGTTTTAACTTTTGCATTTCACACACCACAACTTCTCCTACATGCAGAGCGCTTCTTACAAATCCACGGGATCTGGCAATTTTTGGCAAAAGGAGTATGCCGCATCTGCTGGGTTCCTTTTGGCAGCACCGCACCCCATGGTTTCCCAACTTCCCTGCTTGGCTGGGGAGCTCAGAAACTCTGCCAGGGGCTGTTGTTGGGAACAACCCTGCAGCAGCAAACCCTGCAGCAGCATCTGTGGTGTGGGGCAGGACCAAGGACCTGGCCACGGCATGTGGGAAGTATAAAATCCCTGGCACCCTGCAGGGATCAGGGTGTCACAGCCCTGGTGGTGCCTGGAGGTCTCTGCACCCTCCAAGCCTCCCCTCTGAGTGCTGGGGCTTCCACCACCTGTGTTGTCATCTCCTCTGGCTGCCACCATGATGCCAGTGTAAGAAATGTGAAGGCCAAGAGCAAGCACTGGGAACTGGGGCAAGATCATGTCCCTTGATCACAGGGCAGCTTAAAAGTGGATGCAAAATCATTTTCAGGTTCAGCAAAACAAGCTGAAAAGTCCTGACTAACTGGTACTCTCTTCTTTGCAGGAGGTTGCAAAGTTGAGATCCTAGCTTCTCAGCTTAATGGAAGCCTTTTCCACAAGCTATTTTGATTTTTAACCTGAAGAAATGCTGTAGCTGTGAAAAGGAAAGATACCATACTGATCACATCTCAGCTTTTGTGCTGGAGCTCCTCTCTGCAGACCTTTAGCTGAAAGTGTGCTGGTTGTTGGAGATGCTGACATTTCTCCACTAGAAGCAAAACTGACTCAATCAGTAATAAATACAGTCTCTTTATTTCAAGTGATTGCATATTAAGTTGTACTGAACTAAATCCTATAGCTGAACAAAGAAACTTCACCTATGAGTATAGATGACTTTAAATTAAATGGTTTATGTCAAGCAGTGGATTTTAGTTTGTAACCAGCAGATGACCATTGCAGAGTCTAACGAACATTTACTTCTGGTAGTAACTCCAGGTTCTGGCTGTCATGTCAGATGTAGCTTCCATTGTTTACAGCTGCATAGTTTAGCTATCATTCTGTCAGCAAAAAATGCTAGTAAGGAAACCAAGAAAACAGTCCTGGAAACCATTTGATTGCTGCATGACTGGTAAATTCCTGACAGGTGTTTCTAGATTTTCAAATGCAGTCCCTAGTCATTCCCTGGGAAGTCTGACTGGTGCCAAGTAGCTAGCTCAATGTCTTGCATGTTTTTGAATATTTTTCTTTGCTGTTATTTGTCCTCTAAGAAGAAAAGAAATAAGAAGCTTTGAACTAGTTTGCAAGGAACAAGTTTACCAGCAACTTCCTGCAGCATTTTGGAAATTGGTCTGATTTGTTTGGCTTTGTTTTCTTTAGACACATCATTTGCTTTCTTCATTCTTTAATATGTAATTTTTGGCACATGTTCTAATTTTGTTAGAATGTGATATTTCCTTCAAGCCGCATTGTAACTGAAAGGCAAAAAGTTTGTGTAACAGGCATTCCCTTCGCAGTCATTTAATTCAATATGCTAGTACATCTCTAAGAAGCTCAGTGTTCCTAAGAATCTATGGACATTGTATGAATGAGGTAATATTTTCATCACAAGTACTTTAAGGTGCTCCTACTGCCAATCTCACAGTCACCACATAAATTAAAGAAGCAGTGAATTATACAAATTGCATTTCTGATGCACTGCAAAACCAATGTATGTAATTTATTAGATTTTTTTCTCATGATGGTTCACAAAAGCTGCATTTCATGGAAAGAACTGCATTTATTTGTGTTTGTGATAGGATGATATTGTTTCTCCAGTTTTAATGGTTGTGTGGAACCCTGAGATGTTTGGTGTCACCAAAATATGTTCCTTATGCTTGCTCTTGCTTCTTCAGTATTTTCTATTTCACAGTTCCTGCAGAGGATGGTGTTTATTTCTTACTGGTATGTTCTCGTTATGTGTAAAAAAACCCCAATGGATTTGCTTCTGTTTCCACTTTTACACATGTCCAATAGAACCACATAAAATTTACTTCATGACTCCATGTTTACATTTTTCAACTAAACTATTTTTATCTGACAATCCGCAACAGCTAAGTTGATGGCTGCTCGTACTACACCTCATGTTGTTGTGGTTTAACCAGCAAGCAGCTAAACACCACACAGCTGTTCACTGCCCGCCCCTCCGCCCCGTGCAGTGAGGTGGGAAAGAGAATCCGGAAACAAGGTAAACCTCATGGGTTAAGATAAAGGCAGTTAAACAGGACAGAAGGGGGAAATAATAATAATAGTAGACTATATAAAACAAGCGATGCACAAAGCAATTGCCTACCACCTGTCAGACAATACCCAGCCAGGTCCCAAGCAGTGGTCCCTCTGGCCACCTTCCCACAAATATATACTGGGCATGATGTCTTATGGTGTGTAATATCCCCTTGACCAGTTTGGGTCAGCTGTCCTGGCTGTGCCCCCTCCAAGCTTCTTGTGCACCTGGCACAGTGTGAGAAGCTGAAAAGTCCTTGACTACTTGGCAACAATTAAAACATCAGTGTATCAACATTATTCTCATTTCAAATCCAAAACATAACACTATATCAGCTACTAGGAAGAAAATTAGCTATCCCAGCTGAAACCAGGGCTCCTGTATGAATTTTAATTCCTTCCACTCTTCCCAGTGTGTAAATCAAAGCATCAAGGGACTAGAATAAGGTATTTAAATTTTAAACATACCAGTGAGAGCTGAAAGTGTGCTGTTGATTCAGAATACTATTTACCTTTTTTCTGTAATTCCCCATTGTGTCAGTTACTATTGAAAAATAAAATGGCAAAACAGAAGCTGAAGCTTCAGTGGATGGAAAACCAGGGAGTGCCATGAAAGCCAGTGTACTTCTGTTGACTAGATGAAAACACTAAATTTCCAAGATTTCTGGTTTTCGAGTGCTCAAGCTGTGCAGAATTCCAGTCAGTTTCAATACAAGCAAGTGGCTTTCTCACCAAGGACTGAAATATAGCACTCACCATGCACCCTCAGCCTGCACTGTGGTCTCTAACAAGCCACTGAATATTTCCATGCCATTTTCTTCTAGCACAAACCCTAAAAAGGTCACATTTTATTAAGCGTTGTTCTTTAATACATGGTAGACTATTTTGAATCATATCACAGAGCCAGTTTTCAAGAGGCAGTCTCAGAATGTTACCTCGTGTATAGACATGCAAAGCACTAATGAACCTCTTAGGATGGACACAAGTATCATCCAGGTACTACAGTGGCTGAGCAGTGGTTAGCAGGTACAGCTTGATATGATATTGCCTTATAAAGCAGAAAGTATCCTCCTTGAAGGACAAACTCTTATCTTGTGCACTACTAAGGCAACTGCATACTCTATAGAGTTATGATCTGCAGTCACCTCATTTAAAATAGAAATTATTATCAAAGCAGACACACCAACCAAGAATCTGAAAGGCAGGATCGGTTGCCCTTAACTGTCAATTGTTTATGAAGGAACTTCCACTTTCTACCAAAATAGATAACTATGACCTTGCTATTTTGTATCTTTACAGCAGGCAGTGACACTAAAACCATTCTCAAAAGGCCAAAAAAGGTTACAGGTAAAGCCCTATACAGTGCAAGGAAGGGAGGGTTTTTTTTTTTCTCGGTTCAGCACTTCTCACAATGTGTCATTTCTTCTTAAAAAGAACCAGACCCAATAGGAAATTACTAAAATAATAAAACATCCTAAAGAAAGTAGGGTTTTGAATGGGGTTCTTGGAAAATGTCTGGGGCTACAGTTTGACTCCTTGTGGGGAAGAAAAGGGGTGTTTCCCAGGCATTAAAAATTGGCTTCTAAGAGGGAGTGAAAATAGATGATAATAAACACTTGCTATCTATGTTAACCATAAACTAGTTGGAAGCAGGCAGCTGAATTAAAAACAATATTGGATACTAGAAGTTTTAAATTATGTTCAGAATCTCTGGTACCTGAGCTCATTTTTAGGAAAGAAGTCAAGAGTTTATACTGGATACTGAATTTTATTTAATGACAGTTTGCAACAGCTGTCTGTATATACACATACACACACTTGTAAGGAGTCCATTTTATTCTTACTTTTGTTCTAGAGCATTACTAATTCATAATGTATAGTTGCAAATAGGCTCTAGAGAGCCACGAAGAGTTAAACACATAGCCATTTTTTACAATTAATAAGGATTTCTACCTGAACATTTTCCTGCAGGACTTATGTTGAACACAAAGTCTTTATATGAATTCTAAAAATTTCAGTGTATAAATACATGTTATAGTTACATGCCATATCTCACCTTAGTTTGGAACTGAGAAGCCAGTGCAGCTCAGCAACAATCAACATTTAACCTTTATAAAGCATTTTTTCTAATCTCTAGGTTGTTATTTAGTCAGTTACTTGCAGCCTTGTTTCAAAAATAGGAAAGCTGAAGATGCTCAAAGTTCAACAAATGACACTAACACAGAGCAGGTCTACAGCAAAGTTGGAACTGTTCTTCATGTCTTCATGTCTACATGCCCAAAATGTTATATTAGCACAAGGCCATATATATTTTTGAGATAGATACAGTCACAGAAGTATCCCACCAGACCATTCAAAATCTGATCATATAAAGATATCAGTCTCCTTTAGGTTTTCACTGGCAATGGCATCCTTGGAGCATTTTCATTTCAATCATCTGAGTCAGTGGTAACAGCCTGTGGACTGATTTGCCATTCCCCACCTTTGTTTCTTTCCTCTAAGGAGTTTTGGTCTGTCCACTGTTAAAGGCTTCCCTTAGTTATAAACTCTGACAGAACCCTCAACTGAGACTAGGATTTGAAAATTTAAGACTCAAGCTTTTGAAATGGCACCTCTACGGATTGAAATACCTGCATCATTTACTTAGAAAGAGAAAGCTTGCTTTGTAAGGGCATTGAGTAGGTCTCCTACTTGTAAATTAAGATCCATTAATTTGAGAGTCCTGTGTTAAGCAACTGTCATAAGTTTATGTTAAATATCTGCATGAGTACTGTGAACTGCCTCCTTGGCATTGTTTCAGGACGGGTTCAGTAAAACTACTGCAATCACTCCACTATGCTTAGAGAGAGGTGGCACATACCGTAATACAGTTTCAGTAGCAGCCAAATTATTAACCCTTCCAAGTACTCGTTTTCTGTAATTAAATGTGATGAGCCTCAGTTTGTTTTTTTTTTTCCTCCGGGACAAAGGGTTTTGTCTGTTTGTTTTCATTTTCATGCCCTAGAAGCTTCAAAGCAGATAATACAGGATCACCCCCTTCCTGCCTCTTCTAGTTACTGGCAATGCCCTCAGTTTTTGAGGCACCCTGGTGGTTCCTAGGATCTCTGTAAATCACTGTTCATAAAAGAGAAAATCAGACAATTATGTCCCTTCCATTAGTCCTCATCTCCTAGAAGTAATTTTCCTTTTTTCTGCAGAAAATAGCTCTTACAGTAAGTGCTGCTGACAATCTTTTAAGGAGCTTAAATCTCTCTTTTTCTCCTCCCCCCACCCCCCACCCTCACCACCTCTCTCAGCTTTAAATGAAACAGGTAAAAACAAGATATAAGTGAAATCCATAAGACCTAAGCTGATGAAAACTGAGGCTTTTCAAAAATATATTACATGCTCCAAAGAAAAGGCATTTAAGCTAGAGTTAGAAAAATACCAGCAAATGAATTTTACAAGTAGTTTTTTACCAAATTTTAAATTAAGGTGAAAAAATGCTGAGAAGAAAATTCAGATATTCTTGGTAATTGAGATAGGCTATATTTTCCCTGTAATTTAGCAGAATAATAAAGTCCAACTGCTAATAATATTTTTTTTTAAAGTTAGAAAAGTCTGGAAATAATTATAGTGGCACCACGTTGCATCCTGGGACAGCTTTGACAAAACTGATTAGCTTATGGAGTGGGAAACAATTCTGAAGGAAACTGCTTGAAGTATCTTTTAGTGTGCTGAATGCCTAATGCAGTCTAGAGAGGGAGAAGTTCAAGTTACAGTTCTGCAGCCAACACTGACTCAAGGTTTGTGAAGCCAATAGAAAGATATGAAAGCTTAGAAGTTTCTCTATTCTGATTTATCCACATCTTTAAAATCTAGTGCTGTAATACAAATTTATTGCTTATATCTATTTCCTTTCATTCAACACTGTGAGAAAGCCAGCATATAAAACTTGTTTCTAAAGAATTCCCTTTCTTGTTTTTGTTCTAGTATGTTTCTAACCATCAGTATTGTTGCCTCTAACAAGTGAGACATGATTCACCACGGAGGCAGAAGTGAGACTCTCCAGTAACAGTAAATTAATATCACATATACAGAATTATGTTTGCGATTCCTTCCGTCCTAGGACTAAAAGAGTTCAATGAGTGTATCCTTGGACTAACTAAAAGTAAGTATTTCTAGAAGAACACATCTTGGCTAATGAAAACATCACCAAAAAAATGAATATGTTAAGAATTGAAACATTTACCCTGGCTAAATCCAAGTTAGTGGGCTTTCAAAAAATTATTACAGAGAATTGAGCAAGATATATCTGTAAAAATATTGCATTACCAGAGTTCCTCACTGCAACATATTAATCATGCATGGTCATTATCATCTTTATTTACAGTTTTGATTTTTCTTTACAGGTCAGGTAGCAACCTGCATTCTCCTTTTGCTGTTGTGTCTAAATGTCCCTGATGTAGATCTGGATCTTCCTCCAACATTCTAAAACTAAATCCCATAGTAATAGTACAAGGCACAGACAGGGCCAGGAATTTGCAAACACAGGTGAAAAATCTGTACTAAGTACGTGACTAGAATTTATTTCACCCATAAGAAGATACTATTTGCATAGCATTGCTTAAAACATGTTTAAATAATATAAGCTACTTGCTTGGATTCTGGCAGTTTGCCCTGAGAGCTGAGATTTCTGTTGTATCAACAAGTGTCTTTTTCACTATTTCTTGTAGATCTCGCACAAGCAAATTCTTTCTGCACACGCTAAAGACAAATGGAGACCCTGCATTCACCACAGAAGGCAGCAATAACAAATATTGATGGCAGTTCTCGTGTGAGACAGAGAAGATGCCCTCAGGGGCATCACAAGGTAAGTCCAGACATGCTTAGCTCTTGTCATTGTTCATTTTATACATCGAATAAATAGTAAATACATATCTCACAATTTTGTATAGCACTTCCCCATTCCTCCTTAGCAACTGAGATTCATTCTTCCTTTAAGGTCCTTTTGTTCCTCTCAACTAAATCACACCAAACTGGTATTGACACTCTTCATCTGGGAGGGCCAGTAAGCCCTGCACCTCTACGTACTTCCTTGCTTGCATATCAAGTGTTCTTCTGCATGAATTCTCACTGCCATCTCCCAGTACTTATGAAATTGCCGGGCCATCTTGCAGTCTCTGCTGTGCCAGTAGCCAGCATTCAGCAAATCTGTTGCCTCTCAGCTATCTTCACCTAGAAAACAGAGTTTCCAGTCATGAAAAAGAGGACAGCATAACAGCGCAGTTGGAGTATGTCTGCATCCCATCAAGGACACCTTCAGCCCAGAAACCTGGTGAAAACACATTTGTTCAACACAGACATACAAGTACATCCTCACTGTATGATGTCAGGCACATGTAAACCTTTGTCCTCATCTTTGGTCCTGCCTGCTACCCTTTACTTTGTTTGCTGTCCTGGATACTGCTTGCTCTGCTTCTTGCTCCTTTAACCACAAACATTTTTGCTATTTAAACTCCTTTAGAATGCATATAGCCTATAGGACTCCACACAGTCCTATTGAAATCATACAAGTCCAGGCAAATATGAAGTAAATTTTCTTCCTCTCTTTCTTCTTCCCAGGCTTTAACATTGATAACTCAACACTTTTACTTGAACAGACTTACCAAATCTTGTTAACACAGCTTTCTGTGCACAGTTACAATACATACATTGCAATACACCATACATGCTGTGAGTATATTATATGATTCTCTTATATATTATGTTTTCTGCTTTAAACTGAAGTGCCTCCTAAGCACACAAGAATGGAGTGAGAAGTGTTGCTTCTCAAGAAATTAAAAGTTGAACCCAGTGGGTATATGCTGTAAACACAGAGCAATGCAGTTAAATGGTGCTGCTAATGATAGGTCAGGTTCATTCCATGGTTGGAAGTGAAAGTGATCTCAGGTTGTTTTTGAGAGGGAAGAGAATCCTCTTTGTGGGACCAGAAAGATCAGATTTTAAATATATCCTAGTCACAATGCACAGAGATGTAGCTGTTTCACAAAAGCTCACTAACTCAGATTTATGGAGTATTTTTGGAAACAGAACAAGGTATAATTTGGTTTAAGAACCAAATTTGTGCCCTGGGTATTTATTGAACCAGTGGTACATCTGAGGAAACAAAAATAGTTGAGTTATCTAAGAAAATGATCCACTTGTGTTTAGCCAAAGCCACACAAGTAATCTTCTCTTCAGCTTTATGCTAGCTGCAGCTCCCCGATAGAATTTCAATTTATATCTCTTACATAATCGGAGCACACTTTCCGGGGAGAATTTGACCCTGAGGGAGGCAGGAGGACTGGAGAGACTTGCTAATAGTCATGTGGTAAAAATAGTCTTTTCATAAGCCCAGCATGAAGCACGGAGAATGCCTTGAAACATGCCCTAGCTAGTATCAGAAATAGCCAAGCCGGAGATGAAAAGCATCCTTCTGCTCAAATGTAAAGGGAAAAAAAAATGGAATATTCTATAGTAGTCCTCATGAGTCACTCCAATGCGCTAATGAGTTCATCACAAACCACCATTTGAAATGGTAGCCCTTTCTCAGCAGCACAGAAGCACACCAGTTCAGTGGGCATTCAGGTTTTCATACAGCCCTTCTCTCCTTAAATGCGGAATATACTAACATGAGTCTCATTTCAGGGTCTCTAGAAGTCAGTCCTTGCAACCCAGTCATTCATTAGCAAAAAGAAAACTGAATAATCCTCATGATCCCTGAGAAGCAGCACTTTCTCCAGGAGTTGGGAGAAGAGCAATTTCTCTGCTGTTTTTGCCTAAACAGCATATCTAGTTTCCCTGTGTTTGCTGCAGGTAGCCTGGCTCTTTAGTCCCCTGTTGTCGGACAATGGTAGATTTGTCCTACTTCATGCTTGGAGGGCTAAGGATTTTGTATATCATTCTTCCAAATGAACTACTTTTATCTCTAAACTTTCCCATCAAGTATGGAGCTGCTTATCCAGCTTCTATGTGATGTAAAGAAGGCACTAATAAGGTGGGGTTTGAGTTCCAACTGAAGTACAGAGAACAAAATATATGCAATTTAAAAGTCACCCCCTATTAATTGGATAAGCACTTGGGGCAAGAGCAGAGGACACACCTAGTCTTTTTATGATGAAGGAGTGATGTTATGAACCAATGCAACAATTTGTAGTGGCCAAGCATTAATAAAAAGCTATAATTGTTAAGAAACTAAAGTGCCCATATAAATTTTGTAAAAATCTCTAAAACCACAGCCAGTCTGAAGAAGATATTTTGAAGCAGGATTATGCCTGGAAATCTGACTAAATCAGTGATAAAACTGTCCACTTTAAACACTACAGAAACTCCAGAAAATGCCAAGATGTTGGTAATGTCTGTGTTTGAATTTAGAATAGGATACATAGAATTCTGTCCTGTTAATTACGTACTTACTACGAAAGCAATTTCTTGTTTGTTTGTAAAGAGTAAGTCCTTTACAATAACCCATCCTTGCAATTAGAAATAGTTTAGCAAAAGCTGCTCTAGGGAGGTATCTCTCTGAGGTTTCAAGCAGAGCATTTACTCTTTCTTTTCTGGGTAGAATTTTGCTTCATTGCATATTTACTCCTGAACTTTTTTTTCTTTCTTTTTTTTTTTTTTTAATGCCTCAGTACAGCTGAGGTGTTCTTGTCAGTGAGCAGCAAGGGCAGAGTTCTCCACAAGGGAGGGAGATCCAGGGTGACAGCAAAGCAGGCAGAGCAGTGTCATCAGAAAAAGGGCCCAAGTCTACAGTGCCTGAAGATGGCAAGCATGGCAGGTCTGGAGATATTAAGCAGAGTCAGCCAAAAGTGGAGATTGACAGACAAGTCCATGGTGATGAGACAAGTCTGAGTTCAAGCCAGGAAGTAAAATCCATGTATCAGGGTCAGAATTCAGATCAACAGGGTACCTGGCCAGGTGTGGGCATAGGTGCAATGTAGCTCTGGCAGAAAACAAATGTGCCTAGCTTAAAAGTAGCTCCTAGAGAAGGGTGGAAAGCCCCTTTGACAGCTTCTCAGGTAGCTCAACCTCATGTAGCTTCAAGGCTGGAGAGCTATACTGTGTTTGCCCTAGGACCAGGCAGCATAGCTTCCAGGAGAGAGGGGTATGCTCAGAGCCCTGATAGCCTTTGTCAGGACTGTGAGTCTTTCCCTTTACTAGTCACTGTACACATACATAAAAAATACAGGAGAATTTTCCAACAAGTAAGTGGCAGTAAACCATGGGGAGATTTGGTAGGCATTAGACCTCTGGCTGCTATAATATTTATGCCTTTGGGAATCTCCTGCTTTTGGAAGTTTAAAAACCAAGGAATTATTATATAGGAATTAAATTATCAGAGGGTTGGAAGGGACTTTATGATCATCTAGTTCCAACCCCACTGCCACGGGCAGGGACACCTTCCAGTAGACCAAGTTGGTCAAAGGCCCACCCAGCCTGGCCTTGAACACTGCCAGGGATGGGGCATCCACAGCTTCTCTGGGTGGCCTGTTCCAGGGCATAAGAACCCTCATAGTGAAGAATTTCTTCCTCATATCTAATCTAAATCTTCCCTCTTCCAGTTTAAAGCCATTACCCCTTGTCCTATCACTACACACCTTTGTAAAAAGTCAATCTCCAGCTTTCTTGTAGGTCTCCTTTAGGTACAGGAAGGCTGACATAAAATCTCCCCAGAGCCTTTTTTCCTCCAGGCTGAACAACCCCAACTCTCTCAGCCTGTCCTCATAGCAGAGATGTCCCAGACCTCTGATCATCTTGGTGGCTCCTCTAGACCCTCTCCAACAGATCCGTGTCTTCCCTGTACTGAGGACTTCAGATCTGGATGCAGGACTCCAGGTGGGGTCTCACCAGAGCAGAGCAGAGGGGCAGAATCATCTCCTTCGACCTTCTGGCCATGCTCCTTTTGATGCTGCCCAGATTATGGTTGGCTTTCTGGCCTGCGAGTGCACATTGCCAGGTCATGTTGAACTTCTCATCAATCAACACAAGCAAGTCCTTCTCAGCAGGGCTGCTCTCAATCCAGAGAAGTGAGGGGTCTGGAAGGAAGTGCAAGATGAGGAGAAATGGCTCAACTACTAACTAATATTTGTCAGAGCAGAGCAATGAAATACTTCATGGCAGAATCATACTGACACCTCATGCTTCTTGTTAACCAAACTGCACTAGAAACCATTAAGTCTAGCACTCTGGAGTGTGCTCTCTCAAGGGAGAGAGATATCAAAAGACAGAATAAAAAGCTAATTAGCTAGTAGCCCTAGGCAATACAGAAGTGAAATAATGGAAAATAAAAATCCTCTTTATAAATACTCACTTACTATGCCTGCATTTCTCCTCGGAGTGTGTTCTCAGGTTCTCCATTCTGGAGGATATAATTGGAAAAAGCAAAGATATGTGCCAGAGCTTTCAGTCAAGGTGAGGCTAAGCCCTAAATCAGATGATAGTTGCATGTGGCTACAGAAGGATACCTTATTTTATCCCAACAAGTAAGTCACATCAGGTTTCAAAACCCAAACACATTTGGGTTTCAAATTCAAAATATTTTTTTTCTGTTTCTTCATCTCTGTCAGCATTTGGGCTCCTGTTCCTTGTGTCAAAGCTACAGTGTGAAAGTTAGATTGATCTCTGTTTGGGTGCTAAATGTGACAGGAAAAGAAGTTGCTGGATCCCCAGTGTTTTATGACAGAAGGAAGGTGTGTCATACTTCAGCAACGAAAGTAATGAGCCCAAAGAACCCTGAATAGCAGAGAAATCTTTTCAGGTTCAGTAGCATGTGAAAATCCTCAGCTTCTCCCACTAGACTAGTTCTGACAGCTAGTCAGTCACAAAACAGCCTACAAAATGGCATAATGCCAAACTGGACTTTTACCAAGTTTGCTTCACTTGAGGCACAGATTTAAAAACCTCATTGAGACAAAGCCACCATCAGCATGAAGACTGGGATGTTAAACAAAGACTGCTTTTACTTCTTTCTGGAAATGTGATTTATTTTAATTCATTTTAAATTTATTTTAATTATATTTTAATTTTAATCAATTTTAATTATAATATGGCAGTGATCTTGTGATTATGATCCTGGGCCGTATTTGGGATCTCTTGTTTACATCCAAAGATCCAAGGAGAAAGTGTTCATTCCTACTGTTGAAATAACTGTTCTGCTTAGACATGCATTTTCTTTAATCACTCTTTATTCCTGTATTATGTTGCTGAAACTAGAATAATCCTTTTTTTCCCTGTGAAAAAATTTGAGAATACATTCGTGTAAGGCATCTTGATACTTGGTAACTGATAGAAGCCAGAATGGTAAAGACTTCCAGCATGTAAAAAGTATACTGACTGTTCTCTGTGTTGTTGGGATAAGTACTGAGCTGAAATTATGGCAAGACAGAAGCAGGTGGGACCATAGAGAAACCTTCTAACAAGGAAGGGTAGTGAAGCATTGGACTACACCACAAAGGGAGGGATAGAAGCTCCACTCCTGAAAGTCATTAAAAACAGGTTAGGCAAACATCTCTATAGCCTGACATATGCAGAAATGATCATGACTTGGGGAAAGGAAATAGTTTGGACCTCTGTTTCATTTTGGAGCTGGTCCAAAGAGATGATTCAGAAGACTAAATGATCCTTCAGTTACGAAGGACCAAGAGACCCCCTGTCTCAGTGACCTCTCGGGTCTCAGGGATTACTGATTTCATGAGACCCTAGAAATGTGGAAGCAATTATGCTTATGGGAGTGTCTTTTTGAGGGAGGGTAAGAGTGTGCACAATGACAAGAAATCTGCAGTGCCAACGTGCATAAAAAAATATGGTCAGAAAATCATTCAAGAATTCTGAAAACAGAAGAGAGTCATGCAGTGAGAAGGGAGGAGGAGAAAAACCCATTAAGACAAAATTTAGATTTCAGCTGAATGCCGCTGCAACCCGTGGATCTTAGGAGTATGATGCAGGTAAGAACAGAAATGTCCTTCAGCTGCCATCTGTCACTGACACCCAGATCCTCCACAGTAGACCTTCAGAGCAGTCAAGTTTACTGTTCTTAAGCACTGCAGACATCTGTAATGTTTCTGCCTGTGTGGGAGGACTGAAAGATGGGAGGCATTTGAGAATATCAGTGATGTTCTGCTCAGTTTCTTCACAAACAGAAAACCCAAATTATCCTGTGCTGAACTGAGACTGACTCTTCTTAAGCCTTTCAGGCAGTCATCCTATCAAATTGAAATTCATTCTCGCATTCTTAGACTTGCTGAATGCCCTTTAAACAACTACAGCATTGACATACTGCAGTATAGTAACAGAAATCCAATTATTTGTTCAAGCAAGTCCCTTGATGCAGAAATCTCTTTTAAGTTATGTACTTAGGCTAGGATTTTCTAAAGGTTAACCTGGATCACTTTCAAAGTGAAGTTCCTGTTGGCTTCTCTGAGAACTGTGAGTTCAATTTTTATTATGCAGTCTCTTTAGAGGTTTTCAGTCATGTGTTATATCAGATCATTAAGACCAGCAGCATTTTCAGCTAGAGAGGTAATAGTGGTTACCTGTTATTTTTCTAGCTGTGAGTATTCTCCTTGAAAAATTCCAGATGTCACCATTCTTTCCACCTTCTCTTTAGAAAAAGAAAAATTACAGACTGCTTTACATGATGAAAATCCTGGAATGTTGCTGTCCTTCCATAACAGCTCAGGTACTGGTCAATCCTCCATATAGACATTAGTTCATATTCTTAAAGAGAAATAATTCTTCTTCGAGTTTGTGACATATCCCAGATGACAGTCTTCATAAAACCTGCAAGGAGTATACAACATACTTTTTGTTTCAAATTGTGATATAGTATTTTCTGACATTGTTGAAATGGATCAGATATTTAAGCTTGTTTAGTGCTGCAGATCAAACCCAAAGTACAGCAATGGAACAAGCATTTCTGTGATGCCCCATGAACTAGTGTGTACCTGCAGAATATATCTATAAAAGCATAAATTTGTTCAGAATTCCTACTAATTTGAGCGTCCAGTGAAGGCTACCTTGCACCTTACCAATGAGTACCATTTGCATTTTTGAGCTTTTTGTGAATTTGTGAGTTATGTGTAACATTGCAGATGGTAGTCAGAAGCAGTTTCTTATCTGTAGTTTTCAGCGTCCTGAATTATGTTTTTACAGATCTCCGTCTCTGATCTGTCATGCTTTCACTGCCTCCCAGCTCTGTCTCTTTGTGTAAACTATGTAACTGTTTGCTCGTTCTGCTGCAATTGAGTTAAGTTGTCATCAAAGATTAATCATCTGACATTAACCTTTCAGATCAGAGAAAAATGTCAGTATTTCTTCTATATTTTATGATTACCATCCTTTTAGCCCAAGGCCTCTTTCTTTGGGAGAGTGTGAGAAAGAAATGGATAGGTACTACGAAGTTAAAGGATGGTGTGTGTGCAAGGCTCAGAAGCTTGCTTACTGCTCTCCAGCATTTTACCAGACCCACACGTATTGCCTGTTCAACACTGCCAGCAAATTGAGGGCACTCAGAACTTCTGAAGCTGCTGATCTACTACAAAACTTATGACAATGTTTAATCTTTTACTTAAATTACAAAGAATTCTGGAGAAAATCTTATGTTGTTTTCTAATCTTGGTGATCTTGCTCAGCTGAGGTCTGAGTCTCACTGAACCACGGGAACATACACATATGTTACTTGAATAAGAGTTTGCACCCAGAAGACATGAGAAAAGATGATGAGAGGGAGGAAAAAAACCCTGGCCCAGTTAAAACTAATGCAGTGGAATAATAATAATATTTTTTTTTTTTTAAAAAAGAGAACAGTTATAACCAGATCAGGCTTTTGATCCAATTGTCCAGTTCATCTCATAAGCAGCAGAAAGCTCGGAGGACCAGCTCCAGAGGGAGAGCACACAAGAAGCCCGCACTGTAAGGCCTCTTTTGACACATGTTCTTATCGAAGAATCATAGAATAGTTTGGGTTGGAAGGAACCTTCAAAGCTCATCTAGCTCAACCCCCCTGCCATGAGCAGGGACATCTTCACCCAGATCAGGTTGCTCAGAGCCCCGTCCAGCCTGGCCTGGGATGTCTCCAGGTATGGGGCATCCACCACCTCTCCGGGCCACCTGGGCCAGTGTTTCACCACCCTCGTAAAAAATTTCTTCTTCATGTCTAGCCTCCCCTTCTTCTGTTTAAAACCATCACCCCTTGTCCTGTCGTAACAGGCCCCTGCTAAATATTCTGTCCCCATCTTTCTTATAGGCCCCTTTTAAGTACTGAAGGGCCACAATGAGGTCTCCCTGAAGCCTTCTCTTCTCCAGGCTGAAGAATCTGGACTCTCTCAGCCTGTCCTCGTAGGAGAGATGCTCCAGCCCTCTGATCATGCTTGTTTGTTTCTATGTGGAATTACAAGACAACATCAACACTCTTTATCTGTGGGGCTGTGTTATGTAGGACAGCAAAGCACTTTCTGCAGACTAAAAATACATGAACAAATGGTCACGGCATCCTGGTGTGGGTGTGACCACTTTCTGTGCTGTGGTGATGTGGCCGTATACCAGAGCCCTGGGAACTTCTCATGGCTCTACAGCGGCTGGGGAGGAACAAGGGTAGGAGGCCACCAGCTGCTGCCACCAAACTCCCAGGTGAGAACCTGAGATCAGGCAGATTCTCTGCTCCACTGTCCCTGAGGACTCCATTTGTGGTGGGTTGTCCGCCGAGAGGAGGCTATCCTGAAACCAAACCGCGCAGAGGAGGGGTCTGTCCGGCGAAGTTCTGCAAGAAAACCACTAGAGGGAAGTGTCAGAGTGCTCTGGTCGTGTCTGCTCTTCACCTCTGCTCGCACGGAGTCTGCCATCGTCTCTGTAAGAGAGACGTTCAGACTCCATAACATTTAAAATGCTTTTTATGAGAGCATACACTCTAGAGCCAGAATAAGATAGATGATCTTACATCCCCTTAGATGCCAGGAGCCTGGAGCGGCTGAGCAGGATGCCAGCCCATGTGCAGGATGAACATACTCTGCGTAGTGGAGTGTTATATTTCAAGAATTTAAGTTTTAGCTGCTGATTTCTCAAATGACAACACAGTTCCAATAAACGGTATCTTTGGAATTTAATAATTTTTTAAATTTCAAATGATCCTTGGTGGTGATTATTTGAGATTGTTTTCTGTTGAAAATATGTGTCACGCTAGAAAATTTAATCTAATTAAAAATGAAGTAGTTTAAACATCTCTGTTTGAACTTCAGCTTGTTATCAAGACAAGAACAATCTGGAAAGTTTGAATGCCATAATAAATAATTTTTTTCAAGGATATTTGAAGCTTTCATTACAGTAATTTTTGTTTCACTATATTGCTGGATATTGCTCTCCTAAAATATCTGAAAGCACATAATTAGCAAATTTTATCCAGTGATATTTTAACTATTGTTATTATTTCCTACAAATATGAATTATTTATATCCTATTTATAAAATTATTACTAAAAATCATAAAAATGCATGTTTTACCAATATCTACAGTGATGTTTTTCATAAAAATTTGAAATATTTTTTTATTTTCCGTCTGTTTCAAAGCAGAAGTTATTAATGAGTTAATGAATAAAATGAAAATGATGTAACTTAAGGGTCCATCTGAACACAACCAACATAACAGAAATAAATCTGTAAACATAAAGTTATTTGATAAACTTCATTTCAACCAGTAGAAATTACCTATTTTTTTCAGATTAAGAGGTCCTTCTAAGAGAAGAAGCCAAAGTACTGTGTTATTGCACTAAGTTAAACGGCAGTAGGCAGAATTTTGTTAATCTATGCTACACTGAGTCTGACTGTGTTAATAAACTCATTGGTGGTACGATGCAATATTAGGATGTTAATGCAAATTATGTGACTGCATATAATTTGCAAACAGAAAAAGGAGCAAATTTAAAGCAAAGATTATTATTGAGATGACATCATCTATTTCTGAATTCCTTTATATACAGAGAGTTGTAGATAGACCTAAAGAATCTATTACCCACTAAGCTGTCAATCCCTTCTTTTTACCAGGGTTCATATATTTGTACTGCAAAACTCTCCTCACTGGTTTTCTTTTTAAAATTTCCAGTGCTTAAATGCAGAGGCGGTAATGTGTTTCTCAAATAGCTGGAATAGATTATCAGATCAGATTATCACCAGCCATTTCAGTCCATCCATCTTTAATTCAGGATTCCCAGACTGGCTGCTCTCCAGGAATTCTGAACTTGGTGATAGACAAGTATCTATAAAGGTGAAGTATGATCTTTACAGTACTTGAATCATGATATTGATGTCATATGAATATTTGACAGTCCTATTAAGGCAAATAGGATCAGTCTGGTAATCTTTTGGCTGCTCTAGGGTCTAACAAGTTGTAATCCTTAGCTTCTCTGCCAACAAATTCCTCATTAAGCACAAGATATCCTAAAACAAACCACCACTAAGACCTCTCTAAGACGTGAATGTATGTAGAGTTCTTTAAAGCAGGTAATTCTAGGGAAAAAAAAGGCATTTGTTTCTCTTATCTTTCCAACATGTAGCCAAACTGAAATACTCTAAAAGCTTCCATATATTGAAACCTACAATTTTGGTGAAATGATCATAATGAAGCACAGGAAGACACAAACCAAATGTGGTTTAGGATTTCACTACAAACATAAAATTTCAGCCTAAAATGTTTGTATTAGTTTATATAAACACCTCTTTTATGAGTGAATCCAAACAGATTATTTTATTATCTACAACCCCTTTCAAGATTAACTGGATGCACATCGTATTTTTTCATGGAATTCTGATTCAATAAATAGTGAAGGCCGAGCATTTTGACTAAGTTTATTAATGTGAGTTAGGTCTGAGAGACAGAATTCCAGAGAAAACCATTCAGGAGAGCTGAATCACAGCTGAAGTTCTGTGTTGACAGTGACTTCAGCAAACAGAAATAGTCATGGACACATCTATGTCTTTACCACACCAGCATGGCCAGGCAGAGTTCTGTTTAACCTATGCATGAAGCAGGACACTTCTCAAGTAGAAGGTGTCCTACACCTCCAGGAACTGAGGAATTGAACTCATAGGCTCTAGTAGAATTCATGTTGGAAGGAATTCCAGGAGATCACCTAGTCCAACCTCTAGTATTACAGTTCATCTTGCATAAGTGACTTTTTCTTGCCTTGGAGTTTATGTACCTCTCCTCCCCATGTCCAGCTGTGTCTCTGTGTTCATTTCCACAGTGTCAATTCATCTGCCTAAGTGTCAGATGCTGCCCAAGTTCAACCAGGCAGTGAAATAAAATCCTCCCATTGCTTTTCCAGCTTTGAGATGACAGGGGCACAAACTTTAGTAGTCTGAGAGCAGAGCTGCCTGTAAGACAAGTGATGATTTTTCAGGTTCAGCAGAAGTGAAGAGGGGTGTTTCCACTCTGCATCAAGAAGAAGTGGGATTGGGGGAGAAGAGGGAAGGAGGAGACAGAACAGCTGCAGCAGCTGGAGTTGCCAGGATCAGCCTACCTGGCAACCCCCCTTTTCAGGCAAGGGCATGTAATTCAGTAGCAATAGCAACATCAGAAGCAGCCCAGACACTTGGTGAGCTGGGTGCATGTCAGGGAGCATGAGAGCTGTCAAAATACCAGCCTTAGGGCTCCGAAGCCTCCTCAGTTTATTGGTAGGTAAACTACATAGATCCACTTGCCGGAACTTATTCTTGTCATCTGTTCATATAGAAAGAACTGTATATGGTTTATTGCAGTGAGACAGCTAGTTATACCAGGCAATTGTAATGTAGAAAACAGGAGTAATAGGAGAATATATTGGGAAAATCAGTTGTATAATTCTATCTTATTCCATTAATAGTGTGATAAGTAATTGTATAATTCCATAGAGTACCATCCTCCAATAATATATATAAAAATAATAGCAGATTATACCAATAGAAACTATTATCTTTTACTGCAAGTGGAATAAGACCAGTGTGCACTATCATAACATGTTCTGTTCTGTTCATATATACCCTAGAATGTATACTTTAATATATGATGAGTATATATATTCTAATGAATGATATGTCTACAGGTATAATGTATATTCTCCTATTGTTGCAATTCAATCTATATGCTGATATGATGCTGTATTCTACCTGTAATAGGCTTATGCAATTTTAATATTATCTGTAATTATATATGTTAACACTTATATAATTAACAGTTGTATTGTGTTATCAAAGGTATAACAGAAAATGACTCATTCAAAGAGTTTAGGTGTAAAAGATTAAAAGAAATTGAGCAATTTGGAGCGGGGTGAGGGGTGCCATTTTAAAAGCAAACAAAAAAACCCCCCTCTTTAAATCAAATGTCTCTTTGCGTATGGTCCTAGAATCACCCACTCTTTGTAGAGAAAGCCTGCTTCAGGGAGACATTTAGTTATGTTCCCTCATTGTTTCATGGCTAATTTCTGGATAGATCAAAACAGTACAAAGATCAAGATTGTAAACACTTAGGAAGCTGTCGTTTTTCACTCCAGAAGTTGAAGAGAGCAATGCCAGGCTTTGTTTCTGCATTTTGCTTGGTGTCTTTAGGAGAAATATAAATTTTGGAGATGGAACTCATGCTTCCTCTATTCCCACTATTTCCATAATGTCTTTTTTTGGGGTCTATTAATATGCTTTTTTTTTTTTTTTCTGGCAGGTGATATTAGTGAAGGGGTGGCATGATTTAGATAACAAAGACTATGACTGTTGGCCCCTGGAAAAACCAGATGAGTATAACATGCTGGACTGTGGAGGTGGGTGAGTCCTAAAGCTGCTCAAGAAAGATAAGCTCTTGCTTGGGGAATGGTTAAAAACCCCAAATTGATGTATTCAGAATAATACCTAACTCATGATGAATGTTATGCTTGTTGAAAAGCATCTGAACCAGTGACAACCTTTCTAGAGAAATAAGTAAAAGAAAACAATGAAAAGATTCTTCAGAGCAATTATTTGTCCAATATTCATGGGTTCCGAAAGAAAGAGTAATAGCAACAGCTGAATCCATTCCCCCAGAAAGAAACTGAAAACATTTTATTTCTCATTAGAAAACCAAATGCAACTTAATCCAAACAAAGCAGGCACAGAGCTCTGCATTGCAGCAAATTCTATTGAGTCATTGCTGAAATTTGGTCACATCATTTCAGAAGTGGACTGTGTTTCAGTGCCAGTAAGAAAAATCACTGATTCTACACATCATGCTTTTCCACTTTGCTCAAACTGTGTCCATTAGTACTTAAAAAAACCCCTTGAGATATTTAATCACTTATTCCAGTCAGTTTCAAAAATGAATTTACATGACGAAATAATAAAAAATATAATAATTTTGTGTGTTGGAAATCAGTTGTTTGAGATTGAAAAATAATTAAAGAGCAACTGAAATATGGGAAATTCAATTTAAATATGAGAAAAATCTTTTGTACTGTAAGGGTGATCAAACAGTAAAACAGATTGTCCAGAGATGCTGTGGTTTTTCCATCCTTGCAGATTTTCAAAACCCAGCTAAACAAAATCTAGAGCAACCTGCTTTAGGTCACCTTGCCTTGAGCAACACAGGATTGGACCAAATGATTTCCAGAGGTGCCTTCCAGTTTCAATTATTCTGTGATTTTGTAACTCTGAAACTGATAAGTGACATAAAGGAACACCTTTTGTGTTGTAAAATATAAGACCGGAGACAATGTGTTTCAGTAGTTTATTTTTAAAAAAACAAGAACACATGAGAAACTAATACAGATAAAACACTCCAGGAAAAACACTGCTGGGTTGCACTCTGAGATCAATATTACAATTAAACATTTTTCAAAGAGTTCTGTTGGAACAGTGAAATTTAAAGACTATCTGGATGATTGTCAACTGAGACTTTTATCGCTGTATGAAATTGTTATTGCTTTAACATTGAAACAACTGTTTGTTGGAACGGATTACTTGCTTGAAGCTCTTCTTACTAATAATCAAAGTGTGAACTGAGTACATGGGAAACTAATATGAGTAGGTTGCTTAATTAACACATAACCTTTACAACCAGTTTTAGAATTAACTCCAAGCTCTATTGTGCATTTTTCTGTAGTTCTTCCCTGTAATCCTCTGGGCATTGCTAAAACCAAAGCAAAAGGCATATACTGTAGCCTCATTGCTGTGGATTTAGCATGAGATCTTCAAAGCATTTAGATGTGGGAGTATTTATAGTTGAAAGGAGAGTTTTGTTTATCTTTGTGAGACCTTTAAAGGGAAGTAGAAGGTAATTTAACTGAAATTTATGCCAACCTTTTGCCTTTATTCTCACACATTCTCTGAAGCTCAGGTCTTTCTTACCTTTTAGTGCAAATCACACTGGCATTTTTTTGTAAATCTTTGTGTTCTAGTTCCTCTCGTAGTGTTAGCATTTATAATGAGTGTTTACTCTTCAAGGGGGATGTGAAATCAAGAGCTTATTTTACACTTTGCTTCCTTGTATCTGAAAAGAAATTACGTTTAGGGGGAAAATTCCAGCTTCGCTAACAATGCAAATGAAGAATACACTTGTAAAAACAACTCCAGAGTAATAAAATAGTTTGTAATTGAACGATAACAACAAAAAGTGAGGATCTATCGAAGAACAGGTTAATCTATCCTCTGCAGAAGGGATTTAAAACTTCCTGAGAAACTAGAGGGCTACATGCTTGCACAATGTAAGTAATTTGATGTGGTGCAAATTAAAACCTTCATCCAACACTATGGAAAGAGGTAGGTGGATGGAGTGTGAAGATTTTTATAGTGGTGTTTAAGAATATGGGTTAAAAACTTCTCGCACCTCTTATCTCACTTAATCCCCAAGCCCAGAGCAGGTAATAAAGTGTCCCAGGGATGAAAGAGATCACTGGAATAAACCATTTTTCCTAGTAAGAGTGTGGAAATGAAAAATGACAGATATCTGAGTAGCACTCCTTCCACTATCCTCTGTTCTGGATATGATGTGGTTTTATAAAATGAGAACACTTTCTTAAATATACAATTAATAGTATGTATTACTTATGTCTCATGCAGTTAAGGGTTTTGGCTGAATTTCATGTGTGCTAGAGTTGTCCTTCTTCAATAATGAGGTGTGCCTCACTGAAAGCAGCCAGGAATGAAGAGCAGTGCTTATTGCCTGATCAAAGAGGAAAGCGAATATATCAGGACAAGCAGCACTGCATTATACTGGGAGCAAAGTTACTTTGGATAAGATGACCACATTTCTTGTCATATTTCTCGAATTGCTTGATCTTTTCTGAGTGTCAGAATTGTTCAGTTAATGTGCATTTGTGTATACCTGTATAGCCACTATAATAATTTATCGTTTGGGGCTCATAAATAGCAATAGGAACAATAGATGAAAATTGCCACAGAGAAAGTTTTACATTTGTATGCATCTGTAAAGTAGAAAAGTATAGTAAATATGTTGGCCGGTGACTGTGTTGTTTCCAGGCCTGGAGATGTCATGGGTGCAAAGGCCTCCGGAGAAGGCTGTGAGTGGGGAATTCTTCAACGTGACCTATGCAGTCTTTGCTGCAGACAGCTTTTATCAATATGCGGTGCAAAATGGAATCCTTTCTCACAGGTATTGACTCCTATAAAAATGCTTTCATGGTCATGAATCTAGGGGGATTCTGTGTGTACATTTTCAATAACGTAATTGGAACAAACTACTCTGGAGCTCCTTGCCAATTCCTTGCAACTCTTGAGGTTTCTTATAGCTCTGTTTGCGCTGATGTTTTCCTCTCTGAAATGGCTTTGTGCTCAGAGCAGCCATCATGGCATACTTGCCTCCATGGCCAAGGTTATCCTGTATCTGCATTACTGTCTCAGTGCAACTCTGGACATCACTTCTTGCCTTCTCTGCACATGGAATTTACCAGTGAAGTTTAAGCACAAGTCCCAGACTAACTGTGTCTTACACTCATTTTAATCATAAGTGTGTTTGAAGTGCACAACACAGATACGAAGAAGAGGTTGGCCCAATCCTGAATCCACTGAATTCAGTGGTGAACTTATTTTGGTTTCTGTGAGACTGCAATCAGTCCAAAAGCTTATATATCAGCTCAGAGACTGTATTGGTAACTGTAGACAAATGAGGTTAAATACAGAATGTTTATGTGTACAATTCCAGATCACTAAAAAGCTAACAGACCCTGATTTTATGCTTTTGTCTGTTCATAGTTCTCCATCCATATACAGCAATGTCTGGGACAGAGGCTGCAGCTGTATTTCCCCACTTTCTGTGCTGTACTTGATTAATGTAAGAGATGTTTATGGAAAACCTCACATTTTTCTCTGCCAGTCTGAGTGTTCATATTGCAAAGTTCAGATTGTAAAAGCTATTACCCAGAGAGGTTTTTTTTCATATTCAATGATGGCCTATAATCCATTTGCAATGGCTAAATATTGATGTTGTATTTTGATCATCTGTGTACTACGGTTACCATTTTGCAAAATTTGTGTATGACATATTCTGGAATTTATGGCTAGTAGTAGTTCCAAGAACTTAACCATAAAGCACTGCTTGGAAATTAATCTCTTTTGCCAGTCTTTCCAGGGAGACCCACTCCCTTAAATCAGTAAGGAATTTAGAAAATTCTGTTCTTTGTGTACTAATACGTATCTTGCACATAGAGACAGATGGCAAATATTTAAAAAGAGAGAAGTCCATGCTGCAGTTTTTCAAAAGGATCAAATTTACACTTCATTTAAACTAGAAGACTGTCTAGTTGACTCAAGCTTACAGTGGCTGACCCAAATATGACTGAGGCTGGCAAGCCAATGTATGTGCGTGAGAAAAATTGGGTGAAACCATGATGAAAATATAAAATAAAAAATACAGAATACAGGATACATTTAAAAAAAGCAGCCATAAAGCCAAATATGTGATGGAACTGGGCACCAGCTTACATAAGTATTTTTTTTAACTCCCAACATGGGCTCAAAGCCCAATAGATTCTAGTATTTTATCTGTTTAGATGTTTCCGTATCTTGGGTATTGACAAATTTGCTTATCTCAGGTCTCCAATACGCATATGCCTTTGCAAATCTGGCTGTGAATACAATCTATGTCAACCTGATCCCCTATGTTTGTCTTTATTTTTCATCATAAAGTCATCTGTCTTAAATCTACTGTTTGGGTTGTGGAGCAAAGACTGGAGCTGAATAATATGTATGAATCACATGCATAGATGATAGTGTATAATTGAAAACACTGAGAATGAAAGTAGCCAGGAACACATATTTCTGAGAGTGGAAGTACAGTAATGGTATCTTCTTCTGTGCCAGATGTAGCAATGCCAGGTAACCCCATCTGGTCACGAAATCAGTCTGGGGAGAGAAGTGAAGGTTGGTACCTGCTTGCAGCATAGTATCTGCCAGAAATCCCTACCACATGGCAGTAGACAGTGGTCTGGTTGACAGCAATCTTTGTTGCTCTAGGAATGCTTCAATCAGAAGCAAAACAAAAGAGAAAGAAATGATGTAGCAGTGTTTATTTCACTGCATATGTTTTTGCTGCTAATTTTTCTGTCCAGGATAAAGAACAGCCTCTTATGTGTTTGCTGCTGTTTCGGGGAATGAGGAATGAATATAAAAGTTTTTTTTTCTCTCTCTGCTGCTTGGCTAGCAATGCTACTGCTGCGAAGGAATTCTGTGAGGAGCAGGAGTGCCCTGCCAGCTGGAAAGATGCAAATGTGGACAACTGCTGTGTTTACCATGCCAACATTCACTCCTGTCCTTTGGCATTCATGGTTGGTATAAAGATGCAGTACCATGTGCTCTGTTCTTGCTACTGGATGAGACATCATTGTAATAACCAGGTTCAAGTTTATGAAGTCTTTCTGTGATTACAATTAGAACAAATTTATTGTTCACTAAAACCACCCTGCCAGCTTTAGAATTTTTTGCACTGGATGCTGAGGCTGCAAAGCAAATGGCTGGGGTTTTGTACAAGGCACTATTCTGAATCACTCATGTTTAGTGGTGCCATCTTCATCTCTTTGAGCTTACTTGACTCTGATCTCGGTACAGTCCATAGAGAAAGACAGATCATTTCATTCTAGAGGAAGCAGGGTGAATTGTCAGCTGGGGGCATTTCTGTCTCTGCAGCTAATAGAGGGACCATATTATTTGCTTGAATTACTGAAGTTGAGAGGGGTATCACTGGCTGTGACTTGTATAACTGAAGCCAAGATGTCCCAAGATGGAATTATTTTTCTGTACAAGATCAGAGCAAAAAAAGGAATCCAAATGCGGATAAAATTTGTTCCTGCAATGTAAGCAAGATTACTTAACTGCTTGGCTCATTATGAGAGCCTGTCCCTCCTTGCATGAATATGTAAAGTTCTGACTCTAACAACACAGTTTTTATTTATTTATTTTTTTTTAAATCTGTGAGGTAAGCCTTACCCTGCATAATAACCTCCATGCAGTTGCACAGTCTTCTTATTTGATCTCCATTTCTGGCAATCGGACACATTCTTCATGATCAAAGAAGGTGTAACAGAAAACCTAGTCTACACAGATTGTGGCTATTTCAGGTACCCTTCTGTGTGAAGGCTTAATGTTTCCACAAGAGTGCTAGCCTACTTCCTGTAAGTCCCTTCTTAAGGAGCTCTTTGATAAGTGACTCCCTGGGGACCTTAGCTGATACCAGGCCTTTGGTTTAGAAGAGAAATCCCTGCTGGAACCATCACATCAAAACTTTCCTCTTGAACCACAGGAGAGAACTTCAACATCCTGCCAGCGTGGTGATCTCTTCATTATTTCTTACTTTCACAATTAGTTCTGCTTGGAATTAAGGTGTGGAAAAGCTGAAATCATGTAGCCAACATGCATCATTTGACTTCCTTGTAATACTGCAAATATTTCAGTTCTTGCTTAAAAGAAGTCAAAGCAGGTTGGCTCTCCTGCAGCAAGAAGGCCATGAATATCATTGCGTAAGATTGAACATCATACGCTTCAAATCAAGCTTTTTCCATTGTTTGAGAGGAGGTTTTCTTGGAGGATTTTTTGCAGTGTCATGACTATAAAAGTATTTTATCTTGGTTAACATGAACTCCATTTCTTTTGATTTGGTCTGTGTCTTACAGTGCATTGCAAGAAGTGCCTGAAAAAATATCTGGAGTTAAGAGACAGATCCTTTCAATCACACACAGAAATGCAAGATTTTTAGACAGTCAAAATAATCCCCTATGGTTGCAACTGCTGGGATGTTTACATCCTAACAGTTTTACTGAGAAACACTCTGCAAACAGGCACGGAAGAGATGCCTTCCTTCCTCTTTAAAGAAAAAAGAAAGCTGCCATATCAAAAGTGAAACTGCAATAAAATCCCTTTAGAAAATTATAAAACCTGAGATATGATTCTGTTTCTGGTTCTAATATAGCAAATTGTGAAAAAGTGTATTAGCTTAATAGAATTGCTGCAGTTAAAATTTGGAACCACATTTTGGCTCACGTATTTTAAAACACATCAATATTTGTGTGAATTTAACTCAGTATAGACACAATTGCTTCTCTATTATTTTATCTTCTATTTTATCACAGAACTATGCTGCTTTTGCTTTGGGATTTTAATAGATTCGGTTATAAAATATCACTTTATTTGCTGTTAGAGAACACAAGTAATTTAATAAAGTACAAGACCAGGACATAGGATTTTCATTGTGTCATGGTTTACTGACATAACTGATATGTCTGATAAAGGGTAGAGGAGGAATATGTGGTCCGTGGATCCCAGATGATGGCCAGATATTTACTCACACTTTGTCTACAGCTGGCAAAATGAGCCAAAGAAACTGGACTGCCAAGGTAAGGTATATTTGTTGCATATAGGATTTTACCTGGTTCACTCTTTTCAGAGCTTACTTGCTAATAGTTTAGTGCAGTTCATGTACATGTTCCCCATCTCATTTATTTGTCAGTGTTGTGCACATAAATGATGCATATGGCTGAGAAATATCAGTTCCAAACTGACTTGAATTGTGATCAACAGCTTTTCACACTACAACTCCTTAGGTATTTAGTAGAAGTAATGGGGATGGGAGGCAAAAGAATAGCCTAACCTGCCCATTCCAGGCCTACACTAACAATGTATTGCACTGCTGACTGGACTGTGTTGCAGGTTAATGTGGTCGTTAGGGGTTTCTACCCAGCAGAAGGAGCAGAGAAGCAAACATGGCAGAATGCATGGGCTCATAGCCCTGCTTGGTGAAAAGAATACATGTCAGGAGAGGAATCAGACCTGCCTGTCCCACAAGAGTTGTCTCTCCAGCTTCTGTTTGTCCCCATAGTCAAGGACACCTGTCCTTCCCAATTCTGAAAAAATGCATATATTATTTCAAAAGACACCACAATTGGACAATAGTTGTTATAAAAGTCAACTCAGAACATTCTCTGATTCTATTGTATGCAAGTGAAGTTTTGATGCTTGCTGCTTTGTTCACTTGTTTGGCAGGTTGTTTTAGTTCATGTGGGTGTGACTTCTCTCATCGCACACATCAGAGTTGGGAGAATGCAAGTTGCTCTGGAAGCAAAAACCACAGTCCTTCCTGCAGTAGGTATGATATAAAATGACAATGTGAGGGAAGTGCTTATTGCCTGCAAATCTCAATGCTTTTATCATTTGCAAATGGTCACTAAGAGGAAAATGGATTCCTATCCCCGCCTCAACACTGAAAATACACAAAAGTCTTTGTAAAATTCTTCTGCACATAACATTGAATATCAGAAAAAGTGTTTGAGTTCTAACCTGTGTGTCAACCTAGGACAATGGGAAGCCACTCTTGTTAAACAAGTAAAGTCAAATGCCATGACCAACAGCTTCAGGCACTACAAGGCTTGTCTGCAGTTGATGGAGAGGTGAAAATATTATTCCAGCTAGTATGTTGTAAGGATTTGCACACTTCATCTGAAGGGGAGAAGACTAGCCCTAAGCATATTGGAAAGGTAGAAATCTGTCTGGGTTCCCTTTTTCACAGTAAAATTCAGTTGCTCCCAAAGACACCAGTCTTTCATTCACTTTAGTATAGCCATATGCAAGGAAGTAGAAATAACAATTCCCTTAGCAATAAAAGATTTATAAAGTGGACTTTATTTACTAAATTAAACACACAACCTGAAGAAAAATATTGGGTAAAATAGGAATGTCTTCACAGTACTCTTGTTAGCTACTCTTCTGGAATATATTTAAGAATGAATTTCCCAAGGTTATGAAAAAAAAATAACCAAAGCAACTCCAGTGTGGATAGAAGTGTTTAGCTATAGAATTTGCTATTTATTTCAAGACAGCTGCAGCTGAGTTTTCCAGGGAACTTACAATTTATCAGAGAAGAACTTTTAAAATGCAGCTCTGCCCCTGTGGCAGAAAGTGGTTTTCATGATTATCCTGGTATTTTAGTGGAATCGTATAGACTGAGGCAGAATTATTACTGAGCAGTGAATTTTGTTTTGTTGACGCTTTAAAAAAAATATATTATACAGTGACAGAACAATACCTTCGGCTTGTCTCAGAAGGCTGAAGTACAGCATGGTATTATTTTAGTTATAGAGGTAAAACTGAAACACCATTCAGGACATGAGAGAGTTTTGTCCTTTAGGGCTTTTGTTTTAAATCAAATCTGATACTGCTGATAATTTTCATCAGACCTTCAGGAAAAATAAATCCTTCAAGTATGCATTGCAAAGTTTTGTTCTGCAGTACCCAGTATCTTCTGCTTCTTCTGAGGAAGGGTCACCAGCTTCTGGGGGTCTCAAGGGCTGGATTAAGTACAAATAATACAAGACAATGTCAACCTTGAGGAACTTAAGTATCAGGAAAAACAGATGGGCAATGAGAAACAGAGTAGTGATGAAGTGATTTACACACAAAATATGTCAAGGCTCTGATGTCATTAACCATTTAATGTGATCAAAGAGATCCTGTAACCCTTTAAAAATTCAGATTATTTTTCATCTGCTGGGGTGCTATATCTAGATTCTTCAAAATTAATTCTTTCTGACACTCTGAGGTTTTCCTGCTCAAGAACCGTGTGGTTAAATCTGCATACAACCTCATGGATGGATGAAACTGCCTTAAAATATTCTGATACATGTTTCCTTTTCTAATCAGTCTGTGGAGATGGCTTTTGTGAGGAAGAAGAAGGCTGCTCTATCTGTCCAGCAGATTGTGGGGAATGCCCACTGTCTGCTGATGCTAGGATAGCAATTGCCTTACCAATATGTTTAGTCTGCGCTGGCTTTGTCTTGACAGTGACGGTAAGTACCCTTTCCTGCTCTTCTATTTCCTTTCTCTTACATCCACAATTTTACTAGTTGGAGTGGAGTTCTCTCTTAGTGGAGGGATAGATTTTCTTCTGCGTTCAGAACCTGTTTGCCATGGAAGAAAGCAGAAGGAAGGGAAACCATGTTTTTGGCTTCTTTATGAGGGGAGGCTCATTGGGGTTAGAAATTTTCATCCCATAAGAGAAAAGACTGAAGAGGAATGTAACAGAGGGGTGGATATATAATAGTAAAGGAAGAAGAGGTTTTTCACATGTGAACTAGGAGATGCCAGTAAAGTAAGATTACTTTTCACTCAGAATAAAACTCTGTTATGAAATTAACTGCATCTGGCCTACGGAGGCCAGAAGTATAAATGAATTCAAAAACAAATTAGGTAAATCCATAAAGGGGTTAGCTCCACCAGAGGCCATTAAATCTCAAAGAACAAATACAAGTTATAATTGAAAACATTCAACTTGGGATATTCTCAAAAGAAATAACAAGAGCATTTTTGTGTGTGGTTGGTTGATTTTGTTGTGGTTTTTTGTTTTTTTGTTTTTAATATGCTCATTTTCATAGTTGAACTGAACCAGTTCACTTCAGTTCAAAGTGATCAGTTTTGCTTATTAATTATCAATCATTATAACAGACTCACAAAGGAAAACAAAAAGGCAATGAGGAGAGAGGAGTGTATGAATGTGGGAGAAGTAGTTTTGGATACCTTTAAAAGAAAATGTATGTATAAAGAGGAGATAGCATATTATTATGGCTTATTACTTCACAGTGCTTCTGGGAAAGAGGACGTACATTCCTTACGTGTCTGCATCTTGAAAAAAATATATTTCTGAATTACATAACAAGCATTCAGCAGGTGAATATGGCAGTCGTAGTGTCATTATTTTAACTGTGCCTGTAACAGATAATCTATTTGGGGTTTGGCCTATAGATCTTGTAAATCAAAAGGCTCATCTTTCCTCAGGGATTCCTTCTCTTTCCATCTTGCTCCACAGTTGCAGTGAGTATCTGAGGCAGGCGAGTGCGCTTAGAGGGAATGAGCAGGAGAAGGCTGATGTCCCACTGAGTAAGGGACTACAGGAGGCCTGAATCACAATCAGGTTTTTGTCTCCTCTGTGCCTCTTTGTGTTTTTTTGCGAGTTAGGAACAGAAGCACTGTTGAAAACTATTTGAGCATTTATAATCCACAGGGCAGCTGTAAAAATGTGTTTATACTAATTGTCCTGTAAAACCATATGACCAGATAGAAATGTGTAATTAAACGGATGAGAAGTTGAGACAGTTTTAAAAAATCATTATTTTAGCAAAAGAAATGGAGTTTCTTGGCCTTGCACAGGTATACCTAAACATCTTATAGCACAATTTAGCTATCATTTCTGCTGTTTTTCTGTAGGTTTTGAGGGTTGTTTTTTGTTTGTTTTTTTGTTTGTTTGTTTGCTTTTGTCTTGCATTTCTGTATCTTTATTCCTGTTGCCTTCTGTAATAGTGTCTTCTTTTTTATGTTTTATTTAGGTGATAAGTAAACAAGATAGGAAAGATACTTTTATCTAATGCAGTAATTAATATCATGTAAAAGAACCATCTGGGAAAGTAATGCCTTCTTTAATCATTCAAGTACAGGAGAGGATTCCTATGATATCAGTGTCTGTAGCAAGCCTGGTGGTCACTTCTAGCTGATATGTATTTGTTCAATCATACCTTCGCAAGATAAAATGTAAATGTCTTTTATCAGAAACCTTTTCACATAACTGGGATGGCTTCATTTTGATGTGGTGAGCTCTGCAGTTGTCATAAATTTCTACCAAAATATTGACACAATCTTCACACCATGCTCCTTGCATATTATATGGGATTTTTTTACCTGTTTCATTGAATGCATAATTCCTAATATTAAATTCCCGACAATAGAAAATGATATAATGATGGCAAAATGCTGCTTTGTTTTATTTGGCATCGACTTGCACCTATAACTGCTGTACAATTTGATCTGCTGCTCCTCTTTTGAAAATGTGTTTACACTTTATATGTTAGTTTTGCATGTCAGCTCTACAGAAAATTGATGCCTTCTTTACCAAGTAGCCACAGAATCCCTACCTAATATTCTTTGTGCTAGAGTATTTGATATAATAAGACTTCATTTGTGGATCGGAGGCTCATTCTATTACAGGATGTGAGATGTCCTGCTCCTAATCTTGGGGCTGGGATGTAGTGTGTTCTTGTCATGCACTTACATAACAGGACACTTCCATGACATGAGGAGACGTAAATCGCTCATCTGATGTCCAGGCTGAAATGTTAATGTACTGCATAAAAAGTTTTGACAATAATGGAAAGTTTGTAGCCAATGCAAAATATAACAGGTAATTAGATTATAGAATATAGAATATACAGTTTTAAAGATGTTTATTAGATGTTGTTTTATTCTAAGCCTGTTATTAATGCTCTTGGTTCTAATGTTACTCACAAGATATAATCTTAAACATCACGCTTTGTTTGGACACTTAAAAAATTTCTTATTTGAATCAAACATCTCTGGTTTAACTCATTCGCAGTCAGTAGGGATACATCAGGAGTTAATTTGATTTATTTTTGTAGTGGTTTCAATATCAGAAACAAAAGATGTTTTGGGATGAAAGCTGGATTATAGACTTCTCCTGCATCAAACAAGGTTAGTAACTTGTCTTTTTGATACTATGATCAGTTTCCTTAATCATTTTAAGAAATAATCTTGATCATAACTGCCTCTTCATGTTCTACAGGTCTTACAAAAGGTGCACCAATTTCTGAAAGACATATCCAAAGTTTCATGCCTGTAACCTCTGTAATCTTATCACTAGCATTATTGGGTTTTGAAACGTTAGATGTCAAAGTTATTTTAAATAATTTCCTTCTTTTTTATGGTGATTTGTCGATTAAAAAAGACCGATACCAAAATAAACAGGTAACCTCTGGCCTTGGACAAAATAAATTACAGTTGCTTCGGTGGATGTATCATTCTGTACAATTGCTCACACTAAGTTGTTCTGGATTTGCATAAATATAATGAGGAATATAACAAGATCTTAATTTCAGTGCATGTTATTTGTGACAGACTTTCTGCAAAAAGTAATTTATTGTGGCCAGTTTTTTTCATCTTACCTTCTAGATCTAAAATATGGTTTAGTTGGTTCTAATTAAAAATATTAAGAATAAATTCAGTTGTTATTGTATGCTTTACTATGCTGCACTTATAATAGGTACAGTTTATTTACTTTGGTGTTCATTGTGTTAGCATTCAGAAGGAAAACAATGCCAAGACTTTCAGAAAGGGTAAATCTGCAGAAATCCGCTGAAGTTGATAGATCTATGCTGATGTATACTTTCTCACTTTCTGTCTTTCTGAGGAATTGCTAGAAAGATGTCTACTTTATCTCTGTTATGTCATTTTGTTGCTAGTAGAAGTGTCAAGACACTCATGTTAAAATGTAGTAGAGATAGTTTCAGCCTTGGACTTGAACATTAATTTCTGTGTGGTTTTGACATGATATCCTCATCACTGTAAAGAACAGATGTTAACTTATAAATTAATTTGAGAACATAAACCAAACCGGATTTCAATCCAGATTTGTGAAAACAGAAATGGAACACACTCAAGGAAATGTGTCTTTCGATATATTAAGAGCAAGAAGGAACATGAGCAAATTTTCAGCTGATAGTGAATTAGGAAAAGCCATTAACCTCATGCAGGAGGAGAAACCACAGAAAGAAACTGAGGGAAATTAGAAGCATTATCAAAAAAATAGCACACTTAATTTAATTTGAAAAAAACAAAGTGGAAGAGGATGTTTTCTTGGAGAGAAGCCTGCAAAGCAACAATATTGTTTAAGACCTAAGAGTGATAGTTAGCAATTTAAGAGTAATAAGGACAGATAATATGATGAGATTTGGAAACAGATAGTATGTCTTCCCTGGACAGAGCCATCCAGAGATACCCAGAGCAACCTGAAATGTACAGTTATGTAAATGGAAACACATCAGCAGTGCTGTACCAACAGTATGTAGCCTGTGCTGTGAAAAATAATGAACTTTATTTTTCCAAGATAACCCTTTTTTTTGGTGCATTGCACCACATATATATATATATATATATATATATATATATATACGTGAAGTCTTATTTTCAGGGATCTCTAATATATTTCTGGGTGGAATGCTATAGAAAGACTCCAAATGTCAATGCAATTTTGAACTGCATATGGATAATACTGTGGTGTGAGAACATGGCAGTCCTGATGCAAGGTGAGATGCTGAACTTTCTCAGCAATACTTCACTGGATACTTACACCAGGAAGAGTTGAGAGGTTTCAGCAATGCTGAGATTAATTGGCTAAATCTGGATTTTAATCAGATATAGCAAAATTATATGTAATTAATCAAATTTGTTTTGAAACCCATTTTGTTACTTTGAGCTGGTCAACAGAGATTAACAAACATATGTTGAGATCACTGATTTTTTTTCATCTGACTGTATTGTTACTCTTCTCTGACTTCCCTCTGGTGTCAGAATCACTTCCCACATCCCTGTACTTCACAGTCTTTTAGGAGCTCCAAATAGACTTGTTAAAGTACAGCACAGGGCTTGCTCTGCTTCCCTGGGTTCTGTCCTCAGCATCTTAGTAGCAGCAAGGGCTAATCACACCAAGATCAGAAAAATGAAACCTGCATCAAACCCTGTGAATTAGTGGAAAGATCTCTGGCAATGAAACATCTCTGGAACTTTTTACTTTTTACGCAGCAACTGCATTCCAAGCAATGGCTTTCTGTCTTAAGTGTTAGCAAGACCAGCCAAGATTCAAATATTTGGAGAATTCTTTACATTTGTCTGCCTCTGGCATATATAACTTGGCAATAATATGCATCTTCAGGTGCCTTTTCTTATCCCATATACCATTTAGATCGCACAGTATGGACAGCAACAGGAAGCATGATGAGCGCTCCCCCGGTACCGAGTGACTCCACTGCCAGCTGTATCACTGCTCTGAGCTCCTGTACAGCAGCTGCTAACATGTCCAGGAAACAGCACTTCACCCACACTGGGAGATAGTAAGTCAATATATTGTGCATTTACTGCAGTACCTACTGTTCTATAGTTCCACTTTGCCTTCTGTTTTTTGCCACTTTACTATTGACAGGTGGTGCAAAAGCTTGCATTTCTCTTGTGAGGCCAAATCCAGTAAACTAATATCATCGTCTGACTTCTGTACCACATACTGGCTGCAGAATATCTTATAGGCCAGGCTTCTGTTTTGGTTGTCATTTCTCCTTTTCTCTTGGGGACTTGTTAAAAGGCTGTGGCTGCATCATGTGTCTTGAATGAATGGTGCTTGCTGGTCAAACGTTTGGAACCAAGGCTTTTAGGCAGTCCTTTTTCTAAAATCCAGGCAAAGCACAGCTAGGTTATTTGTACTAAAGAATGACATCCTATACAGGAGCACATTAGAAATCTTGTCCTTAAACCAGCTGATGTGACTGAAGATACAGAGTGTTTCACCTCTGGATCATATTATAAAGATGCTCATCATACAACTATACAAGCAAACAGTATAACCATATCCCGCTATCCAGAAAACAATTTTTCCTATTAAAAAAAATACAACTAGGGGGTAAGGGCAGCACATGTGCAAAGATGGAAGTAGTACCTACCATTTGAATGCACAGGTCAGGATCTGTGCTTTGCAGGATTGAGGAGCTTACTTAGGATCACCGGCTGAGAGAACAGCTGCCTTTTCAGCATAGATCACTGTTCTGGAAAATCACAGCCTCTCCATTGATAAGAAACCGTGTCCAGCATAGATCTTGTACAGTGAACATTTTTGCTGCTCCTTTCTGAATGATATCTTCACCATGTTCATCATCTTCCTTAGATGAACGGAGGTCAAACACATTCATCAAGTGTGAAACATGTAAGAATGGGGCATTAAGTCTCATTGGCAAAGTACCTACATCCGCAAAACCCCATACTCTGTATTTATTTGGTGGGTATCACTTGAATTCCTGCATGTAGCTCCACTGGATTCCTTTATTCTTCCAAGAAATTTGCTTTGCTGTCTATCAAACTCAGCTGCTTCGTCCCTGAGAATGCTTCATCCCATAAGAACAAAAGCATGTTAAATATCAGTTGTGGATATCCAAAACAGTAGACAGAAGCAATGAATAGAAGGGATGTTGCTGTATGTGTTTCATGAATATAATCACTAATGATTCCCTTATCATAGAAACAGGGCCCTGTCACCTGTCATGTACTCAGGTTCAGATTTACACCCACTTATTGACATGCTTAAATTCTGCGCCTCATCTCTAGAGATACAAAGCTGACCACTATAGAAAAAATATCCAGTACATTTTTGTAGTCAGGCTGGTTTATGAAGTTGGCCTGAAACACTGTGAGCAGCATTTCATTCTATTTCAGCGATGGTAGAACAGTGGCCATAAAGAAAATAATGAAGAAGGCATTCACGCTGTCCAAATCCATCCGTAAAGAAGTAAAGCAAGTGAGGTAAGAAGTGAAACCTGAGAAGTGTATGTTTTTCCATTTTTACACTGGTTCTTTCGGGGTTACAATCTACCCAAATGTGACTGTAAATTCATATTCCTCTTTCTTTCAAACTCTGCTTGAACATGAAGTCAAAATCTCCTCATGCCTGTTTTACTTTTCTCTCTACATTGTGAGCCAAGGCACTTAGTTTTCTAGTTACCCTACAAAAAGCAGGAGGGACATACATGAAAATTGTTGAGGTGATGTGATTTCTCTTGATTTTCACAGGGAACTTGACCATCCCAATCTCTGCAAATTCATTGGAGGTTGTATAGAAGTGCCAAACGTTGCCATCGTTACAGAGTACTGCCCCAAAGGCAGTCTGAGTGACGTTCTGCTCAATGAAGACATTCCTTTGAACTGGGGCTTCAGGTAGAAAAAAACTTTTGAAAAGCTAAATGATACAGACTGTGCTATGTGCTGTTTAGGACAAGATGTTAATTTTAGATGAAGTCCTTGAATAGACAGGCATGCGCTATGATATGTAGAGAATGAAGAAGAAAGAAAGCAAGCTAATTCAAATATCCAGAACATCTTGTCTTCTGGATTTTTGAGCAATCATATGTGTACCACTGGTCATGCTAAGCCAATGACTTTTCAAACCATCTCTAGTTATGCCACAAAACTGTTTTTTAAGACTTTTGTCCCACGTAACTTCACTTTGTTATCAAATATCTTGGACATCCCTATTCAGTTAAAAATTACCTCATCTCTGTTTGTGAAGACATATTGGTGAAATGATTAGCATACCTACAAATGCTTTATTATATTTACCGATACAAAAAAGTGAGCTCACATTGTCAATGAAACTTCCACAAAGGCAATCACATTGTTTTTTGAGAATGATCTTCTTGGCACACTCTCTCTACTTCTGCTTATGTTTGCCTTCAGCAAGGAAGATTGTAAGGGAGGAAAACATCCAAATAAAGTGAGAAAGTTAATAAAAAATTGTTTCTCTTGCAAACTTTTGAAAACACTTTCAAAGATACAAAGGTATTGGGAATTTCTAGAAGAAACTCAGCTGTCTTAAAAGAGGATAGAGGTCTGTGGACTGTGACAACTGAGTGGGAGCTCAGGGCTTTCAGCAACCCACCTTGAGTGTTTTGGAAAAATGAGCATGGGAGCACAAATAGAAAGCTATTTCAGTCAGAGTGGGACTTTCTGTCATCTTCAGTAGGCTTTGGAGCCACTCTTGAGTGAAGGTTTAGTGGAAATACTAGCTCATTGATTCTTGTCTTTCAGGTTTTCTTTTGCTATTGATATTTCACAAGGGATGGCCTATCTTCACCACCACAAAATGTATCACGGACGGTTGAAGTCTCGTAACTGTGTGATAGATGACCGATGGGTTTGTAAAATTGCAGGTAAAGAGAAGAAACCATTTTCAAAATTGTCCAGATAACCCACTAACTCATATAGACTTCATATTCCAAGAAAACCAAAGTCAGTTATTCCTCTCTGATATTGAGTCACATGCTGAGAGTCTCTTCTATGTTAGGCTAAAAGTATAACTGCAAAGATATTTCCCATTTATGCTGCCTTTATTCCGAAGGTAGTGGTGTGCAAGTAAAGCCCACCATGTGATTTTCAGTAGTTCTACTCTGTCTAACTTCTAATTACTCCAGGAACCTGACACTGTAGGTAAGATCAGGAGACAAGTAGAACAAAAACCTTGCACTGAAGTGAGCCCATTCTCTGGATATAATTTTATTAAATCATAAAAATAATTCTGATTGGAAGGGGCCATGTAGTTCAGCTTCCCTGCTGTCATGATGTCTCACCCAAATATTTGGCTTCCAGATGCTATATCTGCAGTTGGTTAAGAGTGACATGACCACTGCACACACACTATTTTTAGACTCAGAGGTGTATTTCAAATAAAGAAAATTATTTCCTTTAGACTAGTTGTGTTACCGTCTACTAATGCACATGTTTCAGAGAAGTACCCACCAAATAATTTGATTCCTGTTTTCTTTCGTGTTAGATTATGGTTTGCAGTCATACAGAAAAGAAGATTCTCCTGAGGGGACAAGCTCATACCAGCAGCATTTGATACAGGTTTACACAGCTCCTGAAATCCATTCCCTTTCAGACTTCGAACCCAATCCTATGACAGACGTATACAGGTAGTTAAATTTTCCTTTTCCTTACACTTAATAGTCTCATCTCAAGTTGAGTATTCTTTAATAACAATTAGGCTGAGTGTAATTCTGTGGTCACCCTGCATATAAATTGCATTGTATTTTAAAAAGGATTGATTCTGGAATACAGAAGAGCATAGATATCACAGGATCTTCTCTTTCAAGGCAAATAACCAAATACTGAATTCACTGACTTATATAAATGCAGAGTTGATCTAATGATTTATAAGGAGTTGCTCTGAACTGGTAGATAAAAAAGGTATAAAGTCCAGCTATTATCTAGTATTCTCTTTTTGTTGCTGTTTCTTATGAAAAAGTACATTATTTTCAATAAAGGCAATACCTTAATAACATCAGTCTTCCAGGATGTCATAATGCACATATGCACCCTGCAATTCTATAATTAGTGTCGATACATTATTTTTCTGCATACACACAGTGACAATATTTGCTTTTCAGAGAAAAATATAGAGGTCGGAAAGGGAAATGGATGCAGTAGTGAATACCACCATCCCTTGCCTTTTGAAAGTCTTTATAGGAGATTGCTATGCAGTAGCTTATTTGGCTATCGGATTCAGCCTTGCCAGTGATGGACAGCTTCTATGCAGCCACTTTTCAGATAAGAGGGCTTACAACTGAATTTTTAGAGAAAAATAATCTGATGAAAGGGTCATTGAACCAGGCTTTTCAAAAAATTACCCACATTCTTGGTTCTCGCATGAATTTTCTGTATTAAACAGGAAAATCTCTGTGTTCTTGGTGTATTCTGTGGCATAACTGATACTTCCTCTGTCTGATTATTTACAGTAGTTTGCTGAAAGCATTTGAAAGGGAAAAATGCAGAAAGGTGCTACAAAACGTTTTGTGGCCCTATTCTCTTACTTTTTCTTGCCACATTTCCAGTCCATCAAAAAGTCCTAGTGACTTTGGTAGCTAGCAGAATGTAAAGAACTGGAATTCAGTATAGAGATTTAAACGCTGATAGTGCAACACAGTTGAGCAGAAGAAGGCATGGTCATTAGCACGGTTTATTAACAACATTTACCAAAGAGTAGCTATTACTGCCTTTTATTAAAAGCTCTGAGTTTTGCTGTGGCCTACGCTAGGCCATAAGAAGTGTTTACTGCCTTAAGCAACTATCATAGGGCTCTTATTGAAAAATTAGTTGCAGAAACAGAGAGTGTTGTATAAGTCTTCTCCTTTTTTAAATTAGGACTCATTAAAAATTGTATGGACTAAAGACATGACTTTCTAGATAAGGTTTACTGGATTAATGCACATTATTCCCTTGTAAAGAAATATATGCATATACAATGTGCTAGAATATTATTAATTGTTAATCTATTCTATGAGATTACGTAAGTAAGAATTTGAGGTCTCAATAGTATTTATATCTATAGGCTCAAACATGTCCCTAGAATTTGATTCAAAACAGCTCAGCTAAAGGCAGTGTGTCACTGTGTTGATATTTCTGTCTATTGTCATTTGTCCTGTGTCAGTCTTTACCTTTTCAACATGGACTGGCTTTAGAAAGTACTGTGCTCCAACTAAGCTGTGATTTTAGGACTAACTTATGCATTGTTATTTACAATTGCCCCACAGCCAAAATGCATTTCAGAAATGTTTACTTGGTACTTACCTGGCTCACACTCTGCCCCTGTTCAAGTTAGATACCATCACTTGACTTTGTAGGCGATCTGGCCTCTTGAAGCCATTTCTTGCCAAGGACTTCCCTTAAAATGGTGCTAAAAGCTGGTTTGCTCATATCATAGATGACTACAATGAACTTTTGGCAGATTAAGTAAATGCTGGCTGAATCTATCTTGCTGTCAGTCTCTGTGTCTGCAAAATCCAGGTCTTCTTTTGTTGTGCTGCAGTTAATCCTTTCTTGGTAAAAAAGAAGAACCAATAAGAGATGAAATCAGAAAAGGAAGAAGAGCAATGTACAGTAAGGGAAAAAAAATAGAGATATACCCTTTAGCATTAAAAGAGTTGTCTTTTTAACCAATCTATTCTTCAGAACCCACATTTTGACACGGCTTGTGTCTAATGATATGAGCAGGTGCTAAGCCCTCCTGGTACACGCATGGGGGCTCACTGGCCACAGAGCAGTGTCCCAGTTTTGAAATCCTCAGTTTTTATTTGTGCAAAAATTCCATTAATAGTCCTGAATGTATGGCCCAAATAAAAAATTAGTTGAAACTGCAGGAATGGGACTTGTAATTTTGTGTGCTCCTACACTTGAATCACTTGCTTTTGAAGTTCTCCAGGAAATGTGTTGGTCAGATGGGAAAGCTAAAATGGAAATGGGAACAGGAACATGAGAGAAACTCCCGTTTGAGCTGAAGAGGCTGTTTACAGTCACAGTTTCTCCTAGATTGGCTCCTCTTGATTTGTAATTGTTGTGTGAATTTCACTCCCCATTATGGTAGGACTTTTTCGAGCAGTGCTGCTGAAGCTGAATGAAATCAATACTGCTTTATCAGAATTACCATCATCTGATTACTATCCTTGAAAATCTGCTTCAGTTTTGCTAGCTTAACACAATTGATATTCCTTTCTACTACCAAATATACCCCAAATTAACATAAAAATCTCATCGGATTAATTTCTACATTATTCAGCATGGTTTATATTAATTACTTTATTTGCCGGTGGTGGTCCATGAGTGGACTGAAAGACAGACATACTGCATTATACAACTGGAATGCGTTACAGAACAGAGCAACTATTAGCAATACAACAGATTGCAAACCAATATTCCCCATAAAAATAAATGTTATCAAGTAGAGACACATGCAGGGAATTAATTATCATGCAGTTTTAACACATAAAAAGGCAAGATCCTCTTTATCAGGATTTCTGGCTGTAGGAGATGTTGGCTTCTTACAGATCACTGCTCTAAAAGATCTCTATTGAGTTCAATAAGGAGACTGAACACTCAGTTTTTACCTATTTTTTTCCATTCTTCACCCCAATTACTGTGTTTGACCTTGATTCATCTGAAGAAGATTTTGATGAAAATGTGATTCAGAAAAACAACCAAAAATGCTCTCCGCAAAAGACCTGCTCTGGACACACACTGTTTCATCGTTGACTGTATAGAGATTTTCCAGAGCAGTTATCAATGCTGAAAAGAAACCACTCCTCCAGCTGCTGATCCTGATGAACCTTCACCTTCCCCTTGACTACAGCACAAACCTGTCCTGTATGTTTAATTAGTAAGTATCATGTAAGTCCATGCACATATCCCCTCTGGGTTCCATTAGTTCTTCCAGAGAAAATTGCTTTGCTGTCCATCAAACCCGAATGCTTTATCTCTGAGACTGATAACTGTGAGAGGAGACTGCTATGAAGTGATCAGTGACAGACCTCTGAAAACACAGAGTAGCAACAGACAGCAGCACTGTTGTCATCCTCACTTTCGAGATATTGGTCTTTCAGTCATAACATGGGGAAGAATAGGAAATCAGGGAAAGAAGAAATAATTGATGTCGTTAACAGTTATTAAGATTTTGGTTTGCTTTCATTCTGCAGTTATGCCATCATTTTACTAGAAATTGCCACAAGAAGTGACCCTGTGCCAGTAAGTAGAGATAAACTTTGATGTTTCCATGACAACTTTGATTCTGTTTCAGCTTAAGATACAAACCACACTCTGAGGAACTGAACATTTGATTTATTTTTTAAGCATGCATTTTTCTCTTGATTTTGTGAGTGCAAGTTCAGTTTCAATGGAACATGCAATCAGGGCTTCTTCGTGCATCTACCAGTCCTCCCTTCAGCACTTTGGAGAAGAGTGTATGACAAAAATAGTGTAGCTCCAAAACTGCCTTTTGGTTGGCCCCATAATGCTGAATGGCACTGTGGGGGGAGAGGGCAGGTATGCCATAACATGTTCCTTTTTCTCCCACTGTTCCTTCACTTTCCTGCTGTACACACGTCCTTTCAGCGGAGTCTTGCAGTAGTACGAACCTGCTAAAAGAGCAAATGAGCTGCTCTTGATAAGGAAAATGCCTTCCTTGCATGTGTCTTGTGATCAGTGCTGAATGGCAAACACAAAAAAATGCACCTTGAAATTGAAACTAGGTGTTCTGGATGTGTAACCCTGTCCTGTCTGAAATTTGCTTAACAAGAATTCTAACAATGAAGACCTGAAATTGCCATTCTTCCATTTCTGACAGTTTGTGATAATAGACCAATGTAGGCTTTGTGGTTTCTTAGAAGTTACCCAGTATCTTGCTAGGTATTTGTTTATTATAAAAGTTGTTTACCTCATATAAACACTGAAATTAAGGTCTTTCAGCTATGAAAAAGCTTTAAGACAAGGCCACATGGTTTAGACTGGTTTTTACCTTTTTCTTTTTTTTTTTTTTTCCTGTACTTTCAAGTAAAAGAGCTCATCTGGAAGCAATAGAGAAGTAGTCATAACAGTAATGATGATCATAGTAATATATTTTCAATGAGTGGTACAAAAAAACCACCACTTGTTTCAACATTGTGCAATCCCTTTTTCTCTAGAAAGATGATATGCAATCAGCTGAATATTCTTGGTGTCCATCTTTGGCAGAATTAATTTCAGGAAAGGCTGAGAATTCTTGCCCATGTCCAACAGATTATATAGAGGTAAGATACAATACTGTGCACAAAAATTCTTTATTGAAGTCAATTTAAGACATGTCACAGAAGTTTTGCAGCAATATTGCCTTTGACGAATGTAAACAACCCAGAAGTCAAGAATTACATCTCAAAAGAGGCACAATAAAATTATTTATTGTTCTTAATAAAAAAACAGTCATTCTGACAAATTGAATGTTTCAGTTGTCCCCTCAATTTGTCAGTGTAATAAATTATGGTTTTTCTGTATTCAGCCATTGATTTTTGTGCATTTTCATTTTATTATAAAGTGTTGAGTTCCATGCATATTTTATATTAGTAATATCTGTTTAGCTTACTGGCAGAGGGCTTATAAATAGTGACATATGTGTCTCAGGCAAAGTATGAGTTTGGTTCGATTCTCCTGCAAAAGTTCTAAGAGTTCAGTATCTTCAAACTGCCTAATAAAACAAAGTACACTCCCTCCCAGTTCAATTAAATCAGAACAAGATCATGGTATCCTTGTTTCAGCTAAAGAGCTATAAAATTCATCTTTGGTGTTTTTTATTAACCTGAATGTAACACACTTCTCATAAGCAGTGCTGGATTTTAGTCAGGCATTAACATCCTTAACAAGTAGTTGAGTTTTTAATATTTTGTAAATTTTATGTACAGACAAGTCCTCTGAAAACAGTATGTGACTCCAACAGCATAACACAAGATCTTAAGCAGTGTTTGGCAGAAGTAATGTGAGCATCTAATTCATGATTTCCCGCAGTAGCATTTTCATGAACTAACACCCTTTGTTGAGCATGAATCTGTAGAACTCCGGAGACCTCAGTATAGCTCTGCTACTCTTCACTAGCTGCAGATAGGTCTTCACATGCACAGTTTGCACCGAGAAAACAGTAGTATTAATTAGAAATGCTGCCTGTACTTGGAATGACAAAAGGCTGTGTGCTTTTCTCACTCTCTTTCCCTGCTACAGTTAATTAGAAGGTGCAGAAAAAATAATCCAGCCCAAAGGCCTACATTTGAACAAGTCAAGAAAATGTTGTACAAGATGAATCCTAATAAAGTTAGCCCTGTTGACATGATGATGACTCTGGTAAATTTATTTTTTTAATTCAATCCAAGTCAATGTGCTCATTTGCAATAACTTTCACCTCTGTCCTTCAGGTTTCTTTTTTGATCTCATGCCCTTTTTTGATGAGAAGATCCACAGTCATTCATTTATCTCTGGTGATCTGATTGTAGCTGCAGTTCTGCTTGAGACCCAGCTTTCCTTCTCATTCCGTCTCTGTTAGTTTTTCTCAAGTTTCTCAACTTCTTTGGGGCTGAACGCCTTTTTTTCTTCAGTCAAAAGTTGTTGGTTTTTAATGCACTCGCAGGAAACGGTATTCCCGTTTTTCAGTGGCTCATTGATGGTCTTACAGTACTGGAGGTATAGAAACCCTACATGCCACAAATGGCACGTTTACAGATGCCTCTTGAGCAGAGTATCTCAAGCCCACCAGCAGAGGAGACTCTTGTCTCTGCAACCTGTTTCCTGACAAAGAGCAAGGACACATGAAGCACAGCATAGTACAGCAGGTTAGTTTATGAAACAGCATTGTGAGCTTCTGATAAAAGACTGAGACTTAGATACCTCAGTTTGGTGACATATTTTAATCTATGTCTGAAGCTTGGTCTCTGCATTGGATTTGACCCCTAATCACAGAATCACACAACCACAGCATGGTTGGGGTTGGAAGGGATCTCTGGAGATCATCTAGTTCAACCCACCTGCTAAAGCAGGTTCACCAGAGCAGATCACACAAGAATGTGTCCAGGAGGGTTTTGAATGTCTCCAGAGAAGGAGACTCCACAACCTCTGGGCAGCCTGTTCCAGGGCTTTGGTACTTTCAAAGTAAAGAAGCTTTTTCTCATATTCAGATAGAACCTCCTGTGCTTCAGTCTGTACCTGTTGCCTCTCAACCTATTGTTGGGCACCACTGAAAGGAGTCTGGTCCCGTCCTCTTGACATCCACCCTTGAGATATTTATAAACATTAATGAGACTGTGGGAAGTCTGGAAGTGGCTTCTGCCCTCTTACATATAAGCAACAGTCTCAAACCTAGATTAATAAATTTACCTAGGGAGAAATCTGATCTTTGGATTTTGTGAAAAAAAAAGTTAGCTATCTTGGATCTCAGCCTTTGTTTATCTGGATGTTTTCAAAGGAGAATCTTTCAAATGCTTAAATCCAATCCAACTATGAATCTGTTTCAGTAGAAGGATTCTTTTATGCAAATTTCTATGTTATTTAGATGGAGAAATATAGCAAACATCTGGAGATACTGGTTTCTGAGAGAACCCAGGATTTAATGCATGAAAAACAGAAGACTGATCGTTTGTTGTATAGTAAGTTATATAGCAAAAATACTGGATATTCTTGTCAATAATAATTTTATCTTAACCATCTAATTACAAACAGAAACCATTTGATAGGTGATTATTTAATAGATATAATTTAGTTGACAATGAAATAATATACTTATTCCTCGCAAAGCTGGAAAGATATTTAGTGACTTTTTATATTTTCCTCCTAAAAACTGGTGTACTCATCTGAGAGCTATTACTGCAGAATCCATAGAGCTCTCACTTTGATCTTGCTTACAAGTCCTTCTGTACAGTTATACACATTGGGGAATTCGTTTTAGACTGAGATTACTTTTGACGGCAGTGTGTCTTCCAGAATTCCACGTGAAAAAAGCGATAAAGAAACAGGTATAACACATAGGAGAATAAAAGGAAATGGCTGTGAAAGTGCAAGATATGAGAAATAAAGAAGATAAAAAAAAAAACCACAACAAAACCAGAGAGGAGATAGTAAACAAACTTAACACAGGAAGAAAATGCTAGCAAAGAGTTGACAAAGAATAGTTAGTAATACCATGTTATTAGAATCTAACCTTTCTCTGACTTAGAATGTATGGATATTGGCTTGTTTGAACTAAAAGCTGGGGGTTGTCCGAAAAATCTAGACTTGTTATCAGTGAGATTTACTGTGGATTCTCACTCATAGCAGAGCAGATTTTGATGCTAGAGTGCTTTCATCCTCAGTATATTTCACATTTACAAACATCGTTTTGACGCCTTTAAACAAACTTGTTCTGTTTATGGTGTGTTTTTATCCATGTGAAAAGAATAACAATGCTCTACTTTCTACAACAGGTATGTTGCCAAAGCAAGTAGCAGATGATCTCAGGCAGGGAAAACATGCACAAGCTCAAAGTTACTTAAGTGCCACCATCTTTTTCAGGTAAACAAAAATGAAAGATAGGACTGGAACTGAACCCTACTGCAGAAATTTTAGGCTCCTAGTGTAGGTGAATCTCCCAACTGAGTACAGAATTTCTATCTAAACTCTGATTTATCATACCAGCTGGCAACATTTGGCTCTGTAAATGAGTGTCTTTCAAAATTCTCACATCTCCCTTTTTCATTGTAATTACTTAAATAAAAAACCAAGATTACTGTGGAGATCTAACACACAGCAGCATGTCACTTCATGTGTGTTACACACACAGGCATGTATGTTTCAGAAGCATTTAACTGTGTAAGGAAATTTGCCTGTCCTTAGGGTCCACATAGATTTACAGAGTATGATTTGTTATGTGCGCATGTAGCAACATATAAATTGCATATTTTCACTTCTCATAAATGGACAGATAGTAAGTGTCCTTTTTGTGTTTGTACATAAGCCAAAATTGACTACTTAGGCTGTTGCAGATTAAAGTCTAGCTGTAAAAAATGGCTTACTGCATGGGTAAGCAAAAAGACTTAGGTCAGTCAGTCCTTTTAAATGGAAGGAGTCTGTTTTCAGTTTAAGTAAATGTTTGAAGACAAAACTGTTCTGTAAGATCCTTAGTGAAAGAAACACTGAAAAACAGAAGGTTGAGGTAGTTCCACTGAGAAATTATTACTCTGTGTTTAGGATTACCAACCTATAATGGTTAAGACAGTGGATGAGTATGTTCTTTTTGTTGTGTTTTCACAGTGACATTGTTGGCTTCACTCAGCTGTCCAGCAGCAGCACACCGTACCAAGTGGTAGATCTCTTGAACAAGCTTTACACCACTTTTGATGAAATCATAGATAACTATGATGTCTATAAGGTGGAGACAATAGGAGATGCCTGTAAGTTCCTTGAGCTGTGGACAATGATGGGGTATGAGTATTTCATCAGGACAGAGATTGATTTGATGACAAGAAAGAACATATGAAGGAGATTTGAAAAGCTTCTTACCACTGGGAAGAACACACAAAACATTTAGGGGAGAAGTCCTTGCTGAGGCCTAGCAAACTTAAGGAACTTTTTCCTGCATACCTTTCATCATTTCTATAATTTGTGAATGTTGTGGGTGGGACAAATGAGTTGAGTTACCTACCACTGCTGTTAATTTTGTTCCTCTGACCCGTAAAGTCTGACTTTAAACCTCGGCAACAGATTAATCCCAGTTGGCAATTTCTGTTTCACAGGAACACAACTAAAAAATTTACCTTCTGCATGGGAGCATAGATGCTATTCTATAAGCTTTACTATCTCTGTCTTTTTTGCAAAGACCACGACAACCTTATGTCTCCTAATACTCTGTAGGGGCTTGGCTGCCTTGTCTCTTTGGATTTTTAGGAAAATGGCTTTCTGTTTGCTACCATGTGAATCTGCTGGGGGTAGACTACTGTTAAAACTGAGTTCCATCAAAAACCTAGCATGATCTAGCAGGATATTTGGATGAGACAGACAGGAAATCCTGTAAGAGGTGTGGAAAAAAACACCTTTTTTTTTTCTTTTTCCTTTCTGTGGCATGGTTGAACACATTCTGGAGCATAAAATTCATGAAGAAATGCACTTGAGGGATCCTGAGGAGACCTGCCTCTTGTCCTACACAGTAACAGTCAGTGTAGGAGGCATAGGACAGTGCCTTGGGAATCACTGTCTCTCTTTATAATATCTGCCCAAAGACAATAGATATTAAACAGCCACTTTCCCACTACCTGTCCTACTTCAAGCATCCTCAGTGCGGGGAGGGAGGAAGAAAGGGTAAGAGGGACTAAATCTGATGGAAATGGAAAAAGGAAATCCAACATTTTTCAGAGCTAGGATAATTACTCACATGAGCTGTGGCACTATCCTTCATTTGTTTCTGTCTTCCTCTGTTCAACATGCACAACTGTGCTGTGGGATATGAAGGAGTGGGACTTTTTTTTTTTGTAACTTAGGCAGCACCCTTTGTTAAATCTGTGTGTAACAGCAAAGGTTAACATAATTGCATTGTTGTGTTAAGATATGGTGGTGTCGGGAGTACCCAAAGAAAATGGGATCCTTCATGCTGGTGAGATTGCAAGCATGGCTTTAGACCTTCTGGATGTCTGCAAGACTTTTAAGATCCCACACAAGCCCAACACCCTCCTAAAGATAAGAGCAGGAATCCATTCAGGTATGTTGAGAGGGCTCCAAAAGAGTTTTCCTCTGGTTTAGCAAAGGTTTCTGTAGTGGAATTTCCTCTCAGTTGAAAATGAATACAACTTCTTGTTGTGGGATAGAACAACTCACAGAGGTCATCCCAGCAGAATAAATTATTGGATACCTGGAATATTTGGAACACAATGTGGAATAAAACACTGGAACCACCACATGGCCCCAGTGCCTTCACTGGTGTGAGGACTGCCATGCCATGCCATGTGTCTGTCACTTGTCCTTTTCAGCTGTTCTCTTCTCAAAACAATGAGTTGCTTGTCGACTTTTTGATCTAGCCTTCACTCTCAGACTCCCAGCTCCCTCATCTAAATTGATGTGTGATTGCAGCTCCTTCCTGAGAGGCAGCCAGAGCTGGACATATGCTGCGCAGCCCAGAATCGGCAAACTAAGTGACTTATGTTGTTTCAGCAAGAGATCATATTTGCTATATTTTAAATCTCCTGGAGATGACAGAAAGGAATCAAAATGCTCATTTTCTGCCTTCAACAGGACCAGGTTACTTCTTGTTCCTGCTTTTCCATGTGACTAGTGAACGGTGTGTGCCCAACTCCTGTTGGCAGCATTCCTGTCTTACTGCCACTCAAAATATTCAGTTGTCATGTTGAAACAGAATTCTGTAGATGCCTTAATTCACACACATTGCTTCCATCCCACCATCACTTCCCCCATCAGTCCTCTGTGAGGCCCTTTTGCGATTACCTCCGTGGGTCTGGAATCCATCTGTAATTCAGATGTATAACCCATATAAGACAATACTGACACTCAGTCTTTATCTTGTTCATGAATGAGATGTAAGGTAGTGTAGGAAGCAGCCCTGAGGCTGTATGACTGATTATGTGATTTAAAACCACAAAATATCTTGGGGTTTGTTTGTTTGTTTGTTTGTTTTTAACAGGAGCAGTTGTAGCTGGAGTTGTTGGGACCAAAATGCCACGGTACTGTTTATTTGGAGATACTGTGAACACAGCTTCCCGGATGGAATCTACCAGTGAAGGTAAGAAGGAACAAACTGCAGATGTAGTTTTGACCATTCTTCAATGAGTTCTGAAGAAAAGTTATGCTGAGTTTTGAGTCCTGTCCTGTTTAAATGACTGCAAATCCTGTAAGGAGGGTGTTGATTTCTGAGTCCAATTTGCCTATGGGCAAATTATGCCAATGATATTTTCTACATCCTTTGTAACAAGATCTTCTCATTCCCCAAGTCTCAGAGAGGTATTTGCAGTCCTTTGAAGTTCTCTACAATAACAATGGGTAAGAATCAGATAAAATTAGAGGTAAGTGGATATGTTAACTGTTTCTATTCCTTCCTGACACCCAGCTGAATTTATAGTTGAAATATTTTCATGACTCCTCTATTTCTCTGATAACTTCCTCTAATGGAGAATACAAGAGGTGGTAGGGCGCCATGGGGGAGCTGTGTTTGTCTTTAAGCAGTATAGAAGATAATATGTGCACTCCAAAGAGATTATACAGAAATCTCTAGAGATTAAATAGTCAATATATCCTTACTTTCACTTCTTCCCAGGAGATAACAGAGCTCCATTTTTAGTTAACAAGCTTATTCTTTAGCCAGTACGAGCATTTGAACCTCAACTTATGAAATATTTTAGCCTGAAAAACAAACAAACAAACAAAACCCCAAACCAAACAAATAACCAAACAAAAGAATAAGGGAGTTGAAGGGCAAACTTGATGACTTATATATGCTTGTTTCATTCATTAAATGCCTCACACTGCAATGCTTTGTAAATTGATTTGAATTAGGCAAAATCCGAGGTGTTTTCAAGTTTAATTTCATTTTAAAAATTGATGCTTTCAACAACTATTGTGATTCACTGAAAACAAGAAAGTCAGAGGAGTGACCCTACACGATGGCTTTGAAGGTTTAGCCTGGGGATTTGAGAATCAGCCAGGATCCATTCCTTTCACCGTTTTATGTATTTTTCCAAAGCAAATGCTGGCCTGAGTGGAACACATATAACTTCATTTTCCTCTGTCAGCCTCCCAGATAACTCCTTTCCTTCTCCTCCTCCTCCTTTCAGGCTCCTTGTATGACCTCATCTGACTGCTTTAAAACTAATGCCTTCAAAATCTGCTTCCATCATTCTTCACATTTCATCTTTCATTCTGTATGTCAGTCTATTTCTCATATGGTGCATCAACACTATAAACTAAAGTATAAAGACAGAGCTGCTTATCTTTTAAAACTTTCTTTTATCTCACTATTTCTCTGGCCACGTACATGTGAGGATTTCAAATTACATAATGTGTTTTAATCCAAAAATGATCACTTTAAAACAGATTGCATAATTAATCACTAGAAATATAAATTAAAATTGCTGTCAGCTGGAATCTGAGTGCTAGTGTCTTGTTTCCAAGCAGAATGACCAGTTAAAATACCACATATCTACCGGAAAGAATTTTTCAGAGACAGGTATCTGGTTATGTTGAAACATATGTTTGCTGGTCTACAGTGAGTGTTCTGAGACTTTCAATAAAAATATTTAAACGACAACCAAAAAAACCCCCAAAAGAGTGGATATTACAAAACTTTCATTTTCTGAAATGAGAAAAATCAGCAAGACAATCTCAGCCTGTCCTGCTATAATCTGGGATTTTTTTCAAACAAACTAGCATAATTATTTACTCTGTGTTGCAGAATGTTAAAGGCAAAAAGACTGCAGAGGTTTTTTGTTAATTTTCAAAATTTTGGCAACATTTTGTTTTCTTGCAAAAGTTGGAGTATTCAGAATTTGTTCTATCTGTCCTCCTCCTTGTTTCTTCCTCCATCATTTGCAAAAGGCAAGTTAGCCAGGGTTTACACGAAGATAAATTCTCAACTAAGGAAAAATCACATTGTTAAAAAAATACTGGAATTATGGCAATATTTTCTCTTCCTCCTGTTTTTATTTACAGGTTTGGAGGCAGAGCAAGGATGGCACTTTCTTCGATGTTTAGACTTTGCTGAAAACTGTATGTGCAAATAAAGTGCTGGCTCTTTATTGACCAGGAGGTAGAACTACATACACTTTTCTTCACAAGATGAAAAGGATGCTTGTCAGTAACTCCAGCCAGGCAGCTATGAAGGGTAGACAAATGATATTAGACACAGGATGTGAAGAGTAGTGTTTGTTGACAGCCACGTATTTGTCCTGAGATGCTCTCACAAAGAGGCCAGAATACTGAAGCTTGTGTGCAAACACTTCAAATAGCACAAGAATGATGGCAAAGACAAAAAAAACCCAAGGAGGAGTTCATTAATGAGTCTTGAAGTCTTTGGCACATAGAGGGGGATGGGTCTGTCTTAGATGTTTAAATCGTTACGATAATGTGACAATTGTCTCTCTTTCCAGCTCTTAAAATACAGTGCAGTTCAAGCACATACCAGCTGTTGGAGCAGATTGGAGAGTATGTGTTAGTATGCCGTGGGAATTTACAAGTCAAGGTGTGTATGCAACATTTATACTCAGCTTTTCAGAGACGAGAGTGTGAAAATACTCTGGAATCCCTGAATTTTAACCCATGCAGTCCTCTATGTCTCAGAGTCCTTGGGTTAAACTATTTCCTGTCCCTGAAGAGAACAGGCTCAGGTTTTAAACCAGGACCATTTCCGTGGGCTTGTTCGTGGGACAACCCTGATAATTCAGAGATGAAGGACGTAGACAAATTTGGAAGCACTGTGTGGCACGTCAATTTGTCATAACTGCTTGAAATCAAAAAACATCATTCAGAGACATCATAAATCATAATAAGAGTTCCATAAGAGGACTAACATACTTCCCGGCCCAGTTTTGGGTGGGACTTCAAACAATTGTTTTAATCAATAGTGCTGCTGCTTCTTTTTAAGGAGAAGTTTTATGCCTCAGTTTTCCTGTATGTAAAATGGCTGATGGGCACATCAGTCTCCTTGGGGACTTGCTTTAAGTTGTGATAAGAAGATTATTGCACAAATGACGAGTAGTATTATAACCCCATAACTCTTCTTCTTTAGGGGAAAGGAGATACGGTAACATACTGGCTTGAAGGTAAGAAAGCCTCTGTCACCCAGAAGATAGTCATCAGCACTTCTGCGACTCTTCAGGACCCCAACAGAGCTTCGTTTAGTATGATACCAGGTGTCCTGCCCAGTGATCCTCTCTCAAGTTCTGCCTACTAGCCACTCACTGACTTAAGCATGCATCTTGCTTTCAGTCTGCTAGGTCATCCTGCTGAATTAGAAAGTAAGAAAACATAGATAGTATGCCACTTTGGCCTTGTGGATGTGTTAGCTCAGACTTTATTCACAGGTGACAGGAAAAATACAAAAGGACAAAAAATAATCTCGAGAAATGATACGTTAAGACTGGCCCATCAGGGCAGAAGGTAGGTCCCGGTGTCACTTGTTGATTTGGTTTTGTTGGGTAATCCCCTGCCAGCAGCCTCTGTTACTTCAACAGAGTGAATGGCTGGACATTCCAGCCTGTAAGCTGCTCCCAAAGGGAAGAAGGAGACAGTGTAGTGCTGCTATTCAGTGCCATGATAAACCTTGTTGGTGTGATTGATTTTGTGCCCCGAAAGGGAAAAGTGAGATGTGTATTGTGTTAGAAAGCAACACCCACTGAAAGAGGAGGATGAAACAGTGCAATTGTAGTGGATACAAATCAAAATGAGCATTTGTGCTCCTGCTTCTCTTTCATCTCTATTGAATGGAGCACAGAATGAAGAATTAAGAACAAAGTCCAGGGTTAGTGATACCTGCCATCTTCATACAGAGATATAAAAATCTTTGGAGATAAATTAAAGACATTGCATGCTGTTGTTAAACAGAAGAGAGTCCATTACAGCTGCTCTTGTCTTTGGCTGTTCTGGGATTTCTCTGAATATCTACTCATAACACTGGCTTATATTATAGAGTTGCTTTGATTAAAGTGGTGGTGCAAGCTGGTTAGCTTTCTGACTGTGAAATCAGGCAGCCCTCTGAGTCACTGTGTAATTCAGGACACAGTCTAGAAACGGTCATTCCTGAGCAAGTATTTCCTGTAAAGAGAGACCCGTCACTACAAGTGGAGTCATCTGTTGACGAGCATGGTTCCGTAAGCACTGCTGGTGTTGACTTTCTTTAAAGATACAGCATATGTATGGTGGGCACTGTTTATACTTTTTAGGGTTTTATTTATGGCAATAAACTACCTTTCAGGGTTAATCTCTTCAGAAGAGTTTAAGCAGCTCCAGTTTAACTGATCAGAATTAGATATGTGAAATAGAGGAAAGAAGGATACCAAGAGTCACTACAGTTCCACCACAATGTGAACTGGACTGGCCAAAGCTAACTGTGAGGAGGTGAAAAGGAGGGGCCATAAGTGACATAACACCATTTACCCCTCCTTATCCTGCTCCAGTACCTTCCAGTCTGTCCCCAATCCTAGGTACAAGTACAAAAACACATATGTAGATGAAATTTTTCTGGTATAAAGTACAAATTTATGTAGCTTAAACAAGCAGCTAACTAGTTGCCCATGTTCCCATGGAGTTAGCATGTATGATAGTAATAAAAGAGTCATGCTACAGTCCTTCTTCAGCTTCTGTGGAAAGCAAATGCAGTGATAATGTTAGATTTTTCAGAAATGCTTAATAGAGGTAGAAAGCTAAATCCTTCTGAATTATAGAAGAGTTGTTTGAAATGCACAGAAAACTACAGGACATTCTGAGTGAAATGCTGTCTCAGAAGTCTGTTGGAATGTTACCACTTGAATGGGACCAGAATCTCAGAAAGGGACATACACATAGCTGATCTTGTCACGTGAGATCCCAACATAGAATCCAGCCAAATGTTTTAAAATTAAAATTTTTAATTGGCTTAACATTTTTTCCAAACTTAAAATATTCCTTTCTCTATTTTTTAATTTCATATTAGTACATGGTATGGTACAGTTATCTTATTTGTAATCTTCTTGAAATATACCTTTTAGTTATCCAGAACCCAGAGATAACCTCTAGTACAAGCATTTATTTTATTCAAATGCTACCTAATATTCTGAAACTCTCCGCTCTATTATATTGCTGTGTGATGTATAATGTAGTTTACACTATTCTTTTAATGAGTTAGCTTTTTTTACATTTCTATTAGAAAGGTGCATATCATAGGGTCATATCAAATGTCAATGTGAAATCATGAGCTTTGTTATATGTTCATCTGTACCAGTACTTCTGTTTTAACTCTCGTGCTTTATTTTAGTGTTGTTTTTAGAATTAAAAGCTTTAAAATGAGTGTCTTCTGAGTTTAAAGTCTTCTAAAGAGAAATGAGTGATGAGCGACCATTAGCAAGCTTATTGGATTGACAGCCTTCACCATTGATATGTCCTTGGGTAGATTAAAATTCTACTGAAGATAGTAGAGATTCTTGCTGAGTTCAAGAAACTTAGAGTCTGGTGGTTATCTACAAAAGAGGTACAGCTTGAAGAACACCAGTGTCAGCCTGCCTCTCTGTTTTGTTGTTATTTCTTGATCCTCTCCTCAAACAGAGCATCTCCAGAATGAGAACTAAATTATTTTCTAAGGACCACTGAATCTGTCGTATCTCTCCTGAGACTTCAAGCATTAGTCCTTATTAATGTCAGTTTGCCCGATGACTGTGATGATACGAGCGTTCTTCCTCCAGAAGACAGAAGTACAAAATGAATGTTACAGATGCAACCTGAAGTGTCTTCAGGCAACTGGCAAGTATTTAAGATTTATCTCAGATATTTTGACAGATGTAGTCATTGGCTACAGCCATATACTGTTGTCAGCTATGAAAGCAATGGCAAGTTTCAGGAACATGAGCTCTATTTGTTTACACAGGTTTTTACTAGAAATTAGATACAACACAGCAATCATTAGAGAATGTATGATAAAGCAAATTCAGCAGAGGTGGTTGCAGCATAAACCTTGTGAGATGTGCATTACTTTTACCTCCTGGGGTGGCATAGCTGCAGAGATATTTTTTTTCCATATTGTTGTGTCCACAGAGGCATACGTATGTATAAGAATATACTTATATAAAATATAGAGACATTTATGTATTAATATATATGTAAAAGATGTCTGGCTACAAATATAACTGTATAGGGAGATGTTAGTGCAAATCAATACCCAGCATAAGGACACAAAATTTTTGACAATTGTAGCCTCAGGTTTGAACTCTGGAAGCATCCCAGGTTTTGGACTCACTCAGGTAACACAGAGTGGTGCTCTGCACAGAACTTCATATACAATGGCAGGTCATCTTCATAGCACCTGCAAACCAAAATGCTGTCCCATTTCACCACTCTATATCTTTATCCATATCCTTGTGTGGAGTAGCATTTGTGACTCACGTAACTGCAAATTCGGATATCTCCAGAGAGCCCTGTTATAGCTCCTTGTACCTCTCACTGCCCAGGAAATGTAGTAAGGAAACCTGCTGTGGCTAATGCTGTGGCTGCTGACTGAAGTCCTGATGACCTTGGCAATGCAGAAAAGCACTTACCAGATGGTAAACTGTACCAGATGGTAAACTGAAGTATGATAACCAGCACAGTGCTCATCTGTGAGATGCTTTGAAACTGCAGAGGTTCACATCCCAGATGTGGATTTAGTCAGCTAATCTAGCAAGTATTCTTTTCTAAAATGGCACTTTATACAGGTAAATATATGATGCGTTCCTCCTCTCCTAAGAGATTATATCCCTACCAGAAAGTAGGAAAGCAATTGTAATAATAGAGCTGAAGAACTGAAGGTGATATGTGCTTCATAGATTACTTCAGTTCTTCACTCAGTGGCCATTCATTGTCCATGATCATGCAAAATAATGCAGAGGATACTAATACTGTATTCATTATGTGGTGACTTTATGGAAAGATTGTGCATTTTGATTATTGCTTATTGCAGCTCTGTCTACATACAGGTGAGGATGCAGGCAGGTACATTAAATGAATCACACAACGCAAAAACTGACTTATGAAAGTCTTTAATTAGATCAAGAAACCTTCATGATATTTTTTTCAGTCAGAATGTTGAGGAATAGATTGAATAACCACAATACTTTAAAAAAAGCCCAACAAGTAAAAAAAATGGTTAATATATTTGCAGGTGTAAAACTTTCTACATTTTGTTCAAACCATTTGCATTGGAAAAATACTGTGTTTTGCCACCAAAAAAGTTAGTCTTTATCCCCTAGATTAGGCAGCAAACATCTTTTATTTAGGTTGTTATCAATATGTGCAGAGGATCTCCAGTTCCATGGTTCTTTTTCTGTAAACAGAAAAGCTATCTGCTTCTTCCTACAGCTAATTACTCAAACAAAAAAAAATAATTTATTGAAAGTGAAGTGGAACAAAATCAAGTGTTCTTTGCAAACAGTGCAAGGGCATAGTATGAGCGCTGAGCCTGACCATGCAGTCGGAGGGGGCAGGGTCTCTTGAAGATGTAAATCTGAAGAAGAGATTGATAAGAGCTTCCCCAGCATGTAGAATATCACTCTTTCCCACCCCACTCAGACCCCCAAAAGTTATTAATAGCCCTTCCATCTGAAATGATCTCAATAGTAGGAGTCTTTGGTTTGTTAAGAGTATTTCTGGGGCTGTCCTTTCAGACCAGTGAAAAGACAAGGCTACGCAAGATTATTCAGATAATTCTCCAGCTGGCTCCCATCTGCTTTTCAGCTAATGAATACTCTGTCCTCCTAATTCCTGTCTGAATTTTCCCCTACTTCGCACCAGTCAGTGTAAAACATTGGATTGTACGTTATTACATTCTAAATGGGAATTCAAAGATAAAATAATTTGCAACCCAATGCTGTCTCCAAAGAAAACAGGTGAAAATTCCCCATCTTCCTGATTTAAAATTTGCTAAAATGTGCTTTCTGAAGTAGAGATATAAACCAACTGGTCTGAAATGTGGGACAGTGGGTTTTGTAGAACTTGATTGTGTGGGAACCCAATGACTGTAACCTTGCAATGAGCATGCATGAGTCTACATGGTGTTATTTAATGTTCCATAGTACACTAACCATGGTCCTCTGCTTCAGACAGGGAACAAACCTACCTCATCTTCTGTATTTGCACCTCAGCTCTCCACTCCACTACATCTTATGTGCATATGCAACGTTTTTGGAACTAACTTCTAGTGCTAGATTTAATGGTTTTCATACAGTATTAAGTTTGACCTTGAAGCTCTGCATTAAATTATTACTGTTACATCTTTGTGAATTTTCCTTGGATGTTAGTTGAAATAGAATAGGTACTTCCTAGCCAGTGAATGCCAAACATGAATCTACTGTAGAGCATCCTTATGTACATGAGTGCATGTAATTGCTAATGATTATCACTGCATTTCCTAGTAAAATATGATGGAGTGCAAATAAGTGTCTTGATGAGGTCTGAAAATGAATCAGCACTCCTGGCATCAGATTCCAACTACATATCAATTTTTTTCTGTAACTCTTGCATCCTGCCTCCAGGCAGAAAAACACTCTCTGTTCCTATCTGAGGAGCCTGTTCAGGGTAAGCTACCAAAGAGAAGCTACACAAATGGAAGAATGCACTAAACACATTGCCTATGTGACCAGAATATAACACACTTAATCTAACAAAGTAATGAAATACTGCCTGTGAGCCTTTTTGGTCTCTCTTGCTTTCATGAATAATACCTCTTCTTCTCTTCTTGTCCCACTAGAGCCAAGTACAGAGACAGATTTTCAAAGTATTTAAGCCTTTTCCTCTCACTAAAGTAATGAAACTTCAGGTTTAAAAAATACTAGTACTGTATCTGTCAGAATTGACCAAGGGTTCAAGGCTTTTACCAGCGGTTTGGAAAAATGCCGAATGCAAAGCACTGGAAAATTTCAGTTTCCAATTCATAATGGAGGCAGGATTTCTCAGGGGTTGTAACGAAACACAGTCCTGGGGCCTTTAAACTCTATGTATCCTGTTAAGAGAACTGTGTGTCCTTAAGGAACCACAACAGAATTCTTCTCTAGAAAAACTGTCTTCTGCTAAAGGACAGAAGGAATTTTAAAGTGCAACAATAAGCCTGATGCAGAAAATTTATGTCAGGTGTCAGAAAAGCAGAGGGGTCCTCTGAGCAGAACTCTAATATATTGCTGTGCTTGTGTATTCTGTGACCTGGTCTTGCAGACGAATGCATAATGTATATACATCTATGCATGCTGCAGTGTTTGTAAGCAAAAAGATTAAGCATAAACACTTCTGCATGTGTCTGACAACAGGGTAGTCAGGGCTAATCCTTGCAACAATCCTTGTAACTGTTCTGGACATAAAATAAGCCGTGATAGAAAAACAAATGAAAGCTGGATCTCCTTGCCTCGTAAAGACATACACGGTCTGGAATTCCTCCACTGTCAGGACTGATAAATTAAAGGTAATGCTTACTGATGAAAGTTTGCCAGAGAGCATTAAAAGTGAATTCTAGATCTGTTCTCTGTACTGTTTCTGAAGACCAGACATAAAAGGGCCCACAGTACCAGAGAAGTAACAAACTTGCCAACAGTCATCCCAGTAGGGACTGCGTGTTCAGACCTGCTGCAGAGCACAAATGGGCTCAGCATGAGCTGCTTTGCAGACGATGCCCCATGCTGTGTGTTCAGAATGCATCAGGAAAAATCCTCTACTCTACATATTAGGAAACTCCTCTGCAAGTTTTAATATGATTGATATTAGAAACTTACAGAGAAACCTTCCAACACCCAGAAAATCTCCCATGTCAGAACTGCATTCACTAGCAATATGGCTTTACTGGCAATGCGTTCAGATTCAAGTTTCTGAGTGCAGACTGTGCTCTGTGTATAAATAGATCAGTCACTAAATGCTCATGAAAATAAGGCTGGAAGTGCCTCTGAGGCCTGACAGTCACCCCCCTCTAACCCATCTCTACAGCATCTTTAGTGTGAAAGGTATTACATAGAGATGCAAAATCCCAGGCCTGTGCTGCAAGAACTGATGATTTAGTTGAACGTCTCAACATAACAGCTTTCATAGGATGGATGATGTAGGGTCAGACTCTACCAGCCCAACCAAGAGCAGTAGCTCATTCTGCAAACAGTCTGGTGTGTACCAGGAGAAATGCTGAGAGGGGGTCACAGCGGCTGTTAATCTGCTAATTACAATGTAATAAATAGTTACTGGAGCCCAGACTGCAGGGAGATTGGTTTGGATGGTGAGGAACTACCTGTGGGAGAGCACCACATTTCTGCAGAATGCAGATCAAGAATACAATGCAGAACCCCAGGGACACAGTCCTGAGCATGCTCACCTTCCACCCATTTGGTTCCAGGCAGAAAGGACCAGCTATTGTTTAGTGCTCCAGGAGGACAAACTGCACACTGATTAAAACTCCCAATTTTCTGTTAAAGGCTTTGCAATGGTCAGCTTGTATGACTGTAAAAATGCTATTTATGACAACAGAAATCTAATCACAGCAACACACAATTGCCATGCATAGAGTTTATCTGTATATCACATTGTTTCTTAAAAGAAGGTAAACTTAACTGTAGCACTATGACAAATGCTATTCTAAAAATTAATTCTATATATATCAGGAACCTTCTCTAAATGTCCAAATCACTGGTTTTCTTCAAACGTTAATATATGCCATGCCACCTGTGCTGTAGGAGCAAGCAATATGTGGCCATTGACTTCAATAAGACCAGGCATTAACCCCACAAACAGAGCTCCACTACAACTGTATGCTTTGTGTGGAAGGCAGCACTGAGGAGAAAGTGGGATTTTGACCCAGAGGTGTTTTGAAGGCAGCAAGGACAGAAAGAAGCTCTCATCTCTGGGTCCTGGCTTGGAATCACACTCCAAGCTGTGGCAGCCTGAAGGCAAATTCAGATCCAGGACTAGAAGCTGCCTCTGAAAAGCGATGTGATTATTGCTGCTTGTTCCAAGATCAGCACTGGTCCTACAAGTTCCAGTGACCACCAGAAGAGAGCACATGAGCTGAATGAAAATAGAACCCCAGTAATTCTCTGGCCTGGGCATGGTATCTGCATAAAAAGCTTGAAGCTGCTGCCATGCCATCTTTCATCAAATAAGCAGCAGATTTCTACCGGCAAAACCATAGTGTATGAAAAATCTCATTTTATTTAAAACAAAACAAAATAAATAACAACAACGAAACAAACACTAACAAACAAAACCACAAACAAACAAACACAAAAAACCCCAATCAAACCACCACCACCAACCCCTTCATTTTTAAATGGACAGATTCTTATTTTTAAATGGCCAAATTAATCCATTTCCATTTCATTCTCTGCTTAACCATCAGAAAAGAAATGACGAAAAACTCAGAGAAAGAGATTTCAGAGGCAGTAGTAATATCAAATTCCCACATATTCACTAAAAATTTGTAGTGGGTTATGGTGGATTAGCCTAGAACTATTGCTTAAACTTGTATTTTGTATGAAATCTTACCTCAGCTAAATGAACAAAGGAAATATCATGCCTGTAAATACAATGTTTTAAACATAAATTTTGTATATATCTTTCCATAGTGTGGGAAATTTTCTCTCCCATTCAACTTTGCTTAATACAGGCATCCTCTTGTTTCCACATGAAGAATGGAATAAAGCACATGACCAGATCTGCATGGCTGCATCTCCATTTATATATTTATCATTCCATTTGTCACTAGAGTTTGCTGTCTTGCCTTGTAAAACCTCATATAACTTTTGACAGAGAACATCTAATCCTAGACAAAATGGAAAAACTTGACCTCTCCCTATATATATTTGCAGAACGGTACAAATCTAGGTTCCCAGCAGGCTGACGCTTTGCTCTCTTATGCAAGGCGAGCGATTGCTCACAACCTCAGCAAAGGCAGGACACAGACACCTGGCAGCCTGTTTTCTTACAGCAGGTCTGATCTTCAGGGATGCTGAGCACCCGTGGGCACATGCTGAGACCCTCACCTGATTCCCTTGGGAACAGAAAGTGATGAACGACCCTACTCCTCATCAGCAGTATTGTAGCTGTTGGCTTCACAAGTCATGAAATAAGACTTCCCAGGGCCATCAAAGAGCTGCTCTGTACATTGCAGAATAAGGTCCTGCAGTGACTAAGCCTGCAGGAGACAATCTGCCTGACAACAACACTGCTATTTTGTGGAAACGGGAGCTGAACATGTCAGGGAGAGGGTCTGTTTTTGTGGAATTCCTTTGCTTAGTGGATAAAACTTGGGCTGTAAAGAGTATAAGTGTTTATTTGTTCCCACAGTACTGTTGCTGGATGCCAGAGCAGCAGAGCTGCCTGTAACTAACTATTGAGAGGCCTTGCCTGACTTGAACTAGCTCGTATTTTTTAAATTTGTCATAACAGCACTCTGATGCCCAACCAAAGCCTGGACAAAGCATTAACATCTTGCCTGGTCTGAATGAAACCAAACTATCTTACGTAAAAAATTGTATTTCCTCCTTCTGGAAACCTCTTCAGAGACTGGTTGACTGTAACAATTTGATGTAAGTTTCCAAACAGACGAACTAGTGGATGTATAAAGTTTCCATTCACTTTCCAAACAATTCCGTGGGCAGCAAAGAGTATCTCCTTTCAGTGGAAAATTCCTTGCCACTTTCTACACAACATCTCAGGTCACTACAAAAGAAAGGGAATTTTACTTCTTTCCTACCCTGGTAATTCAGTACATTTGTCTAGTACAACTTATGGTTGACAAGAAAAAACAGCTAAGAACAGTTACTAAGTCTTCCATCACAGAGGTATTTTTTGGACTCGTGAGAGTTTAGTGATAGAAACTGGGACTTTGTGAGATGCTAGCAAATTACTCTATGCTTTAGTAACCATTCCCCTAAGAGCTTAACCCTGCGAATAGCTGCTTGGCATGCACATCATATCATACCACATCTCTGTTGCCTACATAGTAGAGGCCAGATCAGATGTTTATATGCAGCATGGAACATGCAATTTACTGTTGGACAGAGTAGCCAGGATTTCTGCTTCTGTATGTAAGATGCAGGCTCAGACTTTTAATCATTAACCCTCATTATTCACTTCATATTTCCCTTGCTATGTATCCATAAGCTGTGAACAAAAAACATCCGTCAGCCAGGTTCTCTGTTCTCTCCCCCCAGCAAAGCATGGCTTTGAGACCCCTGAGCAGACCATAACCATTCATCACCCATAGAGAAGCAACTGGCTTTTTAGAAAAGGCACATGAAAATTACATTTTCAGAAGGGTCAAATCCAGCTCTGAACACAACCCATAGAAGTCTATTATCTGAGCAACTTTAGAGGTACTGAAATGTATTTTTAAGACCTGAGTCCAGGGACATCTGCTCCTAGTCTCCGCAAGAACTGTGTCATGATCATGATGTAATCTCCTTGTCAAGTATGCCTACAAAATCCAAAAGTGTTAGAAACATTCCAGTGAACTCAATACGAGTGGGGGAGAAAGCTAAAGCCTGTAGTTTGCATGCTATTGATGATGGATTAATCAGCCTTTGAAAAATCCCCTGAGCCTATGTGGCTCCTAGGAGACTTTGAGAAGAGCCCACAGGGTCAGAACATCAATTCCTTGAAGCAAAGGAAAATAAAAACCTGCCAGGAAGAAGAAGGAAAAGAAACAAACCACTTCTACACTCCCTAACATCAGTCAGCTATTGGAGTGCATGCTGACATCTCTCAATTCCTCCTAAAACAAAGTGACACTTGCTAAGACCCATTCAGCCATAGAGCACCACATTGTTTCCTGCAGACAGCTCCAGAGTTTCGATTCAGCTCCTGATCTCAGCTGACAGCCACTGCTGCCCTCCTGCCAATGTGTCTATGGGCTTGGGTACAATAGGCAGCATGAAAATATAAGAGACGGAAAAGGAGAAAATGAAAATAAAATTAAAATGTAATTTCTTTTTTTTTTCCAAAATGAAGAATTGAATTCTTTAGCCTTTAAACATGCTTGTTTACTTACAGAAAGAGTATTTCAGGCACAAAAGGTTTGAGTATCAGTCACATACCAGGTTAAATTGTAATAGTATCAGGATTGTCCCATGCAGTGCAGTCAGCTATATTATCCCCTATCAAGAAGTTGTAGTTTTTGTATACATACATATACATAAAGTATGCATCCTTCACACTATGGTCTCCTGGTCTGAGTTGACTCCAGTAGGGTTTATGTAACAACAGTATCTGTCATAAGGGCTGTTGTCCTTGTAAGAGCAGACAATGATACTGTCTTTAGGAGCAACAAAAATGTTGTCTTCAGTGTCAGGGCAATCAGTGCTGTCCCTGGTGGGAGAAGAGCTCTTCTTCTCCAAGGCACTGTACACAGAGCCATCTCCCACAAACACGTTTCCTGGCATCTCTGGGTAACAGGTCTCCAGGTATCTCAGCATCTCCTCCTGCTCCACCTTTCTGATGAGGCTCTTGCACTCACCCATGGTGGTGGTGGTAGTAGTGGTGCAGACTGACACGGAGTCCTCACCCCGCAGCTCTCTCTTGTCCTTCTGGTATGTTTTCTTGGCCAGCTCGTCGCAACTCCCCTTGCCAGACTCCAGGTCCGAGGGTGTCCTCAGCAGCTCCATGACGTCCCGGTCCTTGACTTGCTTACAGCATGGACACTTGTTCTTGGGCCATTTGGTGCAGCCATCGGTCTTTCTGGTGAGAGCGATGGCAGCAATGCCCGGCAGGCAGATGGCTGGCCCGATGGCCAGCAGTGGGATGTCCCCCAGGGTCTCTCCCTTGATGCCGGACACGGTGAACATGAAGCCAAACACCAGGAAGACGCTGACCAGAGCCACCACCAGCCCCGTCCGGGGGTTGATGTCGTCGGGTCTCATGGTCCGCGCCATCCCGCTGATGCGCAAGGGACCACTTTCCTTCACCGAAGCGGCCTTTCAGGGCAGGGGACGGATGCTCCTCGGGAAGAGGCTGAAGTTTCCCGGACAGTGAAGCGCCGAGGCCCCCGACGTCCGGCACCGCTCGGGTTTCCTTGGACGGAGCCGCAGCCGGAGGGCGGGACAGGGACGCGGCCAGGGTCGGGTCAGGGGCCGGGCGGCGGGCGGGAGCCGTCCTGCCTCCTCCCTGCCCGGAGCCGCTCTGAGCTGCGCTCCGCAGACCGCTCCGCTAAGGCGGGAGCGGCCCCCGTGCCGGCAGCCCCGCCGCGCCCTCCCACGCGTGACGGCGGCCACACGTGCGCACGGGCGTATGGGGCTCAAACCCGGCAAAAAGGGGGCGGGGGGGGGAAGGAGGGAGACCCAGCTGGTTCCTAGCAGCCGGCGGGCGGGGAGCAAGCGGCCGCAAGAGACACCTGCCTTTCCTCCTCCTCCTTCTCCTCCTTCTCCTCTTCCTCCTCCTCCTCCTCCTCGCCCAGCCCCGCCGGAGCCCCTCAGCAGCCGTGAGTACGTGCACCGCCCACGGGTGCCGCGGCGCGGGGGGCTGTGGGGTCGGTGCGGGGGGAGCTTTTAGGAGGGCGGGCCAGGGAGTCTCGGGGGGGTTCCCCCCACCTGATGGCCAGCGCGACGTCGCTGGCAGCTGCCGCCACCCCGGGGAGGCTTCGCCTCCCGGGAGGAGGGAACCGAGCCTGGGAAGCCCACGCCGGAGCTCCCGACAGGCGTCCTTCCCTGAGGTGCACCGAAAAGCGGGGTCTGCGCTCCCTCTGCACCGCACCCTCTGCCCTCATAAGCCCTCTGTGGAGCTGGGATTTGTTGAGTAAATCCTCCCCCGGACAAAGAGTAGTCCTGCCTCAAACGCTCCTTTACCGAATTAGGTGCCAGTGCAGAACAAGGCTTTCGGAGATGCCGTGCTGCCGCTGAATTTCATCACGGGCGAAGCCCTTAGAGATAAAGCCTCTCCCGGAGTTATCCCCTAACCGAGGAATGAATCCAGCTGCTAAGATGCACCTCGCAGTGTTTCCCTCAGTGTCTAAATTCTGCCATAAATCGGCTGAGATGCTGATGTTCAGTGTTTGTGTTTTGATGCACACGAGTGATGGTAATTTGAAGTAAGCCCCACCACCTGAATGAATACAGGAAAGGATCTGAAATGTGTGGGAATGTGGAAAGGCAGAAGGAGCTCTATGAGCAGCAGCATTTTGAGGCAGGTTGCTTTTACATTGAATGTGCCAGCGACGCAAAGGAGTAAATGCTTTCACTTGGGACACAGATACTGGGAGATAAAAAGCAGTCATACCAGAAAATGTCCAAGAGAATTAAGAGAATAAAAAAAAGATATTCTGAACTAAACGGTGAAACTGTGTTTTTTGTAAATTTTCCCATTAACATGATTCCTTTTCTTCATACTAGAAAAGTGGAGAGCTCTGAGAAGCCATTTTTGAAAACACTCAAACATCCCTCATCTTTCAGCCATGAAAAGGTCCAGTTTTTATTCATCCACCCTACAGTACAACATGAACAAAGTACCTCTGTGTTGTAGATTTCCAAGCTGTCTTGCAAACAGCAAGCCTGAGAAGATCCTTTCTTTAATGGGCACAAGTCCTGCCTTACAGGACGCTTTCTACATAACTGGGGTGTCAAGCAATGGCCTTTGCTGTCTTAATTTGAAGGAAGAGTTACTGTGGAGGCAGAAGCACACATACTGGGGAGAGGTGTTAAATCGGTGGCAGTGGCCCGGTTTTGAGACTAAAAGTTTGTAATGGACCACTATCATCATTTGAGCTTGTCCCCTCAAAAGTTGCCCAGTAAAATCCACACTGAGCCTCTCACCTGTTGCTCAGTGGGCTGAAACAGGAATAATTTGGACTCTTGTTAGGCATACCCTCCACCTTGACTGAAAAACTTAAAAATCAAACTCAGCCAGTTAGATTTCAGCACAAGTTAACTTTTACTTTTGTCATTGTGCAGGATTTAGCAGGGTGAGCAATGACTATAGCTTCTCGGCTCATATTTTCTGGAGTGAGAATTTGCCGTTCGTTTCCATCTGCTGTTATTCAGATACACAGCTTTTATGTCCTCACATTAGAATGGATAATGCCTTTTTTACCCCTCTGCCAAATTCTGGATGAAGGGAAGTGATTAATCGTCAACTAGTCTGTCCCACATATCTAAAATATTATAAAGGTTATGCTATGAGCAGTGTTATGTTGGTCAATAATGCCATGAAACTAATTGTTCCTGCTCCCTGACCTTCCTTCACCTCCCCTTGTACATATTAAGATTTCCTGTTGGGTTGGAAATTGGTCTTTCGCTGAAAAACAGACTGTGTTGCTTGGGAATAGCAATTAGCTGTAGCTGTATTCATCAACAGTCCTTCAGAAAAAGGAAAACTGCATCAGTAGATGACACAGAAATGTAAATATCATTAGTGGCATGAGTGGAGGGGAAAATACTGTAAGAACTGCAGTACATGTCAGAAGATCTAACAGGAATAAAAATGGCCATTCAAATTTAAGCGACAGGCTTGCTGATACGGAAGAGAGAACATCTACTTTGGAACAGAAAGCTGTTAGTGGACAGAAAAATACATACAGAAAATGTCAAGGCAAAGGTGGAACTAAATGCCTCCAATTTGTCCCTTTGTCAGCGGCTCCACGAGTAACAGTAGGAAGATTGTATGCTTCCTGGGAGAACAGGGAAACCAGCCACCCCATTATGGGAAGGCATGCTACAGTTGTCAAAATTGCCCTTCCAAGCTAGAAATCAAGAGACTGGCAAGTATTCACTTACACAACTGAGCAACAATGCAAATGGTTGAATTTTCTATTCCGTTCATAACTAGAGAAAGAAAATTACTCCTTTGAGGTGAAGCGTGCTTCTGTTCTTGTGCCTTACACAAAAGGATTGGATTAGCTAGCACAATGACTGAAAATCCAAAGTATTAATTGAATAGACGATGATGGTGATTAACAATCTTTTATTGCTATTACCCGTAACTTAGACTATTCACTCAAAGCAAAATTGGAGCTGAATTTATGGAAAAATTGTGTTCTTATTCCACACTGTGATTTTGTCATATCTTTTAGGAGTGGTCTAATTGGATCAATCTCTGGAAGAGACAATTGGGGAGATCTAGGATTCATTAAGAGAAGGCTGTGAATGGACTTGGGTCATGTGTCATGTGCAAATAAGAATATTAAATGGTAAACTGGTATGTTCTGGGCTTGGACACTAATTTCAGCTTGCTCACCATGCATTTCCCTTGTGTAGTAAGTGAGATACAAACCCCTTTTCCTGCCCCACAGTTCAGTGTAACTGATAATCAGGTAGTGTATGCCATCCTCTCACTGTTTGAAATTCATAACTGAAGGTAGTGGCCACTATTGGTAAAATATGTAAGGATTACTCAGGTTGAAAGCTGCTACAGAGGTATCACCTACTCCAGCTCTCCTCCACTATCAGGCTGTGGTGTGGAAGCTGGAAAACTGCAAATTAAAGCTGACTTCAAATTGAAAATAAAGTTTTAAAATAAAGAGCTAGTTTGAAGTAGAGTGACAATTGCACTGTTAATCATGTTAAATATTGTGGGTGTCCCAAGGTGCTCAACCCCCTTCTTTATCATCTTGATCCATCAAATGTAAAATATATAAATTTGAATGGTCCCAAAAGAGTAAAACACTGTTGAGTGTTGGCTAGGGAGGTGGGAACTTTAACACGTCAAAGATCTGAGAGTCTTCAGCAGCCCTGGTCTCATGCAGTGGTCTGAGCCTAGTGCATCTATGTAGAGATGACGCGTCCTTCCAAAAGGGTCAAATTCCTCAGATAGGGATGACCCCATCTTCTATTAATCTCCACTACTTCTAGCGCTTGCCACTTCAACAATGCAAATGTCCCCTAGCAAATAACCAGTGGTATTGATGCTAAAGTATCAAGAATCAGCCAGTTTGAGTTGTTACTGTTTCAACTTGAAGTAATGTTTTAGCTCAATGGCAGGCTATTTCTTAAATACTGTGGAGCAACCAAAACAGCTGTCTAGATAAACAACTTTAGACATGTTACATCATTTCTGGTTTTATGTAGGTTTGATGGTACAGATCAGAAAAGATTGGACCAAGATGGATGTGGCGAAAAGGGAACCAACTGAGTGACATTTAGATTAATTTTTCTGGCACCTCTTTCTTAAACCCTTCTCCGAATCTTTTGTTTTGCAGATCTGATTGTCCAATTCAATCAGTGGCTTTGTGTAAAAGCAAAGCCTTTCTCTGACCAGGCAGTACTGTAAAACCCATGGGAAAGTGTGTGTAGCATATATTTTATCATCCTAAAGGGAGACAGATCTGGGAGCTGTAGTTTCAAATTAGTATGTTACAAGCGACAGCTGGCCTATCTATAATATCTCAGCCATACCATACCAAGACACCACAAGTCCTTTAGTAACATGACAGGCAAAATTTGACTCTCCTTTCCACCTTCAAAGCTCTACAGTAATGCTAAAACTTGAAGCAACTTGATACTGCTTCTGAATGTGGGATCATATAAATCCTACCTATAATTGGATATGAAACACAGGACTTGTTTTGCTGACAAGTTCTGTGTGGGTTGAGATGCTCAAGTTTCAAGCTTTTACAGTGATGTTATTGTGCACGCATTTGAGCCATCCCATTAGCTTGAGTAGACTACTGTCATTCTGCTAAGGTCACTGGCACTTCAAACCTGCTCAAGAGCTGCTTCACAAAGTCCTTCCAGTTTGCTATCTATGGCAAGTACTCTTTGCTGAAGGTGGGTGCTGAATACCACATCCATCTCCCAGCCTTCTTTAATATTGTGTTTTCTTGGCCACATCCACAAACGAAAATACCTGCCAATGTCTTTGTGACATTGTGACATTGTGATCTTGTGAAAATATGTGCTGAGATCCTTATAGGCCTCACTTTACAAATTTTTTCCCATTTGAGAAAGATTGTCATTCATGCAGCTCCACATACCAAAATAACCTTATTTATGTTTTTAGAGGGTCTGTCTAGCCAGACCCAATAGGTCTTCCATCCCCGTTAACCACTCTCAAAGCCCCAGGCAGTTCTGTATCTCTTCACGTCTGCAAGCATAAGAAATTCAACTGAAGAAGGATTTTTGGAACCTGACTGTTCAATAATGCCCCTGGGTCTTGATCTTTGCAGGCAATCATTTGTGCTTGACTGCTGCTTGCTGGCTGATTGGCCGCAGGTCAGATGTGGAAGGACTCTGCTGATGAGAGACTTCGATCAAGAAACAAGTGGCAAATGAGAAGTATCAGATGCCTGAAGGGCTTATGCTTTGCCACTGAGCCATCACAACAGGAGCAGGATTCAGAAACCCGGGCAGTGAGTCATGTGTCAGGCTTGAGGTGACCTGGGAACCTCAGCAGGGTTGCTGTGGAGCAGGTATACGCTGTTGTATGAGTCACAGCATCATACAGTAAATTGGCACCAATGGAGCAAAACTCTGCCCATATAATTCAATGGGAATTTTGGCTATCTTCATTGTTCTGCCTGGTGTGCTTTTTCCCTTTAGGATACTTCTGATGAAATATATTTTATTTCTTCTATCTGGTAGTATTCAAGAAAAAGATGCAATAATCTCAGGAGAGTCACCCACAAGTACCGTGTCTTATGCATAATGCCAAGTAACAGATATCTTGCTTTGTCCCAAAGAGCACAGAAAACTGAAACCCACACTTCTTATAGAAGGGCCGTCTAATTGGAGTCTCTCATTTGTGGAGAGAGGGAGGGAAAATAACCCATGTCAGGTTGCCTTGACCTAGCTCTGCAGAAGAAGCTAGTGATTTCAGATGTGCTGCAACACCTTTAAAACAGTTTTAAGCATAATCACATAGAGATGGCCACATATTAGGGCACCTGAATGACTAATTCTCTCTGGAAACTTGCTGACATCCTTCCTGTCTGTTTAGGAAAAGTTTGTAAAAAACTAAGGGAACTGAAAAAAGAGTACCAGCAATTCATGTTACTTGCAGGATCTGGAAGACTGGAACTTCCCAAGCCAACTAAAGCTGGAGCAAAAGAAGATGAGGATAGATACCACCAAATCCCTATTCTATAGCTCATTTAATCAATGCAAATATTTCTTTTCAAAAAATCATCCCATGGGGTGGATGTGAAAGAAGCAGTGAAATCTTTGTCATAACAGTCCTGATTGCCTGTCCTCTGGTTGCTTGTGCCACGTCTGCATCTTGGACAAGATATAGCAGCTAATCCTGGAAACCATTTCCAGGCATATGAATGTCAAGAAAATAATAAGGAGCGGTCAGCATAGATTCATGAAAGGGAAGTCATGCTTGACCAACCTGATAACCTTCTACAATGAAATGACTGGCCTGATAGATGAGGGGAAAGCAGTAGATATTGTCTACCTGGTCTTCAGTAAGGCCTTTGACACTGTCTGCCATAAGATCCTCAAAGACAAGCTGTTGATGTATGTGTTGGATGAGCAGACAGTGAGGTGGATTGAAAACTGGCTGAGTGAGCAGACCCAAAGGGTGGCGATCAGTGGCACAACATCTAGTTGGATGCCAGTGACTAGCAGTGTACCCCAGGCATCAATACCGGGTCCTTCAACATCTGCATTAATGATCTGGATGATGAGGCAGAGCACACCCTCAGGAATATGGCAGGTGACACAGAACTGGGAGGAGTGGCTGATAGCAGAGGGACCTCAACAGGCTGGAGAAACAGGCTGATAGGAACCTGACGAATTTCAACAAGGGGAAGTGCAAAGTCCTGCACCTGGGAAGGAACAATCCCAGACACCAATATATGCTGTGGGCTGCCCAGCTGGAAAGTAGCCTGGCAGAACAGGACCCAGAGGTCCTGGTGGAGACAAGCTGAACACGAGCCAGCAGTGTGCCCTTGTGGCAAAGAAGGTGAATAAAACCCTGGGTTGCATTAGGAGGAGTGTTGCCAGCTGGTTCACAGAGGTGATCCCCTCAGAGCTGGTAAGGTCGCACGTGGAGTGCTGTGTCCAGTTCTGGGCTCCTCAGTACAGTAGAGATATGGACATACTGGAGAGGCTCCATTAAAGGGCCATTAAGGTGATTCAGGGACTGGAGGATGTCTGCTATGAGGAAAGACTGAGTGAGTCGGGACTGTTCAGCCTGAAGCTCAAGGGGATCATATCGATGTATATAAAATAGCTTCAGGGAGGGTGCAAAGAAGACAGATCCAGGCTCTTTCCAGTGGTGCCCAGTGACAGGACGAGAAGCAATGGGCGCAATCTGAAACACAGGAGGTTCCTTCTGAACTTCAAGAGACACTTTTCACTGTGAGGGTGACTGAGCACTGGCACAGGTTGTCCAGAGCGGGAGCTGTCTGGGGGAGCAGTGCAATGTGACATGAGGCACGGGGCAGCTGTGTCCCTGAATAACATGAAATCTGTTGTGTTTTTTTTTTTTTTTTTTTTTTTTCAGGAGGTAGCCTGTCTGATCCCCATCAAATGCCAACAGCTTCACTCCCCCGTCTGCTCCACTGGGACCATCTGCTGCCACGTGGCTGGAGGCACTGGAGCTGCTTGCTGCAGTCCCATGGCGGTTCCACAGCTCTCAGGCACTCCCCTGACAGCTCCCATTCCCACTGCCTTTGGGGGATACCTGCTGCTTCACCCACCACAGCCCCACCAGCCAAGGGTCTCAGAGAGGTTTCCTCTGGCAATGCCCTCCAATAGCTGTGGGGCCACAGAAGCTCCTCGGAGGACACGTCTCACCTCAGCCCAGATAGCTGCTGGTGGTGGCAACTGTGAAGAGCTTTCAGGCCTTCTCATGAAGTCCTAGGGGAGAGTGACGTGCTGTGAGACAGGTATCCATCAGCTCCGCTGTCCTGGTAAGCAATACCCAGAGCTGGCAGTCAGGACAGCCAGGGATCAAACCAACAGCGTGTACACACTGTGCAATTCCCCTTCTTGCCTTTGGCCTTCAGGTGCACCAGAGATCATGGTCAGTGAGTGACAGATTTCTGTGCAGTCTTCCCTCCCACACTGTGAGCCGCTGGAGACTGACTGCAGAGGAAACGCTGTTCAAGTTTGTACCCAGCCATCAGGAGTTTTGGGTGAGGGAGGGGAGGAAATGGTTGTTACGAAGATGTTTCTGTTTTCCTCTGTGGATAATGCTCTAGAGGGGTGGAAAGGGAAGGGGTAGTAGCCATAAGGTGTCTGTGGTGGAGTGGGTAAAAATCATGAGATGTTCTATGGTCCAAAGGAAAATGCTTGCTCATCATCATGGCCCTTGCATGCCACTGGCTGTCTGAAAATCACAGAATCACAGAATCACAGAATGGTTGGGGTTGGATGGGGCTTCTGGAGATCATATAGACCAACGAACCTGCTAAAGCAGGTTCACCAGAGCAGATCACACAGGAATGTGTCCAGGAGGGTTTTGAACGTCTCCAGTGAAGGAGACTCCACAACCTCTCTGGGCAGCCTGTTCCAGTGCTTCATCACCCTCAATGTAAAAGGTTTCTCCTCATATTCAGATGGAACCTCCTGTGCTTCAGTCTGTGCCCGTTGCTCGTCATCCTATTATTGGGCACCACTGAAATGAGTCTGGTCGGATCCTCTTGACACCCACCCTTGAGATATTTTTAAGCATAAATAAGATCCCTTCTCAGCTTTCTCCAGATTGAACAGACCCTCATATGAAAGATGCTTCAGACCCCTCATCATCTTTGTAGCCCTCTGCTAGACTTTCTCCAGTAGTTACTTGTTCTTCCTAAACTGACAAGCCCAGAACTGGGCACAAAAGTCAGGAGATAACTTACACAGGTACCACTTATCAGAGCCCTCATTGTCTCAATAGTGGCTAAAAGTGCACCTGATTGACCTTAGTGCACTACAGACTAATTGGGCACTTATGAGGGCAGCTTCACAGATTGTAATATTTCCTTCCTATGGACTCACTGCCTTTTCCTGAAGCTGCACCCACAGCATCCATTAACTAACTAAGCCATCAGAGATGGTGAGATGTAGATCACCATAAGCCAGTCAAGGTACTGCCCGGTGTCAAGGAGCAGTATTTAAAGGTAGGTCATGAATTCATTGTGCTGGGAGTACAACTTTGTGAATGATTTAGGCATAAAACACATTATAGTGTTTACTAGATGAGGAGATGTGTGACTACAAAGGGTGAAGAAGGGTGATGGAGGAGGACTTTTGCCAGTGTTACACACCTTTAAGTATAATAGGTTGTTCTTGCATTTCAAAGACATTCTGTGCAAGAGAGGGTGTTAAAGTTTTTATTGCTGTACACTTTGACTGATTGCAACACTTAGAGCTGGTAAAAAGCTTGCATGCTAATATCAGTGGATGTCAAATGGCTCTTGATTGCAAGCGTGGGTGTAAATACACTGCTAATTCACTCCCTTTCTGTAGAACAGACCTGTGTCTCTGAAGAAACAGGGAAGGATGCTGCAAAAACAGCTACATATGTTGTGGAGGAGGAGCAAAGCACAGGAAGGTCTCCAGCCACCTGCACCCGGAGTGAGGGGTTGGTGCAAACCAAGTCTCTGAGCACAGGCTTGGAATAGCCAAACCTGTCCCCCTGCCCACTCTCACCTCCCCTGCACCCTGCCTGACGTGGAGGCAGCCCTGATGCCCTGGGGAAGTTTCCTTCCAATGAAGATGTCACTTACCAACCCCCACAGATGGGCTTAACCTTGCTGCTAGTTTTGGAGAGCATCCGAGAATATTTGCCCAGTGCATACACTATTGCTAGTCCTTCCCGGCCCATCACAACCCACCTGGGTGGGAAGGCCCCATCTCTACATTCAGCATCAGGCCTGAGGTACCCTCTGTTCTCCGTCAAGGGGTCTCCAGCCTACAAAAAAGGGTTTTGGGCGACATGGCTGGCTCCTTTCTTGCTCTGCAGGCTGCTGCGAAGTACTGTGCAATACGTGTTTGCAAAATTTTTTAATTCACCTCTGCCAAAGAATACATCTTTCACTGGCATGGTGGTAGGGAAGGCACAGTAGCAGAAGCTTTGAAATAGGATTTTTTCACTTCTGCCAAAGAATACATCTTTCACTGGCATGGTGGTAGGGAAGGCACTGTAGCAGGAGCTTTGAAACAGGCTTTTTTCTCCTTTCTGCAAAGCACAGGCCTTTTCTGCAGACTCCAGTGGTGGTTTGGGTCTTCAGTGTACTGCAGGTGTGGGCACTGTCTCTCCAGCTGGGGTTTCACATTCCCACTCCCAGAAGCCCTGTTAGATCAGGACAGCTATCAGAGGTCCAGCCCCAAGACCTGTGGGTGAAGATGCTGTGAAGGGAGGAGCTGTTTTGCTCTCCTCTTCCTCAACTGCCACGTCACAAGCAGGTGGGCACAGCTGATGCAGTGCCACTGACCCAGGGTAAGGAACAACAGGCAAGCACGTCCTTGGGCTTCCAGTTGATCCCAAATGCCAACCTCCCAAGGCTCATTTTCATTTTCCATTTAGAAAGCAACCTTCAGTTGAAGTTGCAGGATGTGGGCAGCAAAGACTCCTCGTCTAGATAGACATCTCATCCCTGGCACAGACACTTGGCTTGGACACCTGTTCAACACGCATCCCTAAGGAGGGTGAGCACAGGTCAGTCCGGGACCCTCATCCGCTGCTGTCATGGTGTCTTAAAAGGAAGAACCAGTCATCAGTGTACACAGAAAAGTATAATACCTTGTGCTTTGACAGGAAGCTGCAATGTGACAAGATGAGTAATTAATTAGCCTTGTGCTGCCACAAGCATTTCCAGTCTCAGCTGACAACAGACTAATTAAGAACCTCCCTGTGGTGTCTATTTTAGATAAGCATTTACTTTGGTACAAATTAACAAAGGCTTTTCTAATGGTTTATTTCACAGGCGACTCATTAGATTAATATATGAATCAAATAGCAGGAACTTGAATAGACATTTTGAGTTCTCAGCCACCAAAAGCCCAGATGATTTTGCTGAAAAATGCACTAATTTTATCAAGGCAAAACACTTGCTTCCTTCTGATTTTTTTGTGTCATGTCATTTGTTTTCAGATGCTACCTTAGCCCAAGTCCAGAGGCTTTGAAAACTGAAGGTGACCTTGTAAGTGCTGGTTCTTAGGAAAAGATTAGTGTCCCAGCACCCTCAATCGAGAATTGTCCACCAGAATCATTTGGGGTGCTAGCAGATGAGCACCGTAAGCGCTGAGTGTGGCCTGTGATCCATGCTGACTGTTTTGGCATGTCAGTGGACACAGATCCCTGCATCTGTGACCATGGGAAACACTGATGCATGTGCAACTCCATGGATTTTGCAGGATCCTACACAAAGCTCAGAGAATCAGAAAAGGGCCCTACATCCCTCAAACGTCAGGCAGGAGTGTCCTTCCTTTCCACATCAGCTTTCAAATGTTAGGCTTGACCCGACCTAGCAACTGCGCAAACACAGTTTGTCTTTAGAATGCTGCAGTAGTCTCAGATGTAGTCTGGACCAGAGTAGGACCATGGGCTGACAGTGCACGCAGAAGCAGCCTGTCTATATCTGTTCCAGGATCTGTCCTAATGGGAAAAAATGTGCAGGAGAATTTTACCTTCCCTTATGGCACCTGCACTGCCTCATGTTTATAAAGTATAGCTGCGAGGTTGAAATATTTAAGTTTGACCCCGAATCAAGAGTTAGTGGATGACAGCGAAGACAGCAGATTGGACCTTAAGTAGCAAGAGATCGTGCAGCTTAGGAAGGGAATTGGGGCTTTGGACAGGAGACGAGAGTGAAGAATATGAGCTGGAAGGTCTTGCTGAGGGAACATGGCAGCACTGCAGCAGCAAAGAAATCCCCTGAGTGGTTTTCAGCAGAGTACAGTTCTCCAGGCCACTGAGATCAGCTATTCTTGTCAGCACTGGAGTTAATTGAGAAGGTCTCTCTGAAATGAATGTTTGAGCATCTAATATCTTTTCTTTTTCCTCTTTGGGGATAATACTCAGTTCCCTGCTTCCAAACACTGGTAGAAACTTAGGTTAATACCTCAGAGCTGAATTTTTCTTCCACATTTGGTTGAAATTCAATTGTGGATTTGCATACAGAACAATTTTGCTGGAGAAATTGCTAGAGCTAGGCATGCCTCACTACAAGTCTCACCTGCTCAGAGGTGTACAGACCATCTTTGTTGATGGAGGGAAGAATTGTCTTGCTTTTCTTCCTAAAACGCTGTCCCAAACTACAATCCCTAGATTCTTACCTAGATTAACTCATAGAAAATGAAAACTCAGAACATTAATGTGGTTTATCAGTTTGCCTTTCTCAGCATCTTATTGTGTGTAATTTTTGCCACACTCTCCCCAGCCACTAGCAATTCTACATGAGCAGAAATAGGAACATTTCCCCTGTTTCATGGCAACAGAGCTGTGCAGTGGAGGCTCCACAAAGCCACATGCATTACGATTTTTATCCCGTGTTGTAGGCTGGTGGTGTGTAAGCTTTTCCTTCCCAGTCCTCTCTGACCCTTTTTGGATCCAAGCAGCCACAGCAAGTTTCAAACGTCACTTTGCCGTAGCTCTCTGGCCTCCCCCTCCTAATCCTTCAGGCTATTGGTGATTTCCTCCATGGCTGGACTGGGATGCTGGTGACCCAATTCCCAAGCCTGAAGGCATCGCGGAGCACAGGGGAGCTGCAGTGTCCAGCAGCTCCATTGAAGCCGAGTGCTGACAGCCAGGCTGCAGCAAGGGTTGAACACAATTGCTTCTGAAATGCACACTGCGCATTTCTCCCCAGCAGATGCTTCTGCCATAGCTGCCTGACAAAATGTGCTCTCGACTCATGAGGCCAGGCTCCTCGCAGGTGTAAACTGGCTCAGTGCTACCAGCTTCAATTTCTTACCACCGAGAAGCTGTCCCTGCGCTCTCTGCCCAAAGCCTCCAAGGACCCTATTAAACAAGGGGCTTCTAGACCTTCTGTCTGAGGAGCAGCTTTATATAAGTGGCCTGTGCCACATTGATGCAGTTTGCACCGTTGCCCTTTTCTGAATAATCCTGTGAGAATTTAATTGTGGCCTCCCAATGTCACTGGCACTGCTGTGTGAACTCCTCCCTGGTGCTTTCCTCCCACAGCTGAGCTCAGCCTGCCAGAATAGTAAATTTGTCTAACGGGGTGCTCATGTCAACTGCTGGCTGCAGCTGGCTGAGCTGCAATTGTCACTCCTTTCAAAAGCTGTTTTGTTTATTTTTTCCGCTTTAAATAGCTTTTTCCAATAATATTGAGTGGTTTCTAAGGATGCTGTCTGCGTTAGACCCTCCCCGGTTTTACATTCACATGTCCTTTGCGCTTTGGTCTATAGACAAGTGGAGCATTACACTTGGGCATGTCACAGTGTCTGAGAGTCTATCTGGCCTCTGAAGCTGACCTGATGTCTGCTGCTGATTTTCCAGAGCAGAAGATCCTCATAGGATCATGAGTCTAGACAAGGTCTTATGGATGAGCTAGGTCTAAACTCCAAATGACCACAACCCACTGTGCTACACATTTCTTTGCACAGGCTTGCTCAGCCCTAGTAGCAACACTGAGCAGCTAATTGTACAGCTTTGTCATTTTCAGACTCTGTCCAAATATGCATCTTTGATTGCTAGGTATTATGCTATCTTGCTTCCAGGTCCCAGACAGTTGCTTTCAGTTTGCTCCGTACTCCTGGCTCCCTGCAGGGGCAAGCCTATCTCAATGACAGTGCATTCTCCTGCTAAACACATTGGAAACAGGCCATGAGGCTCGTAGTTCTTGGGCTTGAACTGGAGAGTATGATCTTACTTCTCTAGGAAGGGCACTATTTCCTATTGTTAATTCCTATCCTAAATCCCACCCTATTCTGGTCAAGGGAAGCCAACAGCTGCTGTGTTATCCCACGGCTTGTTGCAGGGTCGCTATCTTAGCAAAGCAAGTTTATAATGGTATTTATGCATTCATTCAGACCCTGTGTCCCTGTTGGAGTTAATTTCTACTGTTGCTACCCAGGTGCTAGCTGCAACACATGTAATATCAGGCAGTGGGACAAAGACTGGATAAAAAAATTCTTAGCAATGTCTATTTGACAGATTCCTCCACTGTGATCAAATGTCCCATCCTGATCCTGTTGAATTTATTGGGCATTTTTCTAATAACCTCAGGAGACCAGGATCTGACTCTCCCTGATTTGTGGGCAAGACCCTTATAGCTTCAGGAGAAATTAAATCCGTTCCCCTACACTTTGGGTGGGGAGAAAAAGCATGTACCATGCTTCCTCTTTGGATGATGCCTCTTCTTACAATGGGCAATTATCTGAGACAGTAGCTGGTGTAGCGTGTGTCAGAGGGGTGTGCTGTGGCACTTTCTCTCATCATATATTTAGCTCTGAGCCTGGAAGATGGCTTGTGCTAGACAGAGCTGAGCTAAGGTTACCTCCTTGATCATAGCTATGCGTTTCTAGTCTGTGCAACCACTGGTGCTGCAGAACCCAGTTCTGAACTTCCGCTTCTTTTTATTGTTTCCTAGCAGACTTGGTAGAGGAAGGTATGTTGAGATGATTTCTCTGTCTTCCCTTGAGATTTATAGTTCTGGGATACGTGTCAAAGGTACTTAGGCGAAAGGAATGAAATTCAGCAGTATGACTGTGATAGCAGAGCAAATGTTTTGCTGGTGGTAGCTCTTTCCCCCTTCATGTTAGCACTGAATTTGTTCCGGTATTCCTGAAATGCCTTTAAACACTTAATTTCTTCTTTAGAGTAAGCTGAGTGTGAAAGTTAGCTTTGGGAAGAAAGCGCTAAGCCTCTTATGAGAGCAAAGCTGTGCCTGTGTTTAGACTCATTCCATCACCCTCTGTGGCATTAGAGCTGATTCCCCTCTTTATGACTATCACCTTCTCATTTCCTTTGGCTGGGATCCCTCTTTCTTTCCGCTGAAATGTTTGGAGAGCAGGCAATTCCCTGGCTGCCTGCAGATGAAACAAGATCAGCTTTCAGTGCTGAGTTGTGTAACAGCTGCCCACTGTCACTACAGAGCCAATTTTGGGACAGTGTCATCAACTTTGTCAGTCCGTATGTCCCAGGGAGATTTTTACTGGATCAAAGCTGAAGTGCACATTAACTGGATCAAATTCTTAAACGTACATCCGAGATCTGAAGTGACGAATGAAGCACACAACTTTCATTAATCAAACAAAACTGTAATTCATTGATGTAAGTGGAAAGTTTCCATGAATTTCAGCTATACATAGATACATGATTGCCAAAAGATTGTCCCATGCTCGCCCCGGTCTGTATATGATTGTGTGTGAATAAGCAAGAAAAAAAATAGTATTCTTTTTGCAAATTTGCCTTTGTGTTTTTTTTAATAAAGCTTGTAATTGTCAGATTTGTGCTTGTGAAACACGTATCACAAAAATACCGGTATCAGGGTTTCAGTTCAGCAAAGCAAGTGTAAAAAGGCCTGGTGGAAGCTTGCAAAGGTATATCGTAGCTTTCTAATAATTAAAATGTCTTGCTTGTCTTAGATGTGGGACGCTGTGTCCTGGAAGATGGCCTCTTGTTACCTAACAACAGAGCTTCCTCCAGTGAGGGCATGCCCTGAATTTCTTTTTGCCATTGAATTCACTTCTGAACAAGGCGACAAGACCCCAGGGCTGGTAGGTCAGCACCACACAAGCTGCATCAGATCGCAGGTGGCTTCTGTTAGAAGGATCAGCATCAACTTGTTCTGTCTGCACATGCCAGGCAGCTGATGGACTTCCAAACGGTGTGTGGAGCTCAGAGCGCTCATGATTCGCACAGATTTGCATAGACAGCTAGATAAGTAAAACACCATGTGCTTCAGGTGAATCATCTGCAGAGACCCTGCTGCTGAAAAGAAAGCCTCAGGACTAAGTTTTGGCATATTTCTCTTTGTCGAAACACAAAAGCATGATCAATTCAGCTTGCTTCACTTACCTGGTTTGTACTAGTTAAATTTTTGTATGATATTCATCTTTCAGCCTCATAGTGGCTTAACTTCATTCATTACCTTAATATTTCTTTAACTGACTCAATTTAAATAAGAAATCAACCACATCTGGTGCAAAAGTTGCTGCGTGATTGAGAAGTGGGCCTGCTCAGTAGCTTATAGTCTGACATTAGCTCTGGGTCACTTCTCAATAGGCATCTGAGCATCCACAACATGACAGCTGCCTTCAGGGTAGCCAAAAGAACAAAAAAATTAATGGTATTTATTTTATTTTAAATAACCCTCTCACGTTGTAAACAAACTAATAAACATATCTTAGCCAGATGTGCCACATTTATAAATCAGTATAAGCATGTCCTTTTCTCTGATAAAGTCAACTGGTGTGTATTGATTTGCATCTTCCACTGATCAGACCTGCCTGCATAGCATATTTCTTTGCAGCACTAGATAGCTTTTAATAGGAAATACCAACCCAGCATTCTGAGTGCTTTTGGACAATAGGTTTTGTTATGGAACTTCCCATAATAATTTTTTCCAGGAATAAGCTGTTTTTCTTCAGGCTGGATAAATTCCAGCTCAAGTAATTACACTCTGCCTTCCTCAATTGCCCCAAAGGTCCAATTAATTCAGGCATTCTTAGCATAAAATTGTTACATGCTGCTACTGTACGTGGCTAAACAGCTGTTGTACTTCCCCTCAACGACAAATACATCTCAGTGGTGCATGAAATGATTCCCTTACATCACTCTGCTGTGATGTGCCTGAATGATTTCAATGCTCGCAGTCCTCCAAGAAAAAGCACATTGGTTACGCACACTTTTATCATGGTCTTCCTAGTCCTGCTAATCTCACTCGTCCTTCTTCACTGGCTTCCTCATTCCAAAGAGAAGTAGGGAAGAGGCAAAAAGTCCTGCTGGTAAAATTTGCTTCTGGATCTTGAATCGCCATAAGTGGGGAAGGTCTCAGAGCAAAGGGTGGTGTGTTCCCAGAGGTGCCGGGCACACCAAGAGGATTTGCTCACATGGCACATGCTGATCTGAATACCTGAGAGGGCACCTGCCACTGAAGTAATTAGTTACATCCGGATTGCTTAACAGATCCATGACACTGATGAGTTAGTTGTTGTCCATCTATAGTGAAAGAGGTTTTTAAAAACCCAGAGAGTTAGTGGAGATGAGCAGCCTACAGATGCAGTGGTGCCTATTCTACTTTTTCTTTTGAAAATGTTTTTACCTCTGCTTTTTTGGCCAGTTCTGGATGTGATCATTGCAGCAGGAGTGAGCTGCTTTGTTGCCCACCGGTTCCCAACTCTAACCATTTGATGTGACTCCCATGGTTTGTAAAATCAGCTGCAGTGCTCATGCCTGACCTTTGTTGGTAGGCTGGAGCAGCTGTCCCATCAGGGGTTCAGGGCTTGTGCATGGAGGGCTTTCCAGGCCTTGTCTAGCTTTGGAAAGCTTGTCCCGGTCATACCCACTGTGGTAGTGAGGCTGTTTCACCATCAGGATTGAAAGGCACAGCCTCTTGCTTTTGTAGTTTGAACAGCTGAAAAGTGATGTGCTGCCCTAAGGTAACCCCAGGCTGCACTGGCTACCTGGTGGGACCTGTGCATTGCTGGGGCAGCAGCTCGTGGCAGGACACCTGCAACAAGAGAGGGTTTCAAGAAAATAAAGCTGGGTATGAGAAGGATCAGAGGTGGGGAAGCTTGCTGTTTGACCTTTAGAGATCTTTTTGGACATGCCGAGTGTCAACCTCCACCATCTGCACCCAGGTCTGCAAGATACGGTGGGCACAATTTGTTTTGTGGAGCTGCAGTATGTCAGGATAACCCACACTTTTGTCTCTTCTTTGGTGTGGATGCATTTATCTTTCGGCCCACAAGGGGCTCACTTCACCTTCGTGCATTTCTTGGGAGATGGGATTTCATCTGGCAGCTTGTGGGTCAGGCTGGGTGCAGCAGGTGGAGCAGCCCTGGGACTGAGATGGCTCAGTGCAGGGTGTCCAGCGTCGGTGTGTCTCTGATGTCTCTCAGGGTCTCACTCAGTGCCGGTTTACCGCTTCCTTCCTGTGTGGCTGGCAGGGCTAGCTGTCATCCACCCAGATCCCTCTTCTGATGGTGACACCAACATCCTCCGGCCACAGCACAAAGCACTGGGCATGAGCTGCAGCCATAGAGGTGACATGTGCCCAGCCACCGGAGAACCTGCCTTTCCTCTGTGTGCTGCTGGCGTCAGCCAGCTCACGTTTCATCTGATCTCAGTCTGGAGGTGGACACATTCCGCACACATCCTTCCTGGGGTAAGGCTGTTGGTCCTGAGACTTTGCTTCCTCCAAGCCCATTGACCTCCAAGGCATGACATGGAGCAACTGACCCAGAGTAGAAAGACAGTTGAAGCCATCAGGAAAACAGGTTTCGGGTCACATGTGTAGCTGGGCAAACTGACCCTCTCCAGAGTTCCTCATGTATAAAAGTGGAATCATACCATCTTTTTTCTTTATCTGCCTGTCTTCATAAACAGACCTGCATAGTGTTTGGGTACCACAATGTTGCAAAGTCAAAACTTTTCTGACTTCTTGGTGTCAGGGATGTGGTCTATTTGTTCTTGGAGACCTTTGCCTCAGTACCCAAGAGGTGGGAGACCAGCACTTCTTAGGGCCAAAAGCACATTTTGCTGCCAGGAGGCAAGTTGGCCACGTTGAAGTTTGGCTGACTGCACCCATGCTCAGGTCCTGGTTAGGTCTCTTGCTGATAGCAGTAGTTGTGAAGGAAGCTGGAAGCAAAGACCTACCCCTCCTTTCCCTGGGGAGATGCTTTGAAGCTGAACTCTACTGCTGGCCCACCACTGCACTGTATCGCAGCTGCAGGCACAGATCTCACTGCCCAGTCTTGCACCTCCTCTATCCCAATTCTAACCTGACCTCTGCTTCTGACCCCAGCCCTGACCCACACTTGCTGCTCTGCATCCCAGCACCTGCTAGTGAGGTTCCTGCTTGTGCCCGACCTCCTATTGCACCCCACTCCGTGCTCACCCTGCTTTGCAGGGAGCCTGTTCCTTACTGCTCCTTGGCTTTTTTTTCTTCCCCTCCTGGCGGGAAAGCTGCCCAGTGGAAAAGGACCTGGGTGTGTTGGTCAACAGCCAGAGGAATGTGAGCCAGCAGTGTGCCCAGGTGGCCAAAAAGGCCAACAGCATCCTGACTTGTATCAGAACTAGTGTGGCCAGTAGGACTAGGGAAGTGATTGTGCCACTGTACTGGGCGCTGGTGAGGGCCCATCTTGAATCCTGTGTTCAGTTTTGGGCCCCTCACTACAAGGAGGACACTGAGGTGCTGGAGAGAGTTCAGAGAAGGGCAACAAAGCCGGTGAGGGGCCTGGAGCACAAGTCTGATGAGGAGCAGCTGAGGGAACTGGGGCTGTTCAGCCTGGAGAAAAGGAGGCTGAGGGGAGACCTGATCGCTGTCTGCAACTGCCTGAAAGGAGGTTGTAGCATGGAGGGGGTTGGTCTCTTCTCCCAGGTAGCACATGATAGGATGAGAAGAAATGGCCTCAAGTTGCACCAGGGAAGGTTCAGATTGGATATTGGGAAAAAATTCTCGCAGAAGGTATAGTTAGGCATTGGAACAGGCTGACCAGGGAAATGGTGGAGTCACCATCCCTGGAGGTGTTTAAAAGATGTGTAGAAGAGTTTTTTAGGGACATGATTTATTGACAGTGTCAGGTTAATGGTTGGACTCGATGACCTTGAGGTCTTTTCCAACCAAAATTATTCTATGATTCTATTATTGTATCTATAGGTTTGATTTCTGTCCACACGATTCCCACAGACTCATGGAAATCGGTCTCTATGGGGGCAACGTGGTGACCCCTCAGCACCCCAGGAATTTTACTGGGTCTTTCTGACATGCTGTTGTGGTTTAACACCAGCCAGCAACATACTGCCCTTCAGCTGCTTGCTGATTCCTCCCTGGTGTGATGGGGAAGAGAATTGGAACGGTAAATGTGAGAAAATTTGTGGACTGAGATAAAGGCAGTTTAATAGGTAAAAGCAAAAGCCACACATGCCAACAAAGCAAAAGAAGGAATTCATTTACTACTTCTCATCAGCAGGCAGGTGTTGAGCCATCTCCAGGAAAGCAAGGCTCTATCACATATAATGGCTACTTGGGACAACAAAGACCATAACTCTGAACATCCCCTCTTCCTTCTTCTTCCTCGAGCTTTTTATTGCTAAGCATGATGTCCCATGGTATGGAATATCCCTTCGGTCAGTTGGGGTCAGCTATCCTGGCTTTGTCCCCTCCCAGCTTCTTGTGAACCTCCATCCTAGTTGTTGGTGGGGTGGTGTGAGCAGCAAAAAAGGCCTTGACACTGTGTAAACACAGCTCAGCAATAACAAAACATCCCTGTGTTACCAACACTGCTTCTAGCACAAATCCAAAACATAGCCCCGTACTAGCTACTATGAAGAAAATTCATAGTATTTAAAACAACCAAAACAAAACAAAACAGCACACGGGCTGTCCTATTTGCCTTGCTCCTAGGTGCCTGCATAAATGACGACATAGTTTGCACATCACTTCGAACCTTTTTTATGGAGGATACCTCACCTAAGCTGAGGTGCTGGTCTTACCTAGTGCATCTCATTAAGAGTGGGCTGCCAGGCTGTGGCTGCTGCCTTGCTCCCCACACCAGTACTCCTCCTCAGCAGGGGCATCAGCCTGAGTCTTCCTCTGAGAGGGAGATGGGACACAAAGTGCTGATGTTACAGCATCCCAGTGCTTGCAGTTGATGCCAGGGATTGGCACCTCTCAGGACCCAGGAGGTGGCTGGTGCCCAGACGAGCTGCTGACAGCCTGGTTTTGGGTTATGGGCTGCTCACCCAGAACTTAATTTGAACTTTACCTTGTGCCAGATAGGGAATCCCTGTAGGGAGCAGACACTGCAACCAGTCTTTCCCCCTGGGCCAAGGGTGTGGGGATATTAAATTGCCATTTTCAGGATGACCCCCTGCCCCTGTGAAATAGTCATAAGAATCCAGTGGAGGTACAGCTCCCCTCATCCTCTTCCTCAGCTTTCCCACTGCTTTCCCACTGTTCTTCATCTCCCTGTCCTCTTCTTTCTCCTTAGCATCTCCGTGACACAGATCCATATGGCTTTAACAGAATATCATTAACCTGCAGCACTACAGAAGGCTGATGCTGTATTAAAAACATGTTATTTTCTATTTTTACTCTCTCTGAACTGCAAGCACCTCAGACCAAGCTGCAGAGGTCTGACCTGCTGCTGCGCACTGATCTCGGCTGCCGTTCCCCTGCACAAGCCGTACCCTGCCGGTGCCTGAGATGCTTGGACTCCAGGATGTGTCTGTCCAGGCTGTAAGCCCATTACAAATTTGTTACAATGCCGCATCTAAAAAGCGTAGTAGGAATCTTGTGTCTTCAGATATGCATATGCAAATGAGGATGCCGGGAAATTTAAAGAAGAGGGTGGAGTTCTGTGCTGTTTCTGTATTTTAAATTCCCTTCTTCCCCTACCCTCACATATTTTTTATCGTTCTGCCATCACAGATGTTGCAGGAAGTGAGATCGCTTGCCTTGCGATACTATGAATTTGCTGTGGTACAACATAAGCAGGGTTGTGTCCCCCACCTCCCAGTGTATTGTAAGTCTGTCTTGTTCACATGTCTTTTTTAAGCAAGAGTCTGATAATAATTTGTATGATAAGAAAAAAGGAGCATTCATTTTCATCCCACTCCATCTAGGTTGTATTTTCCCTATTTAATGGTTGGATAAGCAAGCATTTACTACATTTATTTTGTGTGGTTACTTTTCTGTTCAATGAAAATGATGCCCATTTATGTAGTACTTTCCGTACAAATTTGGGGAGGGGGCAGGATGTGTAATTTGTTTTACGTTGCAGGCAAACCTTCACAGCATTTATCAGCCATTGTGCTGGCAGCCAGTCTAATCACATGTCCATTGCAGGCACTAAAGGTCTAGCACTTCCAATGGGAAGCACATGGGGCTTCAAAGCCATTTATAAACTGCGTTGTTGCAAATGTCAAAATAAGTTATTTTGCCTGAGAATAAAAACAAAACAAAACAAAACATCTAGCACTGTGGGATCCAGCTGGACACCTAACCTTCCAAACTACAGGGACTCAAAAATTAAAATTTGAAATGAAATAAAAATCAAACTTTGAAACTGTCCTAAGTCCCCTGGTTTCACCTTGAAAGGCTTTCTTAGCTTTTCAAATGTCTAAACCTCCAGGTATGTGGATTGTACTGGTGTGACTGAAAAACTCATTTTTTGCAGCAGTTTTTGACTTGCCTGTTCAAACTCTGAAGCAGAGGAACATAGGGGACAGAACCAGATTTGGGCATTTAGTACATTCTTCGGTGAAAATGGCTTACATAACTTAAACATATATAATCAATGCAATTCACGCCTTGCAGCAACAGCCTGACTCTGAGAACTTGCTATGGCTGTAGAGCATGCCAGCTCCTAAAACTGGGCTGCTCCAAAATGGCTGTTTAGATATCTAATGTATATTTATTTAAAAAAATAATTTTTAAAAAAGAGATTAAATGGGCAGGTTGCAGATCTCTGCTGTTAGCCAGGGAATATTCTGTGCTGACAGAGCAATGTGGTTGGAGTGGGACCTCATAATTTATTGTGACTTATTTCTGTCATGGCGTAACCATTCACAGATGATAGATAAGAAAAAAAGAAGCCCTTTCTCCAGCAGCCACATAATGATGTGACATGCACCAAAATCTGCATTTCCACTGTGTACAAGGAGCAAGAGGGAGCCCCAAAAGCCTTGCTGTGCACATGGCTCAGCTGTTGTGGAAGGACAGGGCGCAAGTGGCCACACACCTTTGTTGTTCTCTCCCTCGTCGTCTCTGCTGAACCTGGAGCATCCTCTTCCTAAGGAGCTGCTGTTACAGGAGGGTGTCCCTTCAATCCCTGTTCACAGGTCTTATTTCACAGTTGTTTGCTGTTTGTTTGTTTTCCATGAGATAATCAAGACATAAAGACAGATAATTTTAGGATGACTCTGGCTAAGGCTTCTGGTAAAATCACTGCGCCCTTTGTATTTCCATACAAACTTCCAGGTAAATTCTTCAGTGCAGAGTTCTTTTCTTGCCTCAGGATGTTACTCCAGTTCCTGCAGTCCCAGGAATGGGATGGTTTTTCTGACTTCACCCCGCCAGAGAAAGCACGAGTGTCTCAGTGGTGTTCACGCCTGCCTTGCAGCTCCTATTCCAAGGCTCTGTGTTTCTGCACTTACGGCTGTGTGCTCTGAACACATTGCATCCAAGCACCTGGCAGTGCTCAGGATCACACAAAGTGATGCCCCATACGGTTTGAAATGCCCTCCCAAAGGGTACTGAAAGGAGCCTTGCAGGTACCATCCTGCTAGCATCCCTCTCTGAGGAGGATGGAGTCATTGCTAGTTTTATTCCTCTCCTTTTGAGCTATTAGACACAGTCATTGTGTGGGTAGGCTGAAAGCTGAAATGTTGTGACCTGAAAGGACAACGGGCATTAAATTCTTGGAAGGTGACAAGTTGTCTCTGTGTAGCTTTACCTATTAGTCAGTCTGGGAGGTTTTCACTGCTGTCCTTGCCTGTCTTTGAAAGCATGTGATTTAATTTCTTCCCCTTATCAGGGTAGCTGCTTTTGCTTTTTCCTCCATGCCTTCCTGCTTTTGTACGTGCCTGTGCATGTTTATACTTTATACAAGCCCTGCTGTCTTGCAATTCAGAATTGTGTTTGGTCTTGAGCAGAGCAAAACCAAAAGCAAAGCACATCACGGCCAGAGAGCAGTATTGTCTCATGGAGCAGATTTGTAATAACAACCTCAGTTTCTCACTTTGCTTTACAGCTTCTGTTTCAGACCCTTTTGACCCAGTTTTCCCAGGGCTTGAGAACTCATTGCCTGCTTTACTTGATGTCTGCTCTATGGCTCACTCTGTCCAGCGATTTCCACTTGACCTTTCCAGTTTCTCTTGTTTCTTTGCAATCAGCCAACCAAAGGACAGGTGTTGAACACGTTTAAGGACGAGGCTGCTAATGTGGACACTGCTCAGCTCGTGCATGTACATCCCTGCAGCAGCGTGAAGAAAGATGGGAGGATGTACAGCTTGCTGGTAGAAGGCAGCTGATCTCAGAGCCTGAAGGATTTGCATAGGAGAGCCTGTGCCAGGGAATATTAAATATTACTCCATGTCCAGAAATTAAACTCTGCAAATAGTATCATGCTGAAAGGTATTCGTCTGTATCTTCCTTTCTAGTTGGTACCCAGAGAACTTCTCAAGGCCAACATGTGATTTCACAAACATTCAATCCCTTCTGTAACTGACTGCATGCTGTACAGATCTTATCCTTTTGATTATGATGCTAGTTTAGACTTTTTTTGTCCTTTCATGTTAAAGAGGATGAATCTGTGTGGTTTTGTTTAGAGAATAATAATTCTTAAAGGTAAAGAATAATTATATTTTAATTCCATTTAATTTTATCCTTTTTCCCCCAGAACATTATTATTTTTAAAGGTAAAATAGCTGTCTATATTTTAGGGACTGGGCGGCTTAAAGGAGCAGTTATGGAAGCTAGACCTTTAGTTTCCAAGCTGCTGACTCAATTCCCATTCACATATTTGTGAGCAATGTTGCCATCTGACAGCTGCCTGAAGCTCACATCAAAATGAGATGGTGGTTCAAGGCCAGTCCTTGAGGCTGAAGGGAAGCTGAAGGAAAGCAAAATAAAATAAGCCCCTCAAATTTCTCCTGCCGGTTGGGACTCTGTGGGCATCCTTGGCTGAATGCCAAGAGCAGAGATGGAAGAGGCAGACGTGGTGCTCTCTGCCCCAGAGGCCTCCTTATCTGAGTGAGTAAACTCACCCCATTCTTTGCAGATCAGGACGTGACTCTTCTTCCAAGGTGCTTCTCAGCAGGCTGACCTGACTAGCCAGAAGATAATCTTTAAATGTGGTGGGTGCTGGGTTCTGCCTGTTAGCTGAGAGATCTGTACCTGGTGGCTCAAATTTCTTTGAGAAGACTCATGTTTAAAGAAGTCTGTAATTTCTCTAAAAATGCATGAACTGGAACAGACTGCCCAGAGAGGTTGTGGAGTCTCCTTCTCTGAAGACATTCAAAACCTGCCTGGACACATTCCTGTGTGATCTGCTCTGGCGAACCTGTTTTAGCAGGTGGGTTGGACTAGATGGTCTCCAGAGGTCCCTTCCAACACCAACCATTCTGTGATCCCGTGAGTCCAAGTGTAAGAGTCTTCAAGGCTTTGCAGGAATAAAGAAACAAAATTTGACCTCTTAGATGAATCAGCTCCTACGCTTGAAGAGGCACTACCAAATTTGTCAATCAATACAGTGCTAACACAGAGCCATTATAAGCCCACATATGTTGCCTGTAATCACAATATTGCCGATTTCATACCTTGACTTCAAGTTACTAAAAAGCTGCATAGGCCCTCTAGGAGATACAAAGATTGGAAAGGAAAGACTGGAATAGCCAACATGGGGAAAATAATCAGTGATGCCTGAGTTCCAGGAAACAGAACCCTCTCTCCCCAACCCTAGGGAAAATGACTTTCCAATCATTTATAGTTACAGCTGCCCACTGATAATGCCAGGGCCAGGATGAGACATTAGATTAAGGCCATTAGGTGTGCTGGATGGCACCACTGGCTGATTTAATGAGTTGCTTCAACAGGTATTTTAAGTTAGGTGAATTAATCTTCTCACTGCATGACTGGATCTCATTAGAAGTTGCCTAGTCTGGCAGACAGTACAGCCTGGAAGATCAGCTAAGTCAGCAAGGCTAAGCCATTGGAAAGCATCTTTTCTGAGACAGAGGTGTGGTTCTATCTGCTGCTTAAATACTAATCTGTTCATTCTTTCTTTAGTTCATGAGGGTGTTAGGGAATGCTGCCCAGTCTTCAGAGGCGAACAAAATCAGAGTTTGTTACAGTGTTGGTCTCCTCTGGGTGAAAAAACAGAGGAGAAAAACCCACCTCTCATGGAGTTTGCCCATCTCCTCACTCCTGTGTACTCACGAGTTTTATTTAGAGATACATAATTCACATGCCAGCTGTCCGTTGCAAATGGCTAGTGGCAAGTGCAACTCACCCCAGATCAGCCCTTCTGATATTTCCTTCTTATGCTAGGTCTGCCTTCACACAGGAGAAGCCAAGCATGGCACCTCTCACGTGCACAGGAGGATTTGAGAGCAGGGGGATGTGTAGTCAGTGTTGGGAAGAAAAGGTGTGGGATGAGACCAAGAAGCTAAGGACATAGGTTTAGGCTGGATATTAGGAGAAGGTGGCGGAGCACTGGAACGGGATCCCCGGGGAGGCAGTCATGGCCCCAACCCTGACAATATTTAAGAAGCGACTGGACAACGCCTTCAGACACACAGTGTGAATTTTGGGGTTGTCCTATGCAGGGACAGAAGCTGGACTCGATGATCCTTGTGGGTCCCCTCCAACTCAGGACATTCTGTGATTCTATGAACAGACCTACTAAAGCATCAGCAGACCCTGATGAAAGGGTGAAAAAAGCAAGGAGGTTGATCTTTGCACTGTGAGTTCAGACTCTGTTCAGGGAACTGAATATATTTTATAAAATATGCCTGTGTAGGTACTTAAACATGTTGGAATATGTTGAGCTTGGTTAGTGATAAGACATAGCTTCTTCATTCTTTGTTACCTTTGTTCTCATTATAAAGTAATCAATGAGTTTGTCTTAGAACAATGAAAACCACCTCATAATTTTGCAGCATTTACACAGCTTTGCTCCTGGTTGCCTTTTGTCAGGGTCAATAGGAGGATACGAAGTACATTAACTGATGCATAACTCTTAGGTTGAGGCACCAGAAGCAAGTCAAGAAGGCAAACTGGAGAGCTAATCTGCTGATTATACTTCATGTGTATACTTCCAATGTACTTCTCTTTAAAAAAAAAGGATTAAACGTGAACAGAAAAATGTTTTTCTCCTCTTCATATATTCCGATTAACAAAGGTCATTGTTTAAGGGCAATTAGATTAGTTTCACACATCTTGGAAGCCATGGAAAGATGACGAGTAGCAAACAGATGAGATGCTCAGGAGAACCTCACTTTCTATTTCTGGCTTTGAGGTTGCACCATCCCAGTGGCATCTCTCTGCCTTATGTTCCTTCGGAAAAATCCATTAATTCAGATCACTTTTTTTTGGTAAAAGCTTTTGTCTCAGAAGACGTAAAACCTCCACACTGAGCTTGTGCAAGGAGAAGTCCATGACTTTTGCCTGTCACAATGCCTATTGCCTTGCAGCTTCTGGGTAGTTTCAAGGGAGAAAAAGTACAGATGGTGTCCCAAACTCATTCAATGGTTAACAGGTGTTTTCCACCACTGAATAAACTGAAATCACTGATAGATTTTGAAGTTAGCATTGCTCTGGTGTAGCAAGATCCCCTTATAGCTCTTGCTCTTGGACATCTGTACTCTGATGCAGGCATGAACACAGTGATGATTTATGCCTGATTCATGTTTTGAAGGCACTCCCAAGAAACTGGAGAAGAAAACAATAATTAATTGAGCTGCCTGCCATAAGCCAGCTGAGGCTGGCCTGTGGGTTAAAACCAAGACACCAGATCATCCAGTAAAAATCAGATGGCCTGGGATGTGGTGGGAAACTCAGATGGCTAATTTAAGCTAGATACCTAACTCTTGGACGGCTTATGTTATGAGACATGATGCCTGTCCTGGATCTCATATGTTGGCCTAATCAGTTTCGTACCAGAGTAACTCAACTTATCCATGCAGGTGTGAGAGGAGAATGAGGTCTTTAAATAACTAGAAGATCTGTAAACATCGAATATAAGATAGATGTTATTTCATGGCTTTTAATTGCCTTTTTAGTTCTGTGTGGTCCTCAAATGCTTCATTCAAGGCTTTAAATAGCAGGAAAATACATCAACACCTCTGTGAAGACTGAGGCTAAATATGGTGACAGCTACACTTTTTTGTGTGCAGTCACAAGAGTTGGTGGCCTCTGTCTTTCTTAGTTGCACTTCAAAATTTTATTTTACTATTTTCAAAGGAGCATTGCGTGAACTTGGCAGAAACCTGAGTTCAATTCGAGTTTTTAAATGTGAATTTGTGGAAAGATGTGATTAAACTTACTATAAATGCAGCAAAGTAAGGAACAGGGCTTTTTTCTAATTCTTTTCAAAGGCTTGAGGTTGTGTGTGCTGAGCTGATCACGTCATGAGAGAGAGTCAAACTTTAGCTGGTGGAGGTGGCCTCATTTTCTCAGTAGCAAGTAGTTTGAGAAGTCTCTACTGGTGCACTTTGTGCCCTGGCAGGGACAGGGAGACGTACCTAATTTAATGATGATAGTTCTCTACATTCATATGCATACCATCAGTCTTGCTCTTTCTTCTTTTGGGCTTTTCACACAACACTAGCAGGGACAGAAGCATTTATTTTAGGAAAAAAAGGTCCTTGTAAATTATCAGCAGGGTGCAGGCATGGCTTGCTCTCTTCTAAAACTAATTGAAACTCACTTTTATTTAGCGCCTGACATTGTCCATTTAATTCAGCGCTGAAGTTTTATAAAGGTTTCTAAAGCATCACTTACAGTTTCATTATCTGACTTCAACAGCAAAAAGCGACATAGGTGAGCTATGTTTAACGCAAAAGAAGCAATAAAAGAACATATGCTTATTAAGCAATAATAGAGGAATCCTAATCAGCTATTTCTAAAATTGCTTCCCAAACTAGAAGTATGCATTCTTCAAATCAGTTTTGGGTATTCTCTTCCCAGAAAGAGACAGTTAGTATTTGTTATGAACATAAATGTGGCTGAGAGAGACATGTTGGTCAACGACAGATTGCAATATGAGTGAAGTAGTTGTGAGATGTAGCTATGTATCTTTCTTCATGTTAGATAAAGATCTCCTAATCTGAATTTATCTAAAGAAAAATTGATAGAGCTAGTAATATACTTATTCACAGACTAAATGTGGGTGAATCTTGCAGAGAAAAGATAATCAGAAGTTTATACCAAAGTCTGCTGAGATCTGTGTTAAAAAATTGTGTTTTTCTGAGCTTTTACTAGTTTGAGATAATTGAAAATTATATTTATTACCCATTCCAACGAAGACCTAGTGATCTGAGATACAACCACTTTATAAAGCATATTAGATTACATATATGTACATGGGCTTTGTGCTGATATGTATTAACATATGTTGTATCTGGAAGAGTCAGAAATAGTTATTTCTGAATTCTCACCTCTCTGCTAACTTCTGTTGTAAAGCCTTTCTTTTTATCCAGAAACAATTTTTTTCCTTTTCCTTTTTTTCTTTTTTACTGGAGGGAAAAATTAATGGACCATTCAGAAAGAAACAATCTCTGCGAGGAAATATGCAAATCAATCATCTGTGAGTGGATGATGTCCCTGCACAGTCACTTGTGCAGCCCACAGGGGATGGACAAATACCCCTCTCTGCCCACCTGCTCCATCCTAAGGAAGGCAGTTCACCATTGCCTGCCGGGTGTTGTCTCCCCTCATGTCCTACCCCTCCGTCCAGGATTGTCCCTCTGTCTGTCTTGCTCTCCAGTGTACTCCAGGCTCAGAATGAAAGGCAAAGAAAATGTTAAAGCCTCACTGGGGGCAAACAGAGCACCTGGAGAGGTCAGGCACTGACAGAAATGCCAGTGGCTGCAATAATAATCTAGGATTCGCAGACTGCTTAACAGGAATGCAGAACAAGTGTTTGCAAGAGATTAAATTTGCCCCTTTCTCCATGAGGTGCAGGTGAGCTGGCAGCTGTAAAACAAACAAACAAACAAACAAACCAACCCCAAATCCTGCAGAAGTTCTTGATGAAAAGGAAAAATTTGTTTGTGGGTTTGAGAAAATGATTAGACTGGTCTTGGGCAGCAGGACGACTCTCCTGGTTCAGAAGCAAAAGCTCCATAAGCCATGTCAAGCTGATGCTGCTTCACTTGTGTTGGGCCCACTGCTGTGAGAGCTGGATGGCACAATCACAAGCTTTTGTCTCCTGGACACATATAAGGCAAAGAGCCTTTCTGCAGAAAGAGGCAGATGGCCGCAGATTGCAAGGGAACAAATTTATTTCCAGTTTATTGCAGTGGTAGCCATCAAATAACTATTGCCTCAGATTTTAAACATCAGACTCATCACCTTTCAATCTGGGGCAGTCTACTGTGGCACCACAGGGTTTTTTTCTGTTAATCTCTTCATTTCTCCACTGTCACCCTTTTGTAGCCCACCATTCCCACCACAGCTATGACTGTATTAGCAGAATTTCAGAACGCTTTAGTTTAAAAGTATGTATTAGCTGTTTTTCTAAAGGCTCTTCAAAACCCTGCCTGGCTTGGAAAGATGCTCTCGCAGGGGGCCCTCAGGAGGACTATGGCCAGTTGCCAGCTCTCAGCTTGCTTATGAGCACAGTCAACTTTCCTACCAGCTCTTCTCTCCTCAGCTCCTGCTCAGGGGAACAGGCACGACTACATTTCCCTTTGCTTAGTCTTTCTGCAGCAGTTCAACATAAGACTGTAAACTCCACAGGATGTATGCTATCTTTTACACTCCCACAAAAATCTGGCTTTCTCAGCGTTGCAATTACACATGCCCCAAAACAACAGTGCTGACAGAGCTTCTTGAAGTCATTAACTGTGCCATGCTTTGGATCAAGGCCTAATGAACTGCAGTTATTTGAGGAGGGGCGTATTGTTAAGCTGACACCTTTATCACTAGACCAAATTCCTCTGTTCTTTACTGAGGCAAAAACCTCCAGGTTGCAGTCAATAAAACCTGTAGGTTGCGGCTGGATGCCACATTTCTGAAGCAAAGTACAATAGTTTAATTCACTACCTTTTGAATTGGTACGTAACTCCTAATAGGTACCATCTATCAGCACAGATATGGAAACAAATACTGAATCGTTAACATTGCTTCATTTAGTACTGTTGAGGGGAAATACCAAAAAAACTTCTCTCTATGGAGAAGAGAGCTCAGCATTACCAAGGCAAGGGTTGCTGGTTTGAAGTTGTGGACTTTCTTCTTTTAATCAGTGATGGGATGATAATGGACAAATGCATTCATCTGAAAATTTCACACAGTATGTGGTGCACTAGCCTTTGGAACACAAATACTGTAAAAATCCAGTTTGAAGCAGGTTTGCTGAAAGCAGAGACCAGCTGAACTCTGCAGTGTCAGGACCTCAGGCTGCTTCTGCCTGCAGTTCTGTGAGCTAAGAGTACTCGTCCTTCTTGGAGAGATACGGTACTTGGGTAAATCTCATCCCTATGGTCTGGTCCTGCCAACAGAGTATGGTATGTGAATTTAAGATACCTTAGAAGGTATCGCAAAGTGATACAAAAATACTGATAAAAAATAGCAGGCTGCAAGGATTTTGGTTTGGAGCTTTTTTGTACTAGAATGAATTAATTGGCTTTACATCCCAATTCAGGAAGATCAGCATGTGCTTTTATTTCTGAATAGCCTCCTTGAAATCACTGGAAACAATTCTTAAGGTTGTAGCAAGCTTCATGTCTGCCACTGATCTGAAGCCTACTGCAGATGTTTACACAGTGCACAATTTTTTAAATTGCACGCTTTCATTGACTTTGATAGGATTATTTGCCCCAAGTCATAGTGAGTTGCTTGTATGGATCTGGGATTTAATATCCTAGGGGAAGTCTCCTTTTCAATTCCTTTGCCTTTTCCTTCACTACAAATTTCTCCTTCTTGCATTAGGCATTTTTACCTGCTGCAAAAGGTATTGTCCACCCACAGCTACATCTGAAAAATGACCATAGGGAAGACTGAGTGTGTTATCTTGTGCTTGAGAGCCTGTGTAGAGATGTAGAGAGACAGCAGGATGATTGCAGCTGATTAAAAAAGATAAGGTATGGTTATCCAGCTGCATAGCTAGCAAATTATTTCTATAGCTGGGTTTAAATATTTTTTACTTTTGGGCTCTATTGCTGGCACTGAGCTTTTGGTTCATGATGAAAAACAATACATATCTAGTCTTAATTACAATTCATTAGTTTATTATTTTAGTAATTTTAATTACTTTGTTACTTGAATTAGCACAAGGACAGAGTAAAAAATCTCATTTGGAATAGAGGATTAGGAAAATAACTCTACCAGAAAACTAGCATGTTGGGTAAAAATATATTCCTGCATTGACTGTGATCAGTAACACACAAAAGTGTGAAGGAAGTAAACGCTGTCCCTATCTGGTAGCAATGTTGTGCTCTTAGCTGCTGTTATCATTTTAAAACAATCCTCGGCTGAGTGGGAGAGAATTCCTTCTGCATTTCCTCGGTATAACTCTTGTCCTCCTGTTCTTCTGTGTGATGTGTGCCACGGGGGAAGGAATTAAAGGAACATACTGCATTTGTTTTCCCATCTTATAAGCCAAATCTAGAAATGACTTTCAGAGCAGTCCTGTAGTCATAAAGCTGTACCCTGTTAAAAGAGGATTGTGACATTATTATTAGAAATCGCTGCAGCAACAACTTGCCAAATGAACCGTTATAAGCAAACCAGACTCACTGAACCACAATAAAGTTCATTAAAGGCTGCTTGGGGCAACACACGGTCTTCAAAGGTCTTTATCTTTTTAACCATTTGTTTCTTCCAGTATCTGCGGCAGAGCCCTCCACCTTTCTTTTTATCTCATTTGAATGTAAAGAGCCATTTCAAAAATTGCCACTTCCTTTTAGTGGAAAGCTTATTTGGTGGTGTGTCACTGTTAAATCGGACAATCTACTGACATGCGGAAATGTGAACTGGAGGGGAAAATGCCTTTTTAGTATTAAAGAAAAGGATATGTTCTTTCTGTTTTGGGAACTCTTGAGTTGTTTTGGCTGTTTCTTTCCCCCATGAACTCTGAGTATCTCTTTCGTGGTTGTTGGTCTTGAGGCTGAAGTTTCAGAGATGCTAAACCATTTTTTCTTCAGGTGACACAAAAGGAGGTCCAAAACTGATTCCTGCAAATGGAGAACCCACAATTAAAGCCCACTGTACAAAATACAGAGCAATAGCTTGCCTGTGCCTCAGACCATGTGCCAATACTGCCGTCTAGCTTCTGCAAAGGTTTAGTGTGCTTTCACTTTGCTTTAGTTGCTCATGTGTTACACAGCTTTCTAGAGCCTCTCAAGGCAAGTCAAGGTCTTGTAGCATTGCGTTCTGCTCAGATACATGTGTTCCTTCTCACAGAAGTGTTTGAAGTGGTCACAGCACAGCTGAGTGACAGCAGATGGCTGCAGCAAGCAGCAGAGGAGACCTGAAGCGCCAATGCAGATAGGGAACTGAAACCTGTCTGTCCAAACTCTTATGGGATTTTTGGCAGCACCACTACTCAGACAAACCAGTCCTAGGTCTGTTCGGTGTTCATAATGACAAAGCACTGGTAATGTCCTCAGACAGGGTCCTCTGACATGTCAACCTCCTTTGGGCTCAGTGTCATCTTCTGCTTTCTTGCATCTCTCTCTTACCCTTATCCTTCTATGTCTCATACCGTGCACACATCTTTTTCCTCTTCCACCACAAAATTTGTTGCTTTTGCTTCTTGGTCTGTGGTAACTTGGGAGCTCCTTGTACTCTGAAGTCCTGTCTTCAGGTTTACATTCATTTTATGTCTGCTCACCCCCGGGATTTTAAAAGATTGTTAGGCTTCCATTTACCATGAACTTGCACGTGTTTAACACAATCTGTATTTATACAGATTATATTTATAGGTTACAAATGGTATTGCATAAATAACAGAAAGGCTAACGAAAGCATATCATTATTATTAAGTAGGCAGAGGGACCTATTAAACTCTAGTTTGAACTTGTGCATTTCCTCCATTTTCAAACAGCATGTAATGCAGGAATGAAGCAATTATGTTCCAGCTTCATTAATGGTATAATTTGAGAGCAATTGATTATCATCGGTATGTTAAAACGATTTGAAGCTGAATTTAGCCCATAGTTGCCTGGCTAATGTTTTTATTTCTGGTTTTGACTGTTTTCAATAGCTTTCATTAAATATAATAAATCAGCTACAACATTAGCTATCCTTACATATTCATATCAACCTTATAATTAACATGTATCCATGGGTACTGCCTCATGTTACTGGGGCAAGGTTGTATTTGAAGGAGAATCTTCTGTATTTGTTGAAGCAGCTGTTTGTGTGGCTGCATACCTGGCTAAATCAATTAATCATTTCATTAACAAAAGTCCTCTTAGCCATGCTAATCAAAAGCCTGCTGATCGCAATTTTTCCAAGCAACCCCCTGCAACCTAAACAAACAAACCCCTTCAAGACTAATATACCGGCTTTTCTCTGATAAATAAGCTATGCTTTATTCAAAAGGATTAGAAAGAAAAAGAAGATCTGAGGGGAACTTCATCAGCATTATGAATATATTCCTTTAGGGATGACAGCGTTGGCAAAATAGCCATCCCTGGTGATCTCATCTGAATGGTTAATGCTGCCCAAACACAATTATTTGCTATGCCATTTTGAATGTGGCAGGAAACACACGCTTTCTGCTCTGCACTGCATCTTCATCAGTAAGGAGAGGATGACAGATGCTGAGCACTGGGTCCAAGCCCTTCTCACGACATCCCTGAAGCAAGCTGAGGGGCTTTGCATGTGCTTCTTGACTTCAGTGAGCAAGCACGTGAGCACAAGCTGAACAGTTTTGAAAGGCAACGAGAGGTGGAACGTATAACATGGGTGTTAACACTCTAAGTGAGCAGCTTCAGAGAAAGTTTCTTCAGGGAAAGGTAGCTCAGTGTATTAAGAAATGAGACAATTGGCATAAAAACTGCATAGGAAGTAAATTTTTAATATTACTATTGATGATACGCTAAGAATCTCTTATTTCTAATTATTAGATATCTACTAGAGATCTTCTTAAATTACTTTCAATCCATGTCTTAGAAGCTTCATCCTGGACAACGTTTCTTATGGCCTTGTCTTCAAGACAAAGCATAACTTCTGGGCAGAAGAATCAGAGTGAAGATCTTCTCCAATGTGGGAAACTGAGCTGAACCTAAACCTCAAGTTTCTGGGATTTCTCTGGTTACCTGGAGCCTTCCAGTGTATGTTTTATGATAATTTTAATGGCACAACACAGAGACTTTTCTTGCTGAGGTGTAAGTTTCAAACCCTTGAGATGCACATGATCTTAATTCTTGCTTTCCTGAAAGCGTTACTACTTGTGGGCAAGTATCAGAGGCAAGCAGAAGGGTAAGCTGCAGAGACAGAAGCTGCAAGCTGTGTCCTCCCCACTGGACTTGGAGGAGGCATTTCCCAGCCTCTGTGGGGACTTTGATCCCACTGCCATGTTATCTGGGAGAATAATGTTGCTTCTTGCTGCTGCCTTCATCCTGACCTGGCTTCAGGCCAACACCAGGATGTGGAGCTAGGGATGTTTCTTAGACCTTTGATTCTGACTCTCACATGGTTGCTGTGATAGCAGCACAGGAGAGAGAAAAGGGAGAATACTTGAGGCAGGGCAGAGAAGGAAAAGCTCCTCAGAATCTCAGTTCTCTTAATATCTGCAGAAACATCACACAGTTTTCTCAGTTAGCTGAGGACCATGCCATAAAAAGAGCGAGTTCTCCTTCCTCCTTCTTGGTGCCACTCTGCAAGGTCTTAGTCAGCAGCATGGACATTTTCAGGTGTTTCATCTCTGTTGTGAACAGCCTTAGGCTCTGCCTTGGACTCCCAAGGGATCACAGACAACCAGCAGGTCTCGATTCTCTGGAGAATCACAGAATCATAGAATGTCCTGAGTTGGAAGGGACCCACAAGGACCATCGAGTCCAGCTCCTGTCCCTGCACAGGACAACCCCAAAATTCACACCGTGTGTCTGAGGACGTTGTCCAGTCTCTTCTCGAACACTTTCAGGCTTGGGGCTGTGACACCTCCCTGGGGAGCCAACCCAAGTGGGGAGAAATTCAGCTAGTGTGGCTGCTTTCTCGCAGCCCTGCTGGGCTCCAGCCTGCCGTGCTGGCTGCATGCTGGAAAGTGATGCTGGGGAGTATTTTGCCATCTCGTGGCAGCTCTCAGGTAAACCAGTCCTGTGTGATCATGAACACTCACTACCCAGGCGGAACTAAACCAGAATAGGTGATTTCTGTCGAGGTGGCTGCAAAATGACACTTAGAATCTATTTTGTGGCAGAGCGGAGCAACCCGAAACCAAAGGGAAAAGTGGCTGGAAAGATGCCTGGTGGAAAAAGACCTGGGGATGTTGGTCGACAGCTGGCTGAATGTGAGCCAGCAGTGTGCCCAGGTGGCCAAAAAGGCCAACAGCATCCTGGCTCTTATCAGAAATACCAGGCCAGAAGGACCAGGGCAGTGATCATCCCCCTGTACTCGGCACTGGTGAGGCCCCACCTCAAATACTCTGTTCAGTTTTCAGTTTTGGGCCCCCCACTACAGGAAAGACACTGAGGTGCTGGAGAGAGTTCAGAAAAGGGCAATGAAACTGGTGAAGGGTCTGGAGCACAAGTCTTATGAGGAGTAGTTAAGGAAACTGGGGCTGTTTAATGTGAAGAAACGAGGCTGAGGGGAGACCTTATTGCTGTCTACAACTACCTGAAAGAAGGTTGTAGCATGGGGAGTGTTGGTCTCTTCTCCCAAGTAGCAAGTGATAAGACAAGAGGAAATGGCCTCAAGTTGCACCAGGGAAGGTTCAGATTGGATATTAGGAAAAATTTCTTCACAGAAAGGCTTGTCAGACATTGGAACAGGCTGCCCAAGGAAATGGGGGAGTTACCATCCCTGGAGGTGTTTAGAAGATGCATAAATGAGGTTCTCAGGGCCATAGTTTAGTGACAGTGTTAGATCAATGGTTGGACTCGATGATCTTAAAGGTCTTTTCCAACTGAAATGATTCCATGATTCTATGAAACCATGCTGTGACTGATACCTGTCCACCTGCAGTTATATGTGCATGCCAATGTTGGCACCCGAAACAAAGGCAGAGAAGCCAACAGAGAGAGGACACAGCCTGTGGCAGGCTGGTGGTCAGAGTGTTTCTGAGCGGGCCAGCCAGCCCCTCACCTGCCACCTGTGCTTGTGGTGCCCTGCTGCTGGCAGTACCCAGCTGGACAGGGGAAGGAGAAGAAAAACTGCACCTGGTGACTGCTGGAATATCACGGAGAGGATAACAGTGCACTGAAGCTGAGCTCTCATGGTGCGGACAGCAAAGGACAATCTGACCACTCAACTTTGGCTCAGAGAAAAAGTCAGTGGAGAGGTGGAGAGCCTCTCTGTCAGCACAGAAACCTCTGTAGGGCACTGCTGGGGTCTATGGCAATTTTCACATACTTGTGCAGCGATGCAGCTAACACAGGAGATGCTAAAAAACCCCCAGGAATCTAATAGCTTGAGCCTCCTGCTGACCTCCCTCCCCAGAAGAGCTGTTGTTGTCATGCCCAAGAGGGCATTGTCCTTGGTGCCAGGGTGAGCCTGACAGCTGGGGATTTTCCAGCCCTGGGGGATGTGGGTCCCGCTGTCAACAGCTCAGGCACTGCTGGTGCTTTGGCTGCTGCTCAGGACATGACACTGAGGCCCCTCAATGCCCACACTCCCACAAAGCTGCCGGTGGGGAAAAACCCTGCTGCTGGTCAAGAGACCCCAGAGGACCCGATGGCCCAGGAAGCAGCGCCAGGCCCCCTGATAGGACAGCTGTTCTGCAGCTTCGAGAAGTCTGTGGGTGGGATGAGGTGCTGCTGGTCTCTGCAGGCCATGGGAGAGGAGTCACTAGACTTCAGCTCTTCCCTGCTGTTTAAAAAACCAGCATCCCAGAACAGATCCATTTAACTTCCTGAATTGCATCTTTTCAGCTCACTAACAAAAATCCCCCTGCGAAGAGCCTGTGGCACCATCCATCTTCCCATGTTGGTGACTCATGGAGTTCCAGAGATGGACTCTCCACCTTGCCTAAGAGCCAACACATGCACACAGCATTTAGGAAGTCGACTGTGTAGGACCATTGTGGGTATGGATCCCTCCTGGGGACAAGAGGAAATGGTCTCAAGTTGCGTCAGGGAACGTTGATTATTAGGAAAAAATTCTTCATGGAAAGGGTTGTCAGGCATTGGAACAGGCCGCCCAGGGAAGTGGTGGAGTCACCATCCCTGAAGGTGTTCAAAAGACGTTTAGATGAGGTTCTTAGGGACATGGTTTAGTGCTAGAGTTAGGTTATGGTTGGACTCAATGGTCTTGAGGGTCCAACCAAAATGATTCTATCGTGCCAGTGACAGAGTGGGTAAGAGTCTTGGCACCAGCAAAGGGTTCAAGTGACAGTGCAGGTCCAGCCACTGGGACAGAACCAGGGTATATGCCTCAGGTGCAGCTACTGGGGGGAACTGGGGTGAGTAAAGCAAGTGAGTCTCAGTGACTCATGTGAAGCAGGACTGCAGGTCACAGCCCACGTGCCCGGTGCTGCCTGCTGGGGAGCCAAAGTGGTTGCACTGTCCCGAACACCAGGGAAAAGTATTGGGGGTGGGGATGCAACTCCTTAACAAACTTCAGGCTGGGCTGCCTGGTGAGTGGAAGGCCCTGGGTTCAGGAAGGGACCAGGCCCACGCTGGTACATGGGGAGATCCACAGGTGTGGAGTGTCTGTTGGGTGTGTCAGTACACACTGTGTGTCTGCTCGTGAGTGGGAGGCTGGACCAGCTGGCACGCAGCAGTGAGTAAGAGGGCTAGGGCTGTGAGGCAGGGTGATCGGATGGACAGAGCAGCTGTGCTGGCACGTGGCACACCTATGAACCTACGTATGCCTTCACTAGTGAACTTCAACCCTTACCGGCCGCAGAGGAAAGGGACACGTCTGGTTGTGCTCGTGTTCCGTGTGAGCCCTGGCAGCACTCGGTGCAGGCTGCTCACCGCGCCGCTCTGTAGCGCTGGCTGTGCTGTCTCCACTGTGCATGTGGGCACCTGTGTCTCTCGCAGACACGCAGGAGTACAAATCAGCAAGGAGAGAGCTGCTTCTCCTTCCTAATGACTGTTTCTGCTTTATTTACTTTCCTAAGAGCTATTTATGCTTCATCCACCGAGCTGGCCACAGGCTCCCCCGACGGATCCTCCGGACCGGCGGACAAGGCCCAGCTCCGGCAGCGTCCCGCAGGCTGAGCCGCTCCTAGGGCAGCCCCTGCGCCGGGAGGCCGCTCTGCAGCTGCCGCTGGGCGGCCACCCGTGCCCCGTAGAGGACGAAGCCCCAGGAGAGCAGCACCACGGCTGCCAGCACCTGCAGGACACACAGAACGGCGCGTTGAGGGCGGCAGCACCGGGATGGCTCCGCCATGCCCCCGGTGTCCGCTGGCTCCACCCAGGGGCACACCCAGCCCTGCTCCCCGCTGCCCCGGGTGGCACACCCGGGCCTGCCCCCGGCTGGGAGCCCCCAGGCCAGGCCCCGGCACGCACCAGGCGGCAGAGCGGGCGCGGGTCCCGCCGAGCCGGCGGAGCCATTCCGGTGTCTCCCCAGCAGCGCTTCCGCCCTCCAGCAAGATGTCGCCACGCAGAGCGGAAGTGACGCAGAACCCAGGCGCCCGAGTTCCGCGCCCGAGTTCCGCGCCCGGCAGGCAGCGCGGGGCCTGGCGCGGTCCCGCCGGCGGCGGGGGGCAGCGGTTCCCGTAGCAACGCGCGGCCGCCCATGGCAGAGCCGCTGGGGCGCCTGGCGGAGCGCAGCCGCCGCCGCCGCCGCCCGCCGGGGGAGGAGCGGAGAGAGGCTGCCGGCTCCGGGCGCTGCTGCACGCGCCACCGGCTGAAGGCGGCCGCGGCCCCGGCCCGCACGGGGAGCGAGGGCCCGGCAGCGGTGAGTGCGGGCGCGGGGGGCGGGAGCGGCGTCGGGCCTTTGCGCTGGGATGGCGGCGGCCATGGGGCCGGCGGCCTGAGGGAGGGAGCTGGGCGGGGAAGCGTCGCAGCGGGGGCTGTGATCCGCTCCCCCCGTGTCTGTGGTTATGGCACCCCGGGCTGTGTGCGTGTCCCCCCGGGCCGGCCTGTGCGGCCCCACCCGGGCCTGCGTGTCCCTGCGTGTCCCTTTGCCTGTCTGTGGCGCCCCCGGGGGGTGTGTGTGTGTGTCCCGGGCCTGCGTGTCCCTGTGCGTGTCTCCGCCTCGTGCCCGCTGTCCCGCAGGCAGTTATGACCTGCTCCTGGGTTTGCTGTGAACAGTGGGCTAATGAGTTTTGAATTGGCACAGTGATTTATTTCCACTGAATTATAATGCCTTAGGATAATGCTGATACACAAAATAACTTTAAAATAGGTGGATTTATTGCTAGCCATGCTTGACAGCCTGACTAGATAAAAAAGCAGTATGCGCTTGAGGATCATAGAATCATAAAATGATTTGGGTTGGGGAGACACCTGCAAAGCTCGTCTCATCCAACCCCCCTGCCATGAGCAGGGACATCTTCACCCACATCAGGTTACTCAGAGCCCTGTCCAGCCTGGCCTGGGATGTCTCCAGGGATGGGGCATCCACCACCTCTCTGGGTAACCTGGGCCAGTGTTTCACCACCCTCATTGTAAAAACTTTCTTCCTCATGTCTAGCCTGAGAGGACGGCTATAGGAATGACACCTAACTCTTTCTGCTTCGGTCATAAAAGCAAAGACTAGTTTAGGCTGGAGCACATCTCTGGAGCCTGTCTAGTCCAACAAGCCGTATGTGGTCCAGCATGAGTACCCAGCAAAACATGGGCAGAGGATGCAGGAACAGGACAGGTCCAGCAGAACCTGGAAACTGGTAGTTTAGTTTGAGTGTAATTACTTGTTTTGGCTTGTTTTCTTAAAGGACAGAATTAACTGTTCTCATATTTTTTGTATGTAAACACAGGTCTCTTTTGGAAATATGTTTTAGAGGATACTATATTAATTATAAACTTACTGACCACGTCAAAGCAGTTATTTATGAGTGAGCCAGCAGACAGAGTCCTGCCTGCTACATTCATATGTGCCAGCATGATTCAAGCTCTGTTTAAAACTTGCAGCTCTGAGGAGACAGGTCTCAGTGTGAAAAGACACCGAGCAAAGTAGTTAGGTTGCGCTGCCTCTTTGTTTGGTGTTCTCTCAGTGCTAGTACTGGGTTTTGCAACCTTAAAGGGGGCTGTTACGGGTTTCTGTGTCTAGACCTTAGCATTTTTGTCATTCTGAGATAGCAATGATCTTTTGTCTCTTTCTTCTGTAGAACATGACTTCAGCAACTAAGGAGTTTTCAGAAGAGAGCAACTTTTTGCCAAAAGCCAGCACCAGCAAGCTGCCAACAGATGCATCTCCTGACTCTAAATGCCCCATCTGCTTGGATAGATTTGATAACGTTGCATATCTAGATCGCTGCTTGCATAGATTCTGTTTCCGCTGTGTCCAGGAGTGGTCAAAAAACAAAGCGGAATGCCCTCTCTGCAAGCAACCCTTTTTTTCCATTTTCCATACAATTCGTGCTGAAGATGACTTTAAGGAGTACATACTCAGCCGTACAGAAACGAGCTCTTTTGCTAGCCCTGATGGCCGGAGATTTCGTTACCGCACCACCTTAACGAGGGAACGCCGCACTGGTGGTTCCCCTTCCCGAAGGACGCTGTCCCCTCCGGATAACGGGATATTGTTTGAAGGGTTGTCGAGTGAACCGGTGCGTCAGAGAGAAGGAGAGATTCAGCAGATGATGAGGAGGCTGGCGTCGAGGAGGCAGGCTAGCGCAGAGGGCAGATCTCTGCGCCAGATTCAGGAGGAGGACATGATCGGCTTCCGCAGAGCTCTGTACCGTACTGGTGTGCGTATTCGTAGTATTCAAGATGGTGGCCGCTACCGAGACATTTCAGCGGAGTTTTTCCGCCGTAACCCTGCTTGCCTTCACAGGCTGGTTCCTTGGTTGAAGCGAGAACTTACAGTCCTGTTTGGTGCCCATGGATCTTTGGTTAATATTGTACAGCACATTATCATGAGTAACGTGACTAGGTATGATCTGGAAAGTCAGGCTTTTGCTGACGATTTGAAGCCATTTTTGCTGAATCGGACTGAACACTTCTTACATGAATTCATCAGTTTTGCCCGTTGTCCTTTTAATTTAGAAGCGTATGATCAACACGCCAATTATGACTGTCCCGCGCCATCATATGATGAAGGAAGCCACTCAAGCTCCTCAATTATTACAATATCTCCAGATACGGCATATACTCAAGGGCCAGATAACAGTTTATCTGTGACTGGTCTTGGTCAGGCCCCCTGGGATGATGAAACTCCGGGGCCTTCCTACTCCATTTCAGAAGAGGTTCGTGCAACCATAGCTTCTCCTCTGGAGACATCAGGAAGTTCCGATGAGGACTCTGCTACAAAGAGTCAAAGAATCAAACAGAATCAGTTACAGACTAATGCTGACTCAAATGACAGCGACTCTTCTTCGGACAGTTGTGTTATTGTTGGGTACGTTAAGCCATTAGCTGAGAGGACACCTGAAGTCGTTGAGCTGTCCTCGGACTCTGAGCAGTCCATCAGGGAAGAGAAAAGGGAAGATGTGAAGAAACAGCAACCAATCCAGTGTCACAGCTGGAGTGATAGTGAACCAAGCAGGAGTTTCTCACCGCATTCCCCCACATATAAGGAGGATGTAGGTAGTTGTAGAAGCTGCTTATCACCTGCAGTTGAGAAGGCAGAGTCAAAAGATGATGAGAAGAATAAATGTAAGGTAAAAGATATGTCTCCAGAGGACTTGAGCTGGAGCCCCTCTCCAGGGAGTGACACAGGAAGCTCCCCTTGGAACCACAGATTGTCTAGAAAGGGAAAGTCCAGGAGTCCACGATCATGTTCACGGAACAGTAGAGGCAGTCATGGCCATCGGTCTAGGAGGGAGCATCGTAGCAAAAGCCAACTTAAAAGGAGACGATCGAGAAGCAGAGATAGTAGCAAACATAGAAGCAAAAGAAGCAGCAGGCGGTCAAGGGTTCATGACACCAGAGCCTCTGTAAAAAGCCAGAGAGGCTCCCTAAGTCGTGAGAGCACTCCATGCAGAGAAGTAAGCAGATCAAGATCACGTAGCAAAGGCCATGGCAAAAGGAGGTCAAGAAGTAGAGACAGTGATCGTTATTATGCAAGAGATAATTTTCAAAGTAGATACGAGTGGGGTTATGCTTTCTGTAGTCGAAAGGTGTTCGGAGACGGCTATGAATCCTCCAGCAGGAGGAGGACTGAGTCTAATGCTGTCTACTCAAGGCAATCTGCCAGTCCAGAATACAGGCTACGATCATTTATTGAAAGGACAGACCCACATAGCCAGAGGGGAGTCCGTAAGAGACACTGTTACTGTTATGAAAGGTGCAGGTCAAGGAGCCGATCAAGTAACAGATCAAGGACCCCTTCTGGAGGAACTGACAGAACAAGAAGTGAAAAACCTGGTGGAAAAAGGAAGTACAAAACTCGTCACTTGGAGAATGCATTCGTGGAGAGCACAAGCCTAGAAAGAGACAATGACTCCAAGAAAACTTTCTCAAAATTCAGTGACTGCTACAAAAATGAAGATAGCCCTTCAGACAATCGAGCAAGCAGTGAGACAAAGCGTAAGAAAAAGAAAAAAAAGATGAGGAGTCCAAGTGTGGAGATAGTCTATGAAGGAAAAGCAACAGACACAACGAAGCATCTTAAAAAGAAAAAGAAAAAGCATAAGAAGAAACACCGGAAACATCACTTAAGTAACTCGGCACATTCTACCCCAGTGGTGATTACAATTGATAGTGATAGTGGCAAGGAGCCAGAAAGTACTGAATGTGACAGCAGTATTACTTGGACAGGCACCACACGGATAAATGAGAAGGAAAACGAGTCTTCATCTTCATTCCTGGGAAGGACAGCATGTGAAGGTGTTTATGGAGTTGATGAGGAAGCTGGAGGAGCAGACAAAAATGACAGTGTTCCTACCAAAAGGGGAGACTTTGATAGAAATGCTGATGCTGAACTTCAAGAAACAGCAGCTGATCAGAGTCTTACCTTAGTGGATACCAGCAGTAACACGTCTCATGTAGAAACTATAACCAGCTACACAGAAGAAGAACCAGCAACACCTTCTAGTGAACTGCCTTCTCCCAGGACTTCCTTCCTAGAGTGCCCAGAGAGACAACCATTGATACTAAGACTGCCAAAGAGACTTGTCAACAGATCCTCTTGGTTTGGTTTCCCAGAAGAAAAAATGTAGCGCTTTCCATGGAACACTTCTTAAAGTTGTGAATTTAACTACTTTTTTCCCCTTGAGAACAAAACCACCTGATGTGATTTGTCTATGTGAAAAGATGTCTGGGAAATGTTTGAAGTCTTTGAATGTGTATGCACTTTTAAGTCAAAGAAGATAGAATATTGCTAATACATAACTCTTGCAGTTTCTCTGAAGACTATTCAAAAGTCGTAATTTCATAAAGCCGTCCTGTATTCTTGTAGTATGTAAAATATATCCACAGAGTATTTCAAGGTTGTGTTTAAAACAACAAAAAAAAGAGTCCAAACCAAATGCTGGAAAATGCATTTTATGGGGATAGCTCTTAGAAAAATGAAATATTGCTTAGTTTCTAAGGTTTTTTTTAGGCTGAATTTTACTTTATTTGAATCTATTTGTTATAAGCTGATCACTGCTGAAATGTAGTCAGTGATTCCTGTATAGATCTTCAATGGGACTTCCATTAATGTGAACGTGACCTGTGTCAAAATCTGAATAAAGCAATAAGACTTTTTGTTGTTAAAATGAATTTAAATGCATGGACTTTGCAAACAGAACATTTATCTTTCAGTTTTGGGTGTCTTACCAGGACGGAGCATTGGATGTTCATGCTGTCAGGAGTGCTTCAGGTTGGAAGGGACCCCTGGAGGCTGTCAGGTTCCAGCCTTCCCTGAAAGCAGGAAAAACTTTGATCACAGTGTTTGGGACTCGTTCAGCTTGAATATTCCCAAAGCCTCTCTGTGGTCCCTCTTCTAACATTTCAGTACTCCCATAGCAAACTTTTTTCTTTTCTAAATGTATTTCCCTTATTGCAGACTCTGTCTTCTACTTCAGGTCCTATTGCTATGCAGCTCTCAGGGAGCCTGTTTTCTTCTTTGGTATGTCATACCACTCCATACTTGAGGAGATCCATGCAAAAAAGACAAACTGAAACCCACCTTCCCCTCCCTTCTTCTCAGGCTCAACTTCACACCTTCATTCCTGACTCTTTACCTACTCTTCCCCAGCAGTGCAGGGGGATGGGGAATGGGGGTTGTGGTCACTCCATAACTCTCTGCTGCTCCTTTCTCCTTACACTGTTCCTCTGCCCTAGTAGGGTCCTTTCTACAGGGTGCAATCTTTCAGCGACAGACTGCTTCTGCATGGGTCCCCCACAGGGTCACAAGTCCTGCCAGAAAACTACTTCTATGTGAGCTCCTCAACACAGGCAGCAGCTCCTGTGAGGAGCCTGCTCCTGTGTGGGGTCTCCGTGGCCTGTAGCTCCTTGAGGGCATCTCCACCCGCTCTGGCGTGGGATCCTCCACAGGCTGGAGGGTGCATATCTGCTCCACCGTGGACCTCTGTGGGCTGCAGAGGGACAGCTAGCGTCATGGTCTGCACCGTGGGCTGCAGGGGAATCACTGCTCTCGAGTCTGGAGCACCTCCTGTTCCACCTTTTTCTTTGATCTGCAGGGCTGTTTCTCTCATGTTTTTCTCACTTCTCTCATGGCTGCCCTGTGGCTTTTTTACCCTTTCTTAAAGATATTTTCGCAGAGGCACCACCAGCATGACTGATGGACTCAGCTGTGTCCTGCGGCGGGTCTGTTTTGGAGCCATCTGGAATGGTCCATGTCTGGCAAGGGGTAGGCCCTGGTCTTTTCTCACAGAAGCCACCCTGCAGCACCCCTTGCTACCGAAACCTTGCACATAAACCCATTACACCTTGGCTTGACAGATTTTGAACCCACGTGTCAGCTGTTAGTTGATGATGTGTGCCAAGATAGTGATAAGCACATCTGGCAGTACTGCAGACCTCGGTATCTAAATCCCAGAGTGAGTCACTTCAAGAAGCTACTGAACATGTGCTACAGCCTCCTTCATTACCTGCAAGGGATGGTGATTTCATAACCATTCTGCATAAACGAGGTGACACCACACCTTCTAAAGTTTTCCTCACTTCCAATGGTGGTGTTCTTTCTGGAGTGCTGGGGGGGGTTGGAGAGGTTGTTGAGCCATTCACTACAATGTCAGAGATATGGAATTATTTGCATGGGAATGAGCGTTCTCACCGAAGGTCAGGCTGGCATGGAAGATCAGACTTTGGGGCTGGTAGAGGAAGAGATGATGACTGATGTGTACAGAGCTCTGTGTTGCCAAGGTCTGTCTGTCCAGTGTTACCAGCCACTGAGCACAGAACCAAGGGGCACCACTGCAGAGGGAGGGGAAACTCTTCCTGATACCCAGGCCCAAGCTTCCACCATCAGGGACCTTGGCAGTGTTATGGAGGAGATGCTGTCCCAGATGGCTGCTGTCTGTGCTGCTGGATGGACTGAGGTGAGCTCTGTACCTCCCCAGGATGATGGAGCAGGAGGGAGCAAGACCTGGCCTCGGGTAGAGAGTGGCCACCACCCTGCCTGCACCAGCCCTGGACAGATTTGCACATCCCAGGCAGGAAATGCAGCATGTTGATGTAGGTGGCCATGGATCAAACTATTATTCTTGCAATTACGGTTTCCAAGTGAATCATATTAAAAAAAAAAAAAATTGTTTCATTGCTCTGCATCTTTTTGCCCCTTACAGAATTCATTTTCACCTTGCCTGTTTGAATAAAGAGGACAGCTGGCCTGGTGGCCCAGCAGCTTCCAGCAGGAAAGCAGGCTGGTGGCCCACGAGCTGTCCAAGGGCAAAGGGTGACTTCTTGGCTGAATGCTCCTGCTTTGGAAACCCATCCCTCCAAGACATCTTTCCTGCTGGTTGGAGACTCACACCCCAGGGTCAGTGTGAGTGGGATTGCACCCAAGGGTGTTTTGTCTGGTTTACTCTGTGCTCTGCCCGTGCTGCTCCTCTGCCTCCATCAGATGCTGTTCATAAGGCAGAGGTTCAGGTGATTTGCACAAGAATAGTTACCCACCTGGGTGACAGCTGCAAGATGTCCTAGAACCAAGCCTTGGGACTGACTTTTTTGCTTAGTGAAAGACTGAAGCAAAGAGAAGATTTTTTTCCAAGAGCAGAAGCCTGCTTGCAAGAGCCAACATATGTGAAAGCAGCTGCAAGAAAGAGCTGTTTAGATAGCTATCCCACCACCAGGACACATCCAAGGAGACCATTGAAGTCAGGTCCCCTGCGGCTTGGGAAAGAGCTGGACTGTTTGTTGCTGCCTGTCTGAGCTGCTTTTCCATCTGGACCTTGAATGTGTGTGCGCTCTCCTGCTAGTCCTGGAGAGACTGTGCTGCACCCCTGAATTGCTAAGGGTTTAGGGATGCATGCCTGCTTGTAGTGACGGAAATGCCATCAATCCCCAGGGCCTCTTTTGCACTGGAGGGCTTCAGGGGTGAACATTGTTTGGGGAGATACCTGTTGTTTGTGTATCTCTCTGCTTTGTTTTTCAAAACTGATGCAGGAAGCCAGAAGTGCCATGGTGGGGGAGGCTTGCTCTGTCCTGGTGTAATAGTGTCCCTGGTGGGATGGGGAAAGGGAATCGGCATGGTAAAAGTGAGAAAACCCGTGGACTGACATAAAGGCAGTTTAATAGGTAAAAGCAAAAGCCACACACGCAAGCCAAGCAAAAGCAGGAATTCATTCACTGTTTCTCATCGTCAGGCAGGTGTTGAGCCATCTCCAGGAAAGCAGGGCTCCATCACGTGTAATGGCTACTTAAGATGACAAAGGCTATAACTGTGAACGTCTTCTCTTCCTCCTTCTTCCCCCGGCATTTTGTTGTTGAGCACAATGTCCTATGGTATGGAATATGCCTTTGGCAAGTTGGGGCCAGCTGTCCTGGCTGTGTCTCCTCCCAGCTTCTTGTGAACCTCTAGCCTAGTCAGTGGTGGGGTGGCGTGAGCAGCAGAAAAGACCTTGACGCTGTGTAAACACAGCTCAGCAATAGCAAAACCATCCCTGTGTTATCAATGCTGTTTGCTGCACGAATCCAAAACACAGCCCCGTACCAGCTACTATGAAGAAAATTAACTGCAACCAGCACATGTGGCAGAGGAAAAACTGGGCAATTCATAAAAGCAAGCGAGGTTGAGCTGTGCCATTGTCTGCTCTGTTGGTGTGATGGGCACGACCTTTGGGAAAGAGCAAGCCAACAAGGAACAAAGAGAGTGAGAAAAAGAAAAATGAAAGGCAAAACATTACCCCTGAAGTAGTCAGAGAGATGAGTAAAAAGTCCTGCAGCTGGGCTGGAATAAGCACAGAGCCCAGTGCAGGCTGGGCTCTGTGTGGCTGGGGAGCAGCCTTGCTGGCAGGACCCGCGTGTCCTGGTGGACAGCAAGCTGAATGAGAGTCTGCAGTGAGCTGCTGTGGCAATGAAGGCAGACTAGATCTTGGCCTGTATCTGCAGGGGCATCACTAGCAGAGACAGAGATGTGATCTTCCCACTCTGTTCAGCGCTTGTGAGGCCGTACCTGGAGCACTGTGTCCAGTTCTGGTAGGCACAATTCAAGAAAGACACAGACAGAGGGAAGGAGAGGCAATGGGCACCAATTGCACTGGGAAAGGATTCATCTTGACAGAAGACAGCCAGTTTTACAGGGAGAACAGTCGTTCATTGGAAGCTGGTCAAATGGCTGCCCAGGTGAGCACTGCGGGGCACGTTGTAGATGGTGATGTCACTGAGCAGTGGGCTCTGACATCACCCAGCGATGGACTGTGACCTCACATCCCTCGCTGCTTATCTTGGGGTGTCAGCAGGGCCTGGCCCAGCCTGGCTCGTGCCTGGACTCCTGCCGAGCAGCCTGCGAGGTCTGGAGGTCTGAGCGAGGCTTTTCGTGGTGCTGGGTGGTGCTTTGGGGGCTGCTGTCAGCAGCTCTGAGTCCCATTCCGGAGCCATCCCCTGTGTTTCCCAGCCCTGCCTGGTTCGGGCAGCCGGGAACTGCCAGACACGCTTGCAGCAGCGGAGGTGAGCTGTGTGGGGAAGCGTGCCCCTGGGTGGCTGTGGGGCAGGAGATGGGGCTCGGGAAGCCCCGAGTGTGTCCTTCTCTTCCTCTCCTGCCGTTTCTGGCAAGCAAGTGACCGCGTCTTCTCTCCATTTTGCAGCCTGTGACACCCAGTGCTGCGGCGTCAGCCAGAAGGACCAGCTCCTCGTCCTCAGCGCTCCCCAGCCCACCACAGCACCCAGAGAACATGGCTGCCGAGAGCGAGTGGAGCTGCCCCATCTGCTGCGATGATCGAGAGGACATCGCCTACATGTCCCCCTGCCTCCACCAGATTTGCGTAGGCTGTGCCATGCGCTGGGTACGGCAGAAGGCAAACTGCCCCCTGTGCAGGTCGAGGACAACGGCCATCTTGTTCTCGAGGCTGTCGGACGACGACTATTTGATGTTCGACGTCCCCAGAACTGCAGCGTCATCGGATGAAGATGACGAGGAGCAGCAGGGGGCTGCGGGGCCGGTGCCCAGGGCTGAGGTTGGCGGCTTCCCTCCTGAGGTCTGGGCGGACTTTTTCAAGAGCCACCCAGATAACACCAGGCCGCTGCTGCCGTGGCTGCGACGGGAGCTGGAGGCGCTCGCCGAGAACGAGTGGTGGGAGGTGGATGCGACGGAGGCCACCGTTGTGGCCCACCTGTGCCTCTGGGGGCTGGACGAGGAGGCCTTGGTGCGGCAGCTGCAGGACAACGTGCCGGAAGACACCCGGACGTTTGTCCGCCAGCTCATCAACGCCGCCGTGCACCTGTGCGGCCGGGAGATCCGCCTGCACCTGGGCCAGCAGGACCCCCATTCTGACTGGGGGGAGGACGACAGCCCTGCGTCCAGCCCCAGCCCCAGCGCCTCGCGGGGGGGGACTCCCGCCCCCCACCCGGGCTCCTTCAGCAGCCCCGCAGGCTCTGACGTGGAGGAGCAGCCAAGCACGTCAGAGGCCGCCCTGCGTTGGGGTTCCGGCTGCCCCTCAGCTGTACCCGTCCCTGCGGAGCAGGAGCAGCCCCAGGAGGAGCCGGGGCAGGCGGTGGCAGCAGGTCCCTCTGCCCAGGGCTGCGGTCCCAGCCCCTCCACTCCGGGCCGGGGCAGGGACCGCTCACCTGGGGGGCCTCGACGCCCCCCAAAGAGGAGGAACCCCAGTCCCCCGGACTCTCCCCAGCCCTGCAAGCGGCCGCCCCGCCGCCGGCACTAGGCTGGCACCGCAGGTGTTGGCAAAATGGGGGGGCTGAAGTGGAGCATGAGGTTCTGGTTGGTCACCTCAATTCATATGTTAAAGAAATAAAATAAAGGAATAAGGACAACAGGAGAGATCTTGGCGTTACTAACAGCGTGGCTGGCATTGCTGTCCCCACCCAGGCTGCCTTTGGTTCTGCCCGAACCTTCCCCCTCGGTGTCCGCAGCAGCCTGGGGTCCATGGGTGCCTGGAAGGAATTGGGCTAGGGCCGTGCAGCCCTTTGCCGTGTTGTCCTCGTGGAACTGTGTAAGCTTAGACGAGAAGACTTCTGTTGGCAATGGTGCTGGCTTTACTGGACCACATAAATTTATCTGGGACCGTTTGACATTTCCTGGATACTCTGCCCGTCTTTCAGGTGTTTTCTGAGAAGTAAGGTGTCTTTTCAGCCAGGCCTGGGGTACCTTGAAAGCTCAGGAGAGATGCATGGGCAGATAAATCCACCCCTGAATTGCTACGGGATGCAAAATGTGTGAAGTGGATGCGAGCACCATCACTGAAGCACTAGTGAGTGCCCTGGTAAAGCCGTCGACACATGAACATTCAAACTCATCACCGGGCGAACCAAAGGCAAGTGCTGCTGGGGGTTACATTTATGCAGCTGCAAGCAGGAGCAAGGCTGAGTGTCAGTGCCACAGCCCACCCTCCTATGTATCCTTAGAGTGGAGAAGAGTTAGTTTTGGCTCTCTGAGCAATGTTATCCTGATGATGGACAAGCAAAGAAAGAAGAGGACCGCCTTTCAAGGAAAGAAAGCGAAATATTTCCTTGAGGAAATAGGGCACTGTGTCCCATCATCATCAAATTCTGCTCCCAGGGAAACCCGGAGTAGCTGCTCCCTGAGGCTAGGTGTGTAGAGGTGCCCATTTTTGCTCCAGAAACTTTTGAGCAGCTTTGGCAGCGCAAAAGAGTTTGGGAGTAGCTAGCACCTGTGGCTAGCACCAATGACCTTCTGGACAGGGCTGGCAGGATGGCCTCCAGCCACTCTCCTTCAAGGCTGTCTTCCAGGGCTGACCAGGATGAGATGCTGAGGGGCCAAGCAGCGGTAGCATGCCTTCTCCTTCCCACTCACCCATGCGGCCACTTTTTAGTCCTTGTTATCTGGTGGGCTGTGAAACTCCTTACTCCAAGGACGTGAGTGAAATTAAATGCCCCGAGAAGCCCCTCTTGTACAATGGTTCAGGCCTTGCTCTCCGGGCTGAGAGACACGTGGACAGCGGCCTGTCCTTGGGATGTGGGCGGGTGATGTGAAGCTGACAGGATCTTCTCTTCTGTTCAGGTACATGGCTGGGCCAAAGGAGCTGCACAGAAAGCCTTCACACACCCATAAGGCAGCGTGTGGTGATCCACCAGTCTGTCCACCACCGCAGAGGAGAAGAGCCTGGGATTGGCCTAGATGACCTTTCGAGGTCCCTTCCAATCCCTAACATTCTATGATTCTGTGACATCCCGATCCCTCTGTCCATCCTAAGCAAGGTGACCAACTGGCTGTCCGACAGCTCTCTGCCTGGTCCCTCTACTGTGGTTCCTTTATAAGTGTCCTCCTAGAGGACCAGAGACGGCGGGAAAGAGTTCGCGCTCTGCAGCCCGACCCGTGTTCCAGGTCTGCGTGCTGGTGCTTTGGTCTGAAGTCAGAGCTGATTTTGTGCTGGAAACCAGGAAGAGGATTCAGAAAGAGGAAGAAAGTGCAGCACTATTTGTTGAGGTTATGCCAGAGCTTGGCACAGAGGGCTGGGTCTGGGATGCTCTGGGACAGCAGGTTCACAGCTACTGATGTCCCCAAATCTTCTGCTCTTCCCTGTTTTTCTCTCTCTCTGCCTGTATGTGAGGTGACAAGCCAGACAAAGTGGAGCCCGAGGCAGCTTCACCTTGTTTGGTGCCTGTTTTGGCTCTGTTGGACTGGATCACTTGGAGGCCTGAGAACAGATGTCAGGGGAGGCTGATTTCACCCTTTTTACTTTTTACTGCTGCCTCCCCAGAATTTTGGCTTTGACCTTCAAACTCAAGCTCCCCATCTTCCCTTGAAAAGAACAACCCCCGCCCTCAAACAGCAGAACAGTTCCTGCCCAGCTGAAGAGTGTACCCACAAGCACAAGTTTGTCACAGGAAGATTGACCCACCTCAGCTGTATTTATGAAGCAGAAAATAAAGTGGAGGAATGGACTTCTGTCCATTTATCTCAGACTGTTGTAGCCTCTGAAGCCTAAAGATGCCAGCGCTGCCACCAGCCTTGCAGTTCTCTAAGCAAGTGGCCTGACTATCAGCTCAGTCTACCTTTTGCTGTGGTGAGTGCAGCTTTGGGGGAAAGATTTTGTGCTGTTCTGCTCAGCTGGATTCCTCATCTGGCTCTGAATTTCATTTGGGAATAGGCAATTTCAGGCAGATCACACTGCCTGATTACCATGCAGGTTTAGCAGGGTTAATGGGGCACTCTCCGGACCCTCCATCTCAGCGGTCTTCTGTTGGCAGAGAAACGGGATGGCAGAGGTGGGAACATAACTCTGATAATCCATGGGAAACACTGCACAGCAGAGGACCTTGGAACATCCTGGGAGAGGACAGCTCTTCATTCTGTGTGCATGCCCTCTGCTTGGGCAGGTCCTGTGCAGCACGACTCTCTCCTTTGGGCAATCGTTTGACAGTCTTGGCTGGGACGTAAAGTATATGCTGCAGTGTTATATGGTCCATGCTGTACTGCTGTCAGACCTTGTTAAACCAGACGAGAAGTTGTGGGGTGGAGGGGGAGAAGGTAAAAAGAAAAACAAAGGTCACATAGGATCCGTGGCAGAACTCACTGGAGGCAACAGAGGCTCCCACATAAAAGGAAGTGGAGCAACCTGGACAAAAAAAAAATATATGTATGAAGGGTTGTAGGATGAAGATGCATTTGTAAAGGAGAGGAAGCAGCTGCAGTTTTCAGCCTGTAGGGCTGAGGGAGGAAATGGCCAGGTTGCCACCAGCAGCACATAGGTTCTTCTTTGGGGCTGGAACAACTTCTGCTGAACGCACAAGCCTGCACCTTTTCTCCCCGGATCTCACCTTCCTCCACCGATAGTTTACAAAGCTGGAAGAGCGGGAAGGGAATAGGCTTAGTGAAGACAGCCGAGGATTTGATTTAACAGAAAAGAGGACGGCGTCCCGAGACACAGGCCACAGCTATTTTGAAATACAGGCTCTGCAGAGGGCAAGCCCGAGCAGGCTGGCTCCTTCCCATGTATTACAGAAATTCCCTGAGGAAAAAGAGGGGTTCCCCTCTGGTGAGAGCAGCACACAGAGGATGCTGCCATTCTGGCTGTCATCCCTGCTGCCCGCAGAGAGCTCTGCGCAATGTTTGCCCTGCAGCCCGTGTGCACTGCGGGTGCTCACGGGGCACTGGGCAGGCTGAAAAGCCCTGGTGCACAGGGCGGGGTAAGGGTTTAAGGATGCATGCCTGCTTGTAGTGACGGAAATGCCATCAATCCCCAGGGCCTCTTTTGCACTGGAGGGCTTCAGGAGTGAACATTGTTTGGGGAGATACCTGTTGTTTGTGTATCTCTCTGCTTTGTTTTTCAAAACTGATGCAGGAAGCCAGAAGTGCCATGGTGGGGGAGGCTTGCTCTGTCCTGGTGTAGTAGTGTCCCTGGTGGGATGGGGAAAGGGAATCGGCATGGTAAAAGTGAGAAAACCCGTGGACTGACATAAAGGCAGTTTAATAGGTAAAAGCAAAAGCCACACACGCAAGCCAAGCAAAAGCAGGAATTCATTCACTGTTTCTCATCGTCAGGCAGGTGTTGAGCCATCTCCAGGAAAGCAGGGCTCCATCACGTGTAATGGCTACTTAAGATGACAAAGGCTATAACTGTGAACGTCTTCTCTTCCTCCTTCTTCCCCCGGCATTTTGTTGTTGAGCACAATGTCCTATGGTATGGAATATGCCTTTGGCAAGTTGGGGCCAGCTGTCCTGGCTGTGTCTCCTCCCAGCTTCTTGTGAACCTCTAGCCTAGTCAGTGGTGGGGTGGCGTGAGCAGCAGAAAAGACCTTGACGCTGTGTAAACACAGCTCAGCAATAGCAAAACCATCCCTGTGTTATCAATGCTGTTTGCTGCACGAATCCAAAACACAGCCCCGTACCAGCTACTATGAAGAAAATTAACTGCAACCAGCACATGTGGCAGAGGAAAAACTGGGCAATTCATAAAAGCAAGCGAGGTTGAGCTGTGCCATTGTCTGCTCTGTTGGTGTGATGGGCATGACCTTTGGGAAAGAGCAAGCCAACAAGGAACAAAGAGAGTGAGAAAAAGAAAAATGAAAGGCAAAACATTACCCCTGAAGTAGTCAGAGAGATGAGTAAAAAGTCCTGCAGCTGGGCTGGAATAAGCACAGAGCCCAGTGCAGGCTGGGCTCTGTGTGGCTGGGGAGCAGCCTTGCTGGCAGGACCCGCGTGTCCTGGTGGACAGCAAGCTGAATGAGAGTCTGCAGTGAGCTGCTGTGGCAATGAAGGCAGACTAGATCTTGGCCTGTATCTGCAGGGGCATCACTAGCAGAGACAGAGATGTGATCTTCCCACTCTGTTCAGCGCTTGTGAGGCCGTACCTGGAGCACTGTGTCCAGTTCTGGTAGGCACAATTCAAGAAAGACACAGACAGAGGGAAGGAGAGGCAATGGGCACCAATTGCACTGGGAAAGGATTCATCTTGACAGAAGACAGCCAGTTTTACAGGGAGAACAGTCGTTCATTGGAAGCTGGTCAAATGGCTGCCCAGGTGAGCACTGCGGGGCACGTTGTAGATGGTGATGTCACTGAGCAGTGGGCTCTGACATCACCCAGCGATGGACTGTGACCTCACATCCCTCGCTGCTTATCTTGGGGTGTCAGCAGGGCCTGGCCCAGCCTGGCTCGTGCCTGGACTCCTGCCGAGCAGCCTGCGAGGTCTGGAGGTCTGAGCGAGGCTTTTCGTGGTGCTGGGTGGTGCTTTGGGGGCTGCTGTCAGCAGCTCTGAGTCCCATTCCGGAGCCATCCCCTGTGTTTCCCAGCCCTGCCTGGTTCGGGCAGCCGGGAACTGCCAGACACGCTTGCAGCAGCGGAGGTGAGCTGTGTGGGGAAGCGTGCCCCTGGGTGGCTGTGGGGCAGGAGATGGGGCTCGGGAAGCCCCGAGTGTGTCCTTCTCTTCCTCTCCTGCCGTTTCTGGCAAGCAAGTGACCGCGTCTTCTCTCCATTTTGCAGCCTGTGACACCCAGTGCTGCGGCGTCAGCCAGAAGGACCAGCTCCTCGTCCTCAGCGCTCCCCAGCCCACCACAGCACCCAGAGAACATGGCTGCCGAGAGCGAGTGGAGCTGCCCCATCTGCTGCGATGATCGAGAGGACATCGCCTACATGTCCCCCTGCCTCCACCAGATTTGCGTAGGCTGTGCCATGCGCTGGGTACGGCAGAAGGCAAACTGCCCCCTGTGCAGGTCGAGGACAACGGCCATCTTGTTCTCGAGGCTGTCGGACGACGACTATTTGATGTTCGACGTCCCCAGAACTGCAGCGTCATCGGATGAAGATGACGAGGAGCAGCAGGGGGCTGCGGGGCCGGTGCCCAGGGCTGAGGTTGGCGGCTTCCCTCCTGAGGTCTGGGCGGACTTTTTCAAGAGCCACCCAGATAACACCAGGCCGCTGCTGCCGTGGCTGCGACGGGAGCTGGAGGCGCTCGCCGAGAACGAGTGGTGGGAGGTGGATGCGACGGAGGCCACCGTTGTGGCCCACCTGTGCCTCTGGGGGCTGGACGAGGAGGCCTTGGTGCGGCAGCTGCAGGACAACGTGCCGGAAGACACCCGGACGTTTGTCCGCCAGCTCATCAACGCCGCCGTGCACCTGTGCGGCCGGGAGATCCGCCTGCACCTGGGCCAGCAGGACCCCCATTCTGACTGGGGGGAGGACGACAGCCCTGCGTCCAGCCCCAGCCCCAGCGCCTCGCGGGGGGGGACTCCCGCCCCCCACCCGGGCTCCTTCAGCAGCCCCGCAGGCTCTGACGTGGAGGAGCAGCCAAGCACGTCAGAGGCCGCCCTGCGTTGGGGTTCCGGCTGCCCCTCAGCTGTACCCGTCCCTGCGGAGCAGGAGCAGCCCCAGGAGGAGCCGGGGCAGGCGGTGGCAGCAGGTCCCTCTGCCCAGGGCTGCGGTCCCAGCCCCTCCACTCCGGGCCGGGGCAGGGACCGCTCACCTGGGGGGCCTCGACGCCCCCCAAAGAGGAGGAACCCCAGTCCCCCGGACTCTCCCCAGCCCTGCAAGCGGCCGCCCCGCCGCCGGCACTAGGCTGGCACCGCAGGTGTTGGCAAAATGGGGGGGCTGAAGTGGAGCATGAGGTTCTGGTTGGTCACCTCAATTCATATGTTAAAGAAATAAAATAAAGGAATAAGGACAACAGGAGAGATCTTGGCGTTACTAACAGCGTGGCTGGCATTGCTGTCCCCACCCAGGCTGCCTTTGGTTCTGCCCGAACCTTCCCCCTCGGTGTCCGCAGCAGCCTGGGGTCCATGGGTGCCTGGAAGGAATTGGGCTAGGGCCGTGCAGCCCTTTGCCGTGTTGTCCTCGTGGAACTGTGTAAGCTTAGACGAGAAGACTTCTGTTGGCAATGGTGCTGGCTTTACTGGACCACATAAATTTATCTGGGACCGTTTGACATTTCCTGGATACTCTGCCCGTCTTTCAGGTGTTTTCTGAGAAGTAAGGTGTCTTTTCAGCCAGGCCTGGGGTACCTTGAAAGCTCAGGAGAGATGCATGGGCAGATAAATCCACCCCTGAATTGCTACGGGATGCAAAATGTGTGAAGTGGATGCGAGCACCATCACTGAAGCACTAGTGAGTGCCCTGGTAAAGCCGTCGACACATGAACATTCAAACTCATCACCGGGCGAACCAAAGGCAAGTGCTGCTGGGGGTTACATTTATGCAGCTGCAAGCAGGAGCAAGGCTGAGTGTCAGTGCCACAGCCCACCCTCCTATGTATCCTTAGAGTGGAGAAGAGTTAGTTTTGGCTCTCTGAGCAATGTTATCCTGATGATGGACAAGCAAAGAAAGAAGAGGACCGCCTTTCAAGGAAAGAAAGCGAAATATTTCCTTGAGGAAATAGGGCACTGTGTCCCATCATCATCAAATTCTGCTCCCAGGGAAACCAGGAGTAGCTGCTCCCTGAGGCTAGGTGTGTAGAGGTGCCCATTTTTGCTCCAGAAACTTTTGAGCAGCTTTGGCAGCGCAAAAGAGTTTGGGAGTAGCTAGCACCTGTGGCTAGCACCAATGACCTTCTGGACAGGGCTGGCAGGATGGCCTCCAGCCACTCTCCTTCAAGGCTGTCTTCCAGGGCTGACCAGGATGAGATGCTGAGGGGCCAAGCAGCGGTAGCATGCCTTCTCCTTCCCACTCACCCGTGCGGCCACTTTTTAGTCCTTGTTATCTGGTGGGCTGTGAAACTCCTTACTCCAAGGACGTGAGTGAAATTAAATGCCCCGAGAAGCCCCTCTGGTACAATGGTTCAGGCCTTGCTCTCCGGGCTGAGAGACACGTGGACAGCGGCCTGTCCTTGGGATGTGGGCGGGTGATGTGAAGCTGACAGGATCTTCTCTTCTGTTCAGGTACATGGCTGGGCCAAAGGAGCTGCACAGAAAGCCTTCACACACCCATAAGGCAGCGTGTGGTGATCCACCAGTCTGTCCACCACCGCAGAGGAGAAGAGCCTGGGATTGGCCTAGATGACCTTTCGAGGTCCCTTCCAATCCCTAACATTCTATGATTCTGTGACATCCCTATCCTTCTGTCCATCCTAAGCAAGGTGACCAACTGGCTGTCCGACAGCTCTCTGCCTGGTCCCTCTACTGTGGTTCCTTTATAAGTGTCCTCCTAGAGGACCAGAGACGGCGGGAAAGAGTTCGCGCTCTGCAGCCCGACCCGTGTTCCAGGTCTGCGTGCTGGTGCTTTGGTCTGAAGTCAGAGCTGATTTTGTGCTGGAAACCAGGAAGAGGATTCAGAAAGAGGAAGAAAGTGCAGCACTATTTGTTGAGGTTATGCCAGAGCTTGGCACAGAGGGCTGGGTCTGGGATGCTCTGGGACATCAGGTTCACACCTACTGATGTCCCCAGATATTCTGCTCTTCCCTGTTTTTCTCTCTCTCTGCCTGTATGTGAGGTGACAAGCCAGACAAAGTGGAGCCCGAGGCAGCTTCACCTTGTTTGGTGCCTGTTTTGGCTCTGTTGGACTGGATCACTTGGAGGCCTGAGAACAGATGTCAGGGGAGGCTGATTTCACCCTTTTTACTTTTTACTGCTGCCTCCCCAGAATTTTGGCTTTGACCTTCAAACTCAAGCTCCCCATCTTCCCTTGAAAAGAACAACCCCCGCCCTCAAACAGCAGAACAGTTCCTGCCCAGCTGAAGAGTGTACCCACAAGCACAAGTTTGTCACAGGAAGATTGACCCACCTCAGCTGTATTTATGAAGCAGAAAATAAAGTGGAGGAATGGACTTCTGTCCATTTATCTCAGACTGTTGTAGCCTCTGAAGCCTAAAGATGCCAGTGCTGCCACCAGCCTTGCAGTTCTCTAAGCAAGTGGCCTGACTATCAGCTCAGTCTACCTTTTGCTGTGGTGAGTGCAGCTTTGGGGGAAAGATTTTGTGCTGTTCTGCTCAGCTGGATTCCTCATCTGGCTCTGAATTTCATTTGGGAATAGGCAATTTCAGGCAGATCACACTGCCTGATTACCATGCAGGTTTAGCGGGGTTAATGGGGCGCTCTCCGGACCCTCCATCTCAGCGGTCCTCTGTTGGCAGAGAAACGGGATGGCAGAGGTGGGAACATAACTCTGATAATCCATGGGAAACACTGCACAGCAGAGGTCCTTGGAACATCCTGGGAGAGGACAGCTCTTCATTCTGTGTGCATGCCCTCTGCTTGGGCAGGTCCTGTGCAGCACGACTCTCTCCTTTGGGCAATCGTTTGACAGTCTTGGCTGGGACGTAAAGTATATGCTGCAGTGTTATATGGTCCATGCTGTACTGCTGTCAGACCTTGTTAAACCAGACGAGAAGTTGTGGGGTGGAGGGGGAGAAGGTAAAAAGAAAAACAAAGGTCACATAGGATCCGTGGCAGAACTCACTGGAGGCAACAGAGGCTCCCACATAAAAGGAAGTGGAGCAACCTGGACAAAAAAAAATATATATATGAAGGGTTGTAGGATGAAGATGCATTTGTAAAGGAGAGGAAGCAGCTGCAGTTTTCAGCCTGTAGGGCTGAGGGAGGAAATGGCCAGGTTGCCACCAGCAGCACATAGCAGGTTCTTCTTTGGGGCTGGAACAACTTCTGCTGAACGCACAAGCCTGCACCTTTTCTCCCCGGATCTCACCTTCCTCCACCGATAGTTTACAAAGCTGGAAGAGCGGGAAGGGAATAGGCTTAGTGAAGACAGCCGAGGATTTGATTTAACAGAAAAGAGGACGGCGTCCCGAGACACAGGACACAGCTATTTTGAAATACAGGCTCTGCAGAGGGCAAGCCCGAGCAGGCTGGCTCCTTCCCATGTATTACAGAAATTCCCTGAGGAAAAAGAGGGATTCCCCTCTGGTGAGAGCAGCACACAGAGGATGCTGCCATTCTGGCTGTCATCCCTGCTGCCCGCAGAGAGCTCTGCGCAATGTTTGCCCTGCAGCCCGTGTGCACTGCAGCTGCTCACGGGGCACTGGGCAGGCTGAAAAGCCCTGGTGCACAGGGCGGGGTAAGGGTTTAGGGATGCATGCCTGCTTGTAGTGACGGAAATGCCATCAATCCCCAGGGCCTCTTTTGCACTGGAGGGCTTCAGGGGTGAACATTGTTTGGGGAGATACCTGTTGTTTGTGTATCTCTCTGCTTTGTTTTTCAAAACTGATGCAGGAAGCCAGAAGTGCCATGGTGGGGGAGGCTTGCTCTGTCCTGGTGTAGTAGTGTCCCTGGTGGGATGGGGAAAGGGAATCGGCATGGTAAAAGTGAGAAAACCCGTGGACTGACATAAAGGCAGTTTAATAGGTAAAAGCAAAAGCCACACACGCAAGCCAAGCAAAAGCAGGAATTCATTCACTGTTTCTCATCGTCAGGCAGGTGTTGAGCCATCTCCAGGAAAGCAGGGCTCCATCACGTGTAATGGCTACTTAAGATGACAAAGGCTATAACTGTGAACGTCTTCTCTTCCTTCTTCTTTCCCCGGCATTTTGTTGTTGAGCACAATGTCCTATGGTATGGAATATGCCTTTGGCAAGTTGGGGCCAGCTGTCCTGGCTGTGTCTCCTCCCAGCTTCTTGTGAACCTCTAGCCTAGTCAGTGGTGGGGTGGCGTGAGCAGCAGAAAAGACCTTGACGCTGTGTAAACACAGCTCAGCAATAGCAAAACCATCCCTGTGTTATCAATGCTGTTTGCTGCACGAATCCAAAACACAGCCCCGTACCAGCTACTATGAAGAAAATTAACTGCAACCAGCACATGTGGCAGAGGAAAAACTGGGCAATTCATAAAAGCAAGCGAGGTTGAGCTGTGCCATTGTCTGCTCTGTTGGTGTGATGGGCGTGACCTTTGGGAAAGAGCAAGCCAACAAGGAACAAAGAGAGGGAGAAAAAGAAAAATGAAAGGCAAAACATTACCCCTGAAGTAGTCAGAGAGATGAGTAAAAAGTCCTGCAGCTGGGCTGGAATAAGCACAGAGCCCAGTGCAGGGTGGGCTCTGTGTGGCTGGGGAGCAGCCTCGCTGGCAGGACCCGCGTGTCCTGGTGGACAGCAAGCTGAATGAGAGTCTGCAGTGAGCTGCTGTGGCAATGAAGGCAGACTAGATCTTGGCCTGTATCTGCAGGGGCATCACTAGCAGAGACAGATGTGATCTTCCCACTCTGTTCAGCGCTTGTGAGGCCGTACCTGGAGCACTGTGTCCAGTTCTGGTAGGCACAATTCAAGAAAGACACAGACAGAGGGAAGGAGAGGCAATGGGCACCAATTGCACTGGGAAAGGATTCATCTTGACAGAAGACAGCCAGTTTTACAGGGAGAACAGTCGTTCATTGGAAGCTGGTCAAATGGCTGCCCAGGTGAGCACTGCGGGGCATGTTGTAGATGGTGATGTCACTGAGCAGTGGGCTCTGACATCACCCAGCGATGGACTGTGACCTCACATCCCTCGCTGCTTATCTTGGGGTGTCAGCAGGGCCTGGCCCAGCCTGGCTCGTGCCTGGACTCCTGCCGAGCAGCCTGCGAGGTCTGGAGGTCTGAGCGAGGCTTTTCGTGGTGCTGGGTGGTGCTTTGGGGGCTGCTGTCAGCAGCTCTGAGTCCCATTCCGGAGCCATCCCCTGTGTTTCCCAGCCCTGCCTGGTTCGGGCAGCCGGGAACTGCCAGACACGCTTGCAGCAGCGGAGGTGAGCTGTGTGGGGAAGCGTGCCCCTGGGTGGCTGTGGGGCAGGAGATGGGGCTCGGGAAGCCCCGAGTGTGTCCTTCTCTTCCTCTCCTGCCGTTTCTGGCAAGCAAGTGACCGCGTCTTCTCTCCATTTTGCAGCCTGTGACACCCAGTGCTGCGGCGTCAGCCAGAAGGACCAGCTCCTCGTCCTCAGCGCTCCCCAGCCCACCACAGCACCCAGAGAACATGGCTGCCGAGAGCGAGTGGAGCTGCCCCATCTGCTGCGATGATCGAGAGGACATCGCCTACATGTCCCCCTGCCTCCACCAGATTTGCGTAGGCTGTGCCATGCGCTGGGTACGGCAGAAGGCAAACTGCCCCCTGTGCAGGTCGAGGACAACGGCCATCTTGTTCTCGAGGCTGTCGGACGACGACTATTTGATGTTCGACGTCCCCAGAACTGCAGCGTCATCGGATGAAGATGACGAGGAGCAGCAGGGGGCTGCGGGGCCGGTGCCCAGGGCTGAGGTTGGCGGCTTCCCTCCTGAGGTCTGGGCGGACTTTTTCAAGAGCCACCCAGATAACACCAGGCCGCTGCTGCCGTGGCTGCGACGGGAGCTGGAGGCGCTCGCCGAGAACGAGTGGTGGGAGGTGGATGCGACGGAGGCCACCGTTGTGGCCCACCTGTGCCTCTGGGGGCTGGACGAGGAGGCCTTGGTGCGGCAGCTGCAGGACAACGTGCCGGAAGACACCCGGACGTTTGTCCGCCAGCTCATCAACGCCGCCGTGCACCTGTGCGGCCGGGAGATCCGCCTGCACCTGGGCCAGCAGGACCCCCATTCTGACTGGGGGGAGGATGACAGCCCTGCGTCCAGCCCCAGCCCCAGCGCCTCGCGGGGGGGGACTCCCGCCCCCGACCCGGGCTCCTTCAGCAGCCCCGCAGGCTCTGACGTGGAGGAGCAGCCAAGCACGTCAGAGGCCGCCCTGCGTTGGGGTTCCGGCTGCCCCTCAGCTGTACCCGTCCCTGCGGAGCAGGAGCAGCCCCAGGAGGAGCCGGGGCAGGCGGTGGCAGCAGGTCCCTCTGCCCAGGGCTGCGGTCCCAGCCCCTCCACTCCGGGCCGGGGCAGGGACCGCTCACCTGGGGGGCCTCGACGCCCCCCAAAGAGGAGGAATCCCAGTCCCCCGGACTCTCCCCAGCCCTGCAAGTGGCCGCCCCGCCGCCGGCACTAGGCTGGCACCGCAGGTGTTGGCAAAATGGGGGGGCTGAAGTGGAGCATGAGGTTCTGGTTGGTCACCTCAATTCATATGTTAAAGAAATAAAATAAAGGAATAAGGACAACAGGAGAGATCTTGGCGTTACTAACAGCATGGCTGGCATTGCTGTCCCCACCCAGGCTGCCTTTGGTTCTGCCCGAACCTTCCCCCTCGGTGTCCGCAGCAGCCTGGGGTCCATGGGTGCCTGGAAGGAATTGGGCTAGGGCCGTGCAGCCCTTTGCCGTGTTGTCCTCGTGGAACTGTGTAAGCTTAGACGAGAAGACTTCTGTTGGCAATGGTGCTGGCTTTACTGGACCACATAAATTTATCTGGGACCGTTTGATATTTCCTGGATACTCTGCCCGTCTTTCAGGTGTTTTCTGAGAAGTAAGGTGTCTTTTCAGCCAGGCCTGGGGTACCTTGAAAGCTCAGGAGAGATGCATGGGCAGATAAATCCACCCCTGAATTGCTACGGGATGCAAAATGTGTGAAGTGGATGCGAGCACCATCACTGAAGCACTAGTGAGTGCCCTGGTAAAGCCGTCGACACATGAACATTCAAACTCATCACCAGGCGAACCAAAGGCAAGTGCTGCTGGGGGTTACATTTATGCAGCTGCAAGCAGGAGCAAGGCTGAGTGTCAGTGCCACAGCCCACCCTCCTATGTATCCCTAGAGTGGAGAAGAGTTAGTTTTGGCTCTCTGAGCAATGTTATCCTGATGATGGACAAGCAAAGAAAGAAGAGGACCGCCTTTCAAGGAAAGAAAGCGAAATATTTCCTTGAGGAAATAGGGCACTGTGTCCCATCATCATCAAATTCTGCTCCCAGGGAAACCAGGAGTAGCTGCTCCCTGAGGCTAGGTGTGTAGAGGTGCCCATTTTTGCTCCAGAAACTTTTGAGCAGCTTTGGCAGCGCAAAAGAATTTGGGAGTAGCTAGCACCTGTGGCTAGCACCAATGACCTTCTGGACAGGGCTGGCAGGATGGCCTCCAGCCACTCTCCTTCAAGGCTGTCTTCCAGGGCTGACCAGGATGAGATGCTGAGGGGCCAAGCAGCGGTAGCATGCCTTCTCCTTCCCACTCACCCATGCGGTCACTTTTTAGTCCTTGTTATCTGGTGGGCTGTGAAACTCCTTACTCCAAGGACGTGAGTGAAATTAAATGCCCCGAGAAGCCCCTCTGGTACAATGGTTCAGGCCTTGCTCTCCGGGCTGAGAGACACGTGGACAGCGGCCTGTCCTTGGGATGTGGGCGGGTGATGTGAAGCTGACAGGATCTTCTCTTCTGTTCAGGTACATGGCTGGGCCAAAGGAGCTGCACAGAAAGCCTTCACACACCCATAAGGCAGCGTGTGGTGATCCACCAGTCTGTCCACCACCGCAGAGGAGAAGAGCCTGGGATTGGCCTAGATGACCTTTCGAGGTCCCTTCCAATCCCTAACATTCTATGATTCTGTGACATCCCGATCCCTCTGTCCATCCTAAGCAAGGTGACCAACTGGCTGTCCGACAGCTCTCTGCCTGGTCCCTCTACTGTGGTTCCTTTATAAGTGTCCTCCTAGAGGACCAGAGATGGCGGGAAAGAGTTCGCGCTCTGCAGCCCGACCCGTGTTCCAGGTCTGCGTGCTGGTGCTTTGGTCTGAAGTCAGAGCTGATTTTGTGCTGGAAACCAGGAAGAGGATTCAGAAAGAGGAAGAAAGTGCAGCACTATTTGTTGAGGTTATGCCAGAGCTTGGCACAGAGGGCTGGGTCTGGGATGCTCTGGGACAGCAGGTTCACAGCTACTGATGTCCCCAAATCTTCTGCTCTTCCCTGCTTTTCTCTCTCTCTGCCTGTATGTGAGGTGACAAGCCAGACAAAGTGGAGCCCGAGGCAGCTTCACCTTGTTTGGTGCCTGTTTTGGCTCTGTTGGACTGGATCACTTGGAGGCCTGAGAACAGATGTCAGGGGAGGCTGATTTCACCCTTTTTACTTTTTACTGCTGCCTCCCCAGAATTTTGGCTTTGACCTTCAAACTCAAGCTCCCCATCTTCCCTTGAAAAGAACAACCCCCGCCCTCAAACAGCAGAACAGTTCCTGCCCAGCTGAAGAGTGTACCCACAAGCACAAGTTTGTCACAGGAAGATTGACCCACCTCAGCTGTATTTATGAAGCAGAAAATAAAGTGGAGGAATGGACTTCTGTCCATTTATCTCAGACTGTTGTAGCCTCTGAAGCCTAAAGATGCCAGCGCTGCCACCAGCCTTGCAGTTCTCTAAGCAAGTGGCCTGACTATCAGCTCAGTCTACCTTTTGCTGTGGTGAGTGCAGCTTTGGGGGAAAGATTTTGTGCTGTTCTGCTCAGCTGGATTCCTCATCTGGCTCTGAATTTCATTTGGGAATAGGCAATTTCAGGCAGATCACACTGCCTGATTACCATGCAGGTTTAGCAGGGTTAATGGGGCGCTCTCCGGACCCTCCATCTCAGCGGTCCTCTGTTGGCAGAGAAACGGGATGGCAGAGGTGGGAACATAACTCTGATAATCCATGGGAAACACTGCACAGCAGAGGTCCTTGGAACATCCTGGGAGAGGACAGCTCTTCATTCTGTGTGCATGCCCTCTGCTTGGGCAGGTCCTGTGCAGCACGACTCTCTCCTTTGGGCAATCGTTTGACAGTCTTGGCTGGGACGTAAAGTATATGCTGCAGTGTTATATGGTCCATGCTGTACTGCTGTCAGACCTTGTTAAACCAGACGAGAAGTTGTGGGGTGGAGGGGGAGAAGGTAAAAAGAAAAACAAAGGTCACATAGGATCCGTGGCAGAACTCACTGGAGGCAACAGAGGCTCCCACATAAAAGGAAGTGGAGCAACCTGGACAAGAAAAAAATATATGTATGAAGGGTTGTAGGATGAAGATGCATTTGTAAAGGAGAGGAAGCAGCTGCAGTTTTCAGCCTGTAGGGCTGAGGGAGGAAATGGCCAGGTTGCCACCAGCAGCACATAGCAGGTTCTTCTTTGGGGCTGGAACAACTTCTGCTGAACGCACAAGCCTGCACCTTTTCTCCCCGGATCTCACCTTCCTCCACCGATAGTTTACAAAGCTGGAAGAGCGGGAAGGGAATAGGCTTAGTGAAGACAGCCGAGGATTTGATTTAACAGAAAAGAGGACGGCGTCCCGAGACACAGGACACAGCTATTTTGAAATACAGGCTCTGCAGAGGGCAAGCCCGAGCAGGCTGGCTCCTTCCCATGTATTACAGAAATTCCCTGAGGAAAAAGAGGGGTTCCCCTCTGGTGAGAGCAGCACACAGAGGATGCTGCCATTCTGGCTGTCATCCCTGCTGCCCGCAGAGAGCTCTGCGCAATGTTTGCCCTGCAGCCCGTGTGCACTGCAGCTGCTCACGGGGCACTGGGCAGGCTGAAAAGCCCTGGTGCACAGGGCGGGGTAAGGGTTTAGGGATGCATGCCTGCTTGTAGTGACGGAAATGCCATCAATCCCCAGGGCCTCTTTTGCACTGGAGGGCTTCAGGGGTGAACATTGTTTGGGGAGATACCTGTTGTTTGTGTATCTCTCTGCTTTGTTTTTCAAAACTGATGCAGGAAGCCAGAAGTGCCATGGTGGGGGAGGCTTGCTCTGTCCTGGTGTAGTAGTGTCCCTGGTGGGATGGGGAAAGGGAATCGGCATGGTAAAAGTGAGAAAACCCGTGGACTGACATAAAGGCAGTTTAATAGGTAAAAGCAAAAGCCACACACGCAAGCCAAGCAAAAGCAGGAATTCATTCACTGTTTCTCATCGTCAGGCAGGTGTTGAGCCATCTCCAGGAAAGCAGGGCTCCATCACGTGTAATGGCTACTTAAGATGACAAAGGCTATAACTGTGAACGTCTTCTCTTCCTTCTTCTTTCCCCGGCATTTTGTTGTTGAGCACAATGTCCTATGGTATGGAATATGCCTTTGGCAAGTTGGGGCCAGCTGTCCTGGCTGTGTCTCCTCCCAGCTTCTTGTGAACCTCTAGCCTAGTCAGTGGTGGGGTGGCGTGAGCAGCAGAAAAGACCTTGACGCTGTGTAAACACAGCTCAGCAATAGCAAAACCATCCCTGTGTTATCAATGCTGTTTGCTGCACGAATCCAAAACAAAGCCCCGTACCAGCTACTATGAAGAAAATTAACTGCAACCAGCACATGTGGCAGAGGAAAAACTGGGCAATTCATGAAAGCAAGCGAGGTTGAGCTGTGCCATTGTCTGCTCTGTTGGTGTGATGGGCGTGACCTTTGGGAAAGAGCAAGCCAACAAGGAACAAAGAGAGGGAGAAAAAGAAAAATGAAAGGCAAAACATTACCCCTGAAGTAGTCAGAGAGATGAGTAAAAAGTCCTGCAGCTGGGCTGGAATAAGCACAGAGCCCAGTGCAGGGTGGGCTCTGTGTGGCTGGGGAGCAGCCTCGCTGGCAGGACCCGCGTGTCCTGGTGGACAGCAAGCTGAATGAGAGTCTGCAGTGAGCTGCTGTGGCAATGAAGGCAGACTAGATCTTGGCCTGTATCTGCAGGGGCATCACTAGCAGAGACAGAGATGTGATCTTCCCACTCTGTTCAGCGCTTGTGAGGCCGTACCTGGAGCACTGTGTCCAGTTCTGGTAGGCACAATTCAAGAAAGACACAGACAGAGGGAAGGAGAGGCAATGGGCACCAATTGCACTGGGAAAGGATTCATCTTGACAGAAGACAGCCAGTTTTACAGGGAGAACAGTCGTTCATTGGAAGCTGGTCAAATGGCTGCCCAGGTGAGCACTGCGGGGCACGTTGTAGATGGTGATGTCACTGAGCAGTGGGCTCTGACATCACCCAGCGATGGACTGTGACCTCACATCCCTCGCTGCTTATCTTGGGGTGTCAGCAGGGCCTGGCCCAGCCTGGCTCGTGCCTGGACTCCTGCCGAGCAGCCTGCGAGGTCTGGAGGTCTGAGCGAGGCTTTTCGTGGTGCTGGGTGGTGCTTTGGGGGCTGCTGTCAGCAGCTCTGAGTCCCATTCCGGAGCCATCCCCTGTGTTTCCCAGCCCTGCCTGGTTCGGGCAGCCGGGAACTGCCAGACACACTTGCAGCAGCGGAGGTGAGCTGTGTGGGGAAGCGTGCCCCTGGGTGGCTGTGGGGCAGGAGATGGGGCTCGGGAAGCCCCGAGTGTGTCCTTCTCTTCCTCTCCTGCCGTTTCTGGCAAGCAAGTGACCGCATCTTCTCTCCATTTTGCAGCCTGTGACACCCAGTGCTGCGGCGTCAGCCAGAAGGACCAGCTCCTCGTCCTCAGCGCTCCCCAGCCCACCACAGCACCCAGAGAACATGGCTGCCGAGAGCGAGTGGAGCTGCCCCATCTGCTGCGATGATCGAGAGGACATCGCCTACATGTCCCCCTGCCTCCACCAGATTTGCGTAGGCTGTGCCATGCGCTGGGTACGGCAGAAGGCAAACTGCCCCCTGTGCAGGTCGAGGACAACGGCCATCTTGTTCTCGAGGCTGTCGGACGACGACTATTTGATGTTCGACGTCCCCAGAACTGCAGCGTCATCGGATGAAGATGACGAGGAGCAGCAGGGGGCTGCGGGGCCGGTGCCCAGGGCTGAGGTTGGCGGCTTCCCTCCTGAGGTCTGGGCGGACTTTTTCAAGAGCCACCCAGATAACACCAGGCCGCTGCTGCCGTGGCTGCGACGGGAGCTGGAGGCGCTCGCCGAGAACGAGTGGTGGGAGGTGGATGCGACGGAGGCCACCGTTGTGGCCCACCTGTGCCTCTGGGGGCTGGACGAGGAGGCCTTGGTGCGGCAGCTGCAGGACAACGTGCCGGAAGACACCCGGACGTTTGTCCGCCAGCTCATCAACGCCGCCGTGCACCTGTGCGGCCGGGAGATCCGCCTGCACCTGGGCCAGCAGGACCCCCATTCTGACTGGGGGGAGGATGACAGCCCTGCGTCCAGCCCCAGCCCCAGCGCCTCGCGGGGGGGGACTCCCGCCCCCGACCCGGGCTCCTTCAGCAGCCCCGCAGGCTCTGACGTGGAGGAGCAGCCAAGCACGTCAGAGGCCGCCCTGCGTTGGGGTTCCGGCTGCCCCTCAGCTGTACCCGTCCCTGCGGAGCAGGAGCAGCCCCAGGAGGAGCCGGGGCAGGCGGTGGCAGCAGGTCCCTCTGCCCAGGGCTGCGGTCCCAGCCCCTCCACTCCGGGCCGGGGCAGGGACCGCTCACCTGGGGGGCCTCGACGCCCCCCAAAGAGGAGGAACCCCAGTCCCCCGGACTCTCCCCAGCCCTGCAAGCGGCCGCCCCGCCGCCGGCACTAGGCTGGCACCGCAGGTGTTGGCAAAATGGGGGGGCTGAAGTGGAGCATGAGGTTCTGGTTGGTCACCTCAATTCATATGTTAAAGAAATAAAATAAAGGAATAAGGACAACAGGAGAGATCTTGGCGTTACTAACAGCGTGGCTGGCATTGCTGTCCCCACCCAGGCTGCCTTTGGTTCTGCCCGAACCTTCCCCCTCGGTGTCCGCAGCAGCCTGGGGTCCATGGGTGCCTGGAAGGAATTGGGCTAGGGCCGTGCAGCCCTTTGCCGTGTTGTCCTCGTGGAACTGTGTAAGCTTAGACGAGAAGACTTCTGTTGGCAATGGTGCTGGCTTTACTGGACCACATAAATTTATCTGGGACCGTTTGACATTTCCTGGATACTCTGCCCGTCTTTCAGGTGTTTTCTGAGAAGTAAGGTGTCTTTTCAGCCAGGCCTGGGGTACCTTGAAAGCTCAGGAGAGATGCATGGGCAGATAAATCCACCCCTGAATTGCTACGGGATGCAAAATGTGTGAAGTGGATGCGAGCACCATCACTGAAGCACTAGTGAGTGCCCTGGTAAAGCCGTCGACACATGAACATTCAAACTCATCACTGGGCGAACCAAAGGCAAGTGCTGCTGGGGGTTACATTTATGCAGCTGCAAGCAGGAGCAAGGCTGAGTGTCAGTGCCACAGCCCACCCTCCTATGTATCCTTAGAGTGGAGAAGAGTTAGTTTTGGCTCTCTGAGCAATGTTATCCTGATGATGGACAAGCAAAGAAAGAAGAGGACCGCCTTTCAAGGAAAGAAAGCGAGATATTTCCTTGAGGAAATAGGGCACTGTGTCCCATCATCATCAAATTCTGCTCCCAGGGAAACCAGGAGTAGCTGCTCCCTGAGGCTAGGTGTGTAGAGGTGCCCATTTTTGCTCCAGAAACTTTTGAGCAGCTTTGGCAGCGCAAAAGAGTTTGGGAGTAGCTAGCACCTGTGGCTAGCACCAATGACCTTCTGGACAGGGCTGGCAGGATGGCCTCCAGCCACTCTCCTTCAAGGCTGTCTTCCAGGGCTGACCAGGATGAGATGCTGAGGGGCCAAGCAGCGGTAGCATGCCTTCTCCTTCCCACTCACCCATGCGGTCACTTTTTAGTCCTTGTTATCTGGTGGGCTGTGAAACTCCTTACTCCAAGGACGTGAATGAAATTAAATGCCCCGAGAAGCCCTGCTGGTACAATGGTTCAGGCCTTGCTCTCCGGGCTGAGAGACACGTGGACAGCGGCCTGTCCTTGGGATGTGGGCGGGTGATGTGAAGCTGACAGGATCTTCTCTTCTGTTCAGGTACATGGCTGGGCCAAAGGAGCTGCACAGAAAGCCTTCACACACCCATAAGGCAGCGTGTGGTGATCCACCAGTCTGTCCACCACCGCAGAGGAGAAGAGCCTGGGATTGGCCTAGATGACCTTTCGAGGTCCCTTCCAATCCCTAACATTCTATGATTCTGTGACATCCTGATCCCTCTGTCCATCCTAAGCAAGGTGACCAACTGGCTGTCCGACAGCTCTCTGCCTGGTCCCTCTACTGTGGTTCCTTTATAAGTGTCCTCCTAGAGGACGAGAGACGGCGGGAAAGAGTTCGTGCTCTGCAGCCCGACCCGTGTTCCAGGTCTGCGTGCTGGTGCTTTGGTCTGAAGTCAGAGCTGATTTTGTGCTGGAAACCAGGAAGAGGATTCAGAAAGAGGAAGAAAGTGCAGCACTATTTGTTGAGGTTATGCCAGAGCTTGGCACAGAGGGCTGGGTCTGGGATGCTCTGGGACAGCAGGTTCACAGCTACTGATGTCCCCAAATCTTCTGCTCTTCCCTGCTTTTCTCTCTCTCTGCCTGTATGTGAGGTGACAAGCCAGACAAAGTGGAGCCCGAGGCAGCTTCACCTTGTTTGGTGCCTGTTTTGGCTCTGTTGGACTGGATCACTTGGAGGCCTGAGAACAGATGTCAGGGGAGGCTGATTTCACCCTTTTTACTTTTTACTGCTGCCTCCCCAGAATTTTGGCTTTGACCTTCAAACTCAAGCTCCCCATCTTCCCTTGAAAAGAACAACCCCCGCCCTCAAACAGCAGAACAGTTCCTGCCCAGCTGAAGAGTGTACCCACAAGCACAAGTTTGTCACAGGAAGATTGACCCACCTCAGCTGTATTTATGAAGCAGAAAATAAAGTGGAGGAATGGACTTCTGTCCATTTATCTCAGACTGTTGTAGCCTCTGAAGCCTAAAGATGCCAGCGCTGCCACCAGCCTTGCAGTTCTCTAAGCAAGTGGCCTGACTATCAGCTCAGTCTACCTTTTGCTGTGGTGAGTGCAGCTTTGGGGGAAAGATTTTGTGCTGTTCTGCTCAGCTGGATTCCTCATCTGGCTCTGAATTTCATTTGGGAATAGGCAATTTCAGGCAGATCACACTGCCTGATTACCATGCAGGTTTAGCAGGGTTAATGGGGCGCTCTCCGGACCCTCCATCTCAGCGGTCCTCTGTTGGCAGAGAAACGGGATGGCAGAGGTGGGAACATAACTCTGATAATCCATGGGAAACACTGCACAGCAGAGGTCCTTGGAACATCCTGGGAGAGGACAGCTCTTCATTCTGTGTGCATGCCCTCTGCTTGGGCAGGTCCTGTGCAGCACGACTCTCTCCTTTGGGCAATCGTTTGACAGTCTTGGCTGGGACGTAAAGTATATGCTGCAGTGTTATATGGTCCATGCTGTACTGCTGTCAGACCTTGTTAAACCAGATGAGAAGTCTCCCGGACTCTCCTCAGCCCTGCAAGCGTCCGCCCCGCCGCCAGTACTCAGCTGGCATCCCAGGTGCTGGCAAAATGGGGGCTGAAGTGGAGTACGAGTCTCTCATTATTTGCCTCAGTCTACTTATTAGAGAATTATAACAAAGGAGTAAAAACTGCAGGAGAAATCTCAATGTCAGGAAGTTCTTTGTTAGTTGGTTTAGTCTGCTTATTAGAGAAATGAAGGAATAAAGACAACAGGAGAAGTGTCGGTGTCACTATACAGTGCAGGTGGCATTGCTGTCCCCACCCAGGCTGCCTTTGGTTCTGCCTGAACCTTCCCCCTCGGTGTCTGCAGCAGCCTGGGGTCAGTGGGTGTCTGGAGGGAGTGCAGCCCTTTGCTGGGGAGGGGGTGGGACACCAATGCTGACGGCTTTTTCTAGGCAGCCCAGAGGCTGTTAGTTTCCTTCTCTCCCGAGAGTGAGTTCTGCCCAGCTCCAAGGCTGCATTTTGGCGGCTGCTCCCTGGGGAGGTGTTAGCAGCCAGGGGTCTCCAGGGTCAGCCTGCCCACCAACGCTCGTCAGCCCAGGCCTCTTCACCTCCACGCCTCGCCCTCTGCCCCTCATTTTGGGTCTCCCCTGCAGGCCGCACTGCTCAGTACGGCCTTGGTACATAGCACTATGGCTTTTTTTTCTATTTTTTTTTTTCCTGTCTTTAATTTGCTTCTCTTGCTGCAAGGAAGACCAAGTCAAAGTGTCTTTCTGGCGGGCTGAATTTATACCCTAGTTGTATCTGAGTGGTGGTCATTTTTGCTGGTTGTCCAGAAATGTCTCTCAGTTTAGGCATTTCATTGGCCAACAGCCCTCTCTGTCGAGCACGGGGCCAGTCTAGAAGTTTCTGTGGCTTTCAGGGTGGGGGAATGGGAAGGGAGGCAGAGAGAGTACATCTGCTACAGTTACAGTGCTGGCTACTCATCAAAACCATGTGAACCACTGCGTGTGGCAGTATTGCTATTTATCTTTTGAAACTCTGTAGCCCTTAGTAATTACGTATCTGTTCTGTTACCCACAAATAAGGCCTCAACTAGGTGACAAGCTGCTGTCCAGAGCATGGAGATGAAAATTAAGTACACAGGGGTAAAGAGGGGTAATTTCACATCCAGAGCTGTGAAATAACTTAAAATTTTATTTAAGAGTTTTCACCTGTTGAGTATAGGTGAATAGTATCAGTGATCCTTGGTCACCTACATGCAAAAGATCTTGTGACTCCTTCAAACCACAGGGCTTTCTGCCTTGACATATTAATTTATTCTCCTCCATTAGATCAAAGAGAAAAAATGTACTTACCTATGTATGTACATGCTCGTACGCCTGCACATACTATGTGTTTATGGGGGGAGAGGGAAAGAACACGAGTAAGCTGTCAGATGCCTTTTGTTTCCTGGAAGATCAGAATAGTAAAGCAAAGGCAGATACTGTGCATCTCCTGCATGCAGATGTATCATTTTTGGACCTGAAAGAATGGAGGGGAAAAGAACAACCAAGCAAACAAACAAAAAAACTACTAAATGAGCTGACATCTTCTAAGATTTATGAAGTGCTAAATTTAGAAAAGTCATTTTGTTATTGCTGGTGTATTTCAGGCTCTTGTGCATGAGTCAATAAGAAAAAGCACAAGTCACTTCCTCTGTGAGAACATGTACAAGTAACATAAAATAGGCTCAATTAATCTTTTTAACCATTGAATTTACTCTGGATAAACAAAGTGTGTATGAAATGATAGGCCCTGGAAAGGTAATCAGCCTTATAAAACACTTCTGTTCACAGCTCTGCTTTTCTCATTATCTTATTGCAAATAGTTTTCTGAAACGAAAAATTGTTCAAGCAAAACTTTAAACAGCATTAATTCACCATTTTCTTGCAGGGACCAGGTTGGATCTCAAAATATGTGGTCATTATGAAGCTTGTATTGAACTATTTGTCTTTTTTTGTTCTTTTTCTCAGGTGGCGTTCCTTTGTGACTGGTTATTTCCAGCACTCCTACTTGAATTGGTACAGGTGAAAACTTCACAGGAATCACATGAAAATACAACAGATCATCACAAGCTAGTGGTCAGGCTGTGTTCTGTACAGGTGAACTTTACTATTTTACCTGTAGCCATAGCTGTTTTTTTCATTTTGTAGGTTTGATGCAGAAATAACTTGGTAAGGCTTGTTTGCTTTTGCTGTGGAGTGGGTGATAGTAAACAAGTAGACTACATTGTCTTTTCCAGCCTAAGAAAAGAGGGGCAAGTAAAGATATGAAGATAAATAGTTTGACCACAAAGCAGAACCTCATGTTGTAAAACGACAAGATCTTTTGTTCTGTCATCTTGATTTCAGAGTGTGAGAGGTTATGATCATTATTATACACTAGGTGCTGTTGCTGGCTTTAGAATTGATGCCAGAATTCCAGCACTCTGAAGTATGATTAAAGGCCACCAATTTATTATATTTTCATTCCAAATTTTCTATTGCTTTATGTGAGATTTAATCTTTGCTATCAGATTTACATGGCTGCATTTTATTGTACTTTATGGCTGGCTGAACTAGGGTGATTATCCCTGGAATATTAATAATTCTCATTTTAACAGGACAAAATTTATACTATTGTCAGAAGTTAATTGCAGTGTTACTCTCTTTTTGCACAGGATTACAGATTGCTACAGGACAGTGGTAGAAAACAATACCAGTGTACAATACATAAGAAAATAGCCTTATTCAGATGCTAACAACTGGCACCACAATGAAAACTGCTGAAGAACAAATTGATGTCACAAAACACCCATACCATGTCATATAAATGAAACAGGTGAATAATGATGCCACCTCCTGTGGCAGATGAAGACACAGACCCCGAAAGTGAGTGCAGAATCAGAATAATTTATTCACTCAGAGTGGTGCCTTATATAGCGTTACAACAGGAACCAGGACTATGCAGCCAGATAAGAAGTCTATACACATAGCACATCAATCAAGCATTTCTGCATGTATGTTTTTCCCAGTGTTCCAGGATATCAAGTCACACAAGCACACAAAGCACAGTGTTCTGCATTTTGTAACATTCGCACACTGTGCTATGCATAATAGACAATGATCTTTTGGCTAGTCTCTGTTCCTTATTTCTGTAGGTTGCAAAAGTGAGTAGCAAGTTGTTGAAACATCAGCTCATCCTTCGTCTGAACCTCCACTATCTCCCATACAGCACTGAATAGAGAAGTTGAAACAGTCTGCAACGTATTATCCATGTTGTATCCAATGCTGCCAGTGAAATAGTTTCTTACAGCAATGCCTCATTGTCACTAATTAGAAATTATCATTATCAGTGCCACTTCCATGTGTAGTTCCTCCAGCCATATTAATGTAATTTAGAAAAAAAAGGTCAGCAGTTGCACAGGCAGAGCTATTCTGTGACAGCAACTAAGCTGTTCTGAGTGGCCACACTTAGCCAGATCCCTGCCATCTTTAGTGCACTCTCTGGGCACGTTTCCTCCCCATCAGGTGTCCTCAGGTTGCTGGATTTCTAACCTCAAAGAACATAAGTCTTGTCTGGAGTGAATTTGGATAGGGTGTGGGTACGTAGGAGGGTGTAGATATAGGAAGAAAAATTTCTTTCCTTGCACACAGCATGGTGATGAATTTGGGTACCTTCACTTCCTTAAAAACGTGGTCTAGAGAGCCAAGGTTTTATAAGTTTAAGTGAATTTAGGATAAATGATGGCCTCGTGGTCAACTGACTGCCTTGACCTATTTCCCCTGTTTGAGTGTTAATCATATGAATGTTGTGCTGTTTAGTGTGATCTTAAACAGACACAGGTGTCTAGGCTTTCAGCTGAGTGAAAGTTATATATGTATCTTGGAAGATCTGGGCTTCTTCATTACAAGAAGTGACTTGTTACAGTCTGGGAGTGTGAAGCCATCTTTCTGTATCCCAGAGTTTGGAGATAAAGAATGGAGACCAGCAGCAAAGCCCTGCTTCTTGCCAGGAGATCGTAGGCTCTTTTGCAAGGTCCGTATACTTCGAGTACTTAATAGTGATCTTAAAAATATAAAGTGATGCTTCATAATCTAAGCTCTGACAGTTCCCAAAACTACTTACCTAGTGTTCATGGATACTAAACCAGAATTGCTTAGCTGAGAATAATGTAAGAATAAGGAAAGTTTTGTCCTGGGCATCTGCAGCACAAGAGCGTCTCAAGCCAGATTTAGGAAATACTAACTAGCTAAATAACTGTTGTATGCACATCACTTTGCCTGGGTAGTTTGTTTTTAATAATGTTTGTCAGATCTATTTTCTATGAAGGTCATGATTCAGGCAGTGTGAAACATCCATCCAGCCACTGTCTCAGACTGTAGGATTGTCTGTCTCAGCGACTAGGAAGAATCAACTTTCTTCTGCTGGTTGGTATGCTGTGGTGACCCTACCAGAACTGACATTGCATCCAATCACAACTATGCATGCTTCCTGACAGGCAGACAATGTTCCCCTGAAAGGGGCAGTGGTTTCCACAGCAGAAACAACAAATATCCAGTGTCCCCCACAGTCAGTGAGACATTGAAAAAGTCTTCGCACTGGTCTATTGTGTTGTTGTGTTCGGGTTTTTGTTGGTTTGTTTGGTTTTTGTTTGTGGTTTTGTTGTTGTTGTTGTTTTTTGTTTGTTTGTTTTGTTTTGTTTTGGGGTTTTTTGTCCTGTGATGAATAAAGCCTTGCAGAAAGAGGAATGCCTATTTTTTCCCAACCAAACAAATGTTGACAAGGAGGCCATGCCATTTGATATTCAAAACCAGTATTTGGCAAAATCTGCATACAGCTATGTAGATGCATTTGTTTACCCTTAGCAAAGGTGTTCCTGAAGGGACAGCATAGGTCTCTCATGGAGAATCTTCCTCCCTGTTGAAACATCATAAAAAAGCTCTGTTTTGTGTCAGGCCTGCCATGCTTCCAATTTGTTTATCATCTGTGCAGTCCTTGGCTATAATGGCCAGGAAAAAAAACGCCTCTGTAATGGTGAACTCTTTTGCATAACCAGTGCAAGTTACTGTTTCCTGCTTTCCCACTACCTTTCCCACTTTAACTGAAGTTTGTCCATGCATTGCTCGCTCACTTCTGAATCGACTTTCTCTCCATCAACTTGCTCAGACAATTTATTTTCCTTTTTCTTTTCTATTGAAGTATACAGACATTTCAGAAATACAGCTTAATTGCTCTACTACTGTTAAATTCTCTTCACCTCTCTGGATATTTTATAGCAGTAAAACTGAAATTGCAGAATGAAGTTGAGAATAAGCAGAGTAATAATAACCTATGTGGTTATATTTTCTTTGTTGTAATAGAATTCAAAGTGACATCTGTCAAGGCTAAACCTTGCTAATATCTGTAGACATATGCTTTGCACAAGCTGTTTTTGCATGGATCTAAAAAAATATAATTTTCAGTCTTTTTCCAGAAGACAATTTTAATTAGAGTCCAAATTTCATTTAAATTAATAGATATTCTTGAGAAATATGCCAATCATGAAAACAAATTATTTTAATTATTTTGAAATTACAAGGAATGAAGGGGAAGAAAAGTTTGGAGTGTTGAAACAGAAGAAGCATCCATCTCCCTAAGCGTTCAGGTGAATAAAATGAGGTTAAAAGCCGTGGCACATTTTTACTTTTCTAGGGATAAAAAGTGTACAATGGTGTTGATATATGCTTGAATTTCCTATAGGAATATGTTACAAAAGTGAGGGAGAGCTGGCAAGCAATTTTTAGAAAAATGAGAAGTGCTGGAGTATGTATGAGATTTCCATGTGCTTTGAAACCTAGAAAATCTAAAATCTTATGTTTGTTACTCTCTCTGAAATGCTGTTATTGCCCAGATCAGTCATTGCTTATTTAAATCCTTCAAGCAGTCCATACTTGCAGGAGAGAAAACACATTGTGGAGTTGTCCTCCTTTACCAGGTGTTATTGTGCCATATCTGAAGATTAAAATTCTTCTCCAATTGTGAAGACTCAGAGGTACTGGATGAGATGGCTGTAGAAGAAGTTGAGAGGATTTAGCTGCTGGTACTATGAGGATGAAATTTGTGTTTGTAATATTGAGCAAAGCCCAAGAATTTATAAATAATGTGCTTTCCTACCAAAAGCTTCCTCTGTATTCTGTGTCATCTGCTGTCTTATATCTGTCTTCTTATTTCTTCAGACTGCAAATTGTGGGTTGAGAACTATCAACTTCTTCTGTGGTTAAAAAGTGTCCCACATACTTGGGATGATAATTCAGAATATGAACATTGTTGTCTGTGTCAAGTACTGTCATCCACAGCATGAATTGCACAAACATTATGAAAGGTTAGCGATCAATTTATCAGAAAAATATAGAAGCAAAATGTATTTGTAAGCATTATGTGATGGGTGTAGTGTAACATGTTTTCAAATCTCATCCTAAGATGACATTAACTTGACATGCAGGGAGGAAAACACTCAAGATTTCTACAAGCAATTGTTAGTTGGACTATTGCTATAGGATGAGATTGTAGCAGCTAGGAAGGGATGGTAGTCCTTACCAGTCAGAAGAACTTACAAACATATACTACACCTGGCAATTATGCCAGGTTTTAAAGGTAATCTCCAAAGCCTTGAATGAAGCCTTTTTGTTGTCACATACCTACTCTTCCAAGGCTCTTAGGAACACTGGAACTCCACTGCAACCACATTACAATGTGCCATTTAAACCAGAGTGAAGCCCTCTAAAATTTCCCAGTGTGATTGGCAAGCTTACTCTGAATGGATCTAGTTTAAATTTCCTCAGGATGCACATTGTGTTTTTTTCGAATAATTAACTTCTCTCTCTCCCAGGTGTCAGGGACCATATTTTAAGTTGTCTCAAAGATTGCTTGCTCCTACCCCCACCTCAACTGATGACATCACTCTCCAGGAGCCTGCCCAGTGAGAAGCATAGTTTCATACAACATGAATCAATAGCAGGCAAGCAATAAAGTATGCACATAGAGCTAGCAAACTCGGAATGTTCCATGAAGCATTCAACTCACTGTAACAACAAACAACAACAATCTTATAACTCAAACATACTCGGCAATGCAACAGTCAGTCTCTCCATTGCTGTCCCTGATGGACGTTAGTTGAGGACAGAGCCCATTTCTGGCTCTGCTGCTGGACATGGTGCTGCCGAGGACTCATCAACATATTGGTGATCATGGGGGGATTCTGTTCGTGCAGAGATTAATAAATTATGGGTGGAAATATGGCCCTGTCAATCCCAGAAGCTTAAGGCCCATACTAAAGGACCTCCATATGGGGACAGATAAGACCAACTACCAGAGAGCTAGGACTGAGATGGGGGTCATGTGTCAAAAGGCTAGCCTGTCCCCACTGCTTACCAAGTTTCCTACTTTCCTGATCTTCTCGTTTCCCTCCTGTCCTATCGCTACTTTCTCTACCAACGTTCAATAAATTCCCGAGTTAAGTGACATCTGACCTCGTTTGTGTCTTAATGTCACTGCAGGCAATATCAAAGAATCTCTCCAGCCTGGGGCTTCCCAGACTGGACTCCAACACCAGGACACAGACATAAAACAGGTGAGTGATATTTCATGTGTTTGCTAGTAATTCCAGATACTTCGAATGATTATGTTATTTTCAGTTGTAGCACAACTTCCTAATAAAACAACTGGCTTGTTTTATAACTACACACATGAAAATAATTGGACTTATGGTGCTCTTATTAAAGCAACATACAGCTGCTGTTATATGTCCAAAGTTTGAAAGGAAAAAGAAGTGCTGTCAATCCTATAAAACGGGTGATAGACACTTTTGGGTAGTAGCTACATCAGTGCCTGATAAAGTGTCTTTCATTACAGAGACAACATTTCATACCTGCTGCTGATTAATGTGATCTGTGCTACCATCTTGTGGTAGCTATTATTTTTCAAAAGCAGAAAATACAGCTGTGTTTGCTTATGGCAGAGACAGTTAGAAAGCTACAAGGACGGCTATGCTTTTGGAGGTTTGAACCTTCTTTCTACTTTGCAGTACTAAACAAAAAAATTGTGAATTTGGGCTTTTGTGCATTATGGTATTTTCTGCTGGTTTGGGTGCATGTGCCCATGTTTTGGCAGACATGAGCTGCAGGGCTGGTCTCTGTGAGAAGAAGACATAAATGGTTCCAGCCAGCTCCACAACAGGCCCACTACAGGACACAGCTGAGCTCATCAGCCAAGATAATGGCACTTGTATTAAAATATGTTTAAGAAAGAGCAAAACATTACACATCCCTGTGAACACTAAGGTCAGAGAAAGAGAGGAGGAAGTACTCCAAGCATCAGAGCAGAGACTCCTCTGCAGCCCGTGGAGAGGTGGAGCAGGCATTTTTCTGCAGCCCGTGGAATTAGAATTCACTACAGAAACAGACTTTCCTGAGAGATGTCTGATTTTTTTTTTTCCATTCTGTGTGGATTCAAAAGGTATTGGATGAAGTAGCTTGTACATTAATCTGAAAGTATATGAAATGTCACCACAAAGGTTCTTGCAAATGAAGCAAAGGAAGCTTTTCTAGAAAGTCTCAAAAGTTATCGTGTAATTTTTTGGGAAGACTCTTAATTATAAATTCTTTCCTGCCCCATAGGGTTTAACTGCCGTGAGCTGTAGAACACATGTCCCGCTCCCAGAGTCATCAAATTAAGCCGCAGATGACATCTACAGCACATGAAGAAACGCAAGCTTGGAATGCCAAATAAAAGGATTTCAAATGGTCTTCCTACAGACTAATCCATAATAATTTTAGGATTATGAAGTTTGTTCCTTCCTGGTATTTCAAAAGCAGAACAATTTACGGTGCATCTCAAAGGCTTATACGTGAATTCAGGTGGCCCTGTGGACAAGGGGGAGGCATTAGCAGAGGGTACACAGCAGAAGAGCTGTGACCCCAGTGGAATGGCAGCAACATGGTGAGACAGCTGTCACACCTGTAGAGAGCTGGAGTGGTGGGTTAGATATGCTTCAGGAAAGGCAGGGTGGGGCAGTCATGGAGGGATGTGTATACTCTCCACCAAAGAATGGCCCAAATGTATGGGGCTTCACTGTGGAGCAGGTGTTGAACAAGCAGAGAGCCTGTGGGTAAGGGTAAGAGAACAGAACAGCACCGGTGATGTAACGGTACATATCACCTTAGATCTTCTGATCAGAAAGAGGCAGAAGAAGCTGCCTTCTTTATCACTATATCAGAAGCCTTCATGTTTGTAGGTCACTTGATTCACCCAAGCATGTGCTAGAAAGGCAATACAGCTGAGCATAGACAATCCAGTATGCTATCCTGAAACTTATTGAAGATAATTTCTTGATTCACAGGATCAATAAACCAAATTGTGGAGATTCTTTGTTGGACTTGCTACTTGCAAATAAGAAAGAACTGGTTGTAGACATGAGGGTCAAGGGAATCCTTGGCTGCAAGCTGCATCAGATGTTGCCATTTAGAATCCTGAGAGGTGTGAGCAACTCATACAGCAGAATTGCAACCCTGAACTTCAGAAGATTAGATTTTAGCCTGCTCAGGGTCTTGCTTGACTGAATCCTGTGGGAAGCTGCCTTGGAGGCAAGGGAATTAAAGACAGTTGGCTGACCTTCAAGGATAACCTCATTGGAGCACAACAGCAGTCCATTGCAATGTGTAGAAAACCAAGCAAGCACTGCAGAAGCCCTGCTTGAATGAATGCGGAGCTCATGCTTGAGTCTAAACACAGAAAAGTAGTACCCGGGAGGTGGAAGCAGAGGCTTCCTACTGTGTACCTGCATGGGGGACCTAGCGACAAAGTGCATAGAAAAGGATGATGTACTCAATGTCATTTTTCTCCCAGTTTTTGCTGGTAAGGTTTATTCTCAGGCTGCCTATGTCCTTAAGTGAACAATCTGGGAGATAGGGGCAGGGCAGGCAGGAGAAGATTGATTTAGAGAGGTCTTAAGTCAGTGAGATTAATACAAGTCTGTGGTGCCTAGTGGGATGCACCCAAAGGTGTTGAGGGGGATGGCTGGTCTCCTTGGACACAGCCTTTGACCAGTCCTCTTTAGCGACTCTAAAGACAGAGGGCACTCCCAGCAAGATATTGGGGACACCAGGTTGAGGGGAGTGGTCAGCAACCTGGAGGACAGCACTGTTACTGAGAGTGACTTAGACAGGCTACAGCAACAGATTGATGGGGACCTCATGGGGTTTTCCAAAGGCCAAGGCAAAGTCTGCCCCCTGGGACTCGGAGCAGGACAAGCTGGAATCAAGTGGCCAGCAGCAGCTCTGCAAAAATGCCCTGTGGGGCAGCAGGTTCGCAGGAGGCAGCAGTGCTCTCGGGCAGCAAAGCTGTTGCAGACCCATACTCGAGTCTGCACCAGCAGCACCAGGCCCTGATCCTGCCCCACTGCTCAGCCCCACTGAGACCACACCAAGAGTGCAGGGTCCAGGCCTGGGCTCCTGGGGCAGGACAGACCCTGACATACAAGAGTGGAACCAGTGGAGGGTCCCTGTGATGGCTGAGGCTGGAGCCTGGGACATGCGAGGGAAGGTGGATGATGCTGGGCTGGTTCATCCTGAGGAAGAGAAGGACAAGGAGAGACCTCACTGGTGTCTGCATATACCTGGTGGGACAGTATAAGAAGAGGGAGCCAGATTCTTCTTGGAAGTCCATAATGACAGGAAGAGGTAATGGACACATGCTGTAATGTTGGAAATCCCAATTAGATATTGGTGACAAATTTTTTATAATGGTGGTAGTGTAGTACTGGAGCAGGCTGCCCAAAACAGCTGTTGGACCTTTGGATCCTCTGAAGTGTTCAAGACTCATCTTGAGGGGAAATTAACTGGGCAAAATCAGGCTGAAACTAAAACATACTTCAGTAGTGTCCAGAAGCCTAATCTTATTGTATATGTATATGGTTCTGTGCATATTACCACATGCATGTGTAAACAAACTGCAGGATAATTATATACTGTTTTCATGGAATGTGATAAACTTATAGGAGTGTATTTGAAGTTTCATGCATCTATACATACTGGAAATGTAGATCTGAGAAAATGACATTTATTTCAGAAAAAGGGAGACAAATCAGGATGGGGTAAGTAAATTTTCAGCCACCTGTCTCCTCAAAACATGCTCTCAACATTCATGCCTTAAGTTGAACCACACAGCATCCTATCTTCTAAAGGTGGAAAATAAGAAAACATGGACAAGATGTATAACAATATTTGGCCAACACATGTTTCCTGATTCTGAGTCCATACATTATTCTACAAGTAAACAATATTTAGGTTTCCTCTGCAGGCCTGCTGAAGTAGAAACCTTGTGATGTTCTTCGTCGCTGCCTTGCAGCTTTCCTGGTTCCAGGGTAACTTTTATGGAAAATGTGGGATACAGAATAGAATAAGAAAACTTCATAATTATACATTAACAGGTTATTTGGACAGCAGTATGATTTTTTAGCCTAGCATAATTTTTTTTTTTTTTTTTTTTTTTTTTTTTTGTGAAGCTAGTGCTTCTGTGAATTTTCACTGAGTGTCTCTTATGTGGCCATTTACATGTACAAAATTAAATCAGATTTATAAAACTTTCTTGCTAGTGAAAGTCTGTAATATTTATTAGGAAAATATTTTATTTTTTACAGATTTTGTGAACTGTGTTGTAGAACAGCATTTTTGTTGATATGGAATCTGTTAATTGTTTAATACAGGGGAATAAAAATGTAAAAATTCTGAAAGTCTTCAGGATATTTCCTTTAAAGTCTAATGAAAAATAGAGTTTTCCTAAGACCTGAGTTAGGGTGGAGATAATTCTATATAAGACACTCCTTCTGATTTGCAGCCTGAATGTCAGGAGTATTTGTTTAATTTCAGCACTTTCTGGAGACCTCAGAAATTCCCTCTTTTGTGCATTTTCCTGCGTCAAAGCTCTTCCAGCCCCTTGACCTCAGACTCCCTCCTCTCCTGCTGTGATAGTGAGATAATCTCACAGTTTAATCATAGCTACTGATGTGAAGGCATTTAAGAGGGGCTTTGAGCAAGGTTGGAGTACTGAGAGTGCCCTCAGACTTCTTGGAGCATGGGTAAGAGCCAGTGATGCCCTGTGCACCATTAGCAGTATGAACACTTGTCATCAGCAATGGAAGATCATCCAGCAACTTTTGATGATGTCTACAGAATCTGGAAAGTACAGTAATCAGACATGGTTTTCCTTTTCTCTTTCCCTGCCTGGGCTGGGTTTTTGCCTGTCTTCAGGGTGCAGAAAAAATGCATGTGTAGAGAAACTTAAATCCTCCTACTGCACCTTTTCATGGCATTTCACGACTTCTTGCTGTCATATTTAAGTTTACAAATGCTTTGACTAGGAAACTTGAAAGGCCTTTTTCTTTAAATTGTGTGGAATTTCACTGAATTTTTGTAGGACATTTTATTCTCTTTGAATTTCTTGTATGACATTTGCACAGTGCGAGATAAAAATGGGTCTCCTCTATCTTCACGCCTCCTTCTGCTGCGTGGACACAGACACACATACATGTCTACCTTTATATACAGTTTTCATCTCCATCTCCTCTTAAGGCTGCTCATGTTTCCTGGTCCTAGTACAGCCTCTGCATGACTAACTGATCCATCTTCAACAGCTTTCTATCTGATTAAATGATTGTCACAACGTATAAATATAGCAATTTTGGGGCACCAGCATTTTAAGAGGTGTTCACAGAATCACAGAATCACAGAATCACAGAATGTTAGGGATTGGAAGGGACCTCGAAAGATCATCTAGTCCAATCCCCCTGCCAGAGCAGGAACCCCTAGGTGAGGTTACACAGGAAGGCGTCCAGGCGGGTTTTGAATGTCTCCAGAGAAGGAGAATCCACAACCCCCCTGGGCAGCCTGTTCCAGTGTTCTGTCACCCTCACTGAGAAGAAGTTTCTTCTCACATTTAAGTGGAACCTCTTGTGTTCCAGCTTGAACCCATTACCCCTTGTCTTACTGTTGGTTGTCACCGAGAAGAGCCTGGCTCCATCCTCGTGACACCCACCCTTTATATATTTATAAACATTAATGAGGTCACCCCTCAGTCTCCTCTTCTCCAAGCTAAAGAGACCCAGCTCCCTCAGCCTTTCCTCATAAGGGAGATGCTCCACTCCCTTCATCATCTTTGTGGCCCTGCGCTGGACTCTCTCCAGCAGTTCCCTGGACTCTCTCCAGCAGTTCCCTGTCCTTCTTGAACTGAGGGGCCCAGAACTGGACACAATATTCCAGATGAGGTCTCACCAGGGCGGAGTAGAGGGGAAGGAGAACCTCTCTGGACCTACTAACCACCCCCCTTCTAATACACCCCAGGATGCCATTGGCCTTCTTGGCCACAAGGGCACAGTGCTGGCTCATGGTCATCCTGCTGTCCACCAGGACCCCCAGGTCCCTTTCCCCTACACTGCTCTCTAATAGGTCATTCCCCAACCTGTACTGGAACCTGGGGTTGTTCCTGCCCAGATGCAAGACTCTACATTTCCCCTTGTTATATTTCATTAAATTTTTCCCCGCCCAACTCTCTAGCCTGTCCAGATCTCGCTGGATGGCAGCACAGCCTTCTGGCGTGTCAGCCACTCCTCCCAGCTTGGTGTCATCAGCAAACTTACTGATAGTACACTCAATTCCCTCATCCAAGTCATTGATGAATATATTGAACAGTATTGGTCCCAGAACTGACCCTTGAGGCACTCCACTAGATACAGGCCTCCAACCAGACTCCGCCCCATTGATCACAACTCTCTGGCTTCTCTCCTTCAGCCAGTTTGCAGTCCACCTTACTACCCGATCAACCAGTCCACACTTCCTCAGTTTTGCCGTGAGGATGCTGTGGGAGACGGTGTCAAATGCTTTGCTGAAGTCAAGGTAGACCACATCCACTGCTCTGCCATCGTCAATCCACCTTGTTACGTCTTCATAAAAGGCTATGAGGTTGGTCAAACACGACTTCCCCTTGGTGAAGCCATGTTGACTGTCCCTGATGACCCTCTTATCCTTGATATGTCTTAAGATGGCACCAAGGATCTTAAGATGTCTTAAGATGGCACCACAAAGTGTTGCACACTTTGTATTTATAATAGCTACATTTTATAACCATCTGTATTGATATTTACTCTGTTTTGCTGTGTTTTTCTTTCAGACAAACTAGAAACAGACCTGGGGGCTTGATCTCCAGGATAGTTGTGAGCTCCTTCCTTCCACAGTTTTGTGGTCTGACTCTCATTATGATGTGTGCAGTCCAGGTACATAGCTAGTGAATTATGTCAAATTTGCTACCTGGGAAATTGTAGATGGCTTTCAAACACCCTCTGTGAGCCTGTGACTGTACTGGTATGTAGACTTCCAAGCCTTTTTACGGGTATTTTGAGCTTTCACTGAGGTCTTCATGGTCATGGACTAGTGATTGGTGGATTATTTGGGTTTTGATGGTGCTGAAATCATGAACAGAGCAAGCCAGAGGACAACAATTCTGTTTTCCAGCAAAAGTTTCCAAGTTTGTTTTTTTCCATACATTTAAACAAAATGCTGAGTTTTTGCAGGGCCTTGATCTATCTGAGCACTTCAGCTGTGCAGCAATGCAGACAGAACCTCTTCTTTTGCCAAAGGGATATGTATATAGTACTAAAACTGTTTTTCCTCAGTCTATCTAAGCCTCCACTGGGAGCAGTCAGGGCTTGGCCTGGAACACAGAGGGAGATGCTGGTATGCTGCCTTCTGAATAACTTCTGAGCCAGGACAAGGACTGGGGAAACATCAAGGCCATTCCCATTCACCTGTCCATGAAGGGGTAGCAGAGATGGGTAAGGACTTGTAAGTCTACATCTCACAGGACAGGGAAGGAGAAAGGCGAGCTGATTTCTCAGCCAAGCCCTGACAGCCTGCCTTCAGGAGCAGAGGCTGGGAAACCGTGATTTTAACAAGGATTTTGTGACACCGCATCTGTCCCAGTCCCAGCTCAAGCTGCCTATCAGCCTGGACTGAGTCAAGAAGAAATCCTCATCCCAAATTTCTTGCATGCGAGGAATGAAGTTCATGTCTCCTGTATGGCTTTCCATGGATTTATAGAGCTGTGGCTTCGCCTCCTCCCCCCAGACTGCAGCGCTGTTTGCATTGCACCTTTTACAAAATTTTAATTACTTTGAAAATGGTCTGCTAGTTCTGATCACTCTTTAAAATGTAAGCAAGTAAGAGTATCATCTGCTGAAGCAAAAGTCAGTCAGCCAGTCTTTGCTGCTCAGCTTTTGCTATCCAATCTGTCACAACTGTCACAACAAGTTGTCAAACTGTCACAATAAATGGTCCAAGTTTAGGATGTTGTTTTGTTTAGCCTTCATATGAAATACTTTTAAGCACGTTTTAGTAGTGGAGTATAATTAAAGTATAGCAAATGAATTCCCAAAGCGGGGGAATAAGTTACACAGTAGTTTAAAATTACTAGAATAGGCTTTTCGATTTGGTTTTTGGTTACTTGGAATGACTGTAAATTGCCACAGTTGATTCCAGTTGGGAATATTGAGCGAATAAATATTGATTAGGAAATTATTGCCTGAAACCCAGCAAACTAGTAATGTGAAGATTTCGTTTGCTTATTCAAATTACTTCATTGATAATTACTACTGTTATGCAAGTTAAACTAGTGCAGCCTGCCAAATATTCACTCTAGGATGAAAACTTGGTCTTTGTTCCAAGAAATGACCATGCCTATCCATTAATATATTTTTCATTAGGTATTCCTTTTCTGTCTGATTTCCCAGAGAGGTCTGTCATTTTTCTCTTTCTCCTTTTTTTACAGCCTCAGTTGTCTCTGAGCAGAGATGTTAATTTTGTTTCTGTTCTCACTCCTTTTCCAGACACTTTTCCAGACCTATAGCCCTTTATAAAGTCTGTCACCATCTATCCAACTCTCTATGTCAACTGTCTCTACCGCCATCCCTTGTGCATTTCAACATCACTCAGCATGGTCAAAACCACCCTTTCTGAAACCATACTTCTCAAGCTTGCCTTCATCTCCCAAACCATTGCCATCAGCAGCATGGGCCACTCACCATTCAGACCCATGACCCTGGTCATCTTTGACTTCTCTTCATCCTGACTCATAACTACAACTTCTTGTTCCAGTCAAACACTTTCAGAGAGACTATCCCTTCCCTCACCTTACACAGAAAACTTCCCACTCATGTCTTTGTGTTTCTCTGTCTCAGCTTGCTTTACACGCACATTTTTCTTTTACCAAGGAGGTGAATGCCCACCAATTTCCTGTTCTTCTGACTGTGGCATTGGTGGTGTTTTGAATAAGTTCACTAGCTCCCATGTCATCCTTTGACTTCTTTATAACCAAGTCTTTGCTGCTTCTCACTGACCTGCTTGTTGTCATCTGCCCTGTGTGGTACTCCACTAACATGCTATGGTGCCGATTTCAGTACACCTCTCCCTGTTTTTGTTCTTATTCTGTTTTCCATGCTAGTACACAAGCCCCTAGAATATAGTGCTTTGACTAAATTTAACTGAAATTTTGAATTTTCAAAGATGTGGGCAACCAGATCCGAGAGTGACTTAAATACAGATTATCAGAATATCAGTAGGTTCTGACAGGGTCAAAAAGCTTACTGAATGCCACCTCTGCCTTTTAATGCCCTCTCTAAATGTCAGCTTCTAAGCACTTGTTGAGAAGAGCCATCACCGTGAGCCAGGGTGTCCATGCCACTGTAGCCAGTGTCAAGTCTCAGGCCAGACAGAGAAAAGAGCTACCAAGAGTCTGGGACTGATATAACTGGAGAAGTATTCTTGGAGTGCATGGTCATCCTCAATCTTCTCCTGAAATGCTTGCATTTCACACATGCCAGACTGCATACAATTTGAGGGTGGAAGGCTGTTGCCTTCTATGACTTAGTTTATTGAAGAAGTTACTAAAAGTGATGAAATAACAATATTTCATATGAAAAACACTATCATTTATACTAGGCTTTTATATATACTTACATTGCAGAACATTGCAGACACCAGCAAAAATGACAATGTTTTTCAAAATTAAAGATGAAATGTTATTAATTATTTTTGCATAAGGAGGGGACAGGAAGTGATGAGTACACCATATAATATTATTAACTTAAAAAATCAATGCAATTTGTTTAGAAATCATCATAAGTGAATTAAGATTATCACTGTTTGCGTATGTATCCAGAGATTCATTTTCTACCCACAGAATTGCATCACAAAGGTTTAGAGTTCCGTTGGAGATTTCATGTTTTAGCAAAGAACAAAAATGATGACTGGATCAGGCAACCTGTACACATGTAGCACTGTGAGTGAGCCTGCTCGTGCCAGAGAGGTTGCTGCTGCAAATAAGCCTTGCAGAAACTGACCATCAGGTAAAATTGATGAAAGTATCTCCTCACTGAACCAAGTCAGCCTGCATGGGTTAGTGTACAGAACCGATCATCCTGTTCAGCAGTGCTGTAAGCTTCAGAAATCTAGACAAGTGCTTCCAGGGCCTTTCTTTGTCTTGGTTAAACACAGGACATCTCTCTGCACTGAGTTGAGCAGCTGAAGCATGGTGTCTCAGACATTTCGTCTGAGACTTTGTAGGCCATATTGTGTCATGTACAACACCAAAAAATCATTGGTTCTGTTGCAGAGGACTTGTTCTCCTGATAGGCAAGAATCAAGGTTAGCAGAAAAGACATATTATCACCACGCTTTTGATGATGTGGAACTGAAGAATGAAAATATGCCGGTTAGTCAAAGTCACACAACATTAAGCCACATCCTTCTGGTTCCTTGACCAGGATCTGAACCAGAAGCCTTCATTCTGGTTTATTTTGAAGAGAATCTGCAGCCTCCTTGGAAATGAGGGCCAGGAGAAACATTGGGATTCAGCTTAGTAAAACTATTCCACTTAGTAAAATTATTTCTACTGGCAATAATGTGCTTGGTGTCACAGAACACCAAGAGCAAAACCTTGGTTCATGGATAAAGGAATCTGAGGAAATAGGTAGAGAATCAAATATATTAATTTAAAAGCTCTTGTAATTTAAAGCTAATTATTCTCTTAGGAAAAAAATTAACTACAGGCAATGGCATGGCATCTTCAGTGGTGGTGGTACGTTTCTAAAGGAATTATTTTTAACAAAGTATCTGGTTGAAAAATATTAATCCTCAGTTGAAAAGCAGAGGATGGCTTTCCAGGTCTGACACTTAGATTTCTGAAATCAGTGGAAAGGGTGCTATATAATAACTATTGTGGTGTTGTCTCAGTGTCACACTGGGACAAGCAGTGTGACCTGCAAGCTGGCAGAGACCAGAAGGTGCACTAGACCTCGACAGACCAGGTGTTTAGCTCACATCAGTGGACCAAAACTTTTTTACAAAACCGAGAATCTGACTAGTTCTGTGTGTTAGTACTTACAGGCTTTCAATATCCAGAAGGACTGTTTTTGACACCTGAAGTCTTTATACAGTTCCCATGACATTTGTAAGACATGCTTGCAGAATTGATCTTCAATGCATCTGGTGTCATCTATTCCACCCACCTACTAATGACAGTATCCCCATGGTGCCATGTGCTGGATTTTCAAATGACATAGTTAGCCTTAGATAAACAGCAGGTCTTACCTTCCAAGATGAGACATTTTTTACAGAAAGACACTGATATTCACAGAGCTCTGTGACAGCACGTTGTGCCGAGCAGTATTCAGAGCTCAGGAGAACTTCTGTTGCTTTTCACTTGCTGGATTGTTAGCAATGAAATCTCCTGTTTCTTTCTTCCCTACTAGTTTTCTATCTTTCACACAGCCTTTCCCACACCCAATACTTAATTCCTTAGGAGTACCAGCACTGAGGCATATGTAGACATGACAAGGCAGAACAGTGATCTAAACTTTTAAATGAGCATTTCCTACATTAAATGTGATTTAATCTTGAAATATATCTCTGTTCTGTATTTCGAATTTCTTTCTCTTAATCTTTGCTGTTTTTAACTCAAGGTGTTCATTTACAAAATTACAGAATTGCTGAGGCTGCCGGGTGTGACAACCTTGAAGTGCTCCCCCCATGTTTAGCAGAACAAAGAGCTATGTTATGCCTTAAACATCAGTTTTTTGTTACTTTGGGAGGAAAAGATAGATGACACTTCGTCTTATCTTTCCCAAGGTTTTATGGCCATGGAGGCAGACACCTTGTAAGATAAAGGCAATTAACAGTGTTCCTGTGAAAGGCCTCACAGCCTAATCAGGATGATAGAGATGAACCATCGGTCGGACAGCCAACTACCCGAAGAAACCATGAAACAACAGCTACCCCTTACGGGCAAAACAACTCACTTCTGGTCAGTACTGTGAACCTTCCCCTAATTTGGAGACCCCAGATCTGTTTGCAGAAGAGTCTTCCTAATTAACATGAAGAGCGAACAGAGAGAGGAGACAAACCGCCCTCTCCTATCTTGCATGTAAATGAACTGGGTTAGAAAACAACCTCACGCATGGTATGAGGTGATGGCATGTAAATCTTCAACGCGTTCCCCCACCTCCAGAGGTTGTTGCAGGACTGATGTACCTGTGGAGTGGTGATATCTTACTTTCTCTCTCTCTCTCTCTCTCTTTCTCTTTCTGATATCTTAGTTTTCCTTCCCCCTCTCTCTCTTCCTTTTCCTTGAACATATAAAAGTAATATCATTGTAAGTTCTGCTGCTAAAGTCTTGTTAAGTTTTGCATTATAGTTACTAATTGTTGCCAATCCACTGTTTTTAGAAAGGCTTTTGCTGTCAACATACTGATAAGTTTTGTGATATTATAACATACTTTTGCCAAGGCACTAGTCACTGCAATTTGTATTCCACCATGTGCTTTTAGTAAATTCATAACTGAATTCGACCCCTGGAGTGATCGTCTGTCATTCACTTCTCATTGTGGTGCAGAATTACCTAGAGTTAACTCACGCCTGATCTCATCTGTTAATTCAGGGTGCACGTCACATTCAGAGTTAACTCATCCCTCATCCCATATGTTGGGATGGGACAGCGGGCACCTCTGAAGATCCTCTAGCTGACCCATCAAAGCAGGATCTCTTGTAACAGGTTGCCCAGGACCATGAAGAGTCAGGTTTTGAATAATTCCAGGGATGGAGACTCCACAACCTCTCTTAGCAACCTACTCAACTGTTTGACCACTTTCACAACCAAAAGTGCATTTGATGTGGGTTTTTTTAATGTTTAAATTGTATTTACTGTGATTCAATTTGCGTACATTGACTCTTATCTGCTGACTGGATAACACTGTACTGAGAAGAAACTGCTTCTGTCTTCCTTACTCTCATCAGGTTTATATATATATATCTATGTGTGTATCTTCCCTACAACCCTCTCTTCTCCAGACTAAAAATTTGCAGCTCTCTCAGCCTTTCCTGATAGACAAATTAGCTAAATTATTGCACAAGATCGTCTGTCATTCTGAAATGATATTACTCCAAATTGTATTATTTTAATTTTCATATGTTCTAAACAGTGTGAAGAGACATCAGAATAAGCCACAGTCATTTTCAAGAACGATGGGGTAACCTATTTGGATATCAATTCAGATTATTTTGGATTAAGACTCCTCTGTTTAAATGAAATTGATGCCAATTCTGAAGTTTTAATTGGTTTCAGCTTCCTTAGAAAATGTTTTTCTGTATTTTGTTTTCTCTTGTCTTTTGTCTCTACAGCAGAGTGTTTGACATTTGTACGATTTTTCTCCTTTAATGATGGCTTTATTGTGACTGTCAGAGGCCTAGAGATGGTGGGTTTCTTTTCTGTGTTCCTCACATGTTCCTTGCTTAACTGTGATAAGTGAAAAGAAAACACCATGGTTAGGATTTACTTTTGTTTCACTTCACAATAGTGGAAATTACCAGCTAACTTTTTAAGAAGTTAAAAATGAAACATTTTTCTCATTTTCCCTATACAGTGTCATGAAAACAGACTCCATCAGATACACTCACTTCAGCCTGAAGCTGCTGACTAAATTTGACCCAAACTTTTGCTTTATTTTGGATATTCCAAAGCTTGTTTTTCCTTGACTATTAGGATACAAGCAATCCACATTACCTTAAGATTGCTTCTCTGCAGCTAAGAGCTTATACCTCTAATGATTCTTATGTGAATGGAAATTAAATGCAAATTAAATATCTAAAAGTGCAGGTGCTTTTACTCTTAAAGATTACATATTCTGTTTGTAAGAAGAGAGCTGATCTCGAGGAAAAACTACTACTTAATCTTCTCTGTACTGGCCGGCATGTCATATTGTTTATGGTTCAGTAAGCTGGTCATTTGCTTTTCAGTGCATTGAAAATATTTTATGAATTGGGTGCAAAAGCTCCTTAAGTAGCAAGGTCTGCAGTCCTGCCTTTCAGCAAGGAGGAGCATTGTCTTCTCAAAGAGAATATAATTATGTTTGACTAGATATGACGCAAGGTTGCAAATATTTGACTTCAAATGTACCAGGATTAGGTACAAAATAGGGAAAAACTCATGGAGTCTTGACAGTGTTTCTTGAGGCTTTGAGGTTACTTGTAGTCAGATATTTGCAACCTCAGAAACTTAAGCCTGGTACAAAATAATCACAGCTACCAGCCCTGTTCTTGGCTCTGACCTGGGGAAGCTGGATGGGATTTAAGAGCATTTACTATCTGCTCAACTAAGGAAAGACTATTAACAAGTCCTTAGCATCAGACTAGTCACTTCTTGGCTGTGGAAGGCTGAGACCCAGTAAAAGCTACCAGATGCTGTTTTGTGTAACAGAGGAAAATCCTCAATAGAAACATTCACTGTTTATGATTCTCCATAGCAGGCTGCATCAGCAGTTCCTGCTTGGTAGTCCTGGTGACAGAGCATCCATTACCACTGCACTTTCAGCTCCTTGTGTGTTCAGGAAACCAGTAGGAGAGGGAACATCACTCTTCTTAACGGTCAGTTTTAGGGAGACAGAAGCAGTTGTGTATTCAGTACAGCATAGCACTGATCCCCCAGAGCTTCAAGAGAGTAACTTTGAAGGACATTTTATGGCATCAGTTGGCCAGCAAAGAGAAAAAGAAGCATGGTAGCAATGATACTTGTCTGCTGCTTGCATTGTGAGACAGACAGAGAATAGGAGAGAAAGGGAAATTTGGAAGCTTCAACAATACAAGTTTAAAAAGGCAAAACAAAAAAAAATGCCATTAAAAGCACTCCCATGATTTTTAAATAAACCTTACATTCCCAGTTTGCTCTTGGAAATTTATACCATAGCTGATGATCCAAAGAAGACCCTTAAATGTTGGAGAAACCCTTTATTTCTTCTGCCTGATGGTCCAAAGCATTTCAGAACCCATGTCACACTGAGAGAGGAGCTGCATGTGTGGGAGATGTCATGCACCACGTACTTTTTTGTTATATGAGCAGTGGACCAGAATAAGAATTCAGGAAGATATTACCAACTGTAATTGCTTCCTTTCCTGTCTGTCAACTGGTAAACTTCTTAAAAGTGGATTATGAGCATGTTTCTGGAAAGCCAGGTGCTTTTCACGTGTGTCAGACTGCACATTAAGAAGTCTGGAAACACTGGAATTGTTTAGTAGAGTGTCTTAAAGTTGTTTTTTTTGTTGTTTTTGTTTTGTTTTGTTTTGTTTTGTTTTTTGGTTTTTTATTTAAATTACCACACCTTTTTTAGTGTATTCTGGCCTTCATTCAGAGATGGCAAGATGAATTCTTTAATCACAGTAATCAGTGTCTTAACAAAACTGTAATGGATGACACAGTCCAAAGTCCAGCTGTTGTGAGAAGTGTGAGGAAACCAAGTCTTAATAACTTCCTAAAAACTCTAACAATCTCTTGTTAATATTGATGTCATCACTAAATTCACCTTGAAAGTCATGTATGGGCTTGGAAAAGCTATGGGATTGTTTCTGTGAAATTCTAAATCTATTACTAATAACAGCATGTTAGTTGTAGTATTTTTATTGTTTTATAAAAGATGCTATCTTTTTTTCCTCTACTATTACTTTAAACATGTTATGCTAGTAAGCTATTGCAAAGGACCATTGCTAGCAGTAGATTTATGCTTCTTTACATTTACCCAAAAGCAACAATACAATCTTTTATGTGATTTACTTGGAGGGGACAAGAGTTTTCTGCTATTTGTCCAATGGAAAATTTGTGAAACATTGTGTAACTGGCAGAAACCTCTCCTTCCCTCCCACACCCAAATACTGACTGCTGTAAATCTGTGCACGTAGACCTTAAGAAATAACGCTCTTTTTGCTGTGGAAATCAATGAAGTGGAAGCTGGCATCTTCCCTCTATGCTATGTTACAAGCTAACGTGTTCTGCTGCAAGACTTTCTTATGGCAGTTGGTGTCTCCAACAGGGTAATCAGATGGCTGCTTTGAATCAGTCAGGCTATTCTTATATCCCTGAGCTCTAACTCATGTCTTTCTATGGGTGAAACCTGTTACCTTGCCTGACCGCTCCCCTCCAGCTAAGTCAACCAGTTCAGGCTTCCTGAAATGTGGTGGAAGAAAATGACTGATTAGAGATGCCAAAATGCAATGGTGGCTATTGCACAGCAGCATATTAGCTTAGAGGCTTATAAAAACATCCTTAGCGAGAACACACAGAGATGCATCTCTCCAGGAAGAGAGCACTGGCAGGGGAAATAACTTTCCGTCCCTTTCCAGTTTCATACCACTGTGGATTCACCCACAAAATACATATGCAGAAAGTTTTTTCCTCTTTCCCATCCTCTCTCTGACTTGCCCTCTTGCACAGTAGAGGCGTTCCCCAGGGACACAGAGATGCAACTTCACATGGTCCATGCAGCTGCAGATGGGATGGTAGACAAAGTTGCTCACAGAGCCCTGCACTAGCATTTTCCACCCTCAGTGCCACTTCTGGATCTGCTCAGGCTGAACTTTCACTGGGGTACACAGGGAAGTGAGGAATCTGAGAAACAAACCCCTGTACGCCTCAGGCACTTAAATCGACGGCAGCACCCTCCCTGCCACCTGCCCCAGCTTTGGCGTGACACCTCACTTTGGCACACAGCCACACTGTCTTCTCGGCCAGAAAGCTGTCTTGAATAGAAAATAAAACATCTCCAAGGCCTTTCTTCCTGATTTCAGTTCCTGTATTATTATTTTAATTACTGGAACTTGTTTTGCAATTAATTAGGTAATTTTGCTTTCTAGCTTATTCATTTTTTTAAATTTGTTTGACTGCTCTTAATTTTCTTTCTTTGCTAAATGTAGGAGAAAACTGCTGTGATATCAATACTCTGCATCAACAGCAGGTCTAAGATATAGACCCCCATCAATTTTTATCCCATCCAAACAAAAAAGACAAAAATAGTACTTATAAATTTTGGAAAGTTTAAACATTTGAAAGAAGGTAGTTGATTGTGAGGAGATTTCAGTGGAAGGATCTTATATCACTTTTTTTGCTAAACAAGTGTTATTTTTATTTTCCCAAATGTATTAATATTACAAAGGAAAATAAATTGTAATTCTCAGGTGTCAGCCCTGGGATTATTTGGTATCTTATCTACATATAATGCTGTTCTGATGCATGCATGCGTGTGTCTTTGTGCATCTGTGTGTGTGACAGGCGTGAGAGAAGACTTTGCTGTGCCTGTTGCAATGAAAGAAAGGAAGCCAGGTTGTCACCAGCAAAAACTTAGCCTTTCAACTAACATTAATTTTGCAGACCTCCATGGATTTCAACTGAGGATCTGGCTGAGAGTGTTTGTGATCTCCAGATAAATCTGGCTGGTATGAGCCTGGTCAGTATGAATGAAAGTGAAACTGAGCTGTCCCCAAAAGCAAAAGGCCTGTGACGGGTTTGCTAAAAGCCTGTGACTACATGGGTGTGAACTTTGACCTGGTACACTGTGATTTGATTTATGAGATGTGCAGCATAAGCCCTGTGAGACTTGCTCAGGGAGAAAACATCATCTGCTGTATGAATGGCTGGCAAAATCCTTTTGTAGTTATAACCAAGCAGCAATAATTTTGTTGGAGGGTAAACAAGACAAATAGTCTGTGAATTAACAACTGCAACACCATTTCTTCTTTTGTGGCTAGAGATGTACAGCAGGGCCTAAAATACATCTATTGCTTGCTTTTGAAGCATCTCTAGTGAAAGGTGAACCAGAAGAGACTCTTTTGGCTTCAATAGAGCCAAAGCTGCTGCTCTTATCTCTGCAGAGCTCAGTCCCTTGTACTCCGACCGGAGCTTCACTGCTGGTTTGCAGCTTGTCTCCATCTCTCTCAAATCTCAGGGTCAAAGAAACCCCTCTGTCGACCCCAGTGATTTCTGTGCAGTTTGTTTAAAGAAGAATTCACTTTCCACCAACTTTGGCTTTTTTCAAACTATGCCCCACTGCAAAGCATTTTCTATGACCATTTGGCACTTTATGGTTATAAATGGCTGTTGTGCCATGTCCTTCGGCTGACTGCAGCACTCATGACCTGAGTGAGGATCACAGGACTCCCTGCAAGTCCTTGCACAAGGACTGAGCATCGCTGACAGCAGGTTCAGACGGTGGTCTTGAGGAACACTTAAAGCTGGCCTCTTCCCTTGGCTACCTAAGCCAGCAACACCTGTTAGTCTATCATGTATTTCAGTCTACTGAAAATCCCTTTGGCGTATTTCTTTATGCTTTATATTTATTGAGGATCAGCTTGAACTGCTGTGCTTTGACTGAACAGATAGATGTTTTGGTATGAGTCATCTGGCACTTTAACACATTTTATTAATACTTTTTTATAAGTGTGAAACTCGTCAAGTTGTGCCAGGAGAGGTTTACATTGGATATTAGGAAAAAATTCTTCATGGAAATGGTTGTCAGGCATTGAAACAGGCTGCCCAGGGAACTGGTGGAGTCATCATACCTGGTGGTGTTTAAAAGGCATGTAGATAAGGTTCTTAGGGACATGGTTCCGTGCTAGAGTTGGGTCATGGTTGAACTCGATGATCCTGAGAGTCTCTTCCAACTGAAATGATTCTATGATTCCTTATCTGCTGCCAGTAGATCTTTCCTTCTGTCTTTTGCTTCTTTTGCTTTATTTTGCCTTTAGTTTTCTCCAGTTTGTTCAGTTTCCACTTTCTGTTGTATATTCTTTAGCGGCAAGTTTCCTTTTCTTCCAGGTAATGCACATGTATTACATTTCCCACCACCTACATCTTTCCCTGTTTCTGCATTCAGTTGGATTTTCTGACTACTTTAACTCATAGAAGGGTGTTACAGGTGTGTCTTGGAGGGGATGCTGCAGGTGTGCTGACACTTTTTGTTACAATGGAGGTTAAACTGGGTGAAATAATGGTCCCTCCATGCCTGAATACATGTGAAGGAAGCACATGGGGGAACAAAAGCATTCAGAAACAAAATGTTGTAAAACAGCTGGTGTGATTCCACTAACTTCTCTGGAGCTAAACAACTCACCCAAGCTGAGCATGGGTTCTAGGTGTTTGAGTTTCTGAAGTGAGAATAGAGCACTCTTAGAAGCATGCATATTTGAGTAGATATTTTATGTGATTAAGTAACAAGTACCTAGTCATTATTACTAGAATTCCCAGTTTACCTGCTTGTAATATCTAACAGGCTAATCTTTTCTCAGATTTAAAATTTAAAATTGCAGAGAAAAAGGTGTTAGGGTATGCCTTGGTAATCAGTTCAAATTTGGTCTAGAATACATCTCTGTTTTCTTAAAATAGATAAGTTTTTCTGAGCCAAATACTTTATCTGCTACAGAACCTGGGACCATGGAATATAGAGGCACTGATCCATCCAGCTGTTTCCAAACCTGGACACTATCAGCTGCACCAAAATGTATAAAAACTCGTCCCACTGGACAAATGTGAAACTGCGCTAAAAAAATGTTTCATTTCATCAAATCTGATCTGATTATGGACAAAAGAAAGGCAGCTTTGTCATGTTCAGAATGACCATGACTGTACTTACAACCCAAAGAGATGAATGCTTTTGAGTTCTACAAAGCTTCTGACCTCAGTAATGTTTCCTGGCAACAAGTTTCACAAGTTAATTATGCATTAACAAAATGCATTTCCTTCCATTAGACCAAAATAGATTGTCTGTCAGTTGCATAGGCCCTTCCCTTTCTCTTTCTCTCCTTCTTCTCCTTCCCCTTCTTTTCCTTTTTTCTTCTCTTCTTTCTTTCTCTTTCTTCTTATTCTTTTTCTTCTTTTTCTTTTTATTTTTGTTTTTGTTTTTCTTTTTCTTTTTCTTTCTCTTTCTCTTTTTCTTTTTTTTTCTCTTTTTCTTTCTCTTTCTCTTTCTCTTTCTCTTTCTCTTTCTCTTTCTCTTTCTCTCTCTCTTTCCCTTTTCCTTTTCCTTTTCCTCTTCCTCTTCTTCTTCCTTTTCCCTTTCCTCTTCCTCTTCCCAGAATCACAGGATGTTAGGGATTGGAAGGGACCTCAAAAGATCATCTAGTCCAATCCCCCCACCAGAGCAGGAACACCTAGATGAGGTTACACAGCAAGGCGTCCAGGCGGGTTTTGAATGTCTCCAGAGGAGGAGACTCCACAACCTCCCTGGGCAGCCTGTTCCAGTGTTCAGTCACCCCCACTGTGAAAAAGTTTCTTCTCATATTTAAGTGGAACCTCCTGCGTTCTAGTTTATACCCATTACTCCTTGTCTTATCGTTGGTTGTCACCAAGAAGAGCCTGGCTCCATCCTCATGACACTCACCCTTTACATATTTATAAACATTAACGAGGTCACTCCTCAGTCTCCTCTTCTCCAGGCTAAAGAGACCCAGCTCCCTCAGCCTTTCCTCATAAGGGAGATGCTCCACTCCCTTAATCATCTTTGTGGCCCTGCGCTGGACTCTCTCTAGTAATTCCCTGTCCTTCTTGAACTGAGGGAGGGGACCAGAACTGGACACAATATTCCAGATGAGGTCTCACCAGGGCAGAGTAGAGGGAGAGGAGAACCTCTCTCAATCTACTAAGCATCCCCCTTCTAATACACCCCAGGATGCCATTGGCCTTCTTGGCCACAAGGGCACAGTGCTGGCTCATGGTCATCCTGCTATCCACCAGGATCCCCAAGTCCCTTTCCCCTACACTGCTCTCTAACAGGTCATTCCCCAACTTCTGCTGGAACCTGGGGTCATTCCTGCCCAGTTGCAAGACTCTACACTTGACCTTGTAATATTTCATTAAATTTTTCCCTGCCCATCTCTCCAGCCTGTCCAGGTCTTGCTGGATGCCAGCACAGCCTTCTGGCTTGTCAACCACTCCCAGTTTGGTGTCATCAGCAAACTTGCTGGTAGTACACTTGTATGGGAATATAGCGCAAGATTGGCGAGGAGTTTAGTTAAATGTAAATAGGCTCAAAGTGACTTGCACCTGTCTGTAGAAAAAGCACATACATCACACTAATTGTTTTACTGACCTTGTGTGCTTGATGAGTAGAACCTCTGTGTTACATAACATAGGCCTGTGAGAAACTCTAGGCACCTTATCACTATGTCTGAGATTCTTGCTTTGTTGTGAGAAAGAGCAGGAGGCTGCATCTGCCTGAAGCCTTGAAATACTGGCGAGCTCAGCAGGCCCAATGATCTTCCAGCAGGGCTGAACTTACCAGCGCCTGCGTCCCCACTTGTGTCACCGCTGCCTGTGAGCCTAGGTGTGATTTCGGAGATCCTCCAGTAGAGAGGTAACTAAAATAAAACTTGCTCTTCGCAATGCATTCATGGCCTCTGGCTCTTCTTGCGATGTGCCTGCGTATGTGTAGACAACACTGTATTCCCTCATCCAAGTCGTTGATGAATATATTGAATAGTACTGGTCCCAGTACTGATTCTTGAGGCACTCCGCTAGATACAGTCCTCCAACTAGATTCTGCCCCATGGACCACAAGTCTCTGGCTTCTTTCCTTTGGCCAGTTCACAGTCCACCTCACTACCTGATCATCCAGTCCACACTTCCTCAGTTTAGCAGCAAGGATGGTGTGGGAGACTGTGTCAAATGCTTTACTGAAGCCAAGGTAGACCACATCCACTGCTTTGCCATCATCTATCCACCTCATTATGTCCTCGTAAAAGGCTATGAGGTTGGTTAGGCATGACTTTCCCCTGGTGAAGCCATGTTGAGTGCCTCTAATGACCTTGATGTGCCTTGAAATGTCACCAAGGATAAGTTGTTCCATCACCTTGCCAGGGACAGACGTGAGGCTGACCGGTCTTCCTCTTCTTCCCCTTCTTCTTCTTCTTCTTCTTCTTCTTCTTCTTCTTCTTCTCCTTGTTCTTCTTCTTCTTCTTCTCCTTGTTCTTCTTCTTCTGCTGCTTGTTCTTCTCCTTCTCCTTCTTCTTCTTCTTCTTCTTCTTCCTTCTGTTACATTTAGTCTGATCAATGCAGGATTTCTATATAACATTCCCTCAGGCAGACTGCGAGGTCACTATTAAGGGGCTGTAGCTCTCCCTCTGATGTCCTTCTCCCATGGCTCTGCAGCCTGTGCCACAGGGACCCAAGGCAGAGGTCTGGTGTGGCCCCATGTTTAAGTTCTTCTCAGATGGCCAAGAACATCACTCCGCTGCAAGAAAGAGCTGTGCAAAAGGTAAAAGAGGAAAGATTACAGGCAGAGGCAGGGTTGTGGAAAGGGGGCAGTATCTCAAGGTTTAAGTGGGAAAGGTATAACATTTTGGAAGAAAAACAAAGGAGCAAAGCAGAGGGAGTCAGGTTTGGTGTTTCTTCATAGGTAGTCAGTTTATTAGTGCACCAGCATGCTGCTGCCGATGGAGATGGTGGTCGTTCAAACTTTCTTCTCCTACTGATGCCTGCCAAGCCCACCTAAAACCCTTTAGGGGTCTTATGAGGCTGGTGAGGAAATGGGCACTATTAGCCTGTTAAATCCTGGCTTTTATGTGTGTTGAGTCATCATACAATTGCTTTATGCTTTAAAGTTCTTTATATCTTGCATGCAGAGTCTCTGTGTGCAGAGCTAAAAGTAGCTGTACAAACTGACGCAAGAGAAAGTGATAGTAAGACACCTCACCAGACAGGAAAAGCAAATTCTGGAAAAAAATATTTCTCTGAAACAATTCATTGTTACTATATTTGTTGAAATAAAACGCAAAGCTACCTGAAATGATGTTTGGCAAACAAACTCTTACAAATCTGAAGTAATCTTAAGAGGCGTTTTCCATGAAAAGAACATGCCGTACTCGCTGTGCAAACAGATTTAAAGTGAATAGAACAGTGCCATGGTAAGCAAGGTCCTCTTGGCATTTCCTGGTAAACCTGTACCATCTGTGACAACCTTACTACTTCTGCTGTACTTACTTCAAATCTCTTCAATGTGATTCTGTAATTCTGCACTTTTTTTTTTTTTTTTTTAGTATTAGAGGGGTTAGAAGGAACAGTGTACCTTTGGTGTACTGTAGCGAATAAATAACTGTGCTTTTAAGCTGGCTGCATTCTGCTTGCAAAGTGTCTCTGAATTATTAAATAGACCCAGAAGAGGGGCAGTAATATGTTATTAAGACCTTTCACCCCATTTGTTTGCCACAGCTATTGGGACTGCTTTGGCTAGCAATAGTAACAACACTGACATGAGGTATTGAAGTAATTGTCTTTACCATAGGCAGAAAAATGCCAGGACAAATACACCAGAATACTGACTAGTCCATCAGGATTAAACTTCTTGGTGAACCAGAAGCTTCCTTGCAAATATTTTGCTCATTGTGTGTAGACGAATTGAATGAGCTATTAATGTTCTGAAGTCCAGAAATAAGTATCGTTTTGTGCTTTGTTCTGACTGCTGCTAGTTAAATCGTATCTTGCAAGTAGCGTCACATGGGAGAAACCGGTTGAGATAACAAATATTGAAGTGATTTTTTTCGGTGTTGAGTCTATATGGACAGATTTATTTCACTGGCCATGTAGATTCCCAGTAGGTTTAATAAATCCCTGTTTCACTCAGGGTTGATTTTCCTCCCTGTCTGGTTTCACTGTTGCTGTTCAGCTGTGCTGATGGAAAACAATGAAAAGTATGTAAGAATTCTTAGGCAAAATGCTCTGAAATGTCTTTTACCAGCTAGTTAATAAGTATTTCATTCAGCATTTTTATATGGAAGGTCTGATTGCTTGCTGAGCAGTTTTGGCATCAAATTTGGAGACTGTTGTCACCAAAAAGATAACTGGCCCGGAGTTATGTGCATTTCTCACAGCAATGTTTATCATATGGTTACTCATACCATCTCAAATACATCATTACTAGAACAATGTCTAAAGCTCCCAATTCAAAATGTGATGCCTAGAATAGACCTGATACTATATCTACATGTAACTCTGTCTAAAGTCATCACCAATATAAGATTCCTGATTTGATATCAGAGACAACAAATGAGGAAGAAAACAATAAAGGACTTTCTAACAAATGCATGGAAAATTATCTTGATATTTTATTGTATTTACTTTAAATAAGCTGATATGGTCTTCAATCTGATCTCTGAAAGTCCATTATACATGGAATTTGTGAGGAGATTTACACTGTAATAACTTTTGACAACTGAGATATGTGTCCATGTTCTCTAATCTCCATCCCAAACAAACTGAATGATAAGACTATACAGATACATTTCCTATTAAAATACATAATAGTCCTGTAAGTAGTTATTGAAAAGAGAGTCCTAAAAGCCTCATTTGTTATGATGATTCTACAGTTTTCTTCCGTTCTCTGTGAAGGAGAAGTCTCACATTGTCTTAGATCATTGTGAAATACTGAACAGTTAAGGTATAGTGTCATGAACAATTCTGTTTAGAAAGGCAATCATTGCACACAGGACATCTATAAAATGTTCAGTCAGACAACTGAAGTTTATAGCTTGCCATATTTAAAAAAACATTGCTTTTGCAGACTTGTAACCTTAATGATCTATTTAAAAACATCTTGCTCACATGGAGAAAAATGTTCTGTTATGAGCATTATCACAGTAAAAATCCCACATAATGATTTTGGACGCTGACTGCAAACCTGCAGGATAACTTGATTTTGTTGATCACGTCATGCAGTTGCGGCCGAGCATGATTTTCTCAGCTGCAACTCTTGCAGTCATGCATGACTGACTTAGGTGAAAGAACTATTATGAGTGTTTTCCTTTCTTAAAACATCCTACTCTTTACAGTGAGAGTGTAAGACACAGTTCTATTTGTAAACAACTAAAGCCTAATATCTGCAATACATCATGTAAAGGTATAATCACTGTCAAAATGACAAGGCAACATTACAGAAAGTGACTGCTGTAATTGACAGAGATGGTGATCAGGCTCTGAAACTGTTTTCCAATTGCATATTCATGATTCCTCTCTATAATATGCTACAGTTACTGTGTGAGTTATTCTAAGCGGATGTTTTAACATGACTAGACTGACACCTTGTATTTTGAGATTTGCAAGTCTAATCTTTAACACCGTTCCCTCATTTTTTTTTCCAAATGTCTAACTCTTGACATGTGAACTTAGTTGTGGGACACATCAAAGAACATGTGCATACAGGAGTATACCCAGCAGTTGCACCCATGTTGCCACACTGGTGATGGCGGTTTACTGGTGAAGCAGGACCCCAGTGTCTGCCACCACACAGCCCACCCCACCAGTGGCTGTGAGGAGTTGGTGAACACTCATTCAGCAGTGATGAGTGGCTCTAATCCATGCACGTGAACAGCCAGAATTGCTCTCTGGCCTTAAGCCTTAATAGCTCTTCATAAGCCGGTTCTTTTATTAGCTAATTATTTGACTTGTTTGGCTTTTAGGCAGCTACTTTCAACACCCTGTGCCATAACCACAACAGTTACTGGTGAGTGAATGGTAAAGGTGAAGAGGCTTGAAGAAATAAACTAAAACACCTGTCTTGTACATAAGCAGAAGGCAATGATTTCTCTCCTTTTCTGATAGTGAATATTATGTTTTCATTCAAGCTCAGAGAGAAGTTTGGAGGGAAAAAAGCATAATCTATTCCTATTCCTCCTTTCATTGTCTGTATTTCTGATGCAGTCAGGAGAGTTGGGCAATTTTCTAAATAAAAGCTGATATTTTTCTTTTCCCAGGAAGTGTCGGTTTATCAAAAACTGAATCTTTGCCTGTTAAACACAGTTTTGATGCATGCCTAGATGAGAGAACGCATTTAAGAAGAATGGAACTCCTAAAAATCTGCTGCTTTCAGGACATAGCACACAACCTTTCATATGCCTCCCTGTTCTCTCTAATTCCTGCCAGCTGGATAGAAAGAGTTTTCACTCATTGATCACATGAGATGGTCGAGCTGATCAAACCTCTCTGTCAGGAGAGAGAAGGTCTGAATTACTTTTCCATCTGCCTATCCCCTGCTGTAGAAACCTATCCCCTCTTTTGCACCTCCTGTGAGAACCTCCAGTAAACTTCATGTCCAGTGGTGACATCTACTCACTGCTTATGAATGTTCGGGCCCTTCAGTGCCCTCAGAGAGTGACTTCCTCTCATTTTCTCAATCAGACAGCATTTGCTTAGCTCCTGCTCTTGCAGGAGCTCTGTCCTTGCACTCTGTTCTGTCTACTAGTCATGCGACAATGACCAGAAATGGTCTTCACTGCTCCTGACTTGCCAAGGGCCTTTTCCAAAACCCGACAGTCCCAAGATCACAACAGTGGAATGGACACCAGTATGCAGCTGACAGGGCAGGGAGTCTGTGACCCCGCTGTATTAAGTGCATAAAGCAGGAAAAGTTCAGCTCAGAGCTTGCACTGATATTTCACTGGGAACAGTCCTGATGGGTGAGACAGTAGCTTTTAGCTAAGGATACAAACCTCTCTGCTTTTTCCCTCCAGATTCAATATGTTGCCACAGTGTCTTCCCTGGGAGCAAAGCCACCTTGGACTTCTGGGTTGGCTTCTCTTAGTCAGCAGCACAGGCGCATGGAAACAGCCAGCAGATGACCTTGTGATGTATATGCAGCCCAGGCTGAGGTATGCTCTATAGGGCTGAATCGTTCTCAAAACGATTTAAACTTGTATTGGTGGCTGGCCTGGGACTGTTGTTGCTGTCCCTTTAGTACTACTACTCTGAAATAAACAAAAAGAGCTGGGCAGGCACTGGATCTTCTGTTTCATACTAAATGTGTTACTTTTCCAAACCTGGGAAAAACAGCAGCTTTCCAGTGATGAAGCTTCAAAAAAAAAAAAAGTGTTTATTATCCAGAAATCCACATGGTAGCTTGTGCTCCTATTTATCTCAGAGACCAGGAGAGATAAGCTGCATCAAACACTGCCTCATTCTCTGCTCATTCCTACATGTTTCTGGACTTCACAAAGTATTTGATCTCACAGTTCTTTAACTTTTGTGATAATAATGTAATCTTTGTTCTGATCCAACCCTGTTTTGCTCAGCTGCAGGAATCAGGAAAGAGAAATCATATACTAGTGAACTTCCTGCTCAGACTACAGGCTGGGTTATCTTTTCAGACAAGCAAGGCATCAGCTGTGGTTAATAATACAAAATGTGAGTGTTTGCGTCACTGCATCCATTTTGAAGATGTGAAATCAGAAGTTTGCAGAGGTTTCACCACAGGGAATCTGTTTACCCTTCTGGTTAAGAGGTGTTAGCATCTTCCAGAGAGCCTCTTCTCTCAGGCAGAACAATCCTTGTAGCTGCTTTGGCTGGAGAATTGACTCCAACATTTTGAAGGGGGAGTTGCCTGGTTTCCTCCTCTTCTGTGACTGCTGTAGGCACTGCAGCGTCTGGCGGTGTGTGTCCAAGGATTTCATGTGATCTCAGTTCAGCTGTCAAATCTTGCCGTTTTCCCAGGAGACCAGAGCCTATATAAGGACTTCATTAACTTTTGGAGGCTCTGGACTTATGTTAAATCTAGTTCTCCTTTTTTTTAGGTGGTGTTCTAAGGACTTAGACATCCCTTTCCAGGTGAAGCTCAGATGTTATATTGCCTATGGGGGGAGGGAGAGCATCAAAGTCACATTAAAGGGCTTGAATGTCCCATCTCAGGCTCCAGAAGGAACAATGTGTTATAAAAGGGAAAAATCGTTACATGTGAAAAGGTTGAAGTTTCTAAGGAGCATAATCCAGCAAATTCCTAACAAAGACTAACCCTTAATATTGTTCATTGAGAGACAGTCTGACAAGGTTTTTGGTTATTGCCTGTGCTGGTTTGACTGAAATTGAGTTAATTTTCTTCACACAGTTAGAAACTCTTCTTTTGTGTAGCTAGCATGGCTGTTCTTTGGATTTAGTTTGAAAATAATAAGATAACACCTGGGACAGACATAATGTTTTTCTTCGGTGACTTTCCAGTGTTTTGGAGTTGGAATGAAGAGAATGTAAACAGTTACTGTTATCTTAGTTATTGTCTGGGAGACCAGGGTCTTTCTGGGCTCTATTGGCAGATGTGAGGCAGCTAGGAAGTGGGGCATGGATGGGACAGACCGTGACTGACCTCCAGGCTGAGCAACGAGAATATTCCATGCCATTAGTGTCATGCTTCATATTTAAAAAGAGCTAGATTTTCCACGTAGGGACGCCCATTCCAGTTCTGCTCTGTTCTGGTTGTGTTCTATCTGGGAGTTCTTTTAGGTTTGTTTGGGTTTTTTTTCCTTATGTTCTGCCATGTTGCAGTTGGTTTCTGGGCCTTTCTGTTTCTTTGGTCTTTTCACTCTCTTCCCAGGACTGGCTGGTCAGTGTGGATGGAGTTCATGAGGAATTGCATTAAGTATCACTTATTTATATATATTTTTTAAATTTTATATATAGTAGTAGTAGTAGTAGTAATAGTATATTAAGGTTATTTTGTTATTTTATTAAACAGCTTTTATCTCAGTCCTGGAGTTTCTTCCTTCTCTTTCAATTCTGTCCCCTACTTGGGGGTGGGAATGAGGGAATGAGCAAGCGGCTATTGTGGTTTTGATTGCTAGCTGGGGTTAAACCACAACATTGCCAAAAAGTATCAAACTTCTATTGTGAAAAAAAAATCTCTGTAAGCAGCATTGTAACACAGGTTCTCCAAGGTTGTGGTAGATATCAGTACATCTGAAACATTCATGAAGCACAGCAGTACATCATATAACACAAACCAGCATGATATTGTGCCACAGCTTGAGTATAGTAACTCTTGCAACATGTGAAGGGGCAGCCAGCCTTGGAACAAGTGTGAGGATATTATCTTTATCTGCATGGTCTAGACAATATTTGTGATCATGCATGTTTTGGAAGATGTAGAAACAAGGAAGTTAACTTTTATTAGATTATGATGTATATTTGCAATTCTACCATTTTTTAAAGATTCCACACATTGATGCGAAACATCGCACATTTTGAAATTATGGCCTGGTAAAGTTTGTTCTGTTAGTGTTATAGCCTTATCAATTTTTAGCACATGCTGGAACTTTTTTTGTGAAGAACTAAAGAAGCAAAATTTTTCCCACTAGATGGCAGTGATAAGTTGTGAAAGTTATGGGAAAAGAGGTGTGGAGTCACATAAAAACCTCTGTGAAAATTGAAGATACAGGTTTGATAAGCCAACGAGAATTAGGATTTTACAGAGTCACAGGAAAAGCTCCAGGTTTAGGACACTCTTTTGTGTCCAGACAGCATATATTTTATTGTAAGTACAATCAGATACCATGTTGCTTTTTCATGGCAGGCCAAAATTGGCTGCAAGAGCTGATCACAATCATGCAAAATATTTTTTAACTAAAGTGTGTGTGTTTGTGTGTACAGATTTCTCTCTCACATGTACATATATTTATATTCATATGGGTTCAAAGTGTTCACATATTAAGTCTGCTGTTGACTGAATAGTGAGAGCCCACAAATTATTTTGCACAGAAAAAAAAAATCAAGTAGAAAAGACATCTCAAATGACAAAAAAAGAAGAAAGTTACTACAAATGTAGTGACAAATACATATTAGGAAAGTGGTATTTTGTTAAGAATATAAATTAACATTGAAACATTTTTTTTGCATTTGTTATGCCAAATCTTGGTCTGAATGTCGTTCTATCAAGATAAAAAATCCATAAGTCATGAAATGCTGCATAGCAGTGAGTTGCTCTAAGCAAACAATAAAGAACCTGTTCATTCATGATGGGAACCATCATCAGAACAGTCTTCCCTGTTCCTAACTGAGAAATACAAACACCTTTTCTCACCATCATCATAAAATGCTGCAACTCTTTTCAACTTTGATTTAATCTAAGCTTGGCAAGCAAGCAAGTGAAAGCAGGGAAGCTGAAATAGCTAATCCCGACCTTAAGCAAAAGCTGATTTTTTCCCTTTTTTGTACAAAGCAAGGCAGCTTGGGCTGTGTATTTGTCTCTCTGTTCATACATGCATGTGCACACACATATGCACACATTCTGAATGTTTGTAGCTTTTCATACCCTAAATCCCAGCAGAATGTACACCTATATTCTTATATATGAATACTACTTTAGCATGACAATGCAAAGAATAAACATTTTCTGAGAATGTCAGTAGAGAGTAGGTCTCCATCTGGTGAAAAACAGCAGTCTGCAGACACAGAGAACAATGTCAGCTTTTGCTAGCTCAGGACCTGTCTATGTGATTTACGTGCATATCTAAATCACAGCTGTCTGTGGAGAATGGTGGATTTACTAGAGGTAATATAAAACCTTTCTGTGGGATTTGTATGAGCAAGGGGCTCATCCAAATAGCTCCCAAGTAAGGTTAAAAATGGCCATTCAGGAATCATGGCTTGGCCTCATCCAGCATGTACCCTTGCTGATAAAGGGTCACATGCAGATGCCTGTGTCCTTCCAAAACACAAGAGAGCTGGCTGAGGATGTCCCCTTACAGCATAGCAAGGAATTGCAGCTGAGACAGCAAACAGATTCTTGGTACTTTCTTCCAACAATGCAAAGTCAAGTTTCTACTTTGCAGCTTCAAGATGGCTTCCAAACAAGGTGACATCATTGCAATGTCAGGTTAAGCATCAGCTTGTCCTTCAGAAGCAAGAGGAGTTGTCAAACAGGTTCAAAGCCAGCAATGAAGCAAACTTGGAAGGAAATTGCTTGCTTTCTCAGCTGCTGTAGAGCGGATAAGGAGATGTATGGTAGGGTGCAAGGAACACAGAACGTGAGCTGAGCCTTTGTATAAACCCAACTTGTCCTGACTGTCCCTCCATTGCTATTATTCTGTCTGGACTTTGTAATTTACAGAAATGCACATTTAGAGCTCAAAAAGACTGTGGAAATCGTCTCCCTGTTGCTGAGCTAATATTGATTCAGGCCATGACTTAAATTGCTTGCCTAAACTGTTGGGAAGGAAATACTAGTTGGAAGAGTGTTCCCCAAGTCACCCAAAATATTCCTGCCCTCAGAGTTTGAAAGCTTTTGCTAATATCTAACATAACTTTCCTTATAATCCATCATCTGTATTTGAAATCTGTTATGCTGCCAATGACATAAAAGAACAAATGGTCATGATTCTCATTATTAAAAAGATGCACTTAGTACTACACCAATACTATTCAATATATACGAGTACTATTCAATATATACCAGTACTATTCAATATATTCATCAACGACTTGGATGAGGGAATAGGGTGCACTATTAGCAAGTTTTCTGATGACACCAAACTGGGAGGAGTGGCTGACACACCAGAAGGCTGTGCTGGCACCCAGTGAGACCTGGACGGGCTGAAGAGTCGGGTGGGGAAAAATTTAATGAAATATAACAAGGGAAAATGTAGAGTCTTGCTTCTGGGCAAGAACAACCCCAGGTTCCAGTAGAAGTTGGGGAATGACCTGTTAGAGAGCAGTGTAGGGGAAAGGGACTTGCGGATCCTGGTGGACAGCAGGATGACCATGAGCCAGCACTGTGCCCTTGTGGCCAAGAAGGCCAATGGCATCCTGGGGTGTATTAGAAGGGGGATGCTTAGTAGGTTGAGAGAGGTTCTCCTCTCCCTCTACTCTGCCCTGGTGAGACCTCATCTGGAATATTGTGTCCAGTTCTGGGCCCCTCAGTTCAAGAAGGACAGGGAATTACTAGAGAGAGTCCAGCACAGGGCAATGAAGATGATGAAGGGAGTGGAGCATCTCCCTTATGAGGAAAGGCTGAGGGAGCTGGGTCTCTTTAGCTGGAGGAGACTGAGGGGTGACCTCATTAATGTTTATAAATATGTAAAGGGTGAGTGTCATAAGGATGGAGCCAGGCTCGTCTCGGTGACAACCAATGACAGGACAAGGGGTAAAGGATATAAACTAGAACGCAGGAGGTTCCACTTTAATATGAGAAGAAACTTTTTCACAGTGAGGGTGACTGAACACTGGAACAGGCTGCCCAGGGAGGTTGTGCAGTCTCCTTCTCTGGAGACATTCAAAACCCGCCTGGACACCTTCCTGTGTAACCTCATCTAGGTGTTCCTGCTCTGGTGGGGGGATTGGACTAGATGATCTTTCGAGGTCCCTTCCAATCCCTAATATTCTGTGATTCTGTGTGACTATTTGAGGAAAACTGCCTTATTCTTCTACCCTACGTCTTTTTTTTTTCTTTTTTTAAAATTTACATTACATGAAATATAGACTCTATATATATGTACTTGATACATATAGAATAATATAGACTAAGAATAATAGAATATAGAATATAGAATAATACAGAAATAAGACTGTTTCAAACTCTTTCCAGCTTATCACTATATCAGTTTCAAATACAGTGCCTGAAATCAGATGCAGTGCTCCTGCAGTTAGTGCTTCTGACTTCACTAAGGGAGGAGTTTCCAGCATTGTTTTTGCTGAAATGGCTTTTTTTTTTTCTTTCCATTATTGGCTAGTGACCAAATTCTCACTTGCTGTGTAACTGCTTCATTCATTTAAGACTTTGTAGGATGATTTGTATTTCCTGCAGATCTCTTTCTTGATCTTGACCACAATAACTTCTTTTTTCTCTATGATAATTTTATGGCTTTCCTGCTCTATGCAAACAAATGGTATTTCCATTTGCTAAGACTTAGATCCCACAGATGCTGAAATCATCAAGGGTTTTACTGCTCTCATCAAAGAAAGTTAAATCAAGTTCTGAATGCTTAAAAGCTAGCTGATGTATCATTTAAGTATTACACCGGCAAATGCAAATAAAGCATATGCTATATCCTGGTCTTTTCTTGGTATGCTTTAGTTCTTACCTCCTACTGAACAAAAGTGATTGTCAGATACCTTTATGTTTTCAAAAACACTTTGTTGCAACATGGAAAGACTGAGAGGATTTTGTTTGCCGAAGTGAAAGCTTATTTTATAGATGTTAGATGTGCTTTTTGACTTATTACAATGTCAAGCTGACATGACACTGGTGTTTGGATGACTCAAACAAGAATGGGAAGAGTCTGATTTCCATAAATACCCTGCTTTATTGCATTGGAATAAGCTGGTTTTGATCTTTTTTTCATTAAGGTTGTTTGGTTTATTTTAAGTATATCAACATGGATCATGAGTACGTATTTGTATTCTCTCCCTTTCTGAGCTTTTTAGGCTGACTTTGGACCTTCAGGCCAAGATAGATAAGACAGATAAAGCAAGAAATCATAATGCAATTTACCTGTGAAACGGAGTTAAAAGCAAACCAAGCAGACTATAGTTTGTACACATCAGTTTATCAGAAGAAAAATTCTTCTTGGCTCTGGAACTGAAATACCTGCAAGACAGGATTTATCTCACCCAAATACAGGCTTCCAAATTGCAAACTACTAGTTGTGTACTATAAATGACTAATTTTCTTACCTTTTCTGTGTCTACACTACACTGTGTTGAAGAGTCTGAAAGTTTTACCTCCATTGTGAGTTAACCTTTTTTTGCATTGTCACACAAGGAAATCATACTCATAAAAAAGTCTTCATCAAGTTTTATTTGGAAATATGTTTGTATAAAATCTGTATTTCTAAGAAAGTTAGTAGCATCATAATTGTTGCAAAGTGCAATCGAACGATGTAGGAATAGAAGAGACTTTGATGCTTTTGATTCTTCCATACATTAAAACAAAGTGCATCTCCAATGTGATGTTTCAGGTGTTGTTTGCACTATTTCATAAGCAAGTAGTAGTAGTTAAGCAAGACAACAAATGAAATTGGCAAGTTCTTCTTCTAAATTCCTGATGAACAAGCTGGATTACAAATTGAAGGGAATGGTGATGAAATGGTTGATATAACTGATTATGCTACTTTTCATATTTGCACAAACATAAACAGGAACAGAAATTTCTCAGTATTTCACATTGGAGAATAATATTGTTTTGTGTTTATTACAATGTAAACACCCATAAAACCAATATGTAAAAGTTTCAATAATTCATGTTCACACATCACTTGGTTTTGGGAAGAACAAGGCTGAATCTAGGGTTTGAGTCAGACTCATATTATAAAAACAGTGAACAAATTAACACAAAACACTGTTCTACTTTGAAAATATATAGTCTCATGAGCTTCTTATTTATTGTTTCTTCATCTCTTAATTTGGGCCATTTATGAGTAATATTGAAACATTTAATGATAGCTGGCTCTGAAAAGTTCTTGGAACTTGAAAGTTTGTTCTTTACATTTCACCAGAAATAAGGATTCTGAGGTCATCAGTTTTCCAGCTATTCTGTTGGTAGCAAGTCAGAAGAGGATCTAACCTGTTATCCTAGCTGTGTTCATATACTGATGTGAAAAGAATAAAATACACATAAAATAGCACATAACAATACCAGCAGGTCTCTGAACACCAACAAGGTGTAGAGCTACCAGTACTTTTATTGTCATTTTCTAAATTAGAAGTTTTATAAATAGTGTGAACTAAAGAAGGAGGGAAAGATAATTAATTTAGTATAACTTGATGGTTTCAACAGTCCTGTTTGACTTTTAGCCTACAGCTGAAATAAAATGGTTCCTCTTCCTCTCCCAGGTATTCTCAGAATTTCAGCCAGAATTTGAGTGATTCTGATGTATTTTCAAGCTCTATCTTCCCCTGATTGAGAGGCTCCACATTTGAAATTATTGCTTACAAGTTGAAGACATTCACTAGGATATGTGAAAATGTCACAAGGTTCTGTAGAAACACGGAGCAAAGAGACAATGATACCTCCAACAGACATTATTGCCATCTCTGAGGATTGCTGTCTGGAGTACATTTAAAAAAAATATTTAAATAAAATGTATAGCTAAAATTCAGGGACAATTTCACCTTTTCCCCTGGTTAACTTGTGAGAAGTGTTTCTCGTTTTCCCAACAGTTTTATGATCAAGTTAGGCCACTCTGAAAAAGCCAAGAGGAAAAAAAAACCCAAACACAACACTAAAAAGCACACCACAACAAAAAAATCCACAACCCCACCCTCCCCCAACAAACACTTGGGTATATGCTACAAATCCATGGTTTTATATCTGCCAACTTTTGCTTGGTTTCACATCAAAATTCTGTGAAACTACAAATTTCTGTACCACTTTTCAGAAACAGCCTTTTGGAGAAATCTTTTAGTAAAGAGGAGTAAAATCCTATATGTTTATGTTCTCTACCAAGCTTCTCTCTTTCAAGTTTTGTTTTAACAGGTATTCTAGAAATCTTTTTCATCTCTTTAGACTTTTACAGAACAACACTTTACAGCCAAAAATCTTGAGTTGAGACCTGGCCAGGAAGTCATCCTGAGGTTTAATCACAGTACCAGTGCAATAGTATGGCCTTTTTTCACTATGGACAAGGAAGTTTACTGCAGTATTATCAATGTACAATAGATTTTTGGAAAACTATCCTTTCTTTGCCTGCCTGACAGAGCAATTCAGTACTTCCCTTACTAACCATGGCACTTAAGCACTTCAGAAAACACTTTCCATCTTCAAAGTGCTCTGCAAGTATTAAGTGATGTTTGTTAAATGTTAAGACACTGACACAGGGCAGGCAGAGAGTAGGAGCAGCTAAAGGGGTGGAGAGGTTTGGGGACTGATTCTGCTTGAAGTTTCCTATATCAGCTTCTGCTGCATGTTAACGTAGCTGGTAATTTCACCCTGGCTTTAGCCCCTAAATGCCCACCACAAGGTTCTGCGTAAAATAAAACTAAACCCAAACCCTGGTCTGATTGCCAGCTTCTCCTTTCTTGGTGCATCAGGGCCAGCAGATCCCTCTGACTGCGTCCTGGCCACCAAACTGACTGACCACCGTGGCCACTGCACCCGGTGACACTGACATTCTTACTCTTGAGGTTTTTTTTGCAAAACATGGACAGCCAGAGCTCCAGCAATCACAGAGAAGTACTGAAGTACTGCTCCTCCTTCAACCACAGGGTTGCAGCCTTTGTAGGGTGGTAGCTTCTTTACATAGTCTTTGCATCTCACTGAGTTACATGATAAAAGCCCAAAAAAACCTATTATAGCGCATTGTGAGGAAGACATTTAATTGCAATGGGCCATGTCACCGATTATGATTTTGTGGTGTATGTTGTAGTGGATAGAATATGTGATAAATTTTCAGGGAAACTTTACAAAGTTGTGCTAAGTCTCCTATACCACACATAATATATGATACCTGCAAGAAAATATCCTAACTAAAGAGTTGGATATGTGGTTCACCAAGCAGCATGACTGATGTGTGAACCTGAGATACATACTCTCAGGAATATTTTGATGGCAGGTTCTTTTCCTTAGCCAGTCTCCTTCGCTACAGTGGTCTTATCACTGGACAAATTATTTACTTTACCTGTGTCTCAGTTTCTTTAACTGTGCAGTAAGAAAATTTGCACTTATCAACGTACCTAAAAGTCTCTGGACAGATTCACAGTCTTGCAGAGCTAATTGTCGTTAGTGTTCATCAGCAGTGACAAAACTTTACAGGCAAAAAGATTTCTCCATGTCCAAGATATACTGCAATACAAGCCTCCCTGTGACTGCAGAATAAATTACATTGACACACAATTTTTTATATACTGGCAGTATGATACAGCCAGATGTAAAAGATCAAACACTGTCCCTAGAGTAACTACCAAACTTCAGACTAGTAATGACATATGCATCTAAATAGAAGTACTTCAATTCCATATGTACAGATTTGCTCTGATAATATAAATGACATTTGGAGACTAAAGCCTAGATATATATTGGCAGTGACTGACAGTCTCCACACAATTTCTATACAAATCTTACAATTGAAGGGAAAACACTAGGAAAGAAAAAAATTGACATACAAACAAACATACCTACAAACCCTAGGGCATCTAACTTCTTCTTACTGGAGTGGAAACATACAGCCCTAAATTATACTCTATTTCCTTCAGTACCTAGATTCAGTGACATAGATCTTGTATCATCCTTTGAAGAACAGAAATAAAATTTCTGTAGTTTGAAATACTCTTCAATGTTCCTCATTTCTTAGAGTATAACACATATATCTGGGTTATACAGAGATTTTTATGCGCTGTTGATCACAGTATGTAAGGCATCGCTCTGTACCGAAGCTCTACCAACTCTTTGTTTTGCATTAGGTTTACTAGCATATAGTAGCCCACCCAGAATGCTTAACCTGGACTTCTCTGTTTCTGACTGCCGGGAGCTCTGCACAACTCTCCTGGTGGAGCTCTTACTGTGAAACAAAGTCTGTTTCCTACTGACCGCTTTAAAATTCACTTTTTCTCCTCTGCCTTTGAAATTCAGTTGATTTGAGAGGGGAGGAGTGCTTTCGTGAAGTGTTGATAGGCCTCTGCGAAGACTCTGATCTGCAGAAGAAGGTGCTGGTACTTTTTTGATCAGTGGCTTTGTTTTCTGGCTTGGATCCTGAATTTATCAACTTGATAAGTTGTTTGATTTTTGGTTTTGTTTTACTATGTTTGTCCTTTTATATTCAAACAGTCCTTGGTATTTAGCAGAGGGTGTTGAATTCTCTGGTGCACTCAGGATAATTGGGTGGATAGGGAGGGGGAGCTCTTTATTTTCAGAGACTTTCTGATATCAATATTGAATTTAGTGAATTCCACCTACTCTGTAAAATGACCTTGCACTTCTTTAAAATAAGAATGTAGAGGAGTGGGTACTGAAGCACTCAATTTGTGGTGTAGTCATAGTTACCACAAAAATAATCTGGGTAATTGGTGGACCCAAGTGACCCAGTGTTCAAAGCAACTGTGGCATGGTTATTCTGTACCCTGATGTATGGCCAGTTTCTCTGGAGATCAACTCCTGACCCCTGTAAGGCTTAAAGTGTTCATAATACACACTCCATGCAGATTTCAGGGGAGCCTTAGAGACTTCATGTTTTGCAGATCCTTGCAATTTTCTCGAAGGAATTCAAGAGGAGCACATCAATAACAACTGGAAACCACCCTGAAGTGGCTGGTCACCGTCTGGAGGACAGTCAAGCAACAAGGGAGGCAATGTACTTGATTTTATTGATGAAACTCTTTTCTGTTTGTTACGGTTAATCATTTTAATGTTTTACTCATATTTTAGTTTACAATACATAGTCTTCATATACTGATATTTCACTATGCATAAAGAAATATGTTTTGTTATCCTGTGACCAATAACTATGGCCAGGCTCTCAGCCAGCTTACTGAAAAATTTGAAAAGAGGATTAGCCATTGGCTCCCTGCTGTGAAGTTAGTTTTCAGTGTAGACATCTAGACTTTCCGAAATTTGCTTTAAGTCTGTTCCACTGTTCATGTTTTGTCCCTTGCCTCAGCTTCCCTGTTACTTTCTATTTATATAGGATTTTAAATGTCAGTTGATCGCATTCAATGTCCTGCTGTGCTTGTGGGCAATATAAAGTACAAAACTGTTTCTGACCCCAAAGTAATAGTTAAATATAATGAATTCTCTGAGCAGGCTATTAAAATAAATCATTAATCCTCTACTTGTACTTACCCTGCAGCCTAAGCCATCAGTATTTTGCATTTTTTGCAGTGCTGTAATAAAAAGTCTGTCGCGATTTGTGCAGATGCACTCCCCACCGCCCTGAAAGCAACATAAACTTCTAAGTAGATGGACCGCTATGGTCATGCAAACACTCATTGCTCGACAGCCAGGGCCTTTGACCAATGAGACACCTCAGCTGAGAGAATTTTCTGGACAATACCAAAAATGACCAGAGCTCAGATTCAATTACAGTATAAATGGAGCTGCCAGAGACCCCCTTTCAGCCAGTCTTCCTCAGAGCAGCTGGTCTGCAGTTGAAGACTCTCCACCTTAAACTGGCCATCCAAGGTACATTCCTTGAGGACTGAGACACATTGCTGACCTGGTAAGAGGTCTGGGTACCCTTGAGACTCCTCAGTTTGTAAGCACAGGAAGATGTGCATTTTGAACCATGACTCAAGAGTCTGGGATCTGAAGCCCTTTGAGTTTGAATCTTCTGTGTAGTAATTGAACTTGTAACTGGTATCTGAACCTGCATTGTGTAATGTTGTCAGAGTGCTGAATAATTTTGGATAAACACTGTTTATCATTGGTTTTCTTATAAACAGCTCTGGTTAGAATGAAGACTCTTTGGAGTTTGTTGCCTGCCTAAATTGACTTTTGGGATGTCTCTGTGACATGGTGTAACCCAAGCTAGCAATCACAGCCACGATACTGCTCACTCACTACCTCCCCTCCCACCTCTAAATAGTGGAGAGAATTGAAAGGGAAGGGAAAACCTCATGGATTGAGATAAACACAGTTTAATAAAATAACAAAATAATACTAGTACACCACTACTACTACTGATATATATAAAATGGAAAATAGAACATAAAGTAAAAGATACTCATGCACTTCCTCACAAACTCAGTCTGCACCGAGCAGCCAGTCCTGTGAAGAGAGAGACCACACTGGTCCCGAACAGGTGATCCCAGGGAAGAGGGAAAAAGGCCCAGAGGCCACTGCAAAATGGTGGAATGAAAAAAGGCTGAGCTAAAAGAAGTCCTGAATGGGACTGAACCCAAATGGAGCAGAACTGGAATGGGGCTCCTTCTCCGTCTCTCTAGCTGGAAAACCCGCCTCTCCTTAAATATGAAGCATGATGCAGATGGCACTGAATATTCTTACTGATCTGTCTGGATGTTAGTCAAGGTCTACCCCATCCATTCCCTTCTTCCTGGCTGCCTCACACCTGTGGGCAGGGAGCCCACAAAGACTATGAGTGAATATTATTTCAATGTTGCCATAGTGTTTCTGAAAGGAGAAGCTAAAAGTCAAAGTCACTTGAAAACTCATTCAAACTTCACTATCTGCAAAACACTCTTGAGAGACGGACTGGGGTCTTGTCTGTGAGCACCAACTGGGTGCACAGTTCCAACACCGTGGAGATTAAACTTGTTTATCCCTCATGGACACAGTTATTCTCATATAGATTACTCTTGACCAGAAGAAGGAAAGAGCAGTTTTAAGATGCATCAGTGTCAAAGTACATACTACTACACGGATAAGTGCCAGGGGAAATGGGGAAAAAAAGCACTTGCAACTGACATTACTATGCTTGTATAAAATCTGTCAAGGGCATCTTTCAATAACATTGAAAGTATTAACTGCATACTAACAGCATATTAACTATAGTTGCCTTATCCTTTAAAGCACTTACCTTAAGAAATGCTTTATACCTGCAACTCCAGTAAATGAAGCAGTCCTCTAACAGATCTGCAACCATGTCTCAGGAAATTAATCTTCTACCAAGTGCTGGTTTTGGCTGGTATAGAGTTGATTTTCTTCATAGAAGCTAGTATGTGGCTACGTTTTAGATTTATGCTGAAAACAGTGTCGATAACACAGGAATGTTTCTGTTTTTGCTGAGCAGCACTTACACAGTGTGAAGGCCTTTTCTGCCTCTCACGCCACCCCACCAGTGTGTAGGATGGAGGTGCATGAGAAGTTGGGAGGGTACACAGTTGGGACAGCTGTTCCAACTGACCAAAGGGATATTCTAGACCATATGACATCATGCGCAGTATATAAAGCTGGGAGAAGAAGAAGGAATGGGGGGTGTTCAGAGTTATGGCATTTTGTCTTCCCAAGTAACTGTTACATGTGATGGAGCCTAGTTTTCTTGGAGATGGCTCAACACCTGTCTGCCAATAGGAAGTAGTGAATGAATCTCGTGTTTCTCTTTGTTGGTGTGCAAGGCTTTTGCTTTATTTATTAAACTGTCCTTATCTCGGTCCATGAGTTTTATTGCTTTTACTCTTCTGGTTCTCTCTCCTATCCCACCAGGGTGGAGTGAGCAAGCAGCTGTGTGGTGCTTAGTTGCTGGTAGAAGTTAAGCCAAGACGTACTGCTCGGGGTGAAGAATTCAAATCAACCAGAACTTTGAATTTGTCTTTTAGTTGCACTCAGGAAAACACGATTAGAAAATGATAAGACATGGAGAATTAACTTTCATGTGGAAAACTTCCCAACAGTTTCCCCCTAAAAAAGAGAAGAGCAAATATACATTAACACGCTTTCATCACTGACATAAATACGTATGTAAATGACAGGATAGTAAAAATGAATGGGAAATGTCATTTGCACTAAAAATCCTGCTTGGAATAAATGGGTGGTGGGAAAACAGATAAAGAGAGGAATGTCTTATTTTATGGTACTGAATTACAAGTTGCAAGTGTTTGCATTTGTTTTCAAATAGTGTTCATTATTATTAAAACTCAAATGTTTCTATTGCCAGTTCTTTTAAATAATAGAAATTTTAGGGCAACAGACACCCTTAGGTCTTTATTAGGCTGTAGGTAGTTCTATTCCAATGTTAGTTTCAATACCATGAAATTGGGATCATTTTATTAATTCGGTTAGCTCCTGCTTTCCAACATACCACATGTGGGAAATTTCTTCTTCATGCGTATTTACAGCAGTGAGCCTGAAGAAAACTCCTGCTAAATATCTAGTGCCTTACAGAAGCCATGTTTTTGATTTTTATATCAAATTAAGTCATTATAGTGCAAAGTAATTAAAAACAAGATTTGTATTAAACTGCAGTTGCATTTATTGATTGTTGCTAAAACTCAGGCATTGTATTTCGTTTCACTTTGGGAAATAGATGAAATGGAAGTACTTTGTTGAGATCAATCTTTATTCTTTCAACAAAACCAAAAAAATTTTCCTGTGTAGTCTAAAAACTGCGTATCTATGCTGGCTTCCAAAGAAATAGAATATTAATTCAGTACTATGGTTCTCTTAAAGGTGTTTTTGGCCTGGCTTTAATCTAGTCCTTAACTAATTTTTGCAAAGGGCATTTATTGAGTGTTTCCATTCTTCATGTGTGACAGTATCTTCTGAGGCACAACTTGTATGTTTACCAGACAAAGAGGTTTAATATGCACATATAGAGCGAGATGTCTCAGAAACGAAGGACCTCTACACATCTTATCATGCTTTGCTACAAGCTCAAGGAGTGTGGCTTGACTTCTGCAATGTAATAAAGATGTGAGATGTGTTTTGGCATCTAGGATCTGTAGACAGTGAAAGAAAGAGAAGCAAAAGAACTGGAGGTATGTGTATCCTACAAACACTCACATTCTCTGGTAGTGGAAATTCTCCAGCAGCTCTAGGGAGGGCACAGGCATCGCTTTATCGGGTCTTTTATGTTTTGGAAAGTTACCCTACTTCTCCTCCTAGAAAAAGAAAAAGGGATGGTCTCCAGAATGATATTTTCAGCCTCCTTAAAATTGTCCCTTCTTTTAAGGCTTGCAGCAGACATATAATCACTTGGTATCTGAAATCACTGCCTGTCTTGCTGTTCAGTATTGTCTCACAGTTTCTGCCTGTGTTATTATAATCTGTAAAAGTGTTTCAGGATAAAGATCAGTCTACATACACACACCATTTCTTACACTTGCCTCTCTTCTGGCTACTCTCAGGGACAAGAATATAGGTCATATACTCTCACCCAGAAGAGCAGTATTTTTGTTCTTATACCGCTAAATATTGTAGAGTTAGTGATGAATCAATAGGCTTTTTTTTGCTTTGTGCTTGTACAACAACTATCAAAATAGGGATATGATCTGTGAAAGTAGTTCTCAGGCATTTGATTAACAATCAATGATGTTTCAAATAAGTGCTTGTGTGTTGGTATCAGAAAGGTATTTGTGTATTTCCACATTCTCCAGTCATCCTGGTTTCTTCTAATTGTTGTGTAGTGCTTAATTTTTTTTCAAAGGAAAGGTATATTTCAGGCTCAATTTGAGCTTAAGTAAACTTGGTCAGGAATGAAGATAAGCAGTGAAGTTTTTTCAGCAGGTGCAAATAGGGCAGTTCTGCTAGGTCTACTAGGTTCACCAGGAACATGAAAAGGGAGATGTTGTTGACCAGCTGCTGCTCTTGGACCATCAAAATCTCACCAGCTTGGTGGGTTTAATGCCCTACATATGGGGTGGCTTACCTTCTTGACCCCATGTAAAATGTCTTATGCCACAAAAGAGGAGGGAAGAAACACTACTGAGCTGAATGTACAGAGAGAAGGCTACCTCAGCATGAGAAGGGGTCTGGCTTTCCCAGGAGCTCCATGACAGCAGGGTCCTCATCCTGGACCATATGCTGTGCCCAGGGATGGAGCAGAGCCTGGGCGACCTGGGAACTACATACAGTGCATGCTCAGCTGGGCGCTCATGAGACTTAAAGGGATAAAAGCCAGGTTTTACCCCTCTGAAGTAGTCTGCTATGCTGGAGCATCCTGGCCAGTTTCTACACCCATTCCACCCTGGGTGAGAGCTTCTCACTCCCTTTTAGGCTGCAAGTTCTGTTTTGTAGTTCCGGTTTGTACAGCACACAGCTCTGCTGAGGTGCTGACTGAGATCTGGTACTGGGTGAATAATAAATAAATTGTAACAATAATTTCAATCTGTCCCTACTGACATACAGAGAAGTTATTGCACCACACAGATAAACACAGAGAACCATCTCAGAATTATTCCATTTGGGATCAAAACAAGCTACAAGTTCATCTTCCCCCAAGGCACGAAGCTAGTTCATTAACCCACTGCACTAAGCAGACTTTGCATTGACACCTTGTGTTAGTGATTTTTCATGCAGAACCTGTCATTCTGAGCAAGAAGCAGGTTTGTGTCTTTGGAGCTGGAACTAGACAAAATGTCATTGCAATTTAAGCAACAGTGATCAAAAGTAGCTATCTCAAATCAGCAGGACTCAGTTCCAGCCCATTAATACTAATCCAAAATAAGTAAAGAACATCATGTTCAAAGAAATGATTTTTGTATAAGACTTGACTTTTAAGTCTTATGAATTTGTGTGCAAAAATATTCTTTTTGATCTGAGTTCAGTGGTTTCCCCACATATTAAAAAGAGTTAGCAGAATAAGTAGTAAATTGAACTGGAATATTAAACAGGTACAGCAGTAGACAACTGCTTCTTCCTGGTTTTACCAGCTCAAGAACCATGTTAAGAAATTATTAATAGTGCTCTTAGAGCATGTGATTTAGTAGATTATCACGGCAAAGAGAACAAGAGGGAAGAGAGGTTATGGACTCTGGGCTGTGTTTCGCCCTTGGGGTTGAACTCCTGTGACTGACCACATTTTGGGCAATTACTCTTTTGGCTCACATGACACATGCACTTAAAGATCATTTGTGCTTTCTGCGTTAATGGTCCTTTGTGTGGCACATTTATAAATTCAGATGGAGGCTAAAGAGGTCATATAAGTGTTTCTATCTGTACCCTGTGGTGCTGAAGAACCAAAATTCTGGCTGCATTTTAGAAAAAATATAGTGTGTTGGAAAGTATGCACTGCATGTAGCTCTCTGTGACAGCTGAAACATTTTAAATTAATTACAGGTTAAATCTGTTCTACAAAATCACTGAGCAGCAGCATCTATGCGATTGACAACTGCTAATGAATCAATCTACACAGCTCCAGATGCCCAAGAACAGAACTGGCCACTGGGTTTAGATGTGATGGATTTTACAAATTGACAGGTAGCAAAGAATTTCAGAATCTTTGGGCTCAGGAATTTTTTGGTCAATATATATTTCTGTAACATTGTATTTCCACACTACTTCTAAATATGGTTGCGAGGATAAGGACTCGAGTAGGAAAAGGTTATAGTGAGACTTCTCTTTGTTTCTTTGTCTTTTATAGCTGTGAACCTGCACATTATAATGTCGTTTCTTCATTTCAATCTAGTCTTGACATATTTACTTAAGTAAGTATGTGCTGAGTTCTATAGCTCCTTCTGGATTTGCTTTGATTTATAAACTTCCTATTTTCACTAGGATTTTAAGTCAGCAGGGGATATACAAATTGCAAAGTGTTTACTCAAGAACAAATTTTGAGCTCACCAGGGTAAAAATATATATGCACAAAAATAAAACCTCTGGAAAATATTCAGAAAAGGAGGACACATGAAATTTCATACTGAAGCTAATCTGGAGTGGATGGAAGTGTTTGTTTTTATAATAAAAAAATGGCAATAGCTGTGCTTTGCAATCTGTACTTCAGGTAAAACACACAGCAGAAATACTGTCATGCCCAGTTATTCAGCCGGGAAGAGAGTAACATTTTCCAAATGGACTACTTCTTTACTCAACCTGTCTTCCATTTTTCAGGTGACTTCTCCAGTTCTCTGCTTGTCCAGCAATGCTTCCCATCCCAACACAATGCTTTGGGAACTCCTTTGTTGCAAAAACTCCCCTTAATAAATAATAAACCAAAGCTTTGTCTCAAGGAACATGAGGTTAGTTGTCAAAAGAGTTGAGATTGGCTTACAAAGAGAACAAAAAGAAGTGAATGGATGAGGTAGAAGCACTGGGAAAAGGAAGAGTCATATCTAAAGGACAATGTAAAATTGAACAAAACTCAGAGTGCATTTCAGGGAAAAAATCAGAGGCATCTGAAACATGACAAGCTACATCAAAGGAAAAATATTAATCACTAGGTCATGAAATTGTGAGAGACTTTTTGTTTTTATTCTGGAATGGAATTGGACTGGCTTGCAGATCATTTCCTTATCTATTCAGCAAAGGAAGTTGTAAAAATGTTTATTGCCAACTTGCATTGTGTGGAGGCTGGCGTTAAAAATACTACTTATATTATTTTCCAAATGTTTGCTCTTCCTGTACCAGGAAGACAAAGATGTCTAAATATATAAAAAGTGAAACCTATCTTTTGAGAATTCACTGAACTGACAGTTAGTCTTTACATTTACGATTATTCAATATTTATGATTTAGTGTGGTGCAAAAAGGACTTATCTGGTCTTACACCAAAGGGTGACAGTCAGCACCATATAACATTACTGACTCCAAGCGAATTATTACCAATTTTTGTTTGGATAACTAAACTGGTGATTAACAGCTAGGAAAACACAGGTACTGGAAATGAAGAACAAAATCCATGGCAACTTGCTGTTCAGTTTTCAGCTTTCTAACATGCAGGAAGGTAATTAGATTTTCTTTATGTTTTTATGATGTATAATAGCATTAGTGATCTCTGGGTCAGGCGTTTCCTGGCAGCTAATGGTGGGTTGAGTTAAGAGCCCCTAGGTTTATCTTAGACCTTTTACTCTTTCAGACAGACATTAGCTGCCAGGAAATGTTTGAGTCAGGGGTCATTATTGCTTAAATATTGCCTCTAAAAGCGTCTCATTACTATCAATTCATTTTGCTTTTGTGCTGTATTAGCAGGCCTAAGTAGTAATACAATTAACTATAATATCGAATCAAGCAAATAATAAAAGCTGTGCAGGCCAGGGACAGGTCCAAGACAAATTACATAATTTTCCACATATTTCTAGTTTAGGGTTGGATATTGACGCTGTGATATATCCAAACAGGAAGGGTAAGTATCAAGTGACCTACTAGAAGAGAAGGAAAAGAAGGAGAGAAGGAGACAAGGATAAAAGGAGAAGGAGAAACAGTGTCATGGAAAGAGAGAGACAGAATCAGAGGGAAAGAACAAAGTAATGCCAAAGGTTTAAGTGAGGAATTTTGCATGCCTACCAATGAGAAAAGGTGTAAGAATGCAATGCAATGTGCCAAATAACTACAGATATTTCATCAGCAGTAACCTGTTGTTGTCTTTTCTGTTTTCTGTGGCTTATGTCTTGAAGCTACAGTACAAATGTTCAACAGAACATTCTCTTCGATTTTGTCACAAGTTTTCTGCAAGGAACGATCTAATCAGAAATTCACAGAAGCAAATAAAAATGAAATTTTGTCCCAATATGAACCAAAACTTTGTCCCTTTTTCACCTGGTGGGGTTGCAGCTCAGTTTCTCATCACCCTGCATCCATTATCGTGTGTATTCCTTTTTATGCTCTCTCCATCAGCCATCACACAGCGTGGTCTTTGTACTCAGTAGTTCAGATTTTCAAACTAAAGCAGCATGAAAACAACTGTTAATACATAAGAACTTTTTTCCCAGGAAAAAGCCATAGGGAAAAAAATTGTGTTAGAACGTAACAGACGTTGAGAGCAAATATGAGTAAGTTTAAAGAAAAAAACAATACACAGATGTGTTATTAAGTATTCCTAAAACAGAACTACGAAGTGTTGCAGTAGCTGATAGTGGTGGTTGTTGCCAGTGTGTTGTCTCACAAACAACAATGTTCCAGCTAGGAGAGTACAAAATTCACCTTGTAGTGTCTATATCTTCTCCTGAAGAAAATATGGTGTAGTTCAGTAGCACAGACTTAGCTAGATTTTACTGTCAGCAGGAGAGGGTCCCAGCATAACCATTCTGACAGAGTGTTACTCTATGAATGGCTGTGGCAAATGAGACAATGACACAAAAAAGTGCCCTTGATGGAATCATAGAATCATTTAGGTTGGAAAAGACCCTTAAGATCTTAAAGTCCAACTGTTATCTTAACACTGGCAAGCCTACCTCTAATAAGAACATTTTCTACAATCTCTCTCAACCCTGGGCATTCTGTTCCAGTGCTTCACAACCCTTTCCATTAAGAAGTTTTTCCTAATATCCTATCTAGACCTCCCTTGTTCAAACTTGAGGCCATTTCCTCTTGTCCTATCGCTTGCTACTTTGGAGAAGAGACCAACACCCTCCATGCTACAACCTCCTTTCAGGTAGAGTGATAAGGTCTCCCCTGAACATTTTTTTCTCCAGGCTAAACAGCCCCAGTTCCCTCAGCTGCTCCTCATCAGGCTTGTGCTCCAGACCGCTCACCAGCTTCATTGCCCTTCACTGAACTCTCTCCAGCACTTCAGTGTCTTTCCTGTAGTGGGGGGGCCAAATCTGAACACAGTATTTGAGGCGCCAAGTGCAAGGAGACGATCACTATTCTGGTCCTTCTGGCCTGGTATTTCTGATACAAGCCAGGATGCCGTCTCATATTCAAAACCTCAAAAGCTTGCCTGCTTTCTGACTGCCTCTATATACAGCACTCGGAGAAGAGCATTGCAAGTTGAAAACATGGTAATACACCATGCACCTTGCTTATGTAGCCATTAGGCTACTGTTGAATTCCTAGCCCATTTATTGCATTATCTTCACAACTTTTGTTCACTTCAACTTTTGCTCATATAAGGTGTTCATGAATGATACAGTGTTCAGCAGTGACACCTCTCACTGAGCTGCATTTTTGCAAAACATTTCTGTGAGCAGTCATGTTCATCAACATTTCAGCGAAGTTTGGACAAACAAATTTCTAAATTATTCCAGAAGCAGACTTAATGTTGTGCTTAAATTAAACCTGTATAAGTTTAAAGCACATTCAGGCATCACAAATATCAGCTATGATCTATCCTGTTACTATGAGTAAAACAAAACAAAACAAAAATGAAAAAGAAAGAAAAAAGTAATAGAAAACATTATTTCTTTAAACATCAATCTAGCTATTTTGGAGATCACATAGAGTATACCACCTTAGATCCTACTTATGTGATTAGGTCATACAATGCCTTTGACATGGTATATTATGTAAAGACCTTGAAGTGGTCCCCCACAACATCCTTCTCTCTAAATTGGAGATGTGTGGATTTGACAGGTGGACTGTTTGATGGATGAGGAGCTGGCTGGATGGTCACACCTAGAGAGCAGTGGTAAATGACTCAATGTCCGGATGAAGACTGGTGACAAATGGCATCCCTCAGGGGTCCGTACAGGGACAAGTACTGCTTAACATCTTCATCAATGACATAGACAGTGGGATCAAGTGCACCCTCAGCAAGTCTGTGGATGACACCAAGCTGAGGGACGCGATGCCATCCAGAGGGACCTGGACTAGCTGGAGAAGTGGGCCCATGCAAACCTCATGAAGTTCAACAAGGCCAAGTGCAAGGTCCTGCACCTGAGTCAGGGCAAACCCTGTTATCAATACAGGCTGGGGGATGAAGGGATTGAGAGCAGTACTGTGGAGAAGGACTTGGGGGGACTGGTGGATGAAAAGCTAGACATGAGCTGGCAATGTGTGCTTGCAGCCCAGAAAGCCAATTGTATCTTGGGCTGCATCAAAAAGAATGTGACCAGCAGGTCAAGGGTGGTGATTCTGTCTCTGTGTTCCATTCTGGTGAGACCCCACCTGGAGTCCTGCATCCAGCTCTGGAGTCCTCAGTACAGGAAAGATATGGACCTGTTGGAGAGGGCCAGAGGAGACCACTAAAGGATCAGAGGGATGGAACAACTCTGCTATGAGGACAGGCTGAGAAAGGTGGAGTTGTTCAGCCTGGAGAAGAGAAGGCTCCAGGGATACCTTATTGTGGCCTTTCAGTACTTAAAAGGGGCCTGTTAGAAAGATGAAGACAGGCATTTTAGCAGGGCCTGTTGTGAGAGGACAAGAGGTAATGGTTTTAAACTAAAGGAGGGGAGATGCAGGCTAGACATTAGGAACAAATTTTTTACAATGCTGGCCTAGGTTGCCCAGAGAGGTGGTAGATGCCTCATCGCTGGAGACATTCAAGGCCAGGCTGGATGGGGCTCTGAGCAATCTGATCTAGTTGAAGATGTCCCTGCTTATTGCAGCAGTGTTGGGCTAGATGACCTCAAATGTCGCTTCCAAACCCAATCATAGAATCATTTTGGTTGGAAGAGACCCTCTCAGTTCATTGAGTCGAGCCATAACCTAACTCTAGCACTAAACTGTGTCCCTAAGAACCTCATCGAAACACCTTTTAAACACCTCCAGGGATGATGACTCCACCGCTTCCCTGGGCAGCCTGTTCCAATGCCTGACAACCCCTTCCATGAAGAATTTTTTCCTAATATCTGATCTAAACTTCCCCTGGAGTAATTTGAGGTCATTTCATCTTGTCCTATTCTATGACTGTATGATTCTGTGATCATGGTATCAGTACAAGCCTCACTCAGAATCGACAAGAGTTATTAACCTAGCCTTGTCCACTATTCTGCAATAATAATTAGAAGCCATGATTTGTTATTTACCTTAATTTAAATCTAATGTCTACAGGTATCTGCTGCAAACAGAACACTAAATGAGTTTCAGCTGCAGGTTGAAAGTTGTTGCCATAGAAAAAATATGAGACAAAATAGTATAATAAGATGATCAATACTTAGAAACGGACCCAATTTATAATTTTCAAGCTAAATTAATTACTCCAACTCAAAAGTTTCAGAAAAGGTTTTCAGCTTTATGAGGAAATATCCCTTCCTTGTCAGCAAAGTAAAGGTGTGAACAGCTAAGAATCCCATTTTTTAGAGCAGAAATGAAACTAAGGATCCATCCATCACCTGCATAAGGGACAGTTCATTGAGCTCTGGCATTTGAAGTAGGCACATTTATTCCTAACTGTATTTGGCTTTTCAGAAGTAGATAAGTGTATTAAACTCTCATATCTTGAATTTCCCCATACCAAAGACAGCAAGAACAACACTCACTCAAATCAGTGAACTGTGCCGAGACCTTACTTACTCAGCAGTTAATTGAATTAGTTTTCTAATTGAAACAGACAAATAAACAAAACACAAACACAAACAAAACAAACAAACATACAAAACCAAAATAAACAAAACCAAAACAAACTGTTAGCATTTTTTAACTTACTGTCATGTTCAAAGTTCCAGACAATAATCTTGAACCATAAATATCCTTACTCATCTCCAACTGAAACTGAGAAACCACTCAAGTTATGAATTCTAGTATTCATAAAATGAGGAACCATCACAATGAAGTTTGCCCGTGAAGTTTGCATTGACCCTCTCTATGCACATGCATTACCTTGTAGCGTGTGGCTGCATGGTGCTCAGCTGCCAGCTGGGGTTAAACCACAACACAGCACACAAGCTTTTCCACAGGGTCCCTGACTCAGCCAGGGAAGGGTAATCATTCCCTTTCATCCTCACTGGAAAGGCCCCAGGCCTCACTTAATGCATACAACTGAAAACCTTCAATGAATTCGAAGTTAATACCTGCCTCACTAATATTTCTATAGCAGTTACTTTATGCTCTCAAAGACTGTGATTTTTTTTAACATGTTTAGATATCTGTCTGGGCTGCCAGGAACCTCTATGAGGTTTTCAAAATTAGCTTTGTCATTAGGCACTGCAGCAGTGTGCAAGTCACTGTGAGGTGACCATCTCCAGGAGGGAGTTATCCAGAGCATCCAGCCCTCCCTTGTTGCAGTGGAGGAGGATTAATTCTCCTGTGGCACAGCCCAGATGTATGGTCCAGCAGAGATCAGAACTTCCCTTCATATTTTCCTTGTCTTTCATACTCAGCCAGTCCTGCTATGTCATTGATAGGTTTGGTCATGGGAACAAAGAAGAAGCTGGGAATGCAAAGAGGCTTGGGTAGAGGCAAAAAGGCCTTGCAAGAGGACCCCCTAATTTGGGAGAAGTAGGCAACAGGTTCAATGATGGCTCTGCTGCTGTTCTCACAGGATCAAGGGCCAGCAGACCCTGTGGGATTTGCATCCGTCAAGTCCTTGAATACAGCAGAAGTGCATCAGCAGACATCAGTCTAAGCTATGAGGAGACTGGGAAATCCATTAATAAAGTGATGATTGCACATCAGTGATAGGGAACTACGTTGTATACCTCAATTTTTTAACCATGAAATTTCATGAAAATTCATTAATAAATGCTAATATTAATTGATTAGCATTTTGGATAAGCTACAGAACACAATCTGCTTTAGGATTACTTTTGGACGTTTCCAGAACACAATGCAGACTTCTGCTGTAATTTCAGAATGTGATGAAGAAAAACAAATCAGTGAGGACTGGAGGAAAAAAAGAAGGGAAAATTTTAGCTCTAATTCTTTGACATGAACTGACTGCATATAATGCATTTCTTTCTTACTCAAGTATTATGAGCTGGTAGTTTTCTGTAAATGACCAGACGAAAATGGGTCTTAAGGAAAATAAGGCATTTTAAATATATATATAGGAAAATGAGAAAACAATGTACATGGATGTCCAGGAGAATCCATATATATATAACTGAAAGTCACTGAGCAATGTACCCTGTTTATCCCAGGAAATGAATATGATGGATACAGTCTATAAACAATTCATACACTAACAATGGATCTGCCTGAAGGACAGAAATAAGTTACAGCCCCAAATGAAGGACATTTTTTTTCCATAATTTTGACACACTATTGAAAAATGAGTTCCCAAGGATTTTAAAAGCCAGGAGCTAGTAATAAACTCAGAAATGTCATGCATTTAGTGCTGATAAGACAAAAGTAATTTCTAGCTCTTAAGATGCAAATAGGAAGTGCCAGTAATTACTAACTAGTCTTAACAAAAACTTAAGTTTATATGGGATCACAGAAGTCAAAGAAACATTAATTGAAAACTCTCTGGGCACTCAGGACATGATTCAGTTATACCCCAACAGCCTCATAATGTACAAAGGTTTTGGCTTGCCAGAACCAGATGGAACTTCTCATCTGCTACGAAGCTGATCTTCTGACTGTGAAGCAGTTACTGGATACCAAAACATTGTGCTTGATCTTGGCCAAGGTGGAGCACATACCAACACAATGCCCATGCTGTTTTGTCTGCAGCTGTGGGAGTGTAGTAGCAATTCTGATGGCAGGACTGTAAAAGCACGTCTTTCTGCAGGCTAATTATGTGTCAGTTAGTAGGAAAAGGGAGACATGGACAGGAGCTATGAGGACATTAGCATAAGCAGTACATGACACTTTCATCTCTACAGTTCTTCAGTTTCAACCCGTTTGGGGCCTCACAGATTTACAACTGTGTTCCCCCAGGAGCTGCCCAGAGGACCTGGCCCTACCACAACTGGGGAGCACTTTCCCCCCATTCTCAGCCACAGTTCAGGAAGATACTAGGAACATATCTGGTTCTTGTTTCTTCCATAGACAGAGTTGGAAGAAATAGCCCAAGTGGGCTTTTCTTTGAGAGAACAGTGGTTTTCAGGAAGGAGGGGAGAAGTGCTCTTCTCCTGTTCAGAGCACAGGCGAAAACCCAATACCTTTTTTCCTAAGTGGAAAGATGGTACAAGATTCTGGAATAACATAAGTTTGTACCTGGAAATCTTAGTATCAAAAGTAAGGCCAAATGCAGTCACATTGCAGACAAAAAGAACTGACCAAGCCTTGCTTTTGGCTGTGCAAAACAAAACTCAGAGCAGTCATATTCTGCATGGTTTCTAAATATCAGGGTCCTTTTGTACAAATAACTTTTTCACTGCTTGCTTGTGTCTATTAATATCAGCTGACTTTAAAAATCACCAGAGAATCAACATATAAACATGTGCAAACTAACTTTTCAAGGTACTTCAAATACTTGAAGTTATTGCAGATAATAAGCAACTGGTAATTTGCATAATTTTAAAGCAAATAAAGCAACCTTTTAAAATTTAGAAGTTTTTATTATAAATCCTTGAAAGGCTTTGGTTTCAGCACCTTTTAAATATATAGAAGTGCTCCCATTGATATAAATAAATGCTGAGTCACTCTTCAACTAAGAAAGAATATATCTACAAGAACAAATGGATAATTTGCACATTTTTAAAAGTTCTGAGCAATTTTGTTTTAAAATCTTACATAAATATGGGAATTGGCAGTCCATATTCATAGAGCCACACAAGCATCAATTTGCTGAGACTGGCAGGCACGTCTGGAGATCATCCAGGCCAACTCCCTGCTCAAAGCAGAGTCACACAGAGCAACCCACTCAGGACACTCTCTGCCATCAGGTGTTTATACACATGGATAAAATATCCTTCTTTTCTCCAGCCTGAACAACCTCATCTTTCTCACCTCTTCTTGTGTAAGACATGCTTCAGTTCCCTGTCATCCTTGTGGACCTTTGCTGAACTTACTCCAGTATGTCCCTGTCTCTCTGGTGCTGGGGAGCACAGAACAGGACTCAGCACTCTAGATGTGCATCACCAGGGCTGAACAGAGGGGAAGGATCACCTCCCTTGACCTGCTAACAATGTTTCTCCCGATGCAGCACAGGATACCCTTTGCCTTCTTTGAGGCAAGGGCATATTGTTGGTTCATGCAAAAAAGGACCCCCAGGTCATTTTCTGTCAAGCTATTTTCCAGCCAGCTGGCCCTCAGTGGATACTGATGACTGGAGTCTTCCCAGGTGCAAGACTCGTCGTTTTCCATTATTGACCTTCAAGAGATTCCTGTTGCCTCATTTCTCCAGCCTGTCCAGGTCACTCTGGAAGGCAGCACATTCGTCCAGTCTATCAGCCACTCATCCCAGTTTTGTGTCATCTGCAAACCTGTTGAGGGTGCACTATGTCCTGGCATTCTGGTCCTAGTATTGGTCCTACCATTAACCACTGGGATATACCATTGATGACGGTCCTCCAGTTGGAGAGTTTGTGCCACTGGTCACCAGGCTCTCAGCCCAGTTGTTCAGCTTCATTCTTCTCTTCCTGCTTTTCCTTCCTGGAGACAGGAGTGATATTTGCCTTCTCCCAGTCCTTAGGAACCTTCCTGATCACCATGAGCTTTGAAAGATGACCAAGAGTTGCCTCAAAATGCACTTGTGGGTGACTTCAGTCACACTCCATGAATTTATATCTGTCCAGTTTGTTTAAATGTTCTCTAACCTGATCCTACTCCATTGAGGGTAAGTCTTAATTTTTTCTCTCTTCTTTCTCAGGATCTTGAACTCCACCACCTCCTCGATTGCTTGTTCCATTCTCTATTTCCCTTCCTACAGCAGACAGAGATCTGCCAGAATGAGGCTTATTCCAGTTTTATGAAGAAGACATCATCTACTTCTTATTTATCAAGTGGTCTGTAGTAGTAGAGTGGTCCCACCACAAGGTTGCCCATGCTGGTCTTCTCTCTAACCTCAGCCCGTGACATCTCAGTGGCTAATGATGCCTCTCTAGGTGGAGCTTCATATATCCCCGCTGCTCTCTCAGTAAGTTGGGATGCACTGCTACCTTATCTGTTTTGGACAGGAACCATTGTTCAGAATCCAGGACTTGAATCTACTACTTCCGGCTCCGCAAAAAGAATGGCATTATGTAGTCAAAACTAGTGGCCAAAGTTGGCCTGCATATAACTTTTGGCTGCTGCACACTAGCTTGTTTATTTGTTTACTTGCTTTCATAGGGTTTTCTTTTGTTGTTAGTACATTTAACAGTTGCACCTTCTCACTTTTATGGTCCAAGCCTGGCAAATAGCACTACACTGAAATCAAGCTTTCAGTGTTAGGTAATTAATTAAAAGCACCCTTTTTTATTCTTGAGTAAATGTTTACATTTATGCTTAGTTTGAGTCTGCTTCTCAAAAAGTAGAAGAGCAAACTTCAGAGTGTGGTGAGGACATACAGCAGACTGGACACGTCTCATTTAAGAAATCTACCCAGACCAGATACTACTGCATATCTAATCCTGTTTATGTGACTTGTGTATTATTTTAGAGTTTTGTCCAACTTGGAAAATATTTAAAAGGTAACAACTAAGTTAACATATGGCAATAGGGAGAAAAGACAAGAGGAAAGCGTAGTTCTCAGCAACATTAGTTGCACCTTGAGTGACTTTTAATCTGTTGGTAGATTTTAAGGCAGGGCTTAAGTAAGTACGGGGAGTTTTATAAAACGCAAAACGTACTACTTTGATTATCTAAAATGCAGTAAATGGGTTAATTTGTATTTTGAAAGCCTTGTATAGTACACTCGGTAGCAGCTAACATTTGAATACCAGCCATCTTTTCATATCGACTTTTGAAACCCCAAGAGCTTTCGCCATTTGTTCCAATTAGGTCTGTCTTCAGGAGATAAGTCTCGCAGGTAATTTGAAGCACAGGCACAAAATTAAGTCCGTTTGATGGTCTGAGACTAGAAAATGTCTCTTACCAAATTAATTAATGCTGTTCTTTTAAAATTCCTGTTCATGTTTCGTTTTATATGTCATTCCCTCAGATGTCTGAACCCCAGCACATTTATTTCAGGATTTTTTTTCTGTTGTTCTAAAGAGTTGCTTTTTATGTAAGTAGCTACACTTTTTACTATGAGCTAAATAATGATCTGGATCCCTTTTGCATATGTGTGCACAGTGGCACACTCCCACCAGATCATTTCATATGATATCTGCTGTAGGCTTTAAAGCTAAACTGACCTTTTTTACTCCAATGTATTACATCCACCAGACTGAGGATTATTTAACACCAGGAGCAAGCAGAAGATAGAGACAAAGCAGGAAGAGCTAAGTTCTCACTCTCTGTAATGTTTCCTGCTCTGTCCCCTTTTAATATTACAATTGAAGTTACATGGTCTGAAGATTTCCTTTAACTTTCATACCTTTTTTTTTCCCCCCATTGAATCTGTGGCTGCTAGTGCTGAGTGCAAAACTGATTTCCAGCTATAAAGTCACTGCATTATTTAAGCTCTCATCTCTATTATGTAGTTACTTTATTAATACCTTTTTTAAGATCATGACCTTAATTCAATGTTTAAAGGAACAAAGGCAAATGTCTCAGTCAGTGACACATTTCTCATTTTAAGGAGAGAGAAACCACCCGCTCAGCCCAGAATTATGGGAGTTGGAAATGTAGGAAGCATTTCTCAGCATGCATATTCTGCAAAACCTACTCCAAGGCAGCAAATGCTGCTTCTGAGCCTACTGCCTTTGTCAGCCATTTTACACATAAGTAACGTTCTTGTGAGCATGGCAGACATCTTGCAGAGAAATAATATCACTTGTGCATGGTAACCAGCAGGAGACATTGCTAAACAGTACCCATTCTTTATTAGCACAGCTTAAATGAGCAGGAAAAAGACACTGGTTTATTTTCAAGCACTGTGAAGGCACTAGGAAATTATACTGCTCTTGCAGGCAGATAAGCATATTAAAGATTTTACTTTTATTACAGACATATCATAGTTCTGTGAGGTAGTCAAAGAGATATAAAATTAAAGTACTGCACCAGCTAAAGAAATGCTGATACTTGTCCTTAAGTCGGTAAGAGTTTTATGTTGAAATGTCTGTGAAAGTAATTCACAAATAGCTCAGAGTAGACTTAAGCCTTGATTTTCCTACTCCCAGCTCCTTCATTCCCTTCTTTTTTTTCATCCATCCTGCTTTCACCTTACTGGTGATCTAAATGTACACAGTGAGATGAGATACTGGAATTGGTAAGACAGGAGTTCCTCCCATTAAACTACACGTTCTCAAAGAAAAATAAGTAGGAAGCAAAGGATTCTGTTAGGGTTTGATAATGTACAAACTTTGGCAACTTTCACTACATAATGTGGTTCTTTATCACCACTGAATTTGTTTTTTCTTTTCAGCTCCTCTAAAGCACAAGTGCAACCCTAAATCCTGTGTCAAAAATTAAAATGGTACACTGGGTGCAATTTTAAAAGCCTGGTGTTCTGCCGAGAAGAGAATACAAGTGTTGCTTCTTGCATAACTGAAAGAACAGGGAGAGATTAAGTATAAAAATAGAAGTGAAATAGCCAGTGTTGTCAGATACAATTTGACAGACTTTTGATCAGGAAAATACTTTGTATGACTTTTTTTAATCAGTAACTAAGATCGGCAGTGCTATTGTTCACTGTAAGAACTGCAGGAATTATTAACCGTATCAGTGCTTTACCTCAACATTTTTCCTGGGTTATTCATTCCATTTATAATATGACAAGTTTTTTTTCTTTTTCATAAGATGACTCTCTACTTGCTTTTGTAAATCAAGTGCGCTTGCCCATCCTGTGTTGCTTCATGTTTTTGCAGTGTCTGTCCCCATGTAGCTTCATCATGACAGCTGTGACATGTGTGGAACTCCTGCACAAATCAAACATTGATTACCACTGTGACGCCCAGACGCCCCTTGCATCATTCCTTCTTAATGTAGTTTTCCTCATGTGTTGTACTGAAGCCTTGTTAATAACCAAAGGACTTTTATGTTAATTAAACTCCTTTGATTTTGTCCAAGATTCAGTATATAGTATAATCTGGAGAACTTGAGACTTGAGCTCTTTTGATGCTGTTGCACTTGGAAAAAGTAATAGCAGCAGAGCACTGCAGAAATCTCAATAGGGTGTATGTATCGCACAATAATGTATGTATTCAGATTAGTTGTTGGAACTCACAACTCGGTATTGTTATAAAATTTTATGAATAAAACTGTGATATTCTTGCGCTGACGTGCTGGTACTTGTCCTCACCTCATCCTGTCTCCTTGGAAAGCCTGTGGAAAGTGCTATCATTTCATTGCCCGCATTTCCCTATTATCCTGTATGTGGCATCAATCTGTGCATCTATAACAAACCTCTTGTGAAGCCTCCCATCACACTGCTGCCCCACATCTTAAAGTCTCTCCCTGTGACCAGAGCAGAACCCCCTTGCTCACTGTTCAGAGGCAGAAGAAGGGCATTCATCGAGTGACAGATATAAACTAGCAGACATCTCCAGATAAGTACCCTGCAGGAAAGTACAGGGGCTATAGAAAGGATCCATGTTGCTGGAGAAAAGAAGCTGACTAGCCATCCAGCTTCCTGGACTTCGGGAGGAAGAGATCTCTCATCCCAGGAGAACATGGAAGAGAAGGCAGAGATGCTACTGCAAAAAACTGCCCCGAAAAGTGTGGAAAATTTCTTTTGCAGATTTATGTTCACCAGCAGCAGACATACTGCAGAAGGCACTGGGATGACAAAGGCAAAAGAGCAAATCAGTGGGGAGTGAGCTGAAGATTAAATGAGAATGTGAAAAAAGATTCCTGGAACCTTCTATGGCACAGGGGTTAATTGGAAGGAAGAAAAAATCAGACTTCTTTGTAAACATGTTGTATACAGTATAGATATATAGGAATGAATCCCCAAAAAAGAATGTTCCTAAAAGGCTAGCAGCCAAACAAGTGAAAATAACTGAGTTTACTCTTCTCTGCCCTGCCTGAAGAATTACTTCTAATTGCTCCTCAGGTTATGTTTTTCATAGCTAAATGAAATAGAATAACTTTTTTCTGATCTATCAAGAAATAGACCTGAATCAAAGTAAAATATTTTTAGTTGTGAGATTCCTTATTTTCTAAAACCTAGAAAGTCTGTTTTAGAACATTCCAAAACAAAACCTTTTTTTTTAAAAAAAATAAAATTTAGGACATTTCAGTTTGGAAATATGAAAGAAAAGTTCTCACCTAGTTCCTATTTCCTCCCTGCCTATCTCCTCTCCTTTCCTTTTCCCTTTTTAAATTGTTTTATTTTATTATTTCTTCTCTCATTCTTTTTCATGTTCTTTCTTTCATTCCTTTTTCTCTCTTTTTGTCTCTTTCCTGCAAGTATTTGCTGAATTTTCAAAAATATGCTGGGTCAGCCTCAAAACTAATTTCTTCAAAATATAAATGATATGCCAGAAAATATGCTTGACTGTAATATCAGCTTTTATTTGAGAGACTAGTATATACATGAATGTATAGGAAAAGCATTTCAGGTTGCACATTCAAAGAACATCCTTAGTATCCTCCAAGAACTCTTCAAAAGGAATAGATCAAAATTAAAAACAAGGGGGAAAATGTGTTTGTTGACCTAGAAAATACATAGAAAGGAATAAACCTATGCATACAACACTTAAAGGTTGAACTGTGATCAATGACTATACCTATGCTGAATGTTAGAAAAGTTCAGTTATCTATGAATTCTACTGCATGGCAAAAAAATGCATGTTTAAAACAGGTTCTATGCCAATCAGAAGAAAGCTCCTTCTATGGTTCTCTTCTGGTATTGACCTGACAGATATTGGCAATAGAGTAAAAATAAATGGAATTTAAAGAAGAAAAATGGATTTCAGTGAGTAGTCTCAACAGTTACAGTATTGACCACGTGCAAATATTCAAATTAATAGTTGCTAGCTGCTCTGGATCAGATAAACTTATGCTTCCAGATGACACCTGTGTCATCCATCCTGTATTTGTATGACACAGCTTCACCAGGGGGAAGTTGTAAAAAGACATCTAAGTCTTAGAGAGCAAAACAAGGATTTCTTCAGTCTCTTGAGCTTGTAAATGATGGTGCATCTGTGCTGACATTCATTGCACGTGTCCATCCAGTTACCAATGCTGAAATGTTTTAGCAAATGCAGGCTGCAGGTAACCTGCTGTAGCACAAGATGAAATTGGCAGTAATGTAAATACCTGGAAAAAAGTGTCTCTCACATAGGTCAGGTGTTTTTTGTTTTGTTGTTGTTTTTTGGCTTTAGTGATCAATAGCACCAGTACATGCTGCATCATATAATTATCTTAAGTACTGCAGTCTTGACCCATGGCAGGGGACTGGCCTTATGAAATAATTGTTCTTATATGTATCCTTTATTTAACTATTCCACTCTTTCTAATTCTCTTTCTTCCATCCTACAGTTTCTAACTGGGTTAAAAGGCTCAAATTTCAAGTATTTTTAAACCCCTGGTTTTTTGTTGTTGTTGGGATTTTTTTTTTTTTTTTTTTTTTTACTGTGTTAAAAATGCTCATCACCTCCCACCTCAGAAACAGGAACTGGTGAAAACAGCCTGAATTCATTTATGAATTTTACCTGCCGCTTGTCACTTATTACTTGCAGAACAATTTCCTTTATGGCCAAATCCAGGGACTTCCCCCTGGTGAGGTGGACACAATTTGATGAGGCTAAGTTTTGGAGGAGAGATGTTAGGTAGGTAGAATTAAACCTCTCCTAGCTTCAAACTGATGACAAGAATTTTTCCCTCTATAGAGCTCTAAGGAGGTAAATGACAGAGTGGGTAATTTCTCACACGAAATGCTGAAAGTGGGGAAAAAAGGATGGGGAATAGGGAAGGAGGCAGAGTGTACTTGAAAGAAAAGAAAGACAAAATTCTCCTTAGAGTCATTAGCAAGTGTCAGAACAAAGCTGACAAAATTCTCTCAATATCTTAAACCCAAAGATTTTCACACCACTCAGGGTTTCCTGGAGCTGATTTATACAACCTGACATGAGCTTCTCTGCAAAAACTCCCATACTATACTCTCATCTTTCCATGACATACATTACGACTTTCACTTTATTTGCACTTTTGGTTGGATTTGATTTCTACAAGCATTTATATAAGTACTTTTGTGTACAATAGTTTTGGAAATTATCTAGGGGCGCTTGCTTTGGAAACCTCATTGTAAGAGTTATCCTCATCCAGAGAAAGATGTAATTTAAGCTCACTATGCAATCCAGCAGAGGTTTTGAATGTATTTTTTTTCTCTTTTTAAGCAATTATAGAACAATAATAAAAAAATTTTGCATAACAAATAAATCCACAAAAAGACCATAGCCTGAGAGCCTTCTGTGACTAGAGTAAAAGCAAAATCTAAAATTAACTCCTAGTTTTAAATGTTTTTTTCAGTTACAGTTATTGGATTACAAGGATTCAGACAATGAGGTCATAAGTGCTAACCCAAGTGCCTTTACAATGTTCCTAAATTGATAGTAGAAACAGAAAATATTTTTGGTTTTTGGTTAAATGTTTTTTTCAGTTACAGTTATTGGATTACAAGGATTCAGACAATGAGGTCATAAGTGCTAACCCAAGTGCCTTTACAATGTTCCTAAATTGATAGTAGAAACAGAAAATATTTTTGGTTTTTGGTTGAGGTCTCGTGGAGAATCAAAATGCCTGTCTCAAATGCTGAAATGCTGTTGTCTTTCTAAAATAATCTAATGGATATGTACTGTTCTGATAGGGAAATGAAGAAATCTGTTCTTCTCAGGAGATCTTCCATGTTTTATTATATCTATTAGCTTTCTCATTGTGTTTTACCCTTGTCTAGTCCCTGTAAGAATCTGTTTTATGGTTTCAAACATCCTTATCACCTTCCTTTGTAGCTTTTTTACTATATCCTTCCTGTATTTTTATTTACTGTTCAAGAATCAGAAACATTATGGATCTGTGCAGTGGCATAAGTATGACTTCTGTTTCGTTCCCCACTTCATTTCTGTTTCCATTTCCATTTCCATTTCCATTTCCATTTCCGTTTCCGTTTCCGTTTCCATTTCCGTTTCCATTTCCTTCTTCCTTGCTACCGCTTCAGGGACTTTGAAAGGGCCTTTGATGAGACTATCAATGTTTTTTTTGCCTGATCAGAATACATGAGCCAGATTTCCTTGTCTATGTTGCAGTTGACTTCCTCAGCAAACTCTGTATTTTTAGTATAATTGTATCATCAATATATATTTATATATACATATCATCAATGTAATTATAACATTCTTACCTGTCTACTAATTACTCTTTAGAATAGATTCTACCACTTTTCTCCAATGGATGTTGATATCCTGACCTGCAGTTCCCATCTACTGCATCAAACAGATTAAAAAAAAAAAACAAGCTCTAGCACTAAAGACCTTTCAGACCTTTAGTACCAAGGCACTTTTAAGAAGTTTCTCATGTTCAGGCATTCCACCGATCATTCCCTTTAGGAGACCAAGATTTATCCCTAGACCTACAGTTCAGCTGAAGCCAATAGGAGATCAGTAAAAAAGATATCCTTTGTGCTCAGAGATAGATTATTCCATCCCTCTTAAATGCCTAAAGCTATGACTTCTAGTAAGAGTAGTGTTTTAAGGATACTTTTAGAGGTTTCAAAAAATATCTTTTGTTTCGTTTGGTTTTTTTTTTTTATTCCTGCAGGCTTTACTGTCTTGTTGGAATGAATTACCTGTTTTCCTAATGCCCAACCAAACAGTTTCCACCAGGAAATACAAGTCTACCTGTTCTAGGGCCCTAGTAAGTTCTAATTAACATGGAACAATTTATGCTACATGAAACACTTGCTTTATACTTGTGGCAAACCCATTCAGAATCCTGAGAAGTCACCTCTACCCAGATAGACCGATTGTTCATACAGTACCAGTTTGCTACAGCTAGGTCATCTTTCAACTCAAGCTGCTTATCTCCAAGGGAGGCAGAAAATAAATTTCACTTCTTGGCTGGATGTTCAGTGTACAGAGTTTGATTCATACAAAAGTCTTTCTCAAGCATCTTTTAGATTACTAATTAACTAGTCTCTCTTTTGAGTGAATGATTTATGGTATCTTTAATATGTCTCTGTTAAATCTTGCTGGTTATTCCACTGCAGTGACCATCCTCCTTTGTGCACTGCAGCATCTTTCCCAGCCAGACAAAAATGTCTGCCAGTATATCATTTATTGCAGCAATGTTTCACTGAGAACAGTGGAATAGGTCTTAGGGCTCAAACCTGACCTCTGCACAGCTCATTGCTCCTGGGCAAGGAGTGAGCTGGAAGGAAGTGCTCATGGCATCCCATGGTGATGATCAACCACTTCTCCCCAGCAATTTACCCAGGAGGACTCTCATGGTGTCTTCCCAGAAATACCAGCACATCATTTGGTAAAAAAAAGTCTAGAAGAGGCAAGGCATAGGCAACCCTTCATCACCACCTTGAGTTATATCCCACCCCCAGCAGAAGTTTCCAATTATTTGTTTGTGCCCACTTCTACATATGTATCCCCATCTGTATAATATTTCCTGAAATTACTGGCAAGATCTGTTTGGATAGCCTTGTCTTTAACTCAATTTCAACTTGGAAGAACAAGTCCTGGCAGAGAAAGCTTAACTTAATTCAGTTTCAACTTTTTTTATCATCAGTTGAAATTTGGCTCAGTTGCATTTATTGTAATTGTCCTTGCTATGCAACAAGTCATCTATGAGCAGGCTTATGCATTTTTCAGGTATTTGTATCATTCTGCAGTATATATATATATATATAAAATATATATAAAAAGCCTACGAATACTTATGCTGCTTGATACAGGCAAATGATGCTTATTACTCCCTTTACTCCCTACATAGATACAGAAAAAAGAAAAATGTTTCTTGTGGGATAGTAGTCATAAAATATTTGACAGATCCTGAAACCACTGATTCAAAAATGTTAATATACATGACTATCACTGGAATGAGGAAAAAAAATCATGTTTTAGGTTCAGACTGAGTGCTGTTTAATCTCTTTCTGTATCTTTGAGGTAGAGATTGCATTTCTTTGTATGTTCAAATTATGCACACACTTTGAAAAATTAAAAAAAAATCGAGAAGTACTCTTTTTAGCTTGACTCTTCAGAATGATTTTGAGTTTCCAAACCTCCTCATGAGTTTGCTTACTTCAAAATCATATAATTATTTTCTATAAACCTCTAGTTTCTTTTTTTCTTTTTCCTCTGTGAATCTGCTAAAGATATTTGAGATTAATAAAAAGAGCTGAGAGCTCTCTGGACAGGAGGAACATTGAAACCAGTTCTACAAAATGGTGAAAAATGTAAAAATAAGTAGTAGTAAAAAAAGGTATTTAATTATGAAGTTTTCGCTTACCACGATCTTAGATTTTAAATGGAAATATAAACAGGTTAAAAACTAATATGAAATGGTACACAATTTAAAGCCAGCATTTTTCTCTTGAATGCCAAAAATTATTCTCTTATTAGAAAACAATATTACTTCAGATTTACCTGGTCAATCTGATAAAATTGCTGATTTCTGGATAGGAAGGCTTCTTGATAATCTCTGGCTGAAGAGCGTTTTATACTCTAGTCACTGTCCAATGTCAGTCTTCCAGGTAAAACAGTATACTTCTCAAAATGTTTGAGTGAATTATTTGAGCCCATTATAAAAGGACAATGCTGTATGATGACACTCACCTCACTGTTTAAAATCCTGGAAACCTTAGATTTTATAGGAATATATATTGTATTACTAGTTACAATATCTATGCCTAACTTAATTTTATTGATATAGTGCCACTGCCAAGAATCATTATTAATACTTCCTAGCGCAATATAAACCCATTCAGTCTGCACCTAAAACTAGTTTTAATTATACTTAATAGTCATCAGAATAGTCCTTATAATCTTATAATTTTTTTTTCAAACTTACCTTTGGGACCAAACAGATAATTCCTGAACAAGATCAGTTGTTATCTTTTTGTCTCTACTGATATCTTACTCACAAAATAATAATTAGGGTCTAGCAAACAGAAGTGGAAATAGAAATTTATAAACTCAGACATAACAGAAGAAATTGAGAGGGAAAATGTGGCTGGCATTTCAGCAAACCATCGAATATGTTGTATCTGTAATCAAATGAAAAATATCAGGCAAGCAAACTGAACTGCTAATATAAAAAACAGTTAAAATATGGAACAAGTAGTATTAGAAGGAAATCAAAGCTGCTTAGCTAAAATTAATTATACTAAGATTTTCAAGAATTGTGTTTACCTTACTGCAAAATGTGCCCCCAAATCCATAGACTCTCTTGATACCTACAGCTGGAACTCACATTTTAAAAAGTCTAACACTGAATGACAAAGGATTTAAAGTGGTCGCTTTGTGAAGAAGTTTTCATTTTGTCTGTAATCCTTTCATCCTAAAATTTCTATAGCTCATTACAACTTCATTGCATGTTCTGCCCAATGGAATATTAAGGAAAAAAGCATTTGTCCAATAGTAAGGCATGCTACCACATCACTGACAACAGATGTTGCTGTGGTTATACACATCATGAAGGAAAAAAATTACTATGCCATGCAAATACTCATAATATCCTTGCAAACAAGTATTGAGAAGGAAAGGTTCAAATAAATCTGAAAATATAGTTATATTTAATAGTAAAAGAGGAAAACTAATCTGTGATTACACTTAGGAAGCAATATAATTTATGCAATTGGAGGATGCCCATCAAAGAAAAAGAGATGTTTTTTTCCCTTGGGCGATGAGACCGTATCCAGTTTCACATTCAACAATTTAGCTATTGCCTTTTGCATACCTATGGGATAACAAAGAAAAGAAGATGCTGGTAATCATGGAGATGGAAGATTGTTAAATTGTGGTTAGCTAAAAGCAGTTCTAGATTCTGAAATTTAATGTGTCAGGACAATAAAAGAAAACCTGTTCCTTTCAAGTTTTCTCAGCAAGGACTCTCATTTTTTTTACCAAGTGCTTGGTGATTCTTTTCAAATTTTATTGAGGAAGGAAGGAAGGGTGGAAGGGTGGAAGAAAGGGTGGAAAGAAGGGTGGAAGGTCGGAAGGAAGGAAGGTCAGAAGGGAGAAAGGGACAAAGGAAGGGAGAAAGGAAGGAAGGGAGGGAGGGAGGGAGGGAGGGAGGGAGGGAGGAAGGAAGGAAGGAAGGAAGGAAGGAAGGAAGGAAGGAAGGAAGGAAGGAAGGAAGGAAGGAAGGGAGGGAGGGAGGGAGAGAGGAAGGGAGGAAGGGAGGGATGGAGAGAGGAAGGGAGGAAGGGAGGGATGGAGAGAGGAAGGGAGGAATGAAGGGAGGGAGGAAGGGAGGGAGGGAGGAAGGAAGGAAGGAAGGAAGGAAGGGAGGAAGGGAGGAAGGGAGGAAGGGA